>NW_026775580.1:31225500-32425500 GCF_030987335.1 Cornus florida | reverse complement strand
TTTAACTTTGTAAAACTTCCAATAATATTCTATAAGCAATGCATGCATTTGGAAAATAATATAGTCTTTTTATGTAATTATTTTGCAATTCGAGTGTTTGTTTCTGCTCATATATATATTTTTTTTAAAAACTTTTAATCTTGAAAATAAATGTAAATCATTAATATAAGGCTACGTTTGGTGTGCAGGAATGGAATATAATGCAACTTGGAATAGAATGAAAATTAGAATGGAATGGAATGGAATGAGTATTACTATTCTAATGCTTGGTGTGACACGCTGAATCGTAATGGAATAGAATGATTATTACCATTCTACTATTTGGTTGACTATCATTAAATCTGTAATGGAATAATTTTTTTCAAAAATACCCTTTTCATTAATTTTTAGTAAAATCAATCTAATTAATGGATAAAATCGGATTGAATACTTAACCTAAGAAGTTGATGTAAAGGCTAAAATATATATATATATATATCAATATATATATATATATAATATGGTTGAAGATCTTGCAACTTTTTGTCAATGGCAGATCTGGGTATATTCAAAAGAGAGGAAAGGTGAAAGACTTTTACCACGTCTAATAAAGAAGCTCGAGAAACGTGAAAAATGGAATGTGAAAGATTTTTGATCTATGCGAAATATTTTTGCCTTATTAGAATGTGATGAAGGGCTCATTAGGAATATTACAAAAATATTTAATCTTACTATGGAATGGAATGGTCATTCCATAAGTTTAGTAATGGAATGGATTTTCATTCCCTGAAATGGATTTTCATTTTATTGGAATGATCATCCCATTCCATTCTTATACACCAAACAAATGAATGGTTGGAATGGGCATTCCATTCCATTCCATTCCTGCACACCAAACATAGCATAAGATGATGGACAAGAATTTGAAATTTTGACTTCTTCACTTTCATTGTGCCTTCATGAGTAACTAAAAAATATCCCAAGCTTCTTTAAAAATCCTACAACCATATATTCTAGCATATTCAAATGGGACCACAAAATTAAAAATAACATATAAAACTGTACCATTGGCATTAGCAAGTTCAGTTTCAGCAGGAGAAATTTCAGAAGGATCTTTTAAAACTGTAATAGTCTCACCATCTTGTTCCTCAAGAACCGTAGGGGGAGTATATCCACTTTCAACAAAAGCCCAAACTTCATTTCCTTAATTTTGCAAATAAGCGCACATCTTGGTTTTTCAAAAAAAAAAAAAAAATAGTGTTAACCTTTGAATAAAGGAGCACATTGATTTGAACCACTCTCTCTCAAAATATAAGACATGATTTTAGAAAACAAAAATTGAGTTTTGTTTTTTCAAGAGAAAATTACCACAAGGAACAACTCAAAATTTAAAGAATCCGATGTGATACTAAGTCTAAGTTGCACAGTACGAAATAGGTTGTGGAATTTCTTTTATTAAAAAACACTTAGATGGAGATGAATATGTGAAACACGATGCTTTATCCAAATTTTTGCTTCAATTAAAGTTACCAAATTAAAGATAAATTAAATAACCCAGAAAGGAAAAATAAATGCAATAAAGTAAATGACGACGACCGTTCCAATACGCCAAACTGAATGTGTGGTTCAAGAAAAGCCTTTTATGTCAAATTTAAATTTATAAAAACCACTACCAACACTACTACTAACGTAGCAAGAGTGAGTAGGGATCGTCCCAAGGGATTATACGTGTTAGAATTTCAACTTTGACTCTAGCGTACCAAATGATTGCAAAAGAGAGTTGGGTTGGTTGATTATTTCTAGAAAAGAATTAATTAAAATGCAATAAAAATAAAACTAAGTAGAGATAGGGATTTAAGAGATGAGAAGAGAGGACTTAGGGTGTTGGAATCACCACTAAGCTCATGTAATTAACCACTTGCTTTCCATTAATGGGGAATACATTGTTGTGAACAAAATTGGTTCGACTAGCAAAGGTGACTCAACAAGTGTATAATGTCTAAACAACATGTGAAAGGCTACAGTATATCTATTGGAAGAGGAATACATTGTCTAGACAACATGTGAAGAGAACAAAATATCAAATCAAGTCATTAAACCTTTCATTAAGCTCATAGTCCAAATAATTCACAAGGATGACTTAGTTAAACATGTATTGTCTAAACATCATGTGAGAGGCCACAATATATCTATTGGGAGAGGAATATATTGTCTAAATACATGTGAAAGATACAATATATCATAACAAGTCATTAATCCTTCATTAAGCTCAAAATTCCATTACACCACAATATTAGAGCATATGCTTCTTGCATTCAAAAACATGGAACATCAAAGAACAAGCATGAATTGTCTCCCCCATCTAACACTACGCTACAACTACACTACTAGCATGAAAATAAACTAAGGGAGAGGTACAATCCATCAAGGAATAAGTATGAACCATTAAGAGACATAACAAGAGCATTCCATTAAGACTAATGTCTAGCCATCACTAGATTCTCAATTAACCACACATAGACATGCAATTAATATAGAAAAACTAGTGTAGAGATCAATTCCCCAAATAATCACACATAAGACAACATGTAATTAAAATAGAGAATTAATGGAAGAATTAACCCATATGAATCATGTGAGACATAATTCCTAATTTAATCACGCATAGACATGTAAATAAACTAGAGAATTAATAGGAAGAATTAGACCATGGAAATCATAAAAATATACCAAGATTCATGAAATTCACAAGGCTAGAACACTAATCACAACAATATATATATAAATCCCCAAAAATAGAAATACAAGGGTTTAGATTACACAAGACTTAGGGCTTATCCAAGCCCTAAGTGTAGATCTAGTCAATCATGGAAGAGGTGGATGTAGTCATGAAATCAAGCTCCAAACATGGCTCCATCTTCTTCTTTCTCTTCTTCTTCTTCTTCTTTGAAGCTCTAGAGATGGAGAGATAGTGGATTTAGAGATGTGTTCTTGAGATGTGCCTCCACTTCTCTCTTTTCTTCTAACCCTAATCTCTAACTTTTCTAGAAAGAGAAATAAAAAATTGCAATGTAGAAAATAAAATGATAAAAAGCCTAAAGAATCCCCCTTTACAAATGGGTCACTTCTCTTTATATAGAAGGTCATTTTCTTAGTCACTAAGTCTAGAATATATGCCCAAAAATATCTAATCCCGCAACTTTTTGGTAGGTGAACTTTTGGGCGCGCACGGAAAAAGTGACAGCTTGCTGCCAGCATGTCCAGTTCGATCGATCCAACTTATTTTCGATCGATCCAACTTTTTCGATCGATCCAACTTATTTTTCGATCGATCCAACTTTTCTGATCGATCCAACTAAAAGTTCGATCGATCCAACTTTTTCTGCGATCCATCCAACTTTTCAGCTTTTCAGTATCAGCTTCTTTTTGCTCCAAATCAGCCTCTTTTTGCTCCGGATCATCGCTAAGACTTAGTTTGACTCCAAAAAGGCCTTAAGAACTCATTTTTAGCCCATTTTAACATTATTGACCTGAAATAGACAAAAACACAAATAAGTACTAAAACAGGTAAATAAGATAGATAAGGGTCCTAGAATACTCAAGCTTAAGGGGTTTAAATGTGTACTTTTCAGCGCTCATCACACCCCCAAACTTAAATATTGCTAGTCCCTAGCAATGAACTACGAAGTAAGGAATGAAATGAACAACTAAACAACTATGAACTCGAAAGCAATAAAATGATAGCGCCACTTTCGTAGGGAACACGATTGCATTTAGCATATGCAACAAGCCTTTTAAACCCCTAGGTTGCCCCTAGTGGACGAGTGAAGTCTCGTGAGGGTTTCCAGAAATGGTACCCACAAACATTAAGCTCATTCTTTCAAAAGAGGCACCAATATTCCAAACAAGCATTGGGAGAAAACTACCTCAAGTATGCAATTTTTCAACCATTTCCAAGCAATCCCAAAATCTCAACATCAAACAAGCAAGCATGGTCCTCCACACATCAAGAAAATGATCATGAAAATCAAAACAAGTCTAGAATCCATGTGAGAGGTCCGGCATCAAGTGTGTTGTTATCTTAGCCAACTAGAGAAGTAATCACATCCTTACCCTCAAACTAGCACACAAATCTAGTACTGATCATCAAGATAAGAGAGTGGACCTTTTATTAAAGCTTTATTCTTCTAGGTGCGCTTATTCTTTTCACTCTATTTTTTTTTTTTTTTTTATTGAGGATCAAAGATGGAAATATTGTGCAATGTATTGATCTCTTAAGCTTTCTAGAAGATTCATGTAGCGAGCTTTAGGTCAATGACTCCCAAACCAGATAGCTTTAGGGCATTAGGTGTTAAGACACCCCAACGGACTTACAAACTCAAATCAACTAGGTTACAAATCAAGACAACAACCATCTAATCATTTCCTACTTCTCACCTTTTGGGAGAAGTCCTCACTTTTATTGCTTTTGCAACTTCTTCTTTTTTTTTTCTTTTTTTTCTTTTTTTTCTTTCAATTATTAACCTAGAGTTTGGGCCCTCCACCTTTCGGCGCGAGAAGTTCACTGCTTAATGAGGCAAGAATCCCGGCTACTCAATGAAAAGGGGTTGTTATCCACCTTTATCAAGAATGAAAGCTTTCAATGCACTACTAGCCCAATTAGGATATAACCAATTCAATAATCAACAAAGCATGTACCCCACAAATGAATGCTAGTGTGCACCGGTGCTAGTGTAGAATCCTAGAATGAATCTCAAAACAATCACAAATTCAGGATGATGTGGACCACAAATGCAAGCAAGATATCAATCTTTTGAAAAATTTACTCCTAAATGGCATCCTCAAGGCATACAAGGAGTATTGGACTATCAAGTCAATCAATTTTTAAATTTTAAGCAATATAGCCCTTAAAAGATCAAAATCATAGCTAACATCAATCTCAAATCTCAATCATGCATTTAAAGCTCAAATCTTAAGTAGAATGCAACAAGACACCTTACCCCCAAACTTAAACCGCACATTGTCCTCAATGTGCAATGAGAACAATGGAAAAAAAAAAAAAATAGAAAGAGTATACCGTGGTGGTGTAGACATGAAGACCGGTCATGATCCAATTCGAAGGACGTCTCCCCCAAACTTGGAATCAACAACCTACTTGAATAACCACGCTAGCAAAACTCACATCAAATATCAAATGGGATAAGAATAATCAAATCAAGCATTCTAAGGCAATGTAACACATGATGCAAGAGAGATATAAGATCAAGCCCTAACTAAAGCATAAAGTATGTATGACTACACATAAGGGCACAATGATGAATCTTTTTATATTTTTCATTTAATGAAAGCAAGTATATACAAAATGCAAGAAAAATAAAGAATAAAATGCATGAACAAAATATAAAAAGAAAATTAAATAAGGCAAAATATAATGAAAGAATATGTTCAATGTAAGAAATGAAAAACAATATGTGCAATGCAAGAAATGAAAAGGAACATGTACAATGCAAAAAAAAATGGAAAGAATATGTACAATGCAAGTATATACAAAATTTTCTTACTTTTTGTTTTTCATTTTTTTTTTTTTTATTTAATATATATGTGAAAACATGCAAAGAAAAATGAAAAATTTAAGAAATATGCAAAATGGGTGCTAAATTTAACGTCTCTAACAAGACGGAATGCTTCTTTGAAAAATCGTCTCATTTTTTTATTTTTTATTTTTTTAGACAAAACAAATATGTACACAAATAAAAATAAAAAGGCAAGTAAATAAAAATGTAAGGAAATAAGGAATGCAAAGATTTTTTTTTTTTTTTTTTTGATAAATTAGAAGAATTAAAAAAAAAATTAAAGTTAAACAAAATATTTTTGGATTTTTGGAAATAAGATAAAAGGAAATAAAATAAAATAAAATAAAAATGTTTTTAGGATTTGATTTTTTTTTTTAATTTTAAATATTTGAAATAAAAATAAAAATAAAGCTTGGAAATAAAAGTAAAAATGAAAATAAAATAAAAATCTTTTTGGAATTTTTGAAAATAAAATAAAATTAACAAAAATATTTTTGTGTTTTTAACAAATTTCAAAAAACTTCTTTTTTTTTTCTTCTTTTTTTTTTTAGTCAAGAGAGAGAGGTAACTAAATGAAATAAAGTAAAATAAAATAAAAAAAATAAAATAAAAATAGAAATAGGAAAAAGTCAAAAAGTGAAAGGGTCAAAGGGGCAAAGTTGTGATCGATCGAAGATGAAGTTCGATCGATCGAACATAGCTATGATCGATCCGAGATGAAATTCGTTCGATCGAACATGTAAAATTTTGGAGATCCCGAGAGCATGCATTTTTGAAAAATGGATGAGGCCTGAAAATTTTTCTAAGTGTTGGGACTCATGATGGATCGAACCACATGTTGGATCGATCGAAAGGTAGTTCGATCGATCGAAATGGTTTACGATCGATCGAACTTTTGAAAATTTGGAGATCCCAAGAGCATGCATTTTGGAATTTGGATGCAGGTCCAAAATTTTTCTAAGTGTTGGGACTCATAATCGATCGAACCACATATTGGATCGATCGATCGAAGGTGATCTTGTGATCGATCGAACTGGCACCAAATGCCTAATTTTGAACTGAAAGTGCAGAAAATCCTATGCTAAGCCCCAATGATGGCAACAAGAATGAAAATTTGAAAAATAGATGGAATAATGTACACAAGAATGAAAAATAAAAAGAAATGAGGGAGGAATAGAGTTGTGAAACTCTACGAATACTAGTGTTTAACGTCTCTAGCAAGACGTTAGGTCAACTCGCTAATCAAACGAATCAAAAACTGGATATGAAACATCCTTATTGACCCTCTTTTCACTTTTCTCATTTAATATCCCACTTATGACAATGAAATCATCCTCCAAAAGAATGATTTGAAAAGAAATAAAAGAGATGATATTGTTCCTTTCATCCACGGTCTTGAAACAAAATCAATCATGGTTAGGCTTGTCTCTTTGTTGTGTTCTTGAAACACATTCAAATGATCATCCATATTGATAATTGGTGAGGTATTGTCTTTCAAAGACTCATTTGGATTAATAAGAAACACCTTCTCTTCATCCCTCTTCTCCTCCTCATAAATTACCATTTCCTCACCTTCTAAGTAAGCTAAGGAGTCCATTAGATTGTTTATTTCATTTTTAGAGCTTTTAAAGTCAAAACCACAATTTTTATACATTTCCAAAAGACACTCCTCAAGAGGGTCATTAGAGATAATAGACGGAAGGCCCTCTTCAACAAGTTCCTCCCCCTTCTCTCCTACCTCAAGTGTGGTCAACATCTCCTCACTCTCTAGAGTAGCTATGTCCGAGATAAAATCATAATCAAAACAAGGAAAGTCCTCATTAATCATGTTATGTTCTATTGGATTAGCCACTAACTCACTTGCCACTTCCTCCTCTATACAAGATAGAGTGCTAGGCATTAGCTCACTTGTTTCATTCTCCTCACTCTCATTATCCTCATCTATATACATTAAAGTTCTTGTCATTTTTTCATTTGCCTCTTCCTCCTCCTCTTGATGAGAAAGAGTACTTGCAATTTGCTCAACTTGAGCTTCTAAGTTGGCTAAAGTTTGAGAATGAGAATTAATAAGTGAAGTGTGTAAAATATGCACATCAAGTAAAGCTAACACTTTTTCTTCAAATCCGGGTGAGTACTTAGAAGGTGGTGGAATTGATTCATCATAAAATGGTGGTGGAGGGCAATAGTCACATGAAGGATTAAATGAGTGATTAAGTCCATAATAAGATGATGCATGAAATGAATTGGACTCAATCTCATAAGGATTAAAATGTGATGGAGGAGCATAAGGTGAAGGGATGTAATTTCCCCCCAAACTTGGATCAAACAATTTCTCCATTCACAATTAAAACCCAAATGCAAGAAAAAATTGGCCTCAACAAGGGCCTATGCTTGGACAAAAATTTAGCAATAAAATGAGCCTCAACAAGGCCTATCACAAGCATACAAAGAAGTGAAACAATTAAAATACAAGAGAACCAAGAATTGGTTACAATGGTCCTTTAGCACTTCAACTCCAAATTTAGCTTTTAAGCTCCAATGATTGCTTTAAGTTCCAAAGTTCGCCTTCCTTGTAGTCAAGTACCTAATTGAACAAATAATAATGAGAATCAAGAGAAAAGAATATACAATGGAAAATAAAATAAAAATAGAAGCAATCTAATGAACACTATTGTCTAGTTTAATTCCAACAAAACCGTTAATCCCCGGCAACGGCGCCAAAATCTTGACGAGGTCGCTTGTAATACGCCAAACTGAATGTAGTGAATGTGTGGTTCAAGAAAAGCCTTTTATGTCAAATTTAAATTTATAAAAACCACTACCAACACTACTACTAACGTAGCAAGAGTGAGTAGGGATCGTCCCAAGGGATTATACATGTTGGAATTTCAACTTCGACTCTAGCGTACCAAATGATTGCAAAAGAGAGTTGGGTTGGTTGATTATTTCTAGAAAAGAATTAATTAAAATGCAATAAAAATAAAACTAAGTAGACATAGGGATTTAAGAGATGAGAAGAGAGGACTTAGGGTGTTGGAATCACCACTAAGCTCATGTAATTAACCACTTGCTTTCCATTAATGGGGAATACATTGTTGTGAACAAAATTGGTTCGACTAGCAAAGGTGACTCAATAAGTGTATAATGTCTAAACAACATGTGAAAGGCTACAATATATCTATTGGAAGAGGAATACATTGTCTAGACAACATGTGAAGAGAACAAAATATCAAATCAAGTCATTAAACCTTTCATTAAGCTCATAGTCCAAATAATTCACAAGGATGACTTAGTTAAACATGTATTGTCTAAACATCATGTGAGAGGCCACAATATATCTATTGGGAGAGGAATACATTGTCTAAACACATGTGAAAGATACAATATATCATAACAAGTCATTAATCCTTCATTAAGCTCAAAATTCCATTACACCACAATATTAGAGCATATGCTTCTTGCATTCAAAAACATGGAACATCAAAGAACAAGCATGAATTGTCTCCCCCATCTAACACTATGCTACAACTACACTACTAGCATGAAAATAAACTAAGGGAGAGGTACAATCCATCAAGGAATAAGTATGAACCATTAAGAGACATACAAGAGCATTCCATTAAGCACTAATGTCTAGCCATCACTAGATTCTCAATTAACCACACATAGACATGCAATTAATATAGAAAAACTAGTGTAGAGATCAATTCCCCAAATAATCACACATAAGACAACATGTAATTAAAATAGAGAATCAATAGAAGAATTAACCCATATGAATCATGTGAGACATAATTCCTAATTTAATCACACATAGACATGTAAATAAACTAGAGAATTAATAGGAAGAATTAGACCATGGAAATCATAGAAATATACCAAGATTCATGAAATTCACAAGGCTAGAACACTAATCACAACAATATATATATAAATCCCCAAAAATAGAAATACAAGGGTTTAGATTACACAAGACTTAGGGCTCATCCAAGCCCTAAGTGTAGATCTAGTCAATCATGGAAGAGGTGGATGTAGTCATGAAATCAAGCTCCAAATATGGCTCCATCTTCTTCTTTCTCTTCTTCTTCTTCTTCTTTGAAGCTCTAGAGATGGAGAGATAGTGGATTTAGAGATGTGTTCTTGAGATGTGCCTCCACTTCTCTCTTTTCTTCTAACCCTAATCTCTAACTTTTCTAGAAAGAGAAATAAAAAATTACAATGTAGAAAATAAAATGATAAAAAGCCTAAAGAATCCCCCTTTACAAATGGGTCACTTCCCTTTATATAGAAGGTCATTTTCTTAGTCACTAAGTCTAGAATATATGCCCAAAAATATCTAATCCCGCAACTTTTTGGTAGGTGAACTTTTGGGCGCGCACGGAAAATGTGACAGCTTGCTGCCAGCATGTCCAGTTCGATCGATCCAACTTATTTTCGATAGATCCAACTTTTTCGATCGATCCAACTTATTTTTCGATCGATCCAACTTTTCTGATCGATCCAACTAAAAGTTCGATCGATCCAACTTTTTCTGCGATCCATCCAACTTTTCAGCTTTTCAGTATCAGCTTCTTTTTGCTCCAAATCAGCCTCTTTTTGCTCCGGATCATCGCTAAGACTTAGTTTGACTCCAAAAAGGCCTTAAGAACTCATTTTTAGCCCATTTTAACATTATTGACCTGAAATAGACAAAAACACAAATAAGTACTAAAACGGGTAAATAAGATAGATAAAGGTCCTAGAATACTCAAGCTTAAGGGGTTTAAATGTGTACTTTTCAGCGCTCATCAGTAGAGTTAGAGAAACATCAAATTTTTAGCGGGAAAACAATCTACAAAAACTTGGAGGAGTACTTTCATGCTGTCCCAAGCGAAACAATCCACTATGTTTGACGCAAAGTACAAACGACTTAGACTCAGACTCACAACCCTTCACTTTACCAAGACCTAATTTGTTGAACGCCTCTGGTGTGATAACCCTCGACTCTGAGACAGGGGTTGATCAGGCCCAAGCCCAAAATCGAGGGATACAAAACAATTAAAGTATTTAAACGAACACAGAATACAAAAGGAAATAAGAATAAAGAATAAAGATGAAAAGAAAACTAAATAATAAATCCTCCATTAAAATAATCCAAAAATATAATCTTCCAATATAATCTAAATCCTCTAATACCAGTAACCATCTAGATTATAACTCGGGAATCCATCACGTAGACCCATAATAATCCCAATTGAAATAACTGAAATAAAACCATATCTAAAAGCTAAAACATAAAGAAGAATCTTATGTAAAATCGGAATAGTGAAGTAAACTGTCTCTGCTCAGCACGAATAGTCTCTAAGTCTCGAACTGATAAACACCTGTAAATAATAGTGGGTCAGGCCTACAAACAAGTTCTACTTTACTACATCCCAAACAAAGACCCGATACACGAATATATATCTTAATCAACTCAACAGTAACTAAGTAGTCCGTATATATATATAGATACACACTAAAGGACCCTCATTGGACTATAAGGCGGCCTTAACCTGAATAGTAGGCGACATGCAAAACGCACATAAAATGGGCATAAGTACCTAGACCTACCAGGGCACACATATATCTACTATATCTAGCTATGCATCCTAGGCAATATACGCTCCTTAACCACTGATCCTAAGATTCAAGTTCATATCATGGCACATACATATATATATATATATATATATATATATAATCTATCATATCCAAAACATAAAAGTAAACTATCTGCCATATTATTTCAATGGCATGTCATCCAACTGTTTTCGTGGCCTGACACGAATAGGTGGGATTTAACTTATTAGTTAATCCATTCCTAATATGCCCCAATATCCTGACAATGGTGCATTAATCCACATAATCCATAATTGATGTAACATATACAATTATACATCAAATAATCCAAAAGTAAGCATAATCAAAATCAGATAAATACATGATTATATTATACTGCCAATGCATGATTAAAATCATATAAACATACCTTGAAAATTGCTAAAATGAATTTAAGCAATTAGACTCTCCATTAACAAAATGTAAGTTAATTAAAATTTCCATATTGTTCAATTCCTGAACATTTTTAATATAGATTATGCATACCAATCCTTAATGAATTTATTTTAGCCAATTCAAAACATTTAAAACAGATCCAAACAACATACACTATTAACATCCCAAAACTCTTATCGCAGTGCCAAATCAGTGACCGATAGAACAACCGATCGTCCGATTTAGACAATTCAGTCGACAGATACTCCAAACCGGTTGGCCGATGAGCCACTTCGGTCGACCGAAACTCCTATTCATCTTCTTCATCTCTAACAACCTCTGCTACTTCAAACCTCCATTGATAAAGGTTCTAAGCATAAAATCTACATCCCAGAGTGTCCTAACATTGATTTTAAAGTATATAAACATGATTACAACACTTTAGAACACAAGTCATGCATTAAATCATCAAAACATGCAAGAACTATACAAACCCAATAACATATAATCCTATACTGTAAATCTGATTTTTAACAAGCAAACAAGTTTATTAATTTAAATTAAACATCCTAAAATTAATCTAGGCATGTACAGAATACGTAGTCAAAGGAGAAGAATAGAAGTAAAATGTGACGGCCCAAGTTTTTCAACCCGGTGCGTCAGTGATGAACCGAAAGATGACCCAATAACGGATCCGAAATGCAGAAGTAAAAGACAAAACAACGGTCTCTAGAGATACAAAATGGCTCTAAGACACCATTATGACCCTCAACAAGGTCACGGAACCCAAAGGAATCAAATGCGGAAGCAACGTTTTCAAAAACGAACAAAAATGAACGTAGGGGCAAAAACGTCATTTCCAGCTTAAAAGTGGGTGCCACCGAGCACACCATTGGAAAGACAACGAAAAATTAATGAATTTAGACTTAAAAACCACTTGATTTGGAGTCCGGATGAAGAAGATATGGCTAACGGAAGAAGAATGGGCAAAACGGTCAAAAATAGTAAACCCTAGGTCATCTAACTGGTTACCAAGCCTTCCTAACCGGTTAGGAGACCAAAAAACTCGACCAAAACACTGACCAAGCACATGTAACCGGTTACCAAACTTCTCTTAACCGTTTAGATGTAAAGGGGGCAGAATACTCAGCAAGGAAAACCTGGCAGCAGGGGTTTTTTCGAAAAAAAAATGGGATTTTGAGGCCATGGATGACATTTTCTAGAAAAACACAAAGAAGAAACCCCCCTCAAAATTGAGTTTTCTATGTGATTTGAGAAAAAAAAAAATCGAAAAATACGTACTGTGAAATGCCTAAAATGCCCTCTCAAGAAAACTGGTCCAGAGGGTCCAAAAAGCTACTAAATGAAAAAACAGAAGCTAAACTTTGTGATCGATTTCCGATACCAAGATGACATTTTCTGAAAAAACACGAAGAAGAACCCCCCCTACAATCACATTTTCTAAGTGACCATGTGAAAAACAAAATTTATTTCCCAAAAAAAATTCCCAAAATACCCTTAGGTTAGAATATGCAACAAAAGTGTAAAACGAGTCCGTAGGAGACTCATTTCACCAAAGAAGAAGCTTTGCCCAAAAACAACCATGCACGCAAACGTAACTTATCTAGTAAGATGTGCTACAATGGTCAATGGCCCAAAAATATGGCCGATACAAAATATGACCCCCCAACGGCCAAAATGCCAAAAACAAAGTTTGGAACGAAAACTTGGAATTTAAAATCATGAGATGGTTTCAAAATGCCGTTTGGCCCTTGGCCACATTTCATACATGGTGAATGAATGCTAATGGAAGAATTAAAATGGAATTCCCACACCCAATGCAAACATGGTGAAGCAAAAACTCAACATTTTTCAATACTTTCATAATATTCCATGAAGTCAAAAATTACAGAAGATACAAATTACATGTCATTGGCCTCCGGCCTCATCTCATACATATCAAATACATCGTAAAGAGTGTACTCATGTACACATTACATATAAGGAATCAAATTTATACATGTTGACATATAAGACTACAATTGGCATTCTAAGCTAACCTTCACAAAAATGGAAGTCTCCAAGTCCACAAACCATCCAAGCATATGAAAACCTCAACTTTGATTCTTGTACCTGAAATATGCCCCAGTAATGTAGGGGTGAGTAACATAAAACTACTCGTAGGAAATGAGCATGCATCGACCTACGTTTTACAAGTGTGCATGATTTAATTATTGTAGTTCATTCCACCTAACGTCTATGTCAAAGGTGAGACTCAAGGAGCATCCTAGCTACCTAAGATCATTTCTAGCATCAATCACCTCATTCATGTAATTTTAGCAACATAGGGTCATGCTTACACAAAGCAACAGCATAGGAGTATGCTTACACAAAGCAACAACATATAGATTCTCAAGGTTCTCAACTTGAAGTCTAAAATGCAACATCAACTAAATATAACAATTTAGCATAATTAGAATATCTAATGCCACACATCAAGACATAGGTTCTCTAGGTTATCAACTAGAAATCCAAAAATGTAAATCAACTAAATATATCAATTTAGTATGGATGTACTTAACAACATCAAAATCGCCAATAGCCAAAACCACAAGTCAACAAGATAAACATGATTGTCAACTTGGAATTGAATGCGAAAACAATTAGTGGAAGACTTGGATATCAAGCTCGGAATTCTGCCGAGAACTCAATGGTTATTCCGGGCACTAACCCGCAGGGAAGACCACCCTAAGTGCTCACTATCTCAATGACTTAGAGGACTCACGTCCCCGTACTAGAGCCAAACCCTAGCTATCTCAACTCAACAATGTCACAAGATTCCAAAATAAGCCAAATAAGTTCACAACTTATACATATTACTACTATATAGTAACAAGTTAGCAATTTAACTCCCAATAGTGCATAATAAGTATTTCATATCCATAATGCTATGAAATCACAAGCCAACAATATATTCATATTAGAAACATACTCTTATGAATATAATTACACAACAATGTTCTTCAATGCATATAACACAATCAAGTAAATGCATCACAAGTCAAAATCCATGCTCTTAAAATAGAAACAACTTCTAAAACATGATTAGATCCATGAATAAATAAGATATAATTTAATTATATCAAAATAATTAAACTTTCTAGATTTCAAATCATTTCCAAATGGCCTCAATTTAATATATGATAAAAGACATATCATGGTCATTACATATATTCACACAAAAGCTTAATTAGGCCCATGAAACCACAAAAATAGATTTTAATTAATTCTCTTTATTAAAGCCTCTAGATTTTCAAACTCAACCAAATGCTCTCAAATTAAAGTATGTTAATAAACATGCCAAAACTTAATTTAGAAACATAATACAACTCAATTTCATGCAAGGTACAGTCATGAATTTTAATCTTTCACAAAAGATAAATATTAATTAAAAAGAGCAATTCTTATTTAATTAATCCAAATTTAATATATGTTAACCAACATATTAAAACAAGATTTTTTACCTTACCACAATTCAAATCAAAGTTATATATCATCATGAATTTTAAATCTTATACAAAGAATTAAAAATTACTAACTTTCTAGATTTGATACAAGGCACATATATAAGTTGTATAATCATGCTAAACACTCAATACAACACACACAAAAGCCTAAAACATTTGAGATGAAATCTCAAATCCTCACCAAAATGGAACAGCTCCAAATCTGACGAAACTTCTAGATTTTGTCAGGGACAACACCACGAACATGAATCCCAAGGAAGCTCCATCAAAAACACAACTTGACTTCAAACCTGAACTCAAGAAATGGCCAAAACGAGATTCCAATCGGTTGGAATCGAAAGCCTCGCCGAGGGGAACATTAAACACTAAGGTACTAAGGTATTTCATTGAAGGGAAGAAGCTGAAAAGAGGAGAGAGAAGATGGCAGCCATGGCTGCCATGAGATCCGGCCAAGAGAGGGGAGAAAGAGAGTGAAATATGATTTTTCACTTAAAGATCCCCTATTTATAGAAAAACTCAAAAAGTGCCCCGAACGGGTCCTGCCGGGTCCGGAAAAGTGAAATTCGAGCAGACGCGCTCAAATAGAAAAACTCCGTGAACGAAAAGTATTCCAAATGAGAAAATATGAACAACGGAAGAAATATCGTCGAAAATCGAGTCCCGAGCAGAGAGTTATGCCCAAAACAAGTTTGGCGCAAACCGGGGCCAGAAACCCTGAAACATAAAAATATCGTCCAGGAGGAAATTCTAAGAGTTCACAACTCGACAAAATGTGAAAATGAATCCCATACGAGGATCCAGGCTCAAAACAAGGCATTGAGTAATAACTTTCATTAATTGCACAATGGCCCCTCCAAAAAGTGAAAACTACGAAACTGCCCCAGAATGATATTTTCTTAGATATCCTTGACATAAAATATCTTCAAAAGATATTTATGAAAAACACTCCAAGAAAAGAAAAAGTTTCCAAAGAACTTTGCACTTGTGCCCCTATGGGCACCGGGAGCAACCAGAATACTTTCTCACGAAAGTAAAGATACGTATCTCATAGAAATCACTGAGAATGAAGATATGTGAAGTCAGAAACCAACTCCGAACATAAGAAGTGTGGTTACGCAAACAGAGTGACAAACGAGGAAAAGACGAAATAGGAAAAAAAGACAAAATAAAGAAAAGACAAAAAATGAATAGTGTCGAAAAATGAAAAATGTAGGAATGACTCAGTCCTCAAAGGAAGTTGTCAATCCACAGAAAAGAGTCTCAGAAATCACTCCAGAGCACTCGAGACGACACTAATCGACAAGAAACCAAACTCAGAAGGGAAAAGACAACGGAAAAAATTTATCCGAAAATTTCGGATCATTACATAAAACTTATCTGAAGATTTTGGATTGAAACCTTAACCTTCTTCTTTCTAGCTTTTCCGGCGACCCTTTAGCTGCCTTCGAAGCCCTTTGTTGCTCGGTCCTAAATCCAAGAACAACCCTTTCTTCTTTCACCTTGGTCCGACCTTAACTTTAGCTAAAACCTTCATCCTTTCTCTCGATTTCTCGCCCCTCTCCTTGTCTGCGTACAAGGGTTGTGTAATCCACATATAACACACACACACACACACACATATATATATATATATTACTAATATCCTAATCAAACCCCAATTCTATGATATATATATATATATATATATAATATAACATTATAATTATATATAATATTGACTATAGTTATTAATATTAACTATTTATAATACTAATAAATATAATATCCTTATATACATATATACCCATATATATATATGTACATCAATCCATGGATAAATATTCGTACCCATTAAGACTCCTATCCAAGTACCATGTGACTCAAATAGTTGGTCCATTACTACTATCTATATTCATCTCTATTAAAATATAAAATAACATAGATATTTAATTCATTTAATCCTAACAATTAAAATACAAATAGCTACACATCATTTAAGTAAATAAAATAATACAAACAAATTAAATTAAAATAAACCATTTAAGCACACAATTAATTTAAATAAACAATTCAATTACAAGCACATAAACAAATAGTCACGTAATCAAAAAATTAATTAAAAATAAAAAAATAATTAAATAAATTCTGAGACTATCATTTTAAAATTAGGGGTATTACATTATTTTCCTTAGCAAAAGGAATTTCGTACTTGAAATTCGCCCTTACCTTCTTCCATTACTTATGGAAATTGTGAGCGAATTACATTATGTCGTTCCCAAGTAGACTTAACCTCATTATGATGGAGTAGACTTAACCTCATTATGATGGTTCCACTGGACATGCACTAAAGGTATAACATTGTTACAAAGAATCTGATCCCTATGGTCTATAATACAATACAGTGGCTCCACATATATTGCGTCCAGCTGCAACTCAATCTCGCCAACATTAATATGCTGATAACGATCCTTATTTCGCAGATATTTCCACAACATGAAAACGTGAAAGACATTGTGGACTACATGTAAATGGTTTGGAATTACTAACCAACACTACAACAAATATCATTTTCATTAAAAAGTGCTGAAAAATATTAATTTTTTTCGGCAGCCTTTTTAAAGTGCCGGAAAATTTTAATTATTTTCAGCAGTCTTTTTAAAAGTACTGAAAAATATTAATTATTTTCGACAGCCTTTTTAAAAACACCGAAAATTATTAATTAAAATTATTAATTATTTCCGACAGTTATATTACTAACACTGTGCTGATAATAATTTAATTCTTATTATTTTATTTATTATTATTTTATCCTAGTATAGCACATTTTGGGTTTGGGTTTGGGTTTGGGTTTGGGTTTGGGTTAGTTTCATATATAATTTTATCCCAGAATAGCACATTTTAGGTTTGACTCCTTTCTTCTCTTTTACCCACGATATCAGGGCTTGGTGGTGCGGCGCAGGGAAGAGCACGGCGGCGGTGGTCGATTAGTGGTGCGGTGGTGGTGCATCGGAGGTCTGGACAGTGGTGGTTGAAGGGTTGGGCTTCTGTAAGTTGTAAGTAGTTTAAACCCTAACTTCCTCTTCTTGAGATGAAAATTCGCACATAAGGGGATTCGAGTCAAGAACGAACCGTGATGAATCTTTGCATTGTGATTTTGGTGCGGACACGTTCATTCTGTGATCAAAGTAGACACATATACCCCAATTTCAGATCTCGGGGTTCTCTTGCCTATTCTACTATTTCATCAGCTGTTAATTCCAATCAACAGGTCATTTTTCTCTTATGCTTCTTTTAAACAGAGTGTTGAGGTTTCTTCTTTCTATTAAAAATATTGATATATATGTCTGTGTCTATGCCAGTGTATCTTTCTGTTTTTCTGTTTTCACATTCTACATTTTTCAGCAATTGCTTTTCCTGTCTGTCTTGTACACTTGTACTACCCCCACAGCATACCAATTACTGCCGATGCTTCCTATATGTTAGGCTGAGCTTTTATATTTAGGCGTTTTGGATGTAAAATATTTTTTAGAAAATATTTTTTTATTTTTTGACGGCTTGGTTGTAGTAAAATATTTATATTAAAATTTTACAAAAGTTATTTATCAAATTAATAAGTTATTTTAAACGTCTTGTTCAAAGAATTCGTTTGCCGAATACTGCAAAAGTACAAATAAAAAAAATATTTTATTTAAAAAATGAAAATATTTTCTGTAAAGAATATTTTAACGGAGCCTTAAAGTTTGTTAAATCTCGTCTCTTATCGAGGGTGCAGTACTCTACCGCTTTGCCTAGCAGCACGACGCTTATATTGCTTTGCTTTCTTCTCGAATGGTGCTTTGTCCAAGGTGCCTGCTCTTTTGCCTGGAACTTCCGTTTTTGTCTGTTTTATGGCTACTGTAGAGAACTTAGAGAATTTAAAGGCTGTATGAATATATCAACAGTACACCATCAATTATCCGAAAAAAACTAATAGGTTCAGGCATGTGTTAGATTTTACTCGCTGTAGGGTTCTTAAGTCGCAGCCAAGTTAGATTTTAAAGCAGATGGACCTTTCCAAAGTAAATGTTCAGCTAGTCACCCGTACTGACATATACATTGTGTTTGTAGGCTATGTTAGTCACATTTTTTATAGAAGTTTTTTGCATTGAACTATGATAGCCTCGAGTAAACTTCAATCCATCAGACCAAAAATTATCCTGTAAAACATATTAGTATAGTTAGAAGAACCATTCAACCCTGTTAACTATCTCAACTGTCTAAGGGTGTAATATATATCTTGCTCTCATAATCCATCCTTTTCAAAACCATATATTAAACCCAAAAATAACAAGCTTTGCTTGTGAAACATAACTTGGTGATCTTATAATATAGTTGATTCCTACATTATACAGCACAACTCAAATCCCAGAATCTAAAAGAGAAATCAAAAGTAATAACATTTATTACTGCAAGATCCATAATAGGAAGACCCACCTGAAATTCAACAAATTGCCCTTTGACAAAACGCAACCCCAGACTAGATTATCCGCTTCCAACATCCCCAAGAAGCACCTGAAACATATATCAGACATCATGTTTAATAAATTGGCAAGCACGGGAACCTAATTAAGAGAAACAAGAGCTAAACGTGAAAACAAATGCAAGAAAAAAGGGAGCATGGAGAAAATTACTACTATTAATTATAAGGGTAAAGTACAGCCACACCCCCGAAGTTTGGCAAAAGGACACTAAGAGGAAACTTACTTGTTTTTTTGGATAAAGACACTCTTGAAGGTTCAAAAATAAATGGACAAAGACATCCCTTTACATGAGAAATTGACCAAAATACTCTTTGACCATTTAGGAGACTTTTTTAACTTTACAATTTAATAAATTAGACCAATCTATCCTCATGAACAATTTATGCATAAAAAAAAACGTAAAAAAAAAAAAATTATATTGTTCAATTTTTTTTTTTTTTTGTTATTTACTTTATTAATGTCCCAATTTCTTAATAATGTAGACGTTTAAAATGATTTTTTGATCTAATACATATATTTCAAATAAATTATATTTTGTTATTACTTTTTTTTTTTTTTTTTTTTTTTTAAATTAAGATGCTTAATTCTTTCATCTAAAAAAATTAAACCGATCTTTTTTCCTTAAAAATAAAAAATATGGTTCCAGTAAAACTTTATGCATCCTAAATTATATATTAAAGGAAAAAAAAAAAAAAAAAAAAGGCATGCATAAAGTTTTTTTTTTCCTAAATGGGAGGAAATTTTATAAATATAAACAATAAATACAAGAGGCACATGGGACATACCCCACATGGGAAAACAGCCTAATCAAGGCAAATCAAGACATAAAACAAAACAATTTCAGGCAAACCTCTAGATGAAAAACTAATGAAGAGCTGAAATAACATCTTGGAGGCATACGCCCAAGATATCCATTACTTCCCACAAAATACTCTTAGCCACTTCAACCGGAGAAACAAAAGTTCCATTATACATTCTGTCATTCCTTTCTCTGAGATCTATTTTGAAACTGCACGGTAAAATCCAAAGCCATATCTCGGATTGAAGTATATGACTTTAACCTCCAATGACAAAGGTCTGCCAACGATCCCCAAACCTTCCAAGCAAACTCACAACAGCAGAAGGCATGCATAAAGTTAAGATGCATAAAGTTATACTGGTACCTATTTTCTTTTATGTTGGGAAATGCATAATATTTGATGTATAATTTAAGATGCATAAAGTTATGTCTTAATTTAAAAATAAAAAGGAAAAAGAAAAGAAGTAATAACAAAATATAATTTATTTGAAATATATGTATAGGATAAAAAAATCATTTTAGACGTCTACATTTTTAAGAAGTTGGGACATTTATAAAGTAAATAACAAAAAAAAAGTGAACAATATAAAGTTTTTTTTTTTTTTTTTTTATGCATAAATTGTTCATGAGGGTAGATTGGTCCAATTTATTAAATTGTAAAGTTAAAAAAGTCTCATAAACGGTCAAAGGGTAATTTGGTCAATTTCTCATGTAAAGGTGTGTCTTTGTCCATTTTGAACCTTCAGAGGGTGTCTTTGTCAAAAAAAACTTTACCCTAATTATAAATAAGAATAACTATTTATTATTGTGTTTTTTTTTTTTTTTTTTTTTTTGGGGGGATAAGTAAGTTGAATTTTATTACCAAAAAAGGAAAAAGGATAAATAATTCTTTTATGACCTTAATTGGACAAGAACAACTAATTTTAGTAGAACCTCTCCCTGAAGAAGAAACAATCCAACTTGAGTTGAAGAAAAAGGTCACCCAGGACAGATTCATAAATGGATTCTAATATGCTAAAACTATGATAAAACATATAAGAGAGACACAAGTGAATGGAACCAGATACTTGAAAGGGAAAAAAAAATGCCCTAAATGATCAAGCAAAGCCAGTAGTAAACAACTCAACTCAAAAAATCATGAAAAGCTCCAATTTTATTTACAGAATTTAATTAAAAAGCTATTAACCCAGCAGAACTTCCTGAATAAGAAATATTCAATGTAAACTTTCAGCTGGATAATGCAAGAGAAACAGCAAACACAGCAGACGACAAGAGCACAATGTAAGAATAAAATAAAACCTAGGCCAAAAAAGGAAAAACCCACATCAGTGATCGCATAAAATTAAATAAACTATGATCCAAAAGCAAAATAACAATCCTGTAAAATATAACACCACTGTCTCAATTTCAAAATTGAAGTATTAGAAATTCAACAAGAACTTTGAATTGGAACTACTGAGCCAAAAAAAAAAAATCAAAACAGAAGGTAATTTGCGGCGCAATACATCAATTTTTTAGGAATTGAAGCAGAACCACATCAGAATTCACATGATTTATATATATATATATATAATATATAAACCAATCAGAATAACAAAGTTGACTAAACAGAATAAAAACAATCTCAACAAAAAGGGGAAAATTGAAGACAAAAAAAAAAAAAACCACCAATTTGGCGTTGATGCTCTTGTTTCCAGTGGTGGCCATGGCTGTAATTGATTCAGCTCGAATACGGATCAGAAAATATATATTATATATGTATATATAGAAATGAAAGGGTTTTAATCAAGTTTCCGTTGACAAAAGTAGAGGGGTTGATGACTTGGTGAAAGAAAGGCAAAACATATACCAATTCCAACCAACCCTTCTCTCTCAGAATTAAGAACACAGAATAACTAGAGGCACAAAAGTAATTGATAAGATTATATCAACTGATAAAATTTTGAAGAATGCCCCTTCCTTTTCTCCTAAGAAAAGAATATAAAAGCTTTGTATTTTGGGCCTTATCAATATGTGCAATTATTAGTACACACCAAATACTTTTTCAGAAGCAAAACAAGTTTTGCGTAAAGATTCCTTCTTATAGTAACCCAGGAAACTACGGGAAAGAGAACAATTTTCATTCATGTTATATTAAGCTTCATACATTTAAATTTTCCCCATTTTTCCTATCTCGAGATTCTTTCTAAATTCTAAAGCAGATATCACAATGACCATTTGAAATGAACTCAAACAAATGCCTCCAAAGGATGTAAATCCTCCAAAGAGCAACACAACTGTACTCTTATCGACCATCTATTTTCCCAAAAATGTTATTTTAGCTGCACTATTTAGATGTTAAACTATTCATTATTGGTTTATTCTTAAGAGTTAAGGCTCCCCACCTAGTTGTCAAGAACCTAATTACTTCTTTTCCTTTTATCCCATTCTTACATCTAATATCACTTTGATCATTTTATGTATTTATCTCACAAAAAATATAACAATATGTGGTCTGACTGAGATTATGAGCTTAGATAAAGTGGAATAGCGAAACGAGATTCATGCAGGTCACCCCAAACAATTGAGAAAAGGTTTTTGTTGAGTTTAGTAGGTCTCTAAAGATAATATTGCAAGTTTTTATCTTCAATGATCTTCCTACTAATGATGAAAAAAAAAATATCTATCCACCTTACAAGTTCATGTTCTCTTTTGGAAAAGGTGTTGCCAATTGCTGAATTAATTTGGATAATCTTATTTAACACTATTTGAGATTCATATGTTCCTTGTTTCACTAGGTTATATAATGGATAAGAAAACAAGGCAAGAAGTTTTGGATGACTTGATGTGGAATGGGTTTATCAATGCATACACAATTTGGATTTATCATGGAGAACAATTACCTTCGTCTTCTAGGCATAATGATGGGGACACCTCATACGAGCATATCGACTCCAACGTAAATATTGATGACATGCACAAACTCTAATATGAGGGTTTTGGAATTCAAAATGAAATGGGTGAACAAGCTGATTGGGAAAATGAGTATCATCGGGGCCCTAATGAAGAGGCAAATGAGTTTTACAAGCTTCTAGATGATGGAAAAACAGATCTATATCCTGGGTGTTAAAACTTTACGAAGCTGTCTTTTATAGTGAAACTATATTTGTTGAAAACATATATAACATATATAAGATTTGTTTAAAAATACGGAGTAATCTAATTAGCTCATTAGAACTATCTAGTGGAAGCGTGTGTGTGTAATATTATATATATATATAGTGTGTGTGTGTGTGTGTGTGTGTGTTTACAATTTAAGAGCTAATATATACCTTCTTATTCCCTTGTTTGAAACAAAGCAAACAAAATGAAGTAAATCGCTCTAAGCAAACAATGTTGCACACAACTCGGACAATGAGTTATGCGCAGAAGGCTGAAAAGGTTAAGCATGATTTTTTATGAAGTTAATCACTTGTATGTCACACAATTTATTATACATCATTGCGGTATAATTATAATAAGATATATATATTTTAAAAAAACAGATGAAGTTGGAAGGAAAGGCGCCAACCTGTGCTCAACTATTTTGCGCAACTCATAAGAGCAAGAAGGATGGCAAAGCTAGTGATGAACATGCTGCCAAAATGATTGTAAGTATTTTTTTAGACCATCAATTCTTTATTTCCTAGTTTGATTAAGTGTAAAATATGAGGACTAAATTTTTTTATATTTGATGTTTTATATCTTTTTGTGTTTCCTTATCCATTCTATGTACGCATGTATGCAGACACAACTAGAAGAGCTTGCTGCAACTCAGCCTTCTAACCAAGATGAACCTTCACCCCACGATTTTTATGCCCAAGTTAGGGGAGAAGAAAGAAGGGGTCATGTTTGGATGTATGGCTTGGGACCTACATCAACTAGTCTCTGGGGGCCATCTTCTAGTAAAGCGGAGCTGATAAGGAAGACCTCACAAGCAGAGGAGGAGACACGTGTTGCTTGTGGAGAAATGAAGGAGACAGTGGAAAAGATGCGTGCTGAGTATGATGAAAAATATGAAGCTTTGAATGCAAAAATGGCTATGATTTTGCGTCATATTGAACATCAAAATTATAATGTACAGGTAAATATTTTTGTTATTGTATCCTTGTAAACATTTAACTATATAAATATTATAAGTCCTAATATATTAATAATTATATTATATTATGAAGGTGCATGATAAAATTATATTTTATTGTAAAGGTACCTGGCTCCGCAACTACACTTGGTGATCCTTAAATTTTATTTTTGGTCATGAAATTTCATCCTTGGTGAGCACTATAGATTTTAATTATCATGTTATTTTATGTCTTAATTATTATTTTTTGTTTAATGGCTTTTATTTAAAATGTATGTAGGGAAATTTGAAGCAAGATGAGAGATGAAGTTGAACCATTAATTCTTAAGACCCTCACATAGTCTCACTCAAATTCTCAATGAAATGTTGATGTTTTATTTTGAATGATTTCCTTTTGAAGCTTTATTAGATTTTGGTGTTTCCTTTTGAACCTTTTATTAGCACTTGACATTTTGAAACAAAACTTATATGTTATGGGATGTTATTGAATTTGAATGCAACTTTGTTCTATGTTACGTATAAAATTTAAGTTGTTGGATGTGTTGTGATTGGTAAATTATCTTTAATTTCACTAAACAAGGAACAAAATTAAATATTTGCTAATATGTAAATTAAACCATAAAATAATATATATTTTTTAAAAAATTAACACATTATCGGCGGTTTAAAACGCTTTCAAAAGTAAAAAAATTTCTACAGTTTATTTAGAATACATCAACGGTTTAAAACGCCTTAAAGTCTACATTACCAGCGCTTTTAAGTGTCAGAGTATACTGTTAACTGACAGTTACACCGGTGGCCTATCCATGGGTCTCTCTAAACCACTGATATAATGAAAACATCGGTAATCATAATCCCTATAGGTATTCACTCATTTCTCTCAGGGGGCAATAAGAACATGCCACTACCAAGAGATCATGTCACTAACTTGATTAGACGGAAACAATTTCCACCATATCCCACTATCCTGGGCATCTCATGCCAAATGAAATATGGCAACCAATTTAACCTTGGCCTCTAAGTGAAAATACCCCTTGAGGTGGAGCGTACTCCCACTTAGTTAAGTGTACACCATTGTCTAAAAGTAGTGCAATTGAATGAGGTCCATCTCCTAATGGTGATCGTCCCCGTCTGCCTACCGCTAGTTCTATCATGCGAAATCTATATCTAGGAACCAGTGAAACAGATACTCTCCGGAGGAGCACCGAAGATTGGTGGCGAAGTACTTATTCCACCTTACAATAGATCGACAATGGAAGGCTGTGGAATTTAAGATTAAATCCCACTCCCACTTAACTTTTGAAATTAGAGAGTTTTAAATTTCATACATCTTATGCATACTATCATCATATTACAATATCAATTTTAATCTAAATAATATTGGAATGCATTTTAAAATTTCTTTTAGTCTCAATGAGCTTAATCCATTTGGGTCAACTTAGTTCAATTTCTTGAGCGTAACTATGAGATAATCCTACACTTTCCACAAAATTTAATTAAAAATAAAATTTTTAATTTTTAAAAAATCAAATTTTTGAAAATATTTTGAAAAGTGTTAATTTTCCCAAAACAACCCAAATAAATAATTCCAATTTTATTTAGTTTAAAATTAACAACAACACAACTAGAGCAATTGGTCATTTAAGCAAGACATTCAAGCATATAACCATCACATGAATATAAGCATGCAAATAAAAATCATGTTGCACCATAAATAGTACTAATCCCCTCTAATGGCCAGTTAAATATTATCTTATGAGCACCTTGTGCTTCCAAATTCCTCCATTAGAAGCATTGACTCTTATCTTGTTTGAATCTTTTCTTGAACTCTTCAAGAATTTTAATCCTAAATTTTGAAAATATAGTACAAGACTTTGTCTTATACCCAATTTAGGGCTTACAAAAAATTCTAAACAAGATAAAATAAATATGTCCTATTCGGCTAGGAAAAATCAACCTTTATTGGATCAGCCCTTTAAAACGCCACCTCTAATTAATTAATTACATCACATGTAATTAAATAATAAATTAAAAGTCAACCGGACTATGAGATAGTTATATTATTATTACCTGCAATCAAACTCATATAATATTTTATGTTATATGCACATATATAAATTATGTTCCAAAATAGATTGCATAGAATTGCATAGAAATAACGATATAAAAGAGATACATAGAAATCATCTCATTACATGGGTGTGCACAAATCACCAACAGCTGCCTATATGCAACTGCTAGATACAAATATATATATATATATATTTATCTGAATTTCACTACAACTGAAATCCCATCACATAAACAAGTCACACATTAATAAATGCCATGAAAAAAAAAATCAAAAAGAAAATCAAAAACATAATACTGGAGATTTCTCCATAAATGATGACTACTAATTAAAGTAATAGACCCATGTGAAATAACAAACAATATGTTACTCATTAAATTAAATTCAAAGATCTTTTCATGAGTTTCCAATTAAAACTCAAAACTTGAGTTTATAAAAATGAGATTACTAATAATCAGAATACCCAAGAACCTCAGATTATTATGTAGTTGATTAATTTGTATTTTGTTAGGACAACCCATCACATGGGAAGTCCCTATGTGTACCAGAAGTTGTTGAACTGCTGCATATCATGACAGACTCACCCGGTATACATATCAGTTGCTCTGTTTTGTTCTAACCGATAATCAGAAGATTACCATTTCTGCATAACACCCCATCACATGGGTGTGTTAGGATCACTGCACTTGATTCGTCAATTTAATCAAACTAATATTAAATTCATTAATATCAAATCAAGCAAATTAGAGACCTAATAGAATTAAATATAATATTAGGCGCAAACTCATTAATAAACACTCACTCTTACTTCATAAATAATCAAAAGATAACCTTTTATTTATTTATTGTTATTATTTTTTTAATTGCTTGATGAAAAGCCCATCACATGGGCGTGTTTCAATCACTATAGATACAAGAAGTCGCTACCTTTGGAAGCCGCTGGAACTGTGTCTTATTTATTTATTTATTATTATCTTACTACTCTTATAAGAAATAATAAAATATAAACTTGAGTCACCATGGAAATCATATCACGGCTGCTACAGTGCAACCGCTATGTCCAACATATATATATATATATATATATATATAGAAAACTAACCGAACAACCATGCAAATAATATTTACCGACATGAATGGCTCTTAATTTTCATCATTAAATTCAATCAATTTTATGATTTAATGAAAATTTTATGGTTTGCTCTAATACCAATTGAAGGCAAAACGAAAGCGATTATAAATTTTTTGGATTTTAATCACATGATATTTCACCAAATCAAGAACTATTGAAAAGACTCACATACCTTTTTAATGATTGATTAATCGTCAACATTCCGAGAATAACAATGAATTGGATAGCTCCCCTTTAGCCTTGAAAATCAGTAAATCTTCACCTCTATATCCCAGAAACACACAGGTTTGTGGAAACCCTGTATCGCTCGCTCTAGATTATTCTTAGGTTTTTGCGTGAAAAACCGAAATAATCAACCTGATCCGAGCTTTAATTAGATAGAGATAGAGTTATCTATCCTATCAAATTAATTACAATAAGCACCACAATAGTATTGTAATTGCACTCTAGGATTTAGAAATTACAACTAGGCCCTATCTTACTAAACAATTACATATAAGCCCCTCCACTACCGAATATCCATAATAACCCCAAGGAAAATAAATATTGTACCACCTAAGACATGCTTACTTCTTATATTCCTTGAGACTAATTTAATCCTTAAGATCATTTAATTAAATTCTTTTATAAAAAAGATTTTTTTCAAAATAAATATTAGAAAAATAATTTAGTAAACATTTTACTAAAATGCCTTGGCCAAGTTCCAGCGATCAACTTATTAAATTGCATCAAGGGGATATTGTAATTCTTATAAAGAGTGTGGATTCCATGTTAAGCATTTGTGTTCTCAGAGCTCCAACATTAGCCACCCAAGATACCATGGTATTGACCTTAAAAGATTTCACACATTGGTAAGTCAAAGTGACTAGTATTGAAACTTGAGTTCACTAAATTTCTTAGAATTTAGAGCCTATGAATTTAGTAGATAAGAAACACACCAAAATCATGACAATAAATTATATGGTGTGATCTTATGGTGATACAGTTCAGTGTACTCCAAGCACACTAACACACTGCCTAGAGTCAACTATCCCAATGGTCGAGACAAACCATCATATCTTATAGAGGTCAAGTGTGTTACAGTCTTACAGATAAAAGTGTTCAACTTTTATCACTGATTGCGAACAATGCCAAGGTACAAGAAACCGGTGAGCCCAAATCTCCTACGTGTAAATCTCATTCATACACTTAAGTCACCTATAATGCAACTTTAGGACAATAATGCATCTCATGCAAATATATGTAAAGCCCAATGCATGAATATCACATTTTTTAATAAAATATCGAATTAATAATAAATAATTGGCTTGTAGGGGTATATGATCCCAACAGAATATTGTGGGAATTCCTAAAAGAACTCATAAAACTGCTACTTATTTAAAGAAAGAATTCGAAAGCAAATATCTCAGAAGAAATTTATTTTTTTGTCTTAACCTGTAGATTGAACACTTATGAAGTGGAACCCTCATCCCCCAATCCACATACTGAAACGATTCTATATGGATAAAGCCCATCCATTGAGCTCCCCAATGATTGTCCGATCACTTAATATAAATAAAAGATCATTTTCATCCTCACGAGGATGATGAAGAAATTCTTGGTCCTGAAATGCCATATCTTAGTGCAGTCGATGCTCTTATGTATTTTACAAATTGCACAGACCTGATATTACTTTTTCAGTCAACTTATTAACAAGATACAATTCTACATCAACTCGAAGACATTGGAATGGAATTAAGCATATATTGCGATATCTTCGTGGTACAATTGATATGTGATTATTTTATTCAATTGGATCAGGCTCCCGATTAATTAGATATGCAGATGCCGGCTATCTCTCTAACCCATATAAAGCTCATTCACAGACAATGTATGTGTTTACTTGTGGCGGCACTGTTGTATCACGTCGATCTATGAACCAAACAATGACTATAGTTTTTTCAAATAATTTAGAGATACTCGTAATTCGTGAGGCAAGTAGGAAATGCATTTGGTTGAGATCCATGATCTAACATATTTAAACAACACGTGGTCTCTCATCAATAAATGATAACCCATCAATAGTATATGAAGATAATATTGCATGCGTTGCACAAATGGAGGAGGGGTTATATCAAAAGTGACAGGATTAAGCACATCTCACCAAAATTCTATTGGGTGTAAAGCCTGTTGGGTACAAATGGGTGTTTACATGGCCTTTAATTTTAATATCATATTAATTATCATCTACTCTGACAGCACACACACATGTGAGACAAAAAAAAAAAACCCATGTTCTTCACAATACATTTGTTAGTGTTCTTCTTATGAGATTAGAGAGTGCGCACGGTTTCATTTTTATCAATGGGTATTATATGCATTAGACATGTTGATCCCGATCATAAAAGGTGGACAAGTTGAGTGCGAAAAATAATACAAGTTGAAGAAGCAGTTTAAAAGGGAATTTTGGAAGGACCGAAGGTTTGATAACTTATTTCTTCAAGAGATCAAAAAGGTTTTTTTCTTCATAGCGGATTATTCTACGAGACTATGGAGATTTTCCATGAAAAAATATAATGTGCCTCTACACTTTATTTTGTTTATCTCGCACGTTTAAATTGCTTTAAATATTGGAATTTATCTTAACAAGCATGATTGAATGAATGATAACGATGATATAGATGTTTAATACAGTATTTGATATGAACCAAGCTTGTGTGCTTATTTATTTCTTTAAAGCAATTGTCAAAGTACTTACATTGAATTATCAATTGGCATCAAAAGAATAACCAAAGAGTTGTGTAAGGAACTTGAGAAACCGAGTATTGTTTATGCACAATGGTCAAGTGAAGAGGACGAGGCTTAGAAATATGTCAATATGAGTGATCAGCAATCCAAAAATGAGAGTAGCCCTTCAAGTCTAAATTGTAGCTTTCTTAACATAAAAAAAATTATGCTCTCAGAGGATCCATATGTCAATGGTGCGTGAAGAGACCGACTGGTACAAGGAGAGCGAAAACGTGAAAGCGACAAAATTGAGTCACAAATAGTGAAAATATAAGCAAGAGCACTTAGAGCGTGAGAGCGATACCTTAGCTTCAGTTTAAGGATTTGGGGGGCCATTCCGGCAAAAATATTTAGACCCCAAAACTAAAAATAATTGTCCAACATCTACGATATAATTGACAGATTATAGGAATTCCAGAGTGAGCTCAAAATGAGATGTTCTACAAATTCTTTGCATAAAACACAAAACTGCTAAATCAACACCCACTGTCAGAACTTATCCCTAGTGGATACCTTGTCCTTATACAACAGTTGCAAAACAAAAAAAAGAACTTTTGTAGAGCTTGGCGGAGAGAGAAAAAATTATAAAATAAAAAAATGATAGTATTCTTGTTTGAATAAGATAGAGAAGAGAATAAAAAAAATTATAACAACCAAATTATTATCATACCCTTTTAATTAGATCAGACATGAGTGAAATAATAATCTCCTCCTTGTAATTACTGAGGGCAATTTTAAAATTTTAAAAATACTACTTAACCCACTATCATTTCCCTCCCCATCTTCTCTTTTTGGAAGGATATCATTTGAGAAATAAGGAGGAAGGGATAGCTATCCCTCCAAATCCCTCTCTACCCTTTCTTTTCTCTCCTAAAACCATCCAAACACAATTCTACTTATCATTTCTTCCTTATCCCTCTAAATCATCCCATCCAAACAAAGCCTTAGAACCAGAGAGTATCATGCTATTTCATCTGTGGATCCCCCCATCTTACTTCAAGCTGAGTCCTAGGAAGCTGGCACGTCTGCCATTGCAAGAAGCCATGAAGAAGGTGCCCTCTTACAAAGGGTTGCAAGTACACCATCAATTTAAACATAATTCCAAGCTAATGCTCCTATCTAAAAAATTAAGGGCATCCTTTAGTTGACACTGCTAAAGCAATCAAATTCCTCTCAAAAAATTTTGGGGTACAATATAAAAGTATACAATCAACCACTTACTTTCCAAAAAGAGGTTAGGGGTTCAAGTCTAAAAAAAAAAACGTGCGTGTGTGCGAATACCAACTAGGAAAAAAAAAAAGTATACAAAAACACACGATAAATAGCAACATATAGGAAAACAATTCCGCCATTATACTACGTTTACATCTGGGTAACAATATACTTGCATGGCATGCTCAAATGTTCAGTAAAGTTGGGAAATTCCCATTTAAATTTAAAAACACAGCACAATCGGCAACACTGTGCACTACCACCACCCATTTTGATATTTGCTAGTTCATTTTACACCTGAGCTTCACCATAGATGCCTGAAAAAATGAAATTGGCCAAAAAAAAAAAAGAACACTTAAATAATTAGAATATGATACTAGCTATAAGGCCACACATCAAGAAGCAATATGGTACTGAATTTGTGGTGCGAATTTAAAAATAAAGCTCATTTATGTGCCTTTAAACCAAGCATGCTTTTCTTATTCAAGGGAGACAGAGCAGCCCACAATAGTTGCCGACATAGTTAACAAACATATATTGCACAATTGCGTACAAGTCGTGGAGAGAGAGAGAGAGAGAGAGAGAGAGAGAGAGAGAGAGAGAGAGAGCCAACATTATCAGTATCCTAACTCTTTTTTTATCGGGTAGGTCCCAACTACCCATTGAATTCAACTTCACGCTTGTCACTGGTTACACACTAAAATCATTTAAAAAATTGTCAAAGCAAAAATAAATAGTTATCTAAAATATATACACAGATATAGAAGATGACTATGAAGGTGATCATGGCTCCCAACCAAGTGATTTGCCATGAACAAAAATAAATCAAAAGAAATTTTTTTGTAGATCACATAAATGAAGTCCAAATTGCACCCAAAAAAAAAAAAAAAAAAAAACCTTATTTTGCATATATTTGGAATGAATTTATCTCACAATGAGTATAAGATATTCTTTGTGATTTCTAGAAAAGATCGAGTAAAAAGAGGAGCAGTTGTCAAAATAAAATACAGTTGCAGAGAGACTAATAAATCAAACTTCTAACTGAATACGTCCTAAAGACACATTCTGAAAAGTTTAACCTCACAGTCTATAACTCTGTTTGCATTTCCAGTTTCGTTCACTGTTCAAAGACTCTTACCAACAATTTTCCTTCACATTCTCTATAAATCATTTTTTATGACTCCTTCATTTTGATTGATCTCCAAAAAAGATTTTGATTTGAAGGATGGATCAGGTTTTCACATGCGATAGCAACCAGAATAATATAAATCAATTTCCAACAGTGTTCCCTTGTGTACTTCATTTTTTACAGGTCTGAAATGAAAAATGAATAGAAAAAAAAGTACAACTTAATCAACTAAAAATCAGAACAAAACAGAAAAAAAATATATAAAAGAATTATATTTCTCATATGACAATTCACATATTTGCTATTATTAGTTTTGTATCGAAGAGCTAACCAAGTGCCAAAGAGGAGAAATGAAAAAATAGAAACACAACATTAAGAACTAAGGACCCTTTTTGCTTCTTAAAAGCACTCTCAGAAAGCATAACTAACAGTGCCTGGCTAACTAACTCCTGAAGTGAACTCTAAACAGATCATAAATTCTTGCCTACAAGCTCAATGCTAAAATCATTTCATGATGAATCAATAATTAATGATACGGAACATAACTAAACATTTACCCTAACCAAACAAAGGGAAAATGCCAAACTTAACGTTTACTTGATGTTGATGACAGGCTATAATTTGATCATATTCTCTAGCTGGCTTGTGCTCTTGCCATATTAGAAACAATGTAACATGTTTTATGTTGCTCCTGTATCAGATCTTTATACTGGCAAAAAATCCACTGGACACAACAAGAATGCTGACAAACATAAGAGAACAGGCAGCTAATGTGGCAACTCACATTAAACCAAAAAAATTCTGACACTCCTGGTAACTACTCAATTGTTTTCTCATGATTCATGCCACTTGTGTAAGACATCGAAGAGCACCTTTAAGCTAAGCCAACAAATGTATAGCACTCTTCTCGTCTTATAGGATCAGTGTTATTAAAGGCCCAAGGCGCACCAAGACGCAAGGCGCGCGCCTGAGTGAAGTGAGGCGTACAATTGAAAATTTAAACTACCATAAAAACATTCAAATCCCATAAGTCATATCAATATTCTAAAATTAATATCAAATATAAAAATGTAAATCTGTCAACTAAACAAGCATCCAACAACCATAATACAGAGCAGAAATTTGTTTTCTTGAAAGGCAAAGCAGAATTTGTTCTTTTGAATGGCAAAACAGAGCACAAAAAGAAATAAATAAATAAATACATAAAAACCTGTTAACAAGAAAAGAAAAGAAAAAACAAAGCCAAAAAGAAAAGATGCAGAGACAGAAGAAGTAGATGAAGACAGAGAAGTAGACGAGAAGAGGGAGAAAGTGTTAAAGAAATAAAGGAGAAAAAACAGAGCCCCCAAAAAAAAATGAATGAGAGAGGAGAACTAGACGAAGAGAGAGATGTAAACAAAGATAAGAAGAGAGGAGTAGAGGAGAAGAGAGGAGTAGAGGAGAAGAGAGGAGGCAGAAGTAGAGAAGAGAGGAGAAGAAGAAAGAACTGACGTAGCCTCGTCATTCATCTCTGTAACTAGGGCTTCGTTGTTCGTCTCACGATCTCACTCTTTCTCTGTTCGGTTGACACTTTGACTCTTAGGCTTTCTTATTTGTTTATTCTTTCGAACAAAATTTTCTTCTCTCCTACGCTCGGGCTTTCTTATTTGTTTATTAAGTTGCCAAAAGTACCCTTTTTGACTTAAGAAATAGAATATCAAAGTTTTTTTTTAAAATCAGTGGGGCGCGCATAGGCGCAACTGACAAACAGGACGAGGCACAACCGAGGCACGCACCTAGTAAACATCAATGAGCCTGAGATGACAACAAGTGCTAGACCTGTGCCTTGAGCCTAGGCTCGCCTTTAGCCTTTAACAACACTGTATAGGATGTATTTTCCTTTACAAAACCTTCCATTGACTTTATTTTATAGGAATAAGCTCCCTTTCTCTCTCAATGGAATTTTTTCTCTTCCCACTCTCTGGTTGATCCAAGGTCCATTTTCCTGTTCTTTTAAGAGTTTCAAAGTAAATAATTTTTCTATTCAAGTCTTCAACCAATACTAATGTCTTTTAGGTTTCAATTGGTCCAACGGCATGTGGAAGTATAAAAATATCAATGGGCAGAAAGCACAGAAAAATAAAATATTTTTTGAAAAAAAAAAAAATAGTTTGAAAATTTTGTTGATTTGGAAACTAATACTGAAGCCATAGATAATAAATTAAATTTCGGAAAAGGTTTCGTTTTGACTAATAATGAATTTTAGGTTTCAATTGGTCCAACGGCATGTGGAAGTATAAAAATATCAATGGGCAGAAAGCACAGAAAAATAAAATATTTTTTGAAAAAAAAAAAAATAGTTCGAAAATTTTATTGATTTGGAAACTGATACTGAAGCCATAGATAATAAATTAAATTTCGGAAAAGGTTTCGTTTTGACTAATAATGAAGTGTCTTGTGAGCAAAAAGAATAAACAGGGACGGATCTACAAACAGTACAGTGGAGAAATTTTTTATTTATATTATATGCCTACAAATTATGTAATATTTTGAAAGTGCCCCCATTAAAATTATGAAAATATTCCAATATATAAATCTGCCCCCACTGTTATTTTTGGATATGACAAAAAATCGTTTTATATTTTCCTTACGTATATATAGATTTTAAAAACTACCCCCTTCAAAATTTTATATTTTTATTCTGCATATATAGAATTTTATAAATTCTAAAATTGTCTCATACTGATAATTTTAACCTTGATTTTATTCTTTCTTTCTCTCCTAATCATTAGACTCTATATCAACAACTATTCTTGAACAAAAAATCACAATCTCTAAGAAGATACGGAAAAAGGAACCTATATAAAAAATTGTCTACTTCTCTTTAGATTCATTTATTGTATATGATACATGGAAATAATGTACATACACCCATTATAAAAATGGGAAGACTCATACTTTAAAGCACACAATTCCTTATTTATTTGATTTAACCTAACTATAGATTAATTTTAAATTTGGAGACCTGACTGGAAATAGTTCACAAGTTTCCAATACAAAAATAAGTTTCATTCATTAACTTTTAAATTTTTGCATGCAAAGACTTCCTAGGTTTGTTGAGTCTTAACTAATTTGACTTGTTAGAAAATTCTCTACACTAAACGGTAAGAGAAAATGAGATAACACTAGAATACAAGCACACATTTGAATTTGCTTTATTTGCAAAATTGTGTTACATAAATATACATAATTTTTCTCTTCAATTTTGTATGAAAATCTTGCTTGATATAAAAGTTCATTGATAACAATTGTAAATTCACAAATGAAAAATTTATGAAAAAAAAATAAAAATCACAAATGAAAATATTATCAATCAAAATTTAATTTTTTATATTTATTATTTTGTGTTAAAAAAATTATCTTAAAATTTTTTTTATCTTATAATCTTCAATGGCGCCCCCTCAAGAAAATTTATGGGTCCGTAACTCATAATAAACTGTTCGTGTCAATGAAAGTATCCTTTGATTTTGAAAAAAGACTTCCAAAACATGTGTGCACCAAACATTATTTTTCTTCAATTTTTTTCTGGAACAGTGTATCCAGCAAAGTCCATCCCCAAAAAGGACTTTCAGTTTCGGAAACTGCAGCAAGTAAAGCCTATGATAACCTTACCTGTAACCTCAAATTGGGTTTATATCTGTTTCAATTATTATTAGAAAGAATAAATTCGGGTGATCTTGAGAAGTCTAATAGTGAAACAGATGTTTCCCAAGTATCATAAGGCAGCGATTGTCTAATTCCATTTTTCTTCTAGCCCAGTCAATATGAAAATCCAATCCTTAGGTTATAGAGTCACATAATGACATGAACATCATTGCAAATTTTACTACAATCCATGTCAAGGTCTCATTCTGTGGGACCTGTGAGTCTGACATGACTTTTTCCAAATCACCCAAATGTGTAGTGGTCAAAGCTCATAGATGCTTACTCATATAATTGGTGTAACATTTTGAAGTAACAGCAATGCACAAATATAAGTGATCCAAAGTTGTCTTAATAAACTAAATTCTCGTTAGATTTTGGTTCAAACATTTTGCAAAACAGAGACGCACAACCAACTAATAAAAAACAATAGAGAAGGTACGAAATTAAAATTTTAGGCCAAAATTTCATGATCCCCATTGAATACTTCCACAATCCACATGACTATTAGAAGAGCTCTTAACCATTCGAAATGAAATTTCTGCATCCAGATCCTTTTAAAAACTACTTGCAACGTCAACAATAGAATCATTGTCAAAAAAAGCAAATAACTTAATTGAAACAATCTAAATAATTCTGGTGAATGGGGAAAATTCAGCAAAAAAAATATCCATTTTATCATATTTTACATGGGAAATCATAAGAAAACTGCAAAAGAGGTCACTAAGGTTGAGTCAGATTTATCCCTTAAATTTATCTTCGCAGGCACACAAATGCCAGCAGCCAATAATAGACACTGGATCCCATGGTTGCTTTTAAGAAACAACATTTCCCTACGTGCAAAAATACTTTCTGAATGGCGATGGTATTAGGAATTATAATAAGATTTTCCATTGTGAATTTCCAGTATGAATCCCTTAAGCTTGTTTATGTTAGTTTTCATTATCATTCTCTTCTCTTTCATTCCTTTCATACTTCCTTTACTAATCACCATGCAGCATCCCAATCATTAGATATTTTGAAATGAAAATTTTTTATTTTCCAATAGGAATCTTAAGCTCGATATGATAAGCCGAAGCAGGAATATTTTATAACCGTACATTTATAAAGAGCACTGGAGGTTTGGAGAGAAGCTTTAGAACTAAAACGATTTATGGTTAGTCGAAATAAAACTTAATATATAGTGCTATATCAGTAAATCCAGAAAGATAAATGAGGATGTAGTGAGGATTGAGAACCAAGAGGTAAAAAAAGTGAACATTTTCGTTATTTAGGCTCAATTATTCATGATGAGGGAGAAATTGGAGATGACATTAATCATAGAAAAAATATTAAGGCGGGATGGGTTAAATGGAGAAGTGCAACTAGTATATTGTGTGATAGGCGTATCCCTTACGATTGAAAGGGGAGTTCTATCAAATAGCTATTAGACCAACCATACTTTATGGTACCCAATGTTGGGCAGCTAAGAAACAACATTTGCATAAAGTGGGCATGGCAGAAATGCGAATATTGAGATGGATGTGTGGTAAGCATAAGATTAGAAAGGATACAATTAGAAATGATTGCATCTTGGAGATGGTTGGAGTAGCACCAATTGTAGATAAAACTGGAGAACATTGATTAAGATGGTTTTAGACATGTGCAAAGAAGACTTTGTAGTGCGCTAGTTAGGAAAAGTGACATAGTCCACATTGAGGGTAAAACTAGGGGAAGAGGACCAAAGCTAACGTAGGTAGAGTTAGTAAAGAAAGATATGATAGCATGTGGATTGACTAAGGCTATGGCCTCAAATAGAGCGGAAAGAAAACATAGGATTCATGTAGCCTACCCCAGGTAATTGGGAAAAGGCTTGGTTGTTGTTGCACGTGTATAAAGCATATATATATATATATATATATATATATATATATCAAAATAAAAAACATACTCTGAATGAGCAAAGCCATTTTTTCCATGTTCACTGTATATAATATAAAGACCATGCTCTAGCCTCTAAGATAGTAAATTAACATGAGCAGAATTACTTCAATAAAATGAAACCAGGAATAACAGTAGTGATGCTACCTTTTGCAGAACTCAGTCGCATATTGGAACCCATTGTAGAAAATAAACCACATCAACACAAGTACCAAAATATCTAACGGCATTAAGGAACTCAGATCAGCAATCACATCAGAACCTACAAAACAATTGCATTGCATTTTTTTTTTTTTTTTTTACAAGTAAGAATTGTATTTACTTATCAAAAAAAATATAAATAAATAAGTAAGAATTGTATTAAAAGTGTTCAAATCCCTCAAAAGCCAAGGCCAAATAGGGCCTTTAGACCCTCAAAGAGTCCAAAAAATCAACAAGTTCCTCCAAGGTTCTTCTATTTTTTTGTTGGCAAGCTATAGATTCGCACCCCAATGACTCCAAATCTCTTTCAGTTTCGTGCAAAAACTTAAACCAGTGTACAATGAAATATTTCTCTTAACTCTGAATCAATGACGCTCCATAAACAGTAACTATTTAGATTTATGTAATGTGTCCTTGAATTTCAAGTTCAGTGCTTTTTATTTATTTTAGTGACATTGTATCTACATTGTAATTAAGAAACCAAAATTAGCAACAACAACAAAAGAAAAAGAAAAGAAAAGCGGAAAGGACGAAAAAGAAAAATCCAGATCACTGAGGTGCATGATTCGCAAAATGTCCTAAATCTTGAATTAGAAGACTCAATTTCAAATCCATTCTTGTATACTTGATGATGAACTGATCCAAAACCACTGAACTAGTGATCCCAAATTTCAATAAAAGCAGAACAAAGTCAATAACAGAAACACTGATTATGGAAAGGAACCAGGAAGGCATTCATTAATTTTATCATTTGGAATATCAATAATTTCAGAGTTTTAGGTGCAGTCCAAATGTGCATATAGATAGATAGAGAGAGAGAGAGAGAGCGAGATTGCAATCCTGGAACAAAACAAACACATATCAAATGGATCAATTCATCAAAAGAACATACAAAAAGGATACTGAAAAGGTAACGCTCCCACCAATCCAACATGTAGAGTCCAAAGGTGACATTGTAAAGGTAGATCTTGCGTTGAATCCAATTCATATCGTTAAACCTACAAACAATAGCTACAAAATATTAGAAACACCATCAAATTATAGTCTTTTTAAAGTTAAATCAAGCACAAATAAGTTTGAATCAGCAAACATCAGATGCCGATATATAGAATCTACAGTTTGAATTATATTATAGGTTTAGCCTCTTCTGACAGATGAACAATGAAATAGAATCGGACTGAAAATGCTGTAGGAAGAGGGCAACAGCTCAATAGATTTATTCACTCCTACCATTGACAATCAACAAAAGGAATAAGAACCTTCCTTGATTTCTTCTTTTCAGCAGTTGTGGGTATTATAAAATAACAGTATACTTCACAATTAATTCTTGCCATATATATTGTATGAAATATTTGCCTTCATTGAACATGGGAATAAGATTTTGAGATCTTTCCCCTCCAAATTTTAAAAAGCTAAATGGAACCAAATACAGCTGTTCATCCATGTGAATCTCATTCATGTGGGCTCCCAAATAAGTAGGACCTATCTGAAATCATTGTAGGGAGAGGTAAATGAACATCTTCCCTAAACCAACCATCAGATGCAGAGAAAACATAGTAATTGAACAAAAGAGGTTACCGTCTAGTTTTGTGATTCACTGGAGAGCAAATGGAAGATGTTCAGCAGATGCAGACAGAACGCAGCAGCATTGAGTGCACCAATTAGGAAAAGCAAAATGATCCACATTAAGGGTAATGAACACCAAAATTAACATGAATTAATAAGGAAGGATATGGTAACATCTGGTTTGACTAAGAGTATCGACTTAAATAGAAAAAAAATAATAATAATAAATAAAAAAAAAAATTATGTAACTGCATCCTAATAAGTTGAGAAAAGGCTTGCTTTGTTGTTTTTGTTGTTGTATACTATGTGACAAGGAAGATTTAAACTGATAGGAAATCTCAAGGCGACGACCCTTTCTGATGACTCTCCCACTTAGTGATGGAGAAGTCAAGGGAATTAGTTCCCTGGGTGGACGCTACTGCCTACACCCCCTATAAAAGTAGGAGTCGGTCAACCTGCTAAGGTATGACAAAATTTTCCAAGAAGTCTTTTCTTCTTTCCCTTTCCAATCTAGTACTAACTTGATCGTCAAAGTCCCTCCGGCCAGTACCACATTGGTGCTTTTCTCCGGTTACTCTTTCTTTTTTACAGGAAACGACACCTTACGATGATGTTGGTGTTGATGGTGATGGAGATGGAGAAAGACTGGAACTTCTCATGATCCAGCGCCACTCGATGCTTTTATAAAGTCAAGATGAATCTGGATTTCTTCATTGGAGAATGTGCAGCAAAGAGAAGAGATAACGTAAAGTAGAATTTTAAACGAGAATGAAGTAGTGTCATCTTTTAAGTGAGTTGTAGCTTTCCGTGTTTTCTTTATTTTGAAAACTCTTTCCAAAAACTCAGAGAAGTCCATTTAGTAGTTCTCTAAAAACCATCACTTAGGTCAAAAACAAAAAATGGCTTTTTGTCACTGAGAAAACAAAAAATTGTTTAATGTTATGGTTTCTTGTCTCACATTGGATCCGAATGGGAGGATGTTGAGTTTGTAAGGGCGGGTAGGAAGCTCCACCAAATAGCTTAAGCTTTTGGATCGGATGGCAAACGCCTAGCTCATTACAAGTGGTATCAGAGCAATCCCAGTCCTTGATTTGGTGTAACGCCAAGCGTCCACACAGAGGGTCGGGTTTGTGTCACGGTCATTATCGGATCCTCCTGCCATTAAGGTGGGCAAGCAGGCAGGATGGTCCGACCGCAACAAGGGCATTGCGAGTTCAGGTAGGGGAGAATGGTATGGGTTCTTGTCTCGCATTTGTTCCAGATGGGGAGGATCTTGGACTTATAGGGGCGGATAGGCAGCTCCACCTAATAGTTTAAGCTTTTGGGTCGGATGACAACTGCCCAGCCACTTACAAGAAAAGTTCTGTGTTTTTTTTTTTTTTTTTCATTTTCTTTTTCTTTTTCTTTTTCTTTTTTTTGATAAGAACATTTCTGTTTCCTAAATGATAAAAAACAAAAAACATTTTTTTTAACCTGCTTGGATCTGTTTTTGAAGAATAGTTTTTAAAAAAGTGAGTTACACAAGTGATGGTTTTTGGAGAGAGCTCTTAGTTTTTGGAAGGAGTTTTCAAAACTAAGAAACACGGAGAACTACAGGCCACTTTAAAATGACCTTACTTCATCCTCGTTTAAAATTTTCCTTTACCTTATCACATCTCTCAGCCGCACATTCACCATTAATCTCTCTCTTCCTCAACCTGTTGAACGGCTTCTCTTGTCTAGTTGAAGTTCTCTGTTAAATGATTTCTCTTGCCTCAACTACAGCTTGCACTCTCATTTTCAACTGAGAATGGAGTTCATGAAGAAGCGCTTCAGGTAATCATAAATGATTTGCATTAATGACTTGAATGAAGTGCTTTATAATGGAAAATTTTGTTCAAAATTCTTCTATATGATGATCGAAGGGTTATGTTCATCCTTTTGCATTGTGCAAGTTATAAGTTATAACTCTTTTCTTGTTACAACAGTCTGGATTTTTTCCCTTGCCAAAACATTATATGTCCGATCGTCCACCTTGAGATACTGCTTGAATCAATATTCAATTTTAATAGTAGCCATCCGCTATCATGATAATAGATCTTGCTTTGTTGTATTCTTCCATCACTACAATGGACCTTACAAAAGATGGGAACTCTTTATAATTTTCTTCAGTAAATAACTTTGGCCTACTTAAGCATTTTTGGTGATTACTAATATTATTAGGACAATGGTCTTGTGAGGTGACCATATCTAAATTTTCATGATCTTTAGTTAGGTAAGTGTTTGTACAAATGTTAAAAGGAAAAAAAATTCCATGATAATGGTCTTGTGAGGTGGTCATATCTAAAGGCAGGCCTAAGGACCTAAGGTCACCTATTAATTTAGGACAAGAAACCAGGGCAAGTCAAGAGAATCAAGACTGTGTGATGATCTGTTATTTTATTTTTTATTTTTAAATTTTAGGGTTTTAGCCTTATATTTCGTAGTTTTGAGGTTTTAATAGTAATGTTCAAGTCCTTATACATTGGGTAGGCTGATTATAAAAAGGTTATTGCTTCTGCTTTAGATATTATGAAGCCTATAATTTTGTTTGGAAAACCTTTGACATCTCAATGTGGGTTGCATCGAGCTGCTTCTTTCTAATACATCCTCGTAAAAAATGGCTAAAGGGTCATATTGTTCTCATCTTTTGGCAGCATATTGTAGGTTTTCAATGCAACTCATGTTTTATTCAACCATTTGATATTCTACAGCTTCTATGTGGAGGAGCCTTGGCCTTTAATCCATCAATGATCAAAAAAATGCTTGTGCTTTATACATTTTTTCTTTTTTCTTTTTCTTTTTTTGCAAGCTTTACATAGAGAGAAGCAATTGTAAGATTACTAAGCAATGGTCATGCAATATTTTATCCTTTTCTTTTTACAAAAACGAATGAATACTTTAATTGTATGTAACAATGAACTTATAATATCTATATTTTAGCACAATTGATGTGATTTATATACAATATATTTGAATATAAGGATATTAGATTCAATTTCTTTTATAGATAAATTTTATTTTGGTATGGATACAATGTATGAATAAATAGGTCTTCTAATCTTTCAGAAAAAAATAAATGGATTTCTGAGTTATTGATAATTCTAAAAACAATTTTCTTCCAATCATGCCAAACAATTTTCTTTCTTTTCGTAGTTCCAAAAACTATTTTCAATAAATACAACCAAATGGATTTCTGAGTTTTTGTTCTCTCAAAACTGTTTTGTAGTTTTTCCAACCAAGCGAATTTTCACACTAAAGAAACCATTTTCTACTCTGATTTTCTGAGTTGGAACTTTTTCAAGACCCTTTCATAGCTGAAAAAGGAACATGCTAAAAATAGGGAACTAGATGTGTCAACATAAAAGTTAAGTTGAACACAGCTTGGTCATTTTTCTATTTTTCGAGTCCAAACTAGAATCATTTGGCACCCAACAGATGCTTCTGTATATAAATTTTGATCAAACAAAGCAATCCCCCAACTAACGTCGTCCTCAACAACTAAAAACTGATCCAAGCGGGCCCTTAGTTTCTAAGTTGGAACTTTTTCTAAACCCTTTTCAAAGCTAGAAAAGGAACATGCTAAAAAAATAGGGGACTAGATATGTCAACATAAAAATTTGTTGAGAACAGTTTGATCATTTTTCTAATTTTTGAGTCCAGACTAGAATTAAATGCTAATAAAACAGAGCAATCCCCCAGTTAACGTTCTCCTCCTCACTCAATGTCCCCGTAAATTTGCATCCTCTTAATATGATTACCCTCCTTAATCCACAAAGCCCTAGAATAGACCGCCATGAAATCTCCTCCAAAGTAGCAATCTCCTAATCTCCGCCTAACACAGTTTCCTCACACACCTATCCACATCATCTAAGCCTAGAATCCCCTCCTTGCATTCTAACTTCTAAGCCGGTAAAATTCTAACATGATTCTATTCTTTCTCCACTTCCAATTCCTTAACAGCTCCCTATACCACTTCTTCATGTCCTCCTTCAATAAACAAAGCTTGCTAATTAGAACAAAGCTGGGACCACCATGCACCATTGTATATCCACCCCAGCGGTACCTTAATCTCCCCTTGCAATCCTCCGCACAAAGCCACATGTTCTCAAACTTGAACAAAATTTTCTTCCTCCTTAATTAATCTTCCATAACCCAAAAGCAATGGATTATGATCTAAAATATTTGGAAATTTCTCCACCCAATTTCTGAAAATCAAGAATCTGTCCAAACAAGATAGTGTAGGACACTATCTGCAACTAGACCATGTAAAGAAAGCACCCTTTATCGGCAAATCAATGAGTTGTAGGGCTTCAATGAACTTGAAAAACATCTCCATAGTCGGCGACAACCTCCCTCCAGTATATGTCTTAGACAGGGATCTAACCACACTAAAAATCCCATCCCACACACCAGGGGATGTTCCATCTCCTCCGAGCATAGCCAAGCTCCTCCCACAAAAAAAAAAAAAAAAAATTGAAAAAATGAATCCCTCTTTGCATCCTCAATAAGGCTGCCGAGAACACCCAATGAAATCCATCCTTCTCCATAGAGAACACTTGAGATGAAAAATATTCCATTCTACACGCCCACCTTCAATCCCACCTCCTATCCCACATGTCCAGAATACCCCCAAGAGGAATTCCTCTTTCTTCCAGCCATCTTCCACTCCTTATTGATAGATTGGAATAACTCCATAGTCTTCCCTTCATTCCCTTCATACGTTAACCCCAAACACTTGCTCACCTATATTATCCATTATGCAATTCTCCCACCTCTCATCTCCCGCCATAACAAGCATGTTGTACCTCTCCCTTCAGGATTCATAACAGACAAAGGTTTCTACAGCCCCAACCCATCACCAAAATCTTCGTGGACTTCCTCTCAAACAACATCATCCACAATACAATTAAAAGGATCAACTGGCAACCCCTCCCCATCATCCCTACAAACTAGGACAATCTCCAGTCCATGGATGTACTTTACCCACCATCAGATATCTCTCCATCCCCGTGAAGAGCATCCTTCATCCCCACCAACTCACTGCGCAGCCGCAACTCAGTCAACTAGGCTGGAGCCGAGCCTTCTTTCAACCTCAATTGATTAGCTCTCCCCACGCACAAGGTGACCACCTCTTCTTCCACCTCATTTAGAAGACATAGACCATGTAAATCGGCCTGTCTGCACTTCGCTGGGCACAACCTAGCTTGGCCCCAGCCTCCAGAACCAAACAAAGAAAAAAGAGAATTAACCAAATGCATCATTGTCCAGCATATATAAAACCATAAAATCAATGATCAGTTCGGCGGTTCATTTATAACCCATAAAATCAATCAAAAACCCCTCCTCTGGAGAATGAAAAAATGAACACAGCATTTATATCGAAGCATTTATATCAAAAAAGAGACATAAAATTACACTCAACTGCCAACAGTTTGCCTCACTTTCCTCACTCTTAATTGTCAAACACAATCCATACACTCAGATGCAACAATTCAGATTAACCAAAAACATAAAAAGTTTATAACAAAGCCTCAAAAACTAACCTTCTCAGTGACCAAAAGAACCCACAGAGCACCACCTTTATCTCCCAACCCTTTGAGTTTATACTCCAATGATTAGCTCCAAGAAGCACCTGACATAACACAGTCCAATCCCTCGCCTAAACAACAGCTTTTTATCCCCTAAAGCAATATATTAACTGACCGAATTAGTTAACTTGCCTAACCCCCTAAACCCTAAATTGTTTAAATTTAAGGAAAATAACAAGACCTATCAAGAAAAGAAATTTAGATCCAGAATTAAAACCTTCATTAAGAGAAAAATTAAAAAATTAATTTGAACCAGTAAAGCATTTCAAAATGATTATCCTCACTCAAAACAAACAGTTAAAAATTCAATTGAACAACCAGTAAATCATTGCAAGAATGATTCGTACCTACTGTGTGAATTCCTTTTCTTTTGCTTTAAGATTGACCAGAAGTCCTAGAAAAGGGACGAGAGCTGAAAATCGCAGAATGAAACGAAACAATTCTGGAAGAGAGAGAAGCAGAGAATAACTGAGGAGAGAAAATGGAGAGGCAAAAGCGACTGGTCTCTTTGTGGAGAGATGTTTTGGGTTTTCTCTGCACAACAAACGAGAGAGACTTAACCTGAGGAAGAGCGTTTGGTGGTGGCGCGGAGCTACCAGATACGCTAGATCGACCTTCGCGGCTAGGTTGTCGATTTTGGTGGCGGCGGTGGCGATTCTGTCGTTTAAAGAGAGATTGGGACGGGGAGAAGACCGAAGAAGATGACCCGGTTGGGGGAGAAGACCCAATTACGTACAAAGCGACGTCGTTTCAATATTCCTAGTCAGTACGCCAATGACCGATTTGGTTAAACGAAAGCGACCGTGCGAATTTCAACCTCATGTGGATTAGTGTTATGGGATTAGGACCTTAACAAGCCTCCTGACAGTTATGGGATGCTGTCAGCGTGCACTGGGGGTGCCCAGTGGCATTTTTATAAATATGGCGAAAAAGTGAAGCTTAGAGTTTTGGCTCGGGATCTTTATGAGAGGTACCTTGAGTCTATAGAAGATGGTTGGCACAGACAGCACTCGATTCGGATGTCGTGCACTTTGAGACATTTATATGTGGGTGCAGATTAGTGGGCTTGGCATGGGCTAGGTTCACAAGGTTAGCTCAAATATTACTTAAAGCATGGACCACACAAGTCATGGCTTATGGTTACAGAAGATGGCTAAGTGGGCTCAGGTGGTTGGGGGAAGTTACACTTCCCGCTGAGTGGGCTTAGTTGGTTCGTGGAAGTTACACTTCCCACTAAGTGGGCTCAGTTGGTTGGGGGAAGTTACTAACACTTCCCACTCAGTGGGCTCAGTTGGTTAGGGGAAGTTACTAACACTTCTCACTAGTGTGCATATATTGTGGGTAGTGGGTGTGTGCTGAGTAACTTCCCAACTTCCCACTCATGTGCATATATTTTGGGGAGTGGGGGTATGCTGAGTAACTTCCAAAGCATGTGGCACAGATCTGAGGGGACAACACACAAGTGGTTAGAGTCGGTTTTCTTCCACTATGTTGATATATAGAAGGTGATAGATAATGTGAAACTTCCTATGAACAAGTGGCATGAGCAGAGCGTGCCAACAAGCTAGTAGTTGGGCTTGTCAACTACATATGTAGTGTTGGCACACTTAGTGGGTGCCAACATGACCCTAGGTGGATGGGGGTGTCATCCACCACTTTAGTGGATAGTTGTGGGTGGATGGGGGTGTCATCCACCACATTAGTGGGCGGTTTTGAGAGTTTGCCTATATATTGCTAATGTGGGTTCTGTAGAGAGGAGAGATTGAGAGTGAGACACAGAGTTGTGTTATGAGAGACTCTTGTATGCTTCTGCAGGTTGAGGCCTTTCCTCGTACTGTTTTGTGAATAATAATAAAAGGTTGGAAGCCTTATGCTTCTGTAAATTCGTGGGTGTTATTGTTTTTACATTCTTGCAACTATACTTGTGTGCGAGAGTGTTTTACTTGCTGTGTGTTCTAGGCAGCAAGTGTGAGTTGGCTGAGCTAAGTTAGAAATTCAAAGAAAAGTTGTTCATATTTCTGGCTTAGTGCCATCACAGGGCACTAGATTCGTGTTCAGAATTTACCCCTGTGACAATTAGTAATTTTTCAAGAAAATATTATGGCCTGGTACTAAGGGGGAAAAATCACATAACCTCTATGGACTGTCGTTTTAGTTCAAAATGCCCACTAAAATTAAACACCTTCCTAAATTAACAAAACTCATCATTTTACCTTAAATTCGTAACCAATCCGTTAATTAGATTATGAAATGATAAATTTAACATTATTATTCAATATTAAATTAAAACTTAAAAATTATTTTTAAAGTGACGATTTTACCCTTTCATTATTAACAAAAGCCGTTTGCTAGTACCCCATCTTCGCCTCCTGCGCCGCCAACACCAACTTCCCAAACACTTTCCTCCTATAACACTCCCTCACGAACAAATCTTCCACATACAGACTCGGTTCTGGGTTTGATTAGGGTTTGATTTGAATGAATCAGATTCTGGGTCTTAAAATAGAAATTCTTTGTAAAAAGAGAAATTATTCTCATCGGTTCAATATTAAAAGAGAAATTCTTTGTAAAAAGAGAAATTATTTGTAAAAAGATAAATTTAAGATTTGCAATCACAATTTCTTATCTTTTTCATTAACCAAATAAGTCATCAGAAGCAAATCAAATACCTTCAGTGTCTCTTCGTTCACATATGTATACACATGTATACATACAGATATATATAAATATAGATAGATAGATAGATAGATAGATAGATCAGAAATGCCCAATACAAATGCATGAAATCTTCGCCCCTCTCTCTCTACCTCTCTCTCTAAAACCAGACCCATGAAAGAAATAGAGCAAGCATTTTTTTTTTTCTTGTTATGTTGCTGCAATTTCAGATCGGTGCCCTCTCTCTCCTCTGATTGATCCTTTCACAAGTACAAAACCAGCAATCCAATAGAGAAACTCCCTAAAATGTCTTTTGGGACTCAAATTCAATCAGAAACAACCTTTTTCGACTCCAAAACTTCGAATTCCGAACAACAAACAAATCAAAATTGCCAACATTCTTGTACGTACTGATTCTCAAAAACCAAGCTTCTCTCCGGCCGTCTGGTGGACGGGACCGTTCTTCACAATTGCTTGGTCGTCGTTTTAGCAACTTACTAGTCGCAAAGAGAGAGAAGGTGTTGGGCAAGAGAGGCATCAAGCCATGGCTCAGAAGTCGGCGGAGCAGGCACATGACATGCAGACAGATGGTTTGGGAGGATCAGGTGAAGAAGAAGAAAACCCACTTTTAAAAGGGTATTTTTGGAATTTTAAAATAAGAATTATCAATTAAAAATTTACTATTACATCACAAAGCCAATTTTGACATTTCACAATGTAATAATCAATTTGGGGGCAACTTGATGACTTTTGTGAGTTCAAGGGGGTATTTAATTTTAGTCGGGGCATTTTGGACGAAAACGATAGTACAGGGGGGTTATGTGATTTTTTCCCAAAAAATAATAATGAAAAGTAAAAAGAGAAAAAGTAAAGTGAATTAAAAAATAATAATAACAATTTTTTAACATGTTTATGGTTAGGAAAATCATATAATTGACAACAGACATAAAAATATGAAATTTCAACTTAAATCTCTAGTTGATAGTCAATGCCGTGTAATTAATACTTGGGCTGATATCATTAACTGCGCTAACCTTGGTATGGAAGTTATGCACGAATGTAATGCTCATAACTTCCCTCTAGACCTAGCTACTATTGAAGCTCCATCTACAAATGGATATAAATGGATAAGACTTTTTCTTAGTGTATATGAGTTCTTGAAAGTAAAGGAGTAATAACCAATTTCTTGTTTTTTTTAGTTGGTAGTCACACACTGCCTCCACTGAGGTTCGAACCTCTAACCTTCCTTTGGGAGGTAGGGGCCTTGTACCGTTAGGCCAAAGGACTGTTGGTAACTTAAATATGTATCATTACTACTCTTGTTTGTTTTCATAAATTCGTCAATTTCCCTTTTCCTTTCCTTATCTTTTCAGTTTTTCATATCCCCTTTCCATATCTTTTTAGTCCTCGATAGCCGTATCATCTTCTTTTTTGTTGTCACAGCAAGTTTCATAGTACTCAAATTTAATAATTTGATTTTGTACAAAATCTATAGCAAAAACTGCAATATTTTTATAAATTTTCCATACTTTGCAATTTTTTTTTTAAAAAATTATCTACTTGTTTTTGATTCTGGGAGTCAGATAAATCATTAGCTTTGATCATTAATGTAGTATCTTTGTTGGCAATTAAAGTTTCAACCACCGTGTATATGTATATTTGTTTTATATTTCAAATTGCAAACTATTGGTGTCTTTGATCATTAATATTCATCTATTACTTTGATAGGCATTTGTTAATTACCACTTTCCAAAGGAAAATGATATTTTGAACGACTAATTTTTACCGATCCGATCTACCTATTGAGATTGCATGTCCCCACAACTTTATGCTCTCTCTCTCTCTCTCCCCCTTCTCTTTTCTTCCTAATCTCACTCCTTTGAATATTACACATCAAGGACGCCATCTTAGCTTCTACAACTTAGGAGTTGTTTGTGCAGATCAGAGACTTGACATCATTACACTTCCGGTGTCAGGATTCTATCTTCTGATTAGTTATTTCAGTTTTTAGACATTTATTATTTTCAGTTATGTGATTTTATTAGGGGTCCGTGTTTGAGGATTCCCAAGTTGTATTCTTTGGATTTTATTATTTATCTTTGAGGATTAAATGATTTTATTCATGGAAGATTTTATTCATTTAATTATTTAGTTTCCATTCAATGATATTTTTCCTTTATTTATTTATCTTTTTGTATTCCGTGTTAGATTATTACTTTAATTGTTTAATATCCATTGGTTTTGGACATGGACTTGATCAACCCATGGCTTTAAATTTAGCCTCGAGCTATTTTTCCAAAACAGGGCCTGAGCGCTATTTACAGGCTTGAGCGATGTTTGGGCAGGTTTCGAGCGTTATTCAGTGCTTGAGCTCAGTAATGGGGTGCTCAAGCACTTATGACCTGTTTTGCCACGAACACATTCTGATTTGCCCTGAACTAATTTATTAAAGTCCCGAATATATTATTAAGGCTTGGGAACAGTGGTATGTGGATTAAATGGCATGAAACTTAAGTATGCATGTTAATAGGGAATTTATTCAACTAATAAGTAGTAAATTGAATCTTTGAATTATTTAAACATTGGTATTTAAATGTTTAGCATGGAATATGATTATGACCATTTTGGTGGCTGCAAGTATGATTTACATGTATGATATGGGGCTATATTTTAGAGGTTGACAATGTTAGATGAAACGGACCTAATGACTTATAGGTTATACGTGTGATTTATTATTGTTTAATTGTTATAATAATTACAATATGTGATAAAATGATTTTAATCATTCTCGTGACTGTATTGTATAATCTTATACATGATCTACTTTTGTTGTTATGTGGGACCATTGTCAGAATACGGTTTTGGTATTGATGAGTATAGGTGGACCGGCTAATAAGTTAGAGCCTTTTTTATTTATGCCATTATCAGGATATGGCTATATTGTTTTATTGTGTCATTGTCAGAATATGTTCACAATATCTTATATGTGGTCATGTCATTGTTAGGATATGGTTACGGTAGTTTATACGTGGTTGTGTCATTATTAGGATATAGCTAGATATTTATTATTAGGTGTGCCATAATATGAACTTGAGGTCTCGAGGGATCAGTGGTTAGGATTGAGACGTATATTGCTGCTTGAGATAGGTAGCTAGATATAGGAATGTGTGTGCCCTGGTAGAAGGAGGGCCCATGACCACCTTGTGTGCGCTTTTTATGGGATACTCACTATCCGGTTGAGTTTGCCCTTTAGTCTAATGAGAGTCTTTAGTGTGTGTGTGTGTGTATATATCTATCGACTATGTAAATATTGCATAAGTTAGCTAGGGATGTATCACTCATCCGGTCTCTGTTTGGGTTGTTATAGAAAGGACTTGTTCGTGGGTTTTGACCCACATTTGTTTATATTTTTCAGGTCCTCGTCAATAGCAGGTTAGAGGTTGTTCGTGCAGAGCAAAGACTACTCTTTATCATTCTTCCAGTGTCGTCAACGTAAGATTCTATTAAAGTCTTTGTTATTCATGATTTAGATATTTATCATTATTATTTCATTTTTGGGGATTTTTATATTAGGGGTCCATGATGCGGATTTCCGAGTTGTATAATGGAGGATTATTACATTTGGGAATTTATTGAATTTATTTTGTGATTGGTATCAGTGGATTTATTTAATTATGATTTAGTTTTCCATTTCAACGATATTATTTATTTTATTATTTATCCCAGTTGTATTCTGTGTTTATTTATTATTAATTATTTGATATTTCCCGATTTTTGAGCGAGGACTTTATCAACCCGTGTTCGAAAATTGGGGGTATCACTGTGGAAACCATCCATTTTTATCCTTATTATACCCCTTGTGGGTTGAGACCTTATAATACTCAACCACAAGTACTATAATGCTTATGTCTCCTTCACGTCCCTTTTTGCGTCGACCAAAAGGGTGGAAACCCTATAATACTCATTCATGATCACCATATGTAATACCTCTAGTTTTCAAAAGGATGAAATGGGAATTTAATTTTCAATATTAATTTGTATTTCATTTTTTTTTAATTTAATTATTGGACTTATTTGTTTAAATTAATTATTTTATTTGTCAAATTGATTTATTATTATTTGTGTGTATTTAATTGAATTGCTGAATTGAGACTATTTTAATTTAATTATTTGAAAGATTGTTTTAATTATATTATTTGAATTTATTTAAATTAATTGTCTTAGTAATATGTAACTGGTTGACTGTTTATAATTATTTAAATTGTTTTAAATTATTGTATCTTAAGTTAGGGTTGTGGATTTTACGTATTGCCGACTTAGCATTAGTCGGTTCTTTTCCAGAGTGTATTAGGAATAGGGTTATAGATTTACTGAGTCTATAGATATGTTGTTACGTTAGGCTTAGGGTTTTGAAAGAAATACAACCTTAGTCTGTTCACATAAAAACAGACTGTTCACCTAAAACAGAGAGTTACAGAGGGAAACGAAAAGTGATCTTGGGTGATTCACAAAGCAGAGGCAAGGAGGATAGTTTGGTGTATGCTACTGGGTTGAACTAGGAGCAGCAAAGGTCGTTTAATACAACCGACGTTGCCGGAGTTGATAGAGACGACAGTTAGAGATTTTAATCTAAAGTCTCAAAGGCAAGTATCTGTTCTTCTCTTTCCCTTAAACTTGTGATCTGTGCATGCTTAGATGGACTCCAGGAGTTTAAATAAATGCCTAAACAAACGTTTATGTATGCTTGACTGATAATTAGACTCATTGAATGAAGCTGTTTCACAAAATTCTTAAAGTCTTTGTTTGTTTGGTTCTTTTTGTTTATGCATTTAAGTTATGCTATTTGATATTAATGATGCATATGGATGGCTTGTAGTTAGTCTGGAAGGTTAATTGGATGTTAGAAAAAGAATTTATTACAGTGCAGAGGGCTGGAACATCACCGGAGTTGAAGGAGATGAAGCTGAAACAGACGAGGATTGCTAAGAGGAGGGAGAGCAGTCTCCCAAAACCTTAGAGCCGGCTCCCAAAGAGGGGGAGCCGACTCTAGAAGCATTGGAGCTAGCTCTAGGTCATTTAGAGTGTGACGACCCTGGTTTTTAGGCCAGCGTGTCCTGTGATGAACCGTAAGGATGATCCGAATACGGAAGCAAAAACAGAAAACAAGACTCTAAGAAGTCAAAATGACCTTCCATGAGGTCGTGGAACTCAACAAGAACTGATGCGGAAGCAAAAGATCGAAAACATGACAAATAAGCCCCCAGGGGCAAAATAGTCATTTCTGAAAACTATAGATTCGGGTGCCACCGAGCACACCATTGGAAGGACAATGAAAAACTAATCAAGATGGACTCAAGAATCGCATGATTCGGAGTCCGGACGAAGGAGAAACGGCATGACGAAGAAAAACGAGCACTTAAGGCAAAAATGGTAAACTGGTAATTATTTAGGAAGAACCAGGTGCAACCGAGCACACCGTTGGAAAGACAGCAAAAAATTAGTCGAGTTCAAAAAAAAATTCACTTGAATCGGAATCCAGACGAAGGAAAAAAGCCCAAAAGAATAATTGACGTCGCGGCAGCCCGACGAGGGGCCATGGCGCACACGGCGCCCATGCGCGAGCCCACCGGCGTGCATGCTGGCGCCCAAAGACATGGTTGGTGGCAACCCTTGGCTGCTGCTACATTTTTTTTTGATCTGCCTAGAACTGAGGCTTGAAACGGAGGTCAAGACGAGTTTTTCTGGAAAAACACGAAGAAGAAACCCCCCCTAAAATCGAGTTTTCTACCCGACATCGTGGACGGAATCGAAAAAAACTCAGTGTGAAATCCCCAAAATACCCCTAGATCAGAACTGAACAAGAGGGTCATAAAGCTGCTAAATGAAAACTGGAAGCTGAAACTTCATGAGGGATTTACGGTACCAAGACGACATTTTCTGGAAAAACATGAAAAAGAAACCCCCCCTAAAATCATGTTTTCTAAGCGACCATGTTGAAAGAAGAAAATAAAACTGAGGTGAAAGGTCTATAATACCCCTAGATCAGAATATGCAAAAAAAAATGCGAAATGAATTCACAAGAGGCTCAAAACACAAACGATGAGGTTTTACCCGGAAACGACTATGCACGCAAACGTAACTTACCTATTTAGACGCGCTACAATGATCCATGGCTTAAAAATATAGCCGATGCAAAATCCGACCCCCCAACGGGCAAATAGGCAAAAATGGAACTTGGAATGAAAACTCAGAATCCAAAAATACAAAATGGGGTCAAATGACTGTTTGGCCCTTGGCAACACTTCAAACATGATTTATAAGACCCTATGAAAGAATGAAAATGGAATTCCCACACCCGATGCAACTATGGTGAACCAATGACTTACGATTTTTCAAGGTTTTCATAGCTTTTCAAGAAATCAAAAGATACATATGATACAATATAATGGTCATTGGCCTCCGGCCTCATCTCATACATATCAAATACATTGAAAGGAGTGTACTTGAGTACACATTACATACATGGAATCAAATATACATATTTTGACATATAAGTCTACAAAATGACATTTCATGCTAACATTTGCATGAAATAGAAACTTGAAAGCTACACGACATCCAAGGAATGCTAGGCGTCACGAACCAAGTCTTCGTACCTGAAATATGCCCTAGTATCGTAGGGGTGAGTAACATAAAGCTACTCGTAGGAGATGAGCATGCATCAACCTAGCATTTTACAAATTTATCACCTTATGGTGAAACATGTTAAAGGGGCTCATGCCACCTAACGTCTATGTCCAAGTGAGACTCGGGGAGCATCCTAAGCTACCTTAAAGTCTAAGCAACAAGAATCATGATATACATACATGTATGAAACGAATCATGGTTGGGATAATCCAAAGAACACGACAAGAAGAATGCTTGAGCATAGATTAACATGAACTGCATTTTCAATACAATTGAACTAGGTCTAGAGTAATCCATACAACATGACAAAAGCATATTTGAATACAAGTTAACAAGAATCACATTATCCATGCAATTCAATAATAAAAGAGCATGTTATACAATGCAACAAGGTTTAAGTTCTCAAAGCCATCAACTTAGAATCTAAAGCACAAAATAACAGTAGTGGTTCATGCCACCTAACGTCTATGTTATAAATGAATCAATAGGATCAATCTTAAGCTTTATTAGAACGTCAAAACACGATTTTCAATATTGATGCAATTTAACCAACATTGGAACTTCCAATACAACGCATAAAGCACAATTTCGCAAAGTTAACATCCTATAACTTAAAATGGAACGACAAATAAGAAACAAGTTACAACATCATCTAGTTATCAACTTGAAAATGAAATGCGAAATCAAACAAAGTGGATACTCGGACGTCACGCCGGATCAGACCGACAACATAGTTACTTTAAGGTTACTAGCCCATGGGTAACCTCCCTATGTGCGCATTAGACCATATAGAGGGACTATCCCTCGTACTAGAACCACGTCCTAGCCATAGTCAAACAACGACATCCCCAAGTTTCCAAAATCAACAAGTTATGCAACAACGCATATATCAACAGGAATATGCAAGATAATCAACTATCTACCAAGCACAACCAAATTTGGAAACCTATACAATATATGCTCTAAGTCCACAACTAATATGATGTGATGAATGTCGAATCTTCAGTGTGCGATTCGTTACACGCTATGCATGAACGATGTTAAATACGAAATGTGCAAATTATTACACAAGGCAACAATATATTCAATAAGGAAAACATATTCTCATGAGTATAAACATAGCAACTATGTTATCCAATGCTCAAAATATAATCAAATGAATATACAATAAGTCTAAGTCTATAATTTGAATATATAAACCACTTCTAAAACACAACTAGATCATGGAGCAAATTGAAAGAATTTAAATAGATAAACACAATTAAATTCTCTAGATTCCGATTCAATTCCAAATAACCTCAATTTAGTACATATTAAAGGACATGGCAAGGTCATCACCTATATCCATTCTAAAACTCAATTAGGTTGTTAGAACAACAAAGTAGAACTTTAATTAAATCATGCTAATTTAAATCCCAAGGTTCTAAAACAACTTCAAATAGTCCCAAATTAACATATACTAGTAAACAAGTCATGGACAATACAAACATCAAGTTAAAACCTTAATTAAGCTAATGAGACCACAAAATAGATTTTAATTAATTCTTTTAATTAAAATCTCTAGATTTTCAAACTTAACCAAATGCTCTCAATTTAACATATCTTAGAAAATATGCCAAGGACTAATGTAATATCACATTACAAGTTTATTTTATTCAATTTAAGACCATGTGACTTAACCTTTCACTAAAGGTAAATATAAATTAAAAATTACAATTCTCATGCAATTAATCCCAATTTAATACATGTGAACAACTACACCAAAGCTTAATTTTCTAGCATGCCACAATTCAATTCCAAGTTGTATATCACCATGATGATTAATTTTAAACAAGGAAATTAATTAAATGAAAGATTTCAAAACCTCACCGAATATTCTAAATCAAATATATGTGAAGCTATATGGCATATAGATCAAGAATATCAAGTCGGAATTCGAATGGAGTGAATAGTGCACTCGGGGTAAATTAATTAATCAAATTAATTAATAATTACTAATTTTCAAAACACCTCCAATTACTTTCAAATTCAACTATGTTAAAGGGCATGCTAAGGCCTAATATAATATGCTAACATATATTAATTTCAAGCTAATTAAGGTCATGTGAATTAATCTTTCACCTAAGATAAATATTAAATAAAATCTTTAATACTTATTCAAATGTTCCAATTTTAATACACGACAATGAGCATATCAAGGGGCAATATAAAATCATGCTACATGTTTAAATCAAGTCATGAGCAATCGGGAAAATTAGATCCCGTACAAGAAAAATAAATAATAAAATCTCTAGATTTTATATTTAATCATGTAAACAAGTAGTATAAGCATCACAAGCATGCTATATAACAAGAATTTAAACCTAGAACATCTCCTACCTCAATTTGAGATGAAAATCCCAAAGGCCCACCAAAATAAAAGTTCTCCGAATTCGACAATACCGAGAGGTTTTGTCGGGGACAACACCGTGAACAAGAATTCGCAAGAAGCCCCATGAAAATCATAACTTGACCTCAAAACCAAACTCAAGAAATGGTCAAAACTGAATTCTAATAAGGGGAAAAGGTAGAGCACGGCGAGGGGAACAACAAACGTTAAGGCCGAAGACTTTTCATCAAAGAAAAGTGAACCAAAAGAGAAGAGAGAAGATGGCAGCACCCCTTGGGCTGCCATGGGAGCTCCAGGTTGTGCATGAAGAGGGGAGAAGATGAAAAATGAAATATCTCACCCCCCTTTTATAGAAATCTCAAAAAGTGCTTCGAACGGGCCCCGCTAGGTCCGAAAAAGTAAAATTTGAGCAGACGCGCTAAAATGGCAAAACTTTGTGAACGAAAAAGAATCAAAATGATAAAATATGAACAACGGAAGAAACAGCGTCAAAAACTGAGTCCCGACCAGAAAGTTATGCTCAAAACAAGTTTGGCGAAAACCGGGACCAGAAACCCTAAAACTGGAAAACATCGACCAAGAGGAAATTCCAAGAGTACACAACTCGACGAAATGTGAAAATGAATCCCGTATGAGGATCCAGGCTCAAAACAAGACATTTTGCAATAACTTTCATTAATTGCACAATGGCCCCTCCAAAAAGTGAAAACTGCACTTATGGCCCAGAATGAAAATATCTTCCAAAAATATTTTCTTAAAAACCCCTAAAATAAAATATCCTCAAAAGATATTTACGAAAAACACCCCAAGAAAAGAAAATAATTTCAAACAACTTTGCATCCATGCCCCTATGGACACCGGGAGCAACCAGAGTACTTTCTTGCAAAAGTGAAGATACGTATTTCGAGGAAACCACTCAAGATGAAGGCACGTGAAGTCAAAAATCAACTCCGAGCATGAGAAGTGAGGTTGTGCCAAAAACTGACAAACAGAGATAAGACAAAATAGGGAAAATGACATAATAGGGAAAAGACGAAATAACGCATAGTGTCCGAAAAACGAAAAATGCGAAAATGACTCGGTCCTCAAAGGAAGTTGTCAATTCACATGAAAGAGTCTCAGAAACCAATTCTGAACACTCGAGATGACACTAAACGACACGAAACAGAGCTCAGAAAAGAAAATTAAACGAAAAAAATTCATTCGTAAAATTTCAAGAAAAAGGAAAGGGAGGCAAATGACTGGGTCGTTACATAGAGTAGGCTCCCAATTTTGGGAGAGCCTGCTCTCTCCTTAGGCTGCAACAGATTTGATTTTAGGGGCTGTTTGGCTATACAGGGTATTTGCACTTCGTTTAACTTGTTTTAAATGATGCTTAGGACTGTAACAGACCTGTATTATGATGAAAAAACATTAATTTATAATTGGACTGGGGAATGGAGCAAGTTGCAGTTAAGGAACAATGGTAGAACTGATCGGTTGAGAATTCGATCTATAATAAATCAACATTCGCAATAGCACGAATCATTGTAAAATAGGACTATTGGTCGGGTAAGTCGAACCACTGGGACTGCGCTAATCTATGGCAACCTAAGTGTCTAGAGTTTTTTTAGAATGATACGGGGTGTTCATAGAGGATTTGTTGGTTGTCACTTAAGCTATGAAAGTAAGGTGCATAAAATAAAAGTTTGCAAGAGTTTAAAGGAGATGAAATACAAGTAAAGAGGACTAGGGAAGTGAATCCGCCTCCATCCCTATACACATGCTAGATTAGAGCTAAATTGGGGGAAAAAGAATATATGATGGTCAAGAAATATATAGCAACACATAGTTGCCGTATAATCAACAAGATGCACATTAAATCTCAAGCAAGCATGATCCATCAAAGGTTAACATGTTTAGACTACCTAACTAAGGTGAAGCTTAACCACATTTACTTGAATGAAAGATTATCTAGCCCTAGATAAAATGATGAAGCACATGAAGGTAAGAAATAAGCATAAACCATCAAAGGCTTCACCTCAGCAATGATCTATAAAAGTACTTATCAACATGCCATTAAACCATTTCATAACCTTGTCTCCATTCTTACCATGAAAACTCAAGCAATATGATTAATATAAGACATCATCTAAAATAAGATAATCAACTTACAAAAATCATCCATACATATATCAACATTCATTACAACAAATGAAGTGCTCTTGGTTATGAAAAGATCATAGAATATACATTGTAATCCCCAAAATATAGCCTAAATTAGAACATGCTTACAAGGGAGGGGCCTCATCACCTCCCTAGATGGAGGTTTAGTTACCCATGGGAGCCTTAGAAGAAGGAAGAAGCTTGGAAGATCCCTCCATTTTCGAGCTCCTTTGTTGTAGCTTCAAGAACTCAATCTTTTCCTCCTCCTTTTCTCCCTAGAAATCTTACAAGATGAGATATATCTATGTTATGTGGTTCCCCTCACCTCTTGTAGACATCATCCTACCAAACCCTACCAAACAAAGCTCAACTCCCCACCAAAAGACATCTCCAACCAACCCATAAAGAAGGAAATCAGAAATGAGGGAATCAAGGTGCAAGTGGGCTGAAGTGATGGATCCCGGAGAGCATTCTGCCTAAAGTTCAAGCACTTGAAGTAAGCCCTTCGAGCGCTCGAAGTTCCATTAGCTTGCTCATTTCTCTTGACCTACTTTGCACTACTTTGGTAAAACAGCCTTAACTTTCTGCTCCGAACTTCAAATGATGAACCGTTTGAAGATATAGAAAGCTAATTTAAAGCTCTAAATACGCCATGTTTTAATAGAAGTCCAGTTCTCAAGTTTGTTAGGTCAAAAATGGCGAGTAAGGTCAAACTCCACTGCTGCCAGAACTTCAGTCTTGAGCACATTGATATTCAAAGAATCAACAAAACATCATTTTTGCTCCTTTTTGGCCAATGAGCCTGAAAATATATAAAAACATGCAAATGAAGTTAGTCTACATAAAATAATCAAATAATGGACTTAACTAATGCAACTAAGGGTGCTTGAATATGCAATATTCGGCGCTTATCACACCCCCAAACTTACATTTTGCTAGTCCCTTAGCAAAATGAAAAACTCAATGAAATGACAACAATGGGATTGCTACCACAAAAATATCAACTATAGCAAAATGAAATATATACATAGCTTAAATATAACTCAAAACAAACACAGGACTGGAGACGGGGTCATTAAGTAAACTACCATGCATATATGAAGCATTGATACAAAAAAATTGGCTAAACACATTTCAATACACATGCATCAACATCCTAGTCTATATAAATAACTCAATTGTCATCTCTTGAATGGAAATCAACTCTAACTTCAGTGAAAGTGGATTGGATTCTCAACATGCGGCTTTTACTTTCTTTTTCCAATTTCAAGACACAAGTCTTCAAATCATTGAATTCCCTTTTAAATGAAGTCCCTAAGGCATGAATTTATTTATAAGACAACTTTTGCTGCTTACTGATAATTTATTATAACTCATAAATGATACATAAAATGGTTCTGCAATGCTGAAATCCTTTAAGCTTTCTAACCAACCTATATAGCAAGGGTTAGGCCAACAACTCCCAAACCAGATGGCTTTAGGGTGCTGAGTGTAGAGACACTCCTAAGGCTTAATAGCTCGAATTGGTATGGTTACGAACTCCAACGAACCATGTTTATTACAATATATATGTTTTATATCATGCCAAAGGTATCCATCTATTAGATTCATCAATTCAGATTGACTAGGTCAAGATCAAGGTTAATCAAGTTACATGCCTCACGGTTAAGTTTCCAATGTGCGTTTGTGCATTGTGAAGCATAAAAGAGTATAAGATCCAACGAGAATTTAATTGAAACATTTATAAAGATTAAATTGCATCCACATGATCATTTCAAATTCACACTTTTCTTTATTTTCAAAAATTCACAATTGCTTCTATATACAAAGTATTAAATATATGCTTCATCTCCGACAAGTTTCAAATTATACTATCATTGCTTAGCAAAACTGTGGAACCAAAAATGCAATATTGCATCCCCAAACTTGAATGACACATTGTCCTCAATGTGTGAAGACAAAGATGTATAAATAAAGAGTATATAGGGTAAAAGGAACAATAATACCAAGTGGACTGACGAAGGCAAAGGTTTCCATCTATGTGAATTCGCAAATGTTTCCCCCAAACTTGAAATGTGCCACCTGAAATGGGACACGAAGAAAAGGCAGAAACAACTACAAAAATAGTAATAAATAGTAAAACATGGAAGGAAAAATGCTGAACAGAAGATAATAGAAAAGTTAAAGAATTTGCATTCAAAATGAAGTGGACATGATTACAAAAGGAACTGAAAGCCAATCATGTCTAACCAGAGAAACTCGTGCATAGCACAGTCCTAAAGTTTAAAAGTAAAACAAAAACAGAAAGGAGAAATATACACATGTGAAACAAAAAGATAAAGTCCAACACTAGCAACTATCTACGGGGCCGGGGGTAAACGGGCGAAGATGGCATTGAGGAGAGATTGAGTCGCACGCCGTTCTTCCTGTGCCATGCGACAGTCCTCCGCCGCAACACGTCGGTTGTCTACAGCAAGATGACGGTCTTCTTCTGCACAGAAGAAATCTCAAAATGATCCATCCGCTCATGAATACAGGCAAGGCTAGCCCGGATGAAGGCCTGGTCCGACGGAAGATCAACAAGAGGCTCGCCCCATTCAGCGTCCTCCGCCATGGGATCATCCTCAAAAAAAGAAGGAGATGGAGAGTAGGGAAATGGAGGGGCAACGAGCTGAGGGTGCCGAGAATGGCTAAGAACATTGGTCCACCGGCGGAGAGTAAAAGTTAGAATCTTTTTGCCTCTCGGTTCATGAGGAGGAACAATGAAGCCTTTGTGCTTCAAGAGCTTTATAACGAAGAATGGCAATGGCAAAGGCCGATTTTTAAGACGCTGCTGCCGTGCATTGATACACTCGTCCCAGAACCGCATAAATGTGTCCCACATGAGCTCCGGGACAGAGAACCATTTGCCTTGGTCCATGGCATACAAGGCTTACAACATCTAGCCTCGGCGCTCGGTGTTGTGCGCCAATGGGTAAACATTATGCTTGAGAACGGAATCAAGGAACCAAACTCGCTCCGGAAGAGTGGATTTGAGGGTAAAGCTCTGGGGTCGATGAGGGTCATCCACGTTGCAAATGGCAGCGACAACCTGCTCCACAGTTAAAGTATCCGGCTCCTTATATAAAGGAAGATTCTCACGATTGACAATGTCATCGGGGCATTCCAGAGGACAGCCGGAGATTGCCACCATGTTAGCAAGAGTGAAGGAAAAAAGGATGCCATCAATGGATGTGGTGAGAGAGACAGGCGGCTCTTCAGGGCAATTGAGATTCTGGTAGAAGAGTGGCACCACACGAGGGTAGGTGACCTTTGTAACGGGTTGGCAAATGTGCTGAAGGCGCCGGTTGACTAATTCTGCGGCAGCCCATGAAGTGGTGGGAAGAGTGTCAAAGACACCCGTGAGCGGGAAGAGAAGCTCATAATTGAGCTTTTTGTCAAGCCAAGGGGCTCGGGGCTGCTCATAAGGAACGACGGGGACATCCTCAGAGGGTCTAGGACGACGAGAAGGGTTGGTATGAGACATTTGGAGAGGCAGACGTGGTTTGGGAATTTCAGCGAGCACCTGGCATGCACCAAGAAAGAGAGAATGTGAGAATGAGAGGAATTGATGATGAAACCCAAAAATTTTCAGACACAGTGCTCTCTATCTTAGAGCATAGCAACAATCACAACCAAACTCCAAGGATTTGATGCCCATACACCTCAAATGGAACACAAATGAAACAAAAAGAATGAGAGAAAGAGAGAAGAAACATACCTTGAAAGAAGAATGAAGAGAAATACGAATGGAATGAGGAGGAATAGTGGGGGAGATGGGTATTTATAGGGATGGTTGTGCATGAATGAGATGATTGAAATGGGTAGAGGAATTATGGAAGGGAGGGTAAAAGGTAGGAGGACATGGGTGGTTGGTGCATGAATGAAAGTAGTGGGATGGTTTAGGAGGTAATGGGGAAAGAGAGGAAGTTGGAAGCGTTGAGGTCATGGGGTAATGGAAGGAGTGTGGGGGTGGGAGAGTAGTAATGGAAGAGAGGAAGAAGGAAATGGAGGAGTGAGGTCGTGGGGTGATGGAACTGAAAGAAGCGGAAGAGAGAGAGTCAAGATTTAAAAAGGAGGGAGAGAGTTCGAGCGCTCGAAGTAAACCCTTCGAGCGCTCGAACTTTGGGCAGTAAGTTTCGAGCGCTCGAAAGTGACACTTCGAGCGCTCGAAGTTTGGACAGTAAGTTTTGAGCGCTCGAAAGTGACACTTCGAGCCCTCAAAGTTTGGACAATAGCCGGTTGAACGAAAAATGGAAGCTTCGAGCGCTCGAAGCTTGGACTTCGAGTGCTCGAAATTGGACTAGTGAGCAAAAACCTGAGTGAACTGACTGAAATTACAAATTTTTCAACATCCCTTCAATGCATGGATGGAATTTGGGGAAAAATTTCAAACTTTGCAACATCACTCCAATACATAGATGGAATTGAGAGGTTACACACATGTGTAGCATTCCAAAGATCCGATGAAATTGCTGGAAAGAGATGGAAACATCCGGGAATGAAAACAAGGGTTGAAAAGGTCTAAGAAAACCAGTCTGAATTGTGGGAACACAATTTAAGATAGTTCCAGATAAGGTTAAAGTTTTGGCTTTTCTTAACCATTTCCCATAAAATTTCAAGGCTCAGGCAATTGGAAATTAGGGAAGTATGGAAATAGAAAGAATTTCTTCCCTTGAGTTGCTAAATTTAAAGTCGATAGCTAGACGAAGCTAGAGCAGGCATTAATCCTCGTAAATTGGGTCCGTCAAGAGGACTTTCTCAATTTTTCAGGTTGGGGCTATGCCGTCAATGCAAGGCTTAAGCCATTGGCTATTAACCTTGAAGAGCGATCCTTTTGCAGGATCTTGGAGTTCGATTGCTCCATGAGGGAAGACAGTAGTGACGATGTATGGACCATCTCATCTTGACCGGAGTTTATCGAGAAAGAGTTTCAAGCGGGAATTGAAAAGCCAAACCTTTTATCCCGGGGTGAAAGACTTGCTGACAATGTGCTTGTCATGAAAAGCTTTAGTCTTTGCCTTATAGATTTTTGCACTTTCATATGCATCATTTCGGATTTCCTCAAGTTCATTTAGTTGCAAAGCACGATTAAAGCCAGCCTGTTTGAGATCAAAATTTAGCCTTTTTATGGCCCAAAAAGCACGGTGCTCTAATTCTACCGGGAAATGACATGTTTTGCCAATGACAAGTCGATATGGCGACATGCCAATGGGTGTCTTATAAGCCGTCCGGTAAGCCCACAGTGCATCGTTTAGTCTTAATGACCAATCTTTGCGGTCCGATCGAACCGTTTTTTCCAAAATGTGCTTAATCTCCCAGTTAAAAACCTCTACTTGACCACTCGTTTGAGGATGGTAAGGGGCAGTAACCTTATGAATAACGAAATACTTAGAAAGGACAGATTTAAGATAACGATTTCTGAAATGTGATCCGCCATCGCTGATGATTGCTCGGGGCGTACCAAAATGACTAAAGATATTAGATTGAATGAACTCGATCACGATTTTATGATCACTGGTTTTGGTGGCCGCAGCTTCCACCCATTTGGAAACGTAGTCCACTGCTACAAGGATGTACTCATAGCCATAAGAAGGTGGAAATGGTCCCATGAAGTCGATTCCCCACACATCAAAAATTTTAATTATTAAGATGGATGTGAGGGGCATCATGTCTTTTTGGGACATGGATTCGAGCCTTTGGCATCTTTCACATGATTTACAGAAATTGTATGCATCTCGAAACAAGGAGGGCCAATAGAATCCGCTTTGAAGAACTTTGTGAGCTGTGTTTTTGGCACTGGAATGGCCTCCACAAGCAAGAGTATGAGAAAAATTGAGGATGCTTGTGGTCTCAGTTTCGGGAATACATCGCTGGATGATTTGGTCAGGGCAATACTTGAATAGTTCCGGATCTTCCCAAAAGAAATGCTTGACTTGGGAGAAGAACCGGTCTTTCTCTTGTTTGGACCAATGAGTTGGAATTTTACCTACCACAAGGTAGTTGACAATATCTGCAAACCATGGAAGATTTGCATGAGAAATCTGGAACATCCAGAAAGGAATCACGGACAGCGGCAAAATCGTAAGATTTTTCAATGAGTAGGCCAGAGAGATGATCGGCGATAACATTGTCTGCCCCTTTTTTATCCCAGATTTCAATGTCAAACTCTTAAAGTAAGAGTATCCATCGAATCAAGCGGGGTTTTGTCTCTTTCTTTGCTAACAAGTGCCGAAGGGCGGCATGATCCAAGAAAACTATGACCTTAGAACCTAGAAGATAGGAGCGGAATTTGTCCAAGGCATAAACTACAGCTAACAACTCTTTTTCAGTAGTGGTGTAATTTAATTGAGCATCAGAAAGAGTTCGACTAGCGTAATAAATGACGTATGGGAGCTTGTCCACACGTTGACCCAAAACCGCGCCTACTGCATAGTCGGATGCATCACACATGATCTCAAAAGGAAGAGACCAATTAGGCGATTTCATTATTGGGGCAGATGAGAGGAGAGTGCGAAGTTTAATGAAAGCTTCCATGCAAGCTTCATCAAAATTGAATGGAACATCATTGGCTAAGAGATTGCACAAGGGCCGTGAGATTTTGCTAAAGGCTTTGATGAAGCGACGATAGAATCCAGCATGGCCAAGAAAAGAACGGATTTGACGGACGGAATTCGGAGGAGGAAGATTAGAGATTAACTCAACTTTGGCCTTATCTACCTCGATTCCCCGTTTAGAGATGACATGTCCTAGAATAATGCCTTCTTGGACCATGAAATGGCTTTTCTCCCAGCTTAGAATTAGATTTGTCTCCTTGCACCTTTGGAGCACTAGAGATAGATTTTTGAGACAAGAATCAAAGGAGGAGCCAAAGACGGAAAAATCGTCCATGAAAACTTCCAAGAATTTTTCAACCATATCGGAAAATATGGACATCATGCACCTTTGAAACGTTGCCGGAGCATTGCATAGCCCAAAAGGCATGCGACGATATGCAAAGGTTCCAAAGGGACATGTGAATGTTGTTTTCTCTTAATCTTGGGGGGCGATTGCCACTTAGTTAAAGCCGGAATAACCGTCAAGAAAACAATAGTAGCTTTGGCCGGTTAGCCTTTCTAGGATTTGATCAATAAATGGGAGTGGAAAATGATCTTTCCTAGTTGACGAATTGAGCTTCCGGTAGTCAATGCACACACGCCACCCGGTGGTGGTTCGTTGCGGCACGAGCTCACCCGCTGAATTTTCAACAACGGTGAGACCAGATTTCTTGGGAACAACTTGTGTGGGGCTTGCCCACTTACTATCAGAGATGGGGTAGATGATTCCCACATCTAGCAATTTTATCACTTCTTTCATTACCACTTCCTTCATGTTAGGATTTAACCGGTGCTGAACCTCTCTAGTAGGCTTTGCGTCCTCCTCCATATGAATGCGGTGCATACAAATGGAGGGGTCAATTCCTTTCAAGTCAGCCACTACCCAACCAATAGCTTTTTTGTACTCTTGTAGCACCGCTAAAAGGTTGGTTTCTTGGTCCTTTAGAAGGTCCGATGCAATGATGACCGGGAGAGTTTGATTTGAACCAAGGAATACATACTTAAGATGGGCCGGGAGCGGCTTAAGCTCAAGTTGTGGTGGAGATTTCAGAGACGAAACCGGAGGAGTAGTGGAAAGCTGAGGAAGCGGCTTTTTTGGAATTTTCCAAGGGGGAATATCCATGATAGCGTCAACATCAAGCAGAGAATTAACTTCTTGGATGGATTGATCAATGTCAAAGTTCGAGAAGTCGAAATGAGACATGCAAGTTTCAAGGGGATCCTTGCTTAGAATGAAGAGGAGAGATTCTTCGACCACTTCATCAATGACATCAACAAGGAAACAATCATCCTCATTGGAAGGATGTTGAGTTGCATGAAAGATGTGGAGTTTGACTTGCATGTTTCCAAAAGTAATGTCCATCACCCCGGTTCGGCAATTAATTGAAGCATTAGCCGTAGCTAAGAATGGCCTGCCAAGGATCACGGGAATGTGCTTTTTTGGATCGTGGACCGGTTCCGTGTCAAGGACCACAAAGTCTACCGGGAAGTAGAATTTGTCCACTTGGATGATAACATCCTCAAGAATGCCTCGTGGATGCTTAACTGATCTATCGACAAGTTACAAAACCACGGAAGTTGGCTTTAGATCTCCCAAGCCAAGCTGTAAGTAAACTGAGTATGGAATTAAATTCACACTAGCTCCTAAGTCAAGGAGGGCTCTCTCGATTTTGTTGTCACCAAAGACACAAGAGATTGTGAGAGCACCCGGATCCTTATACTTTGGAGGAGTGCTGTGCTGAATGATAGCACTAACATTTTTAGTTAACCTCACTTTCTTTGGCAAATGATTTTTAGAAGTGCGCTTTTGAGTGCACAAGTCCTTGAGAAATTTTGCATAGGGAGGGATTTGCTTGATAGCATCCAAGAGGGGCAAGTTGATCTTCACTTGCTTAAAAACTTCCCACATGTCTTAAATTTTACAATTCTTGTTCCCAATATGTGTTGACTCTTGAAGACGTTGAGGAAACGGAGCTTTTGGCTCATAAGTAATTTCCCCATTCGGGTTAACATGTGTGGGATTTCCATGAATGGTATTTGGAGGAGCAGAGCTTGGAATTTGATTGGAAGAGCTTGAATTTGGATTTTTCAAAGGAAGTTCTTTTTCATTTTTGTCTCCACCAACCTTGTTGTCAACCACTCTACCACTCCTAAGGGTGGTGATTGCTTGAACATGCTCATGGCTCGGCCCACTCGATGGAGGGGTTTCATTAATCGCATGCATCCCTCTAGGATTTTCAAATGGTTGAGCGGGAAGCTTACCTTTGTCCTTTTGAAGAAATTGGTTCATAGAGTTAGCTATTTGGCCCACTTGATTTTCGAGCTTAGCTATGGATTGAGTATGAGAGTGAACCATTTAAAGAGTAGGCTGCAAAGATGTCAAGAGTTGCTTGTTGGAATCCATAATTTGCTTGTTTAATGATTCCATCATTTGCTTGTTTGCAGCCACAATTTCATCAGTTGGATACACCGGGGGTTGATTGGAGACATTTGGATTGTACGGAGGACGGTAGCTTGAAGAGGCTGGAAATTGCCTATTTTGAAATTGAGGAGGGGGCTGATTTTGATGCCCCGTATTTTGGAATTGCAAATTCTGTGGGGCTTGTTGCCTCCACGAGAAATTCGGGTGATCTTGCCATCACGGATTGTAGGTATTGGAATAAGGATTATTCCCGGATCTTGAGAACATGGCATTAGCTTGCTCTTGATTTGGATTGGAAAATTGCTCTGGTGTAGGGCAATCTTCCGTGAAATGGAATAGACTAGTACATGATGAGCATACCGAACTTGCCGAATTTTGAGATAATGAAGGAGAAAGATGTAGTGCCATCAATTGATAGAATTTATGAGCTATGGCATCCACTTGAGATGATTCCTCCCTTATTGATTTTGGCTGACAAGGGTTGGTGTTCTTTGCATTGGTTGAGGTTAGAGCCCTACGAGAATTATGTTGAAGTGAATTTTCGCTTAAATTCTCTAGTAGAGTCCAAGCCTCATCCGCATTCTTGGACATGAGCATCCCACCACAAGAAGAGTCAACCATGAATCTATGGGGTTCGGTCAAGCCAACATAGAAAGCTTGCACTAATTGCCATTTTGGAATCAAATGATGCGGACATTTTCTAAGAAGATCTTGTAGCCTTTACCAAGTCTCGTAGAGTTGTTCTCCATCCATTTGAGAGAAGCTAAGAACGGAACGCCTCATTTGGTTGGTTTTACTCACCGGATAATACTTCTTAAGGAATTCTTGTTGTAATTGAGCCCAAGAAGTGATGGAATTTGGAGTGAGTGAGTTTAACCAATACTTTGCCTTATCTTTTAAAGAAAATGGGAAAAGATGCAGATGGCGTGCATTCTCAAGAAAACCTCTCAACCGGATGGTCGAACAGATTTCAAGGAATTCATCAAGATGCTTATACGGATCTTCATTATCAAGGCCATGGAAAGATGGAAGCATTTGAATGGTACTTGATTTGATCTCATATTGAGCCGCATCAATGTTTGGCATCACTATGCATGAAGGTGAAGCATATGTAGGAGGGATGAAATGGTCCCTGAGAGTCATTGGCTCTATATTTGGAATTTCGGCCCTATCATTATTAATTCCCTCATTTCTGACATCTCCTACATTTTCAGCCATTGTGTTAAATTCAGTTTCAAGTTCTCTTAGGCTAGAAAATTCCCTAAGGTTTCGTCTAAGAGTTCTTTCAAGTGAATTTATGTCAACTGGCGAGTCAAGAGTTGGTAGGGAGAGTGATCTACGGCCAAACATCAACAATACATAATGCTATCAACGCAACTATTCATCATTCACAACTCCACATACGATGTTCCCATTCTCCTCAATTATCAAGACAAAATTTAAATGGCCACGACAAGGACCGATGCTTGTACACGAAATTTAAACAAGATAATAGCCTCAACAAGGGCTTCAAAACTAAATTATCACTAAGTTTAACACATGCACAATATTCATAATGTCGAAACTAGAAGGTCAAGAAACTTACCTGGAGTCCCCTAGACTTACAAAATTGCTAGCGTTCCCTCAATGAGCCTCGATTTCCTAGAATCTCACACAATTTACAACAACAGAATTGTCAAAACCATACAAGAAATATTTACAAATCACAATATTAACAATCAAACCAAAGTTAACCCTAGAACTTCGGTTGCTAAACTGTTTGCAGTCCCCGGCAATGGCGCCAAAAATTGATCGGTTGAGAATTCGATCTATAATAAATCAACCTTCACAATAGCACGAATCATTGTAAAATAGGGCTATTGGTCGGGTAAGTCGAACCGCTGGGACTGAGCTAATCTATGGTAACCTAAGTGTCTAGAGTCTTTTTAGAATGATACGGGGTGTTCATAGAGGATTTTTTGGTTGCCACTTAAGCTATGAAAGTAAGGTGCATAAAATAAAAGTTTACAAGAGTTTAAAGGAGATAAAATACAAGTAAAGAGGACTAGGGAAGTGAATCCGCCTCCATCCCTATACACACACTAGATTAGAGCTAAATTGGGGGAAAAATAATATATGATGGTCAAGAAATATATAGCAACACATAGTTGCCATATAATCAACAAGATGCACATTAAATCTCAAGCAAGCATGATCCATCAAAGGTTAACATGTTTAGACTACCTAACTAAGGTGTAGCTTAACCACATTTACTTGAATGAAAGATTATCAAGCCCTAGATAAAATGATGAATCACATGAAGGTAAGAAATAAGCATAAACCATCAAAGGCTTCACCTAAGCAATGATCTATCAAAGTACTTATCAACATGCCATTAAACCATTTCATAACCTTATCTCCATTCTTACCATGAAAACTCAAGCAATATGATTAATATAAGACATCATCTAAAACAAGATAATCAACTTACAAAAATCATCCATACATATATCAACATTCATTACAACAAATGAAGTGCTCTTGGTTATGAAAAGACCATAGAATATACATTGTAATCCCCAAAATATAGCCTAAATTAGAACATGCTTACAAGAGAAGGGCCTCATCACCTCCCTAGATGGAGGTTTAGTTACCCATGGGAGCCTTAGAAGAAGGAAGAAGCTTGGAAGATCCCTCCATTTTCGAGCTCCTTTGTTATAGCTTCAAGAAGTCAATCTTTTCCTCCTCCTTTTCTCCCTAGAAATCTTACAAGATGAGATATATCTATGTTATGTGGTTCCCCTCACCTCTTGTAGGCATCATCCTACCAAACCCTACTAAACAAAGCTCAACTCCCCACCAAAAGACATCTCCAACCAACCCATAAAGAAGGAAATCAGAAATAAGGGAATCAAGGTGCAAATGGGCTGAAGTGATGGATCCCGGAGAGCATTCTGCCCAAAGTTCGAGCGCTCGAAGTAAGCCCTTCGAGCGCTCGAAGTTCCATCAGCTTGCTCATTTCTCTTGACCTACTTTGCACTACTTTGGTAAAATAGCCATAATTTTCTGCTCCAAACTCCAAATGAAGAACCGTTTAAAGATATGGAAATCTAATTCAAAGCTCTAAATACGCTATGTTTTAATAGAAGTCCAGTTCTCAAGTTTGTTAGGTCAAAAATGGCAAGTAAGGTCAAAGTCCACTGCTGCCAGAACTTCAGTCTTGAGCACATTGATATTCAAAGAATCAACAAAACATCATTTTTGCTCCTTTTTGGCCAATGAGCCTGAAAATATATAAAAACATGCAAATGAAGTTAATCTACATAAAATAATCAAATAATGGACTTAACTAATGCAACTAAGGGTGCTTGAATATGCAATATTCGGCTCTTATCAAGAACGCACACTGTTTTGGTTATTTGAATTACTTACTGAAACTTAAAATGGAGAAGGCTCTCCTTGAGATGGAGAAGGCTCTCTTTGAAATGGAGAAGGCTCTTTTGTTTCAGAGCCTTCTCTTTCTCTTGTTAATACGTGAAACTGGATTTTTATGGTCTGTTTGACTGAGATTGAGTTTTCTAAAACTATTTAAAGCCTACTGGATGATTTAATACACTGTTTAAGACTTAGAAAAATAATGGGAAGCTTGGTGGTATGTAGACATTACAAATGGAATTAATTTAAGGTTAAAATTGAACCTGTATGAGGATGGTTGGATTTTATCTTATAACTGCTTATTGTTTTAGCAAGTTAATTTCTTTGCATGACTTAAAATTATGAATCATGTTTTGCAGCTGTGCTATAAGCATACTGATGTTTAATTATATGTATGCTTAGTTGGGATTAACTGATAATTTAATCTGTTATATATTGTATCCGTTATGGCACTATTCGGAGGACTTCAGTGCATAGTCTTACTTTGCCAATTTAATGGACTGTAATTAGGATTTTAAATCGTTTTTGGGATGCATGATTTAGTTTTGCGCACGTTAAATTGTGTTTGCGCTTATTTTGGAATGTAGTTGATAACTATTTATACTGTTTTGTCAACTACGGTAAACGGAGGGTAGTATGCACCGGTATGGGACGGTGGAATACTAGGTATGGATTAGTTCAGACACTAAGCCTACCTAATCTGGATTGAGGTTCGAATTAACAATAAAAGTTAAGTCCAACTTCTGTTAGTGTCAGGTCAGTAAATAACTGAATGACATAATTGGATTTATGGGATAAATTGTTGTACAGATATCAAGCCACTATATCAGATGGATGATATTTTGTATTAGGAGGACACAGACTTTATATATTTATGTTATGATGCCATGGTATGAGCTTGAGTCTCATGACCATGGTTAGGGTGCGTATATCGCCTGGGATGGATAGCTGGATAGAGGTGTTATTCCCTGGTAGGTCTAAGTACACATGACCACATTATGTGCGATTTGCATGGTACCTCTACTTAGGTTGAGACAGACCTATTGGACTAGTGAGCGTCCTATAGTGTGTACTTATACATATATGGACTACTCTAGATATTGTTGAGTCTATCTAGGATGTATCTGCGTATCAGGTTTATGTATGGATCGTAGTAGAATAGGACTTGCATGTGGGCCTGACCCACTCTCTTATTTTTCAGGTGTTCGACAGTACCAGGCTTAGAGCTTTATCGTGTTAATGCAGATATAGACACTCACTCTTCCAGTTACATAGGATTTCCTTTCTATTTTAATTTTGGATTTTAATTCTGTAAATTTATTCAAAGATTTGGGATTAGGGGTCCACTAGGTGGATTCCCGAGTTGTACGGATTTAAATTATATTAATTTATTATTTAATGTTGAGAATTTTTATTTTAGTTTTCTTTCAGTGCATTATTCTTTTATTATTAATTCAGTTTTTATTCCTGCTTGTTTACATATTGATTGTTTGGTATCCTTCGGATTTGTGCTCGGACTTGATCACCTGTGGCTCTAGAATCGAGGGGTATCACACCATAATACCCATATCTATCCTCATTCCATCCATTGTGGGTGGAAACCTTATAATACTCATTTATAGGCACCATAATGCCTATGTCTACCCCTATGTCAATCTTTGTGGTTGGAGACCCTATAATACTCATTCATGGGCGCCATAATACCCATGTTTATCCTCATTCCCATCTTTGTGGGTGGAGACCCTATAATACTCATTCATGGACGCTATAATGCTTATATTTATCTTTGGGCCACCCTTTGTTGGGGTAGAGACTCTAGAATAACCCACCATAGGCAACATGGTTTTCATGCTCTCTCTTAGTTTTAACCATCGTTGGCAGAGACTCTAAAACCCAACTCGAATTACATAAGGTTCATTTTCCCAAATTTCATGGATGGAGGTCCTTAAGCTCAAATTCGGGTTATTTATGGCTCACATTCTCATCCGAGTTACCTACGACTCATATCATTCCAACAAACCGAGGTCTTTAAACTCACCCCATTCTAAACTATGTTTTGACTTGATTCCTACACTATGGGATACATAGGCAGTTTAGACAATCCTAAGCCCAGTTAGGTTTCTCGTATCTTCCACTATTCCCAATTAGGTGTGAGTTGTACGCAACGGAATATTTAGAAAGTTTTGTATTTTTAGAAACAGATCTGTGTCTTTCTAACTTTACTTATGTTAGCAATTAAATAATTAATTTCATGCAAGATAAAATAAAGTAGAGTAAAAAGTTAGAGATGACACCAAGATTTTTTACGAGAAAACCCCAATTGATAATATAGATCAACTGTTTGCTCGGGAAAAACCTTATGGATTGTGCAGTCCAACGTAAACTGATCCACTATGTATGAAACAAAGTACGTTGAAAGTTGACTCTGGCTCACACTCTATCGTTATACCAAATACCAATAACTGACAATCATTTAGCTTTGCGATGTCCCGTCCGACAACTTGACCTTTGGCTTATGCTTGATCTTCGTAAAAGTGTAACAGGTAGATTAAACAACACTCCACGAATGCTTTAACTGTTTCAAAGTGTGATCGTTTTTACTTCTGTTCTTCAATATCTGAATTCGATAGAGAACTAGATCTGCTTTTCTCTAATCGTTGTAGATGCTAGACTTTAATTATGAATAGGATTTAAACAACACTCTAAACTCACTATGTGTTTATGTGTGTGTTCTAGAAAGACTGACAAAGAAATCTCTTGGATTTTCTGCAAAAATAATCTTCATAAGGCTTTTATGAATAATGAAGTTGTAGTGTGATGCGACCGAGCGTGTGCACAAAATAATGCACAACACTTTAGGTTTAGAAATAATGTCAAGTGGGCATCATATTTTATAATTTATAAAACCATTAAACACTTATACTATGGAGTATGAAGCGAGTAGGTATCGTCTCAATAGATCTAAAATTTGTTGGTTTTTGGATTAAAATTCTACTTTAGTGCTTATGTGATTGCTAAAGAGAGATTTGTTTTGTGATTAGAACTAACTTATGGCATAGGATTCACCACTAAGCACATTCCCTAACTTACTAACTTTCAACTAATTGGGGAAATAATAATGTGTAATCTAAATGTGGCTAACAATTGCAATGAAAAGTGTAAACCATCAATTTCAAGCATGAATCAACTACTTAATAACAATTAAACTAAGTGTAGTGTAATTCACCAATTCAAAGTATGATTCATTAATTCAAGTTACAATTTCAACACACATTAATTTAGAGGATAATGCAATTGCGACAAAAAGTATGGAATTCAAACACAAGTATGGATGGTCTACTTACCTAATAATTAAATTGCAATTAAACTTATTAAACTAATTAAACATGAACTTAAAACTAATTAGACAATGAATTAACCTAAAAGTGTAGTGCCATCTATCAAGTAGAAGCATTTTCCATCAATTTGAAACACAATTACAACTAATCATTACTATGCATAGATATCACAAGAATCAATTAACAAAGAATTCAAGTGTAGAACTTGATTACCAATCAAACACACGTAAGACAACATGATATTGACATAGATAATCAAATGAAAGCATTAAATCACAATATTCAAGACTATACATCAATTACACAATTAAATCCCCAAAAAGTAAGAAAGAAAGAGAGCTTAGGTTATATGCTTAGGGTTTATCCAACCCTAAGTTGAAGAATCAGCCGCTCATGATTGATAGATGCAAGATGTTAACAAGCTCCATCCTTTGATTCATCTGGCCTTTCTTCTTCTTCTCTGAACTTTTCTTAATAACTCTAGCTTTTCTCTTTTTCGCGTTTTCTAGAGAGAACGATATCTCGATTACAAAAAATAAAAAATTTAATAAAAAATAAATAAAAACTAACTCTAAACTAATGAGTCTTTGTTCCTTTAAGTAACAAACCCTATTAAAGCCCATAAGTTACAAAAATAAGCCCAAAAGACAAAACCCCGTTGCCATCAAAACATGTTAAACCTGTAACTTAAATTGTTGCCAGCAACATAGCATCTGGACGTAATGTATAAGAGGCTTGCGTCTGGACTTAGTGCACTGCTGCATCCTTGCTTCCTTCTGAATGTTGTCCCGATGCTCTGGCTTGACTCCAAAAGGCCATAATGGACCGTTCTTAGCTCATTTTAACTTTATTGCCCTGAAATACACATAAACATAAATTAAGACTAAAACATGAAAGTAAAATAGATGCAAGGACTGAAATACCCTGGCTTAGGTGCTGAAATGTGCAACATTTTGATAAGCGTCAAATATTTCTTATTTAAGCGCCCTTAATTGCATTAGTTAAGCTCATTATTTGATCTGTTTATATAGATTAACTACATTTTTATGTTTTTGTGTTTTTGCAGGTCTTATTGCTAAAAAGGAATAAGAATAAAGTTTTAAAGGGTTTTGAAACACAAGTTATATCAGGCCTATATTTCAAGTGATCATCAAAGAGAAATAACATGAAGAGCCAATAAATGTAACCGGAGCTAAAGAGAGAAGTTCGTGTCAGAGTAGCATGCCTGGCGTCCGGACGCCATCCTCTAGAAGCTCGCATCCGGACGCCCATTTTGGCGTCCGGACGCCAAACCATCAGGGCCTCGCGTCTAGACGCGAGACTACCGGCCCCCATTTTATTTAAGTCCGATTTTGTCTATCCTGAGATGTATTTTTGAATTTTAAATGAGGGATTTTGTATTTTGAACTCACGGGAGGATAAAGAGGGGAAAAGGGCTGAAGAAGTCTATCAAGTTTGTTTTGGAAGAAAAGATAGAGAGAGGAGAGAGGATTTTGAGGGTTCTTAGAGGAGGCTTACAAAGATGGTGAGAAAGGGAATTCTATTCTCTTCTTCAATCCTGGACGGTGTAGCTATATTCATGAGAGGCTAAATCCCTTTTCTAGGGAGTTGATGTAACCAAGACCAAGTAAACATGGTTTGATTTGTATTTAATTTGGGGATTTTTCACTGTACATATTAGTTTCATAAATTAGAAGTATTTATATTGACTTGATGTTCTTTACATTAAATTTCCTAGTATTACACTTAATTTCCTATAGTGACAATACGAAATAATTTATGGAATGGTTATATTGGCATGAAATTAAGCATTTATATAGGTTATACCTAAGAAAGATGGACCATACTACACCCTTAGATTAATGTAGTTAGGTAAATGGTCCATACCAACTGAAGATAGTCTATGATATTTAATTGATTTCATGTGTTGCAACATACTATTGAAAGACCTTGATAGGCCATGCCTAGGGAAGATGGTTCATACCACAATCTAGTTTAGGTGGATGAACCATACTAACCAAAGATGGGTTATACTTAGTCCTGGATGTATGATCTTCATGACAATGTTATGGTAGTTTTATGCTCCTACACATCATTATATATATATAATTGTCAATCCCCAAGTTGAGTGTAAGTTTTACATATTTATGCAGTTGAGGTAAAGTCAATTCCCTAGCCTTTTCTTTATAAGTTCATTTCATTCTTTTTTACATTATTTACTGTTTTCTGAAAGTTAAATTCGTAGGTTAAGTGACAAACCAATCGATTTATCATTTCTTTTATCAGATAGAGGAAGTAGTTTTATAATTCTATTTACCATAAACTAGCAATCCTTGTGGTTCGACAACCCCCTACTCTAGCATAGCATTAATCTGCAATGATGAATGTGTTATTGTTATAACTGGTATTTTGAAGTGGTGCATCACATTTAAGCACTTATCATAGTGCAAAAGCCATTAATAAACCTGGATGACAATCAGAATTTATAAAGAATTTTCTAAGACCTAATCCTTCAGAAAATATAGGAAATTTCATGCATAGGACTTTTAATGTAATTATAAACCAACTAGGAAAGAAATCAGAACAAGATTTAAAGTTTCGAAATACTATAGAAGACCTTTAATGATACCCCTCGAATCCGAGACATGGGTTGATCAGGCCCAAACCTGAACCCAAGGGAATATCAGACAATTAATATATAAACGAACACAGATTCCAAAAAATACTTAAGAAATAAATATTAAAGCTGAAAAAATTACTAATATAAAATCCTCAACCATCATGAGTAAAATAATCCAACTCTCCAAAACCTCAAAGAGTACAACTCGGGAATCCATCCAGTGGACCCCTAAACAAAATCCCAACTGAATATAAACAACTGAAAATAAAATCCAAATCTAAAACATGGAATGAAATCCTACGTCATCGGTAGAGTGAATGACCGTCTCTGCTCAGTAGAACAAGCCCTAAGACTGGAACCGTCTGATACCTGAAAACATATAAGAGTGGGTCAGGCCCACGAATAAGTTCTACTTTAACTACAATCCATACAGTGACCCGATACGCAGATACACCCTAGATATCTCAACAATATCTATCTAGTCCATACATATATATATCCACACTAAGGGACATTCACTGAACTACACAAGGGGTCTCAACCTGAATAGAAGGCAACATACAAAACGCACCTGAATGGGCATGAGTACCTAAGCCTAACAGGGCACACCTCAACCTATCATAGCCAGCTACGCATCCACTCCATATACGCACCCTAACCATCGACTCTGAGACTCAAGCTTATATCGTGGTACCATAATCATATATTTAAAGTCCGTCCGAACAAGAGTATGTCATTTAATACATTGTTGATCTAACATAAGATTTATTATCCGATTAGCCACTCAACTTATTCAGTTGATCTCACTTAACCACAAGTAACAAATAATCCATGTAGTCACTCAACTTACTCAGTTGATCTAACTAAAATATAAGTAGGATTCAATTTTTTACAATCCATTCCCTTATTCCAATAGGGTAGGTCTTAGCGTTCTGAGCTAAAACATCCTAGGATGCCACCGTCCCATACTGGTGCATACAATCCATAACATCCATGTAAATTACAAAATAAAAATATCAGTTCAGTAATTAAAGTCCAAAACCATGTAAATTACAGAACATAAATAATAGTTCAGCAATTAAAATCCAAAACCATAATCCAGGTAATTGCAGAATATTTTTAAATCCAAGCCTTAATCCATGTAATTGCAGAAAAGAGTATAATATTTCAGCAATTAAAATCCAAAGTATGCATAGATCAAACATGGTAAATAAATGACCCTATCATGCATCCAAAATAAGATTTATAATCATACTGTATTTCGTTAAATTGCTAAAATTAAATTAAGCAATTAAACTCCTTCCATCCGTTAACCGCATGTAAAGTTGCATATTTTTCTACTGATCAATTAGCCTACAGGTATAACTTATGCCATATAAGGCTTAAAATTCCATGAAATCATTATTTAGAACCCCTAAGACAATCCTAAAACAATTCTAAAAAATTAAACTCGTCCAAACAGTAAAACAAATATTCCAGAACGCATAAACATGGGAGAGCCTGCTCTTAGAACTTGAGAGCAGGCTCCATTAAGCATGGAGCCGGCTCCATGCCTCTTGGAGTCGGCTCTAGAGGGGTGGGAGCTGGCTCTACATCCCCTAGAGCCAGCTCTTCACTTGGGGGAGCCGGCTCCCTCTTCCATGGAGCTGGCTTTCTCCCTCTCTGAGAGCCTTGGAACTTCTACGGCCTTCTGCTTCGTCTCCGGCCACTTCCACCTCTTCTATTCTTCATTAAAACTGACCCTAAGGGTCTTAAATTACATCCAGTATCATTCCAGTCCTTTGTTTACAACAGTTTGCATAAAAAGAACAAACAAAACAATTACCGATTCAACAAGCTTAAAGATCAAACGGTGAAACCCATCTTGCAAGAACAAGTCCAGATTAAATTCAACACATACAGATGATTGATTTAACCTATACTAAACATGCAAGGTCCATTTAATGTCCAATTAAAATCCTAGAGATCATCTAGGTGTGCACAGAACACAGGTCAAAGGGAGAGAGACAGAATAGAACTTGCCTATGTGGTTTTGGAATAAAAACCTTGTCGCCGTCTTCTTAAGCTTTTCGACGGCGTCCATTTACTATCAACTCAACAACCTACTGCTCAACCTTCCCTCCTCCTAGGTCTGACCTTTAAGCCACAGCCGGAACCCTCACCGAACTTGCTCTGTTTTCTCACAAGTCTCTGTTATGTTTCTCTCTACCTCCAGTATGTGTATTGGGTTCTAAAACCCTTGGCAGATTTATACAGATATATTTATAGGCTTCACTTAAAAACCTAATTCTAGTTATACTACGAGACGGAAAACTAAAAATACAAATAATAACTAGTCGGCGTAATTACACAAAGAAAATAAAACAAACCCTAAACTATTTACTACATTATTACCGAAGACTAACCCCAAATTAACATTATTAATGAAAAAAAAAAAAATTAAAGTTCCACATAATCAAATTAAACCATTTAACTATTAAAAACAAATAACTCAATTAAATAAAATAATTAATACATATAACTCAATCAATTAACAACAAATAAAACAATTAGACAAATAAACAAATAATGGCAAATAAGCAACTAATCAAATAAATTGAACAAAAAATACAATAAAACAATAACTAAAATGCCGAGACTATCCTTTTAAAATTAGGGGTATTACATTCTTCCCCCCTAACAAAAGGAATTCTGTCCTCGTAATTCGCTCTTACCTTCTTCCAATATTTCAGGAAACTGCAAGCAAATGACATCCTCCCATGCCCAAGTAGATTCAGCCTCATTGTGGTGACTCCACTGAACACACACCAAAGAGATCACCTTATTACGAAGAATTTGATCCCGACGGTCGACAATACGACACGGTGGCTCCAAATACGTTGCATCCGACTGTAACTCAATCTCCCCAACATTGATATACTGATACCGATCCTCATCTCGTAGAAATTTCCGCAACATGGAAACATGGAACACATTATGTACGCGATCCAAATTATTTGGAAGTGCCACCGATAAGCGACAGTTCTAACTTGATCCGTAATTATGAATGGATCGACAAATTGCGGTGACAACTTCCCTTTCTTCCCAAAGCGCATGACACCTTTCATAGGCGACACTTTGAGTAGATACTGATCCCCAACCTGGAACTCTAACTCACAAGTACGACAATTTGCATAACTTTTCTGCCTACTCTGGGCAGTGCGTATACGATCCCTAATAAGAGGGATCTTCTCCGAAGTATCCTTAATGAACTCAGGACCCAAGAATCTGCTCTCTCCAACCTCCATCCAACAAACAGGAGATTGACATGGTCGGCTATATAATGCCTCAAATGGTGCCATACCAATAGTCTTCTGGAAACTATTATTATATGTAAACTCCACAAGGGGCAAATAATTCTCCCAGTGGCCCTTGAAATCAAGAACACACAATCAAAGCATATCCTCCATGATCTGATTAATCCGCTCAGTCTATCCATCAGTCTGAGGATGATAAGCAGTGTTAAGATGCAACTCTGTACCCAAAACCTGCTGTAAAGTCTTCCAAAATATTGATACAAAGCTCGAATCCCTATCCAATATAATAGATAACGGAATGCCATGCAACTTCACAATTTCTGTAATGTAAAGTCTTGCTAGCTGCTCCGAAGTGAAGTCAGTGCGAATAGGCAAGAAATGAGTTAATTTAGTCAATCTATCCACGATAACCCAAATAGAATTGTGATCTTTAAAAGAATTTGGCAATCCCTCCACAAAATCTATAGAAATGCTCTCCTATTTCCACTCCGGTATCGGTAGTGGCTGTAGAGCTCCTGGCGGCCTCTGATGATCAATCTTGACCATCTAACAAGTACTACACTGAGAGACAAAAATAGCAATGTTCTTCTTCATACCGGCCCACCAAAATTGCCGCTTCATATCCTAATACATCTTATCTCCTCCTGGATAAACAAAAAACTCAGAATAAAGAGTCTCAGTCATCACATCCTTCCTCAAATCGTCAGCAAAAGGTACCACTAAACGGCCCTTGTACCTCAAACCTCCATCAGTCCCCACCTAGTAAAATGGGACTTCCCCATAAGCTATCTCTGTAACTCTGTCAATGCACTGCTGATCCATAAGTTGTGCTTTCAAAACCTTGTGAATAATAGAAGGTGTAACTACCATACAAACCATGAAAGCATCCGACAACTCATCCACCGTCTTCAAAGCATTCCACTCAATAGTGAATAGAGCTGAAAGACTACCAACAGGTCGGCGACTGAGGGCATCTGCCACCACATTCGCTTTCCCCGGATGATACTGTATAGAGAAATGATAGTCTTTCACAAACTCTAACCATCGGCGCTGTTTCATATTCAACTCCCGCTGAGTGAACAACTACTGCAGGCTCTTGTGATCACTAAATAACCTGAAGGATTCTCCCAACAGATAATGCCTGCAAATGCGTAAGGCAAAGACCACAGCTGCCAACTCCAAATCATGAGTTGGATAATTAAGCTCATGAGGCTTAAGCTTTTGAGATTCATACGAAATCGGTCGCTCGTCCTGCATCAAAACACATCCAAGACCTTGCAAAAAAGCATCTGTGTAGACAAGATACTCAATCCCGCTCTGTGGAGTAGACAGAACTGGTGCAGAAGTCAACTTGCACTTTAGCTCATCAAAAGCTTTTTGACAATGTTCATCCCACACGAACCGCACACCCTTTTTAGTCAGATGCGTGGGTGGTCCTGCTATCTTTGAGAACCCCTGAATGAACCTACAATAGTATCCTGCCAATCCGAGGAAACTCCGAATCTCGGTAGGTGAGGTAGGCTGTTCCCCTTTCTGACACCACGTGACCCAGAAACTTCACTTCCCGATGCCAAAATTCACACTTCTCGAATTTGACATATAACTGATGTTCATGAAGAGTCTACAACACGATGCGAAGATGCCTTGCATGATCGTCCTCAGACCTAGAATAAATCAAAATGTCATCAATGAAGACAATGACAAACTGATCTAAATAAGCCCTGAAGACTCTGTTCATTAAGTCTATGAAAACTGCTGGTGCGTTAGTCAGTCCGAAAGGCATGACACGAAACTCATAAGACCCATATCTAGTGAGAAATGTTGTCCTCGAAACATCTTGCTCCCTCACCCGAAGTTGATGATATCCGGAACGCAAATCAATCTTCGAGAAGTATGTAGCTCCCTTCAACTGATCAAAAAGATCATCAATCCTGGGTAAAGGGTACTTATTACAAATAGTAACCTTGTTCAACTCCCTGTAATCTATACACAGGCGAAGTGAACCAACCTTCTTCTTCACAAACAACACTGGTGCTCCCCAGGGTGAAGTACTCCTACGAATAAAACCCTAGCTCAGTAATTGTTGGATCTGATTCCTCAGCTCTCGCATCTCTACTGGTGCCATCCTGTATGGAGCCCTAGCAATAGGCGTAGTGCCTGGAGCTAAGTCAATCACAAAATCGATCTCGCGACTAGATGGCAACCCTGGAATCTCCTGAAACACATCCAAAAAGTCCTGTAGGATTGGTATGCTAGCCAATGACACAATAATCTCCTCCTCCATATGGAACAAATATGTGCTAGTAACCCTGTTCGAACGTGGCATAGCGACAACGTACATATCCTGACCAGGTATGGTGAACACAATAGACCTATCATAACAATTAACTTGGGCATGGTAATGTGATAATCAATCCATCCCAAGTATCACATCATAAGTGTGCATGTCCAGGACCAATAGATTGGCTAGAAATCTGAGTCTACCAATATCTAATGTCATAGGCCCATCACTCTCATGTAAAATAGTTGTATTGCCTAAAGGTGTAGAAATACCCTGAGGTTTACTGCATACCCGCGTCGTCATCCTAGATAAAGTAACAAAAGATTGAGATACAAATGAGTGTGTAGCACCCGTATCAAATAAAATATGTCCCTGTGAACCATGAATAAGAAACATATCCTCAACAGCCTGAGGTGCCTAAACATCCTGTGGCATGGGGTTGTACACACTGCTATAATGCAACTGCTACGGTGCCTATCCCCTAGTCTGTGGCAGTGCTGGTAAAGACGGATATGTCTGTCCCTAAATCCGTGGAACCTGTGGAGCGGGTAAAGGTACTGGTGCCCTCTATCCCTGTTGCACATCTTGTCCCTGTCCCTGTCCTACTTTAGGACACTGCCTGGAAGTATGACCATACTCTCCACAAGTGTAGCAACTACCTTAAAGGTGCTAAACTGTCTCTTCTACAATCCATCTTACAGGATTGATTCCCACAAGTTTCTTTTATAAACTCATTGGTAACCATTCCATCTCAAGACAACGAACTTATAAGCAAAGCTTTGTTTGCTTGCTCAAATTACAAATCACTCCACTGTGATAATCATTTACTATTGCAACAATCGCATTCCAATATAGTCTAATAAAACCATTTGTGTAATCATCACTAAAATGTTCTCATAAAACACAATAGAGATACCAAAACCACTAGTTCACTTTATTAAGAACTTCTTTAAACCATAAACTGTCAAAAGAATAATCGTAAAATATTCTTTAACATATTATTAGCGTACGTGATTAAATCCGTACTACACTTTTACTAATACCTCCACTACTACTAGAAATGAAAATCATATTACTCTTAAAAGAGCATTCATACTTGAACTCCGATGCCCTCCATCTTGGATGCTCCAGTATCTCCTCTATTCGGATCTTCTTCGGGGTCTTCCTCTCCACTTGGCTCAGCTTTGAGCACCACCGAAGTTGTGTTGGGTCCACAGTATGGTGGCCAATCTCGCACACTAGAAACCTTCCTTGACTTATACTCTGAAGCAACACCTATTGGAACCAATTCCTTGGTCTCCAATTCTGCCTTGTTGGTCGACCTTCGCAGGGGAATCGTCGGAGTAACTTTCTTCTTCCCTGGGTCCTTCTTTGCTGTCATCACAGACCATATCCTTTTGCTAGTGCCAAACATTCTGCAATTACAGAATAAGATTGACATCAGTATGTTCCAAGCGAACCGTAAAGGAATACAATGAATCCTAAACTTAAGCTCTAATCAAGAGAAAATGCTACACGGAAGTCTTAATACGAAATACCCTAGAGAAACTTGAACCTGGAGTGCTCTGATACCAACTGTGATACCCCTCGAATCCGAGACATAGGTTGATCAGGCCCAAGCCCGAACCCGAGGGAATATTAGACAATTAATATATGAACGAACACAGATTACAAAAAAAAATTTAAGAAATAAATATTAAAGCTGAAAGAATTACTAATATAAAATCCTCAACCATCATGAGTAAAATAATCCAACTCTCTAAAACCTCCAAGAGTACAACTCGGGAATCCAACCAATGGACCCCTAAACAAAATCCCAACTGAATATAAACAACTGAAAATAAAATCCAAATCTAAAACATGGAATGAAATCCTACGTCGTCGGTATAGTGAATGACCGTCTCTGCTCAGCAGAACAAGCCCTAAGACTAGAACCGTCTGATACCTGAAAACATATAAGAGTGGGTCAGGCCCACAAATAAGTTCTACTCTAACTACAATCCATACAGTGACCCGATACGCAGATACACTCTAGATATCTCAACAATATCTATCTAGTCCATACATATATATATCCACACTAAGGGACATTCACTGAACTACACAAGGGGTCTCAACCTGAATAAAAGGCAACATGCAAAACGCACCTGAATGGGCATGAGTAGCTAAGCCTAATAGGGCACACCTCAACCTATCATAGCCAGCTACGCATCCACTCCATATACGCACCCTAACCATCGACTCTGAGACTCAAGCTTATATCGTGGTACCATAATCATATATTTAAAGTCCGTCCGAACTAGAGTATGTCATTTAATACTTTGTTGATCTGACATAAGATTTATTATCCGATTAGCCACTCAACTTATTCAATTGATCTCACTTAACCACAAATAACAAATAATCCATGTAGTCACTCAACTTACTCAATTGATCTAACCAAAATATAAGTAGGATTCAATTTTTTACAATCCATTCCCTTATTCCAATAGGGTAGGCCTTAGCGTTCTGAACTAAAACATCCCTAGGATGCCACCGTCCCATACTGGTGCATAAAATCCACACATCTATGTAAATTACAGAACATAAATTTCAATTCAGCAATTAAAGTCCAAAACCATGTAAATTACATAACATAAATAACAATTCAGCAATTAAAGTGCAAAACCATAATCTAGGTAATTGCAGAATAGTGTTAAATATTTCAGCAAATACAATCCAAGCCTTAATCCAAGTAATTGCAGAAAAGAGTCTAGTATTTCAGCAAATAAAATCTAGAGTATGCATAGATCAAACCTGGTAAATAAATGACCCTATCATGCATCCAAAATAAGATTTATAATCATACTGTATTTCATTAAATTGCTAAAATTAAATTAAGCAATTAAACTCCTTCCATCCGTTAACCGCATGCAAAGTTGTATATTTTTCTACTGTTTCATTCATTAGCCTACAAGTATAACTTATGCCATATAAGGCTTAAAATTCCGTGAAATCATTATTTAGAACCCCCAGTACAATCCTAAAACAATTCTGAAAAACTAAACTCGTCCAAACAGTTAAAAAAAAATTCCAGAATGCACAAACGTGGGAGAGCCTGCTCTTAGAACTTGAGAGCAGGCTCCAATAAGCATGGAGCCGGCTCTATACCTCTTGGAGTCAGCTTTAGAGGGTTAGGAGCCGGCTCTACATCCCCTAGAGCCGGCTCTTTACTTGGGGGAGCCGGCTCCCTCTTCCATAGAGCCGGTTTTCTCTCTCTCTGAGAGCCTTGGAACTTCTACGGCCTTCTGCTTCGTCTTCGGCCACTTCCACCTCTTCTGTTCTTCATTAAAACTGACCCTAAGGGTCTTAAATTACATCCAGTATCATTCCAGTCCTTTGTTTACAATAGTTTGCATTAAAAAGAACAAACAAAACAATTACCAATTTAACAAGCTTAAAGATCAAACGGTGAAACCTATCTTGCAAAACAAGTCCAGATTAAATTCAACACATGCAGATGATTGATTTAACCTATACTAAACATGCAAAGTCCATTTAATGTCTAATTAAAATCCTAGAGATCATCTAGGTGTGCACAAAACACAGGTCAAGGGGAGAGAGACAAAATAGAACTTGTCTGTGTGGTTTTGGAATAAAAACCTTGTTGCCGTCTTTCTAAGCTTTACGACGACATCCGTTTACTATCAACTCAACAACCTACTGCTCAACCTTCCCTCCTCCTAGGTCTGACCTTTAAACCACAGCCGGAACCCTCACCGAACTTGCTCTGTTTTCTCACAAGTCTCTGTTATGTTTCTCTCTGCCTCCAGTATGTGTATAGGGTTCTAAAACCCTTAGCAGATTTATACAGATATATTTATTGGTTTCACTTAAAAACCTAATTCGAGTTATACTATAAGACGAAAAACTAAAAATACAAACAATAACTAATCGGCGTAATTACATAAAGAAAATAAAACAAACCCTAAACTATATACTACATTATTACTGAAAACTGACCCCAAATTAACATTATTAATGAAAACAAATAATTAAACTTCCACATAATCAAATTAAACCATTTTGTTGGCCTAAGGATTTTATCTAAAGGTCAATCTTATGTTTTGATGATTACAAACCATTAATGATGTTTAAGTACTAATGTTTTCATTGAGTGATATATAGTTAATCAATATTCAATCCTCAATGTTGAGCTAGAAAATCCATTCCAAGCATTACAAATACTCAAGCTATGGATTCAAGGAAGCCTTAAAAGTTACAAGAGATCAAAGGCATATTCAATCAAAGAAAAATTCGAACTTCAAAGATCATTCAAGCATTTCAAAGAAAGAAAACAAGTCTTCATCAAGCCTAAACGATCATGGTCAAGAATGAAGAAAAGGGGTAGATAAGATGGTGAGAGCTTAAGATTTAGATGGCAAAGTATTTTTGAATTCATTTGAAGCTCATCTCTATAAGACCATGCATATCATACATCATATGCTCCTACATCATTAGCAATGCTAGGACCATGTACATATATATTTAACATATGAAATCTTTGCTAAGAATGAGTTAGTTCAAGCTTGCATAAGCTTTGAAAGAACTCAACTTAAGCTAGAAATGCTAGGACCATGTACATTAATCACAATACTTATTTTGGCCTCTAGAAAGAAAAGGAAAAGGCATTGAATTTTATATTTCATCTTTAAAGTCTTTATTGCTATAATTTGGTAAATGACTCTAAGACACAATGCACTTGAAATTTAACATCTTCATATGTCCCTAGACTCCTAGAAACAGGCCTTGAACTAAATTGAATCATTCATCAAAGTCCTAGGTGCTAGAAAAATGAATATCTCAAAAGAATCAATTTTCAGCCTAGAAAATTTTCAGACCAGCTTGCACTCAAAATGCTATAACTATTTGTGTAGTTGGAATTTTTACATAAGGCTAGTGGAATTAGAAAGCTGACTTCGAGCTCTTGAGTTTAGACTCAAATTTCACCTAAAAAGGATTTGAATTGAGAGAGATATAACCATCACAAGATGACTGATTCTGCTCTCCAAAAATTCTGACTAGGTTGCACTAAAATGGCCATAACCATTTCTGTGTTTATAATTTTTGAGCAAGGCTAGTGGCATTAGAAAGCTTACTTCAAGGTAATAAATTTAGACTCAAATTTCACCTCATTTGGAGTTTCATGGACTGAGTTATGTCCATATGAAGTCATGAACTTTTTCTGTCCGAACCAATTCAGCAGCAGCCTTCATGAAGCAAGAGCCACCTCTATAAGAAATAGAGCCAGCTCTCTCAAGGCTAATAGAGCCTGCTCAATGAAATTTAGATAAAGCTCAATGGGAATTAGAGAAGGCTCAAAGAATAGAGAAGGCTCCATGAAAAATTAGAGAAGGCTCAATGAGATGGAGAAGGCTCCATGAAATAAAAGAGAAGGCTCTTTTCAATTCCAGTAGGCTTTTTAATGAAGGACTAATGTTTCCAACCAAAGAGCAGGCTCCAAAGAAATATAGAACAGGCTCTCAAAGCTAGGGAGCCGCCTCTCTTGTTTTACAGAGCAGGCTCTTTCTAAGGGAAAAATGATTCTTCAAAATAAAGAGATGGCTCACTTGTTTACAAGAGACGGCTCTTTCTAAGGAATAAATGAACAAAGAGACGGCTCACTTGTTTTAAGAGAAGGCTCTTTCTGGGTTTTGAATTGCAACGAAATTGTTTTCATTAAATGTTTCCCAACAACCTGTAACAGCTATATTGAGTCTCAAAATTCTATAAATACAGAGGGCTAGCATGCTAAATCAACTACCATTGTTGAGAGACATTATATTGCATCAGAGAGAGCTGTTGTTCTCATATCTTCTCTTCTTCTCTCTCATTTCACGCTTATTCTATTTTGAGAGATTCAATCAAGCATTCAAAGGGCTTTTGCTCTTATTTGAATCCTTATAGAGTTTGTGCTTTATTATTCACTTGAGAGATTATCAGAGCTTATTTTCTTCACATATTTCATCTTCTCTCATTCATTTCATTCATAGAGTTTGAGCTTCATTTATATTCATCAATACTCTAGTTGTGAGCAAAAAATTGTACTACTGTCTTTAAGAGATTCATTGTACACTTCATTTCTATTACAAGTTATTGTAAAGGGTTGGTGTGACCCAAAAGGAAGCCTGGGAGAAGGGTGTTCTCCTACCAAGAAAGAGAAGCAAGGTCTTGCTTCAATTGAAGGTTTGTTCTCCACCATTAAGGAGAAGCTCTAAGGAATTTGGGAAGTCTCAAAAGGGATCTTGAGCCGAGGAGTAGGAGTTTCCGAACCTCGCAAAAATCGCCTTGTTATTGTTTGCAATTTCTCTTCCCTTATCTCTTATACAATTATGTTAAATTGATTACTTTCATATCTTGATTATTACATAATTGATTATATTGTTGATTAGAAATTGTATTTCTATAATTTGCAAAAATTGGCCATTGACTCTATTCACCCCCCCTCTAGAGTCAATTCTTGGGTAACAATTGGTATCAGAGCCTAACCTATTTAAAGGACTTAATCGTCTTAGAGTACGATCATGGCCAACAATGGTAGTATCACACACTTAAAAGGACAATCCAATGATCAACCTCCTTGTTTTGATGGAAATGATTATATCTATTGGAAAATTAGAATGAAAGCCTTTCTAAAAAGTATTGATATTGATTTATGGAAAGTTATTGAAATTGGTAATCATATCCCAACCAAAGTTATTGAAGGGAATGAAAATTCTAAATCAAAAAGTGAATGGGATGAAAATGATCATAGATTAGTTCAATGTAATGCTTTAGCCACATGTTATCTTTATTGTGCATTAAGCAAAAATGAGTTCAACAAAATTATCTTTTGTAAAACGGCTAAAGAAATTTGGAACTCACTTGAATTAGCATATGGAGGATCAATTAGTGGTAAGGAATCATATATGCCTATGCTTATTGAAAAAGATGTGTCTTCCATCATAAATGAAAATGAATCAAGTAGTGAGATGCATTCTAGTTCTACTAACATTACTAATCATTTGAACTTTCTTAGTAGAACTTACTCTTATTCCTATAGTGAAGAAAATGAAGCAATGCAAAAGAAGAGTATAGACCTCCAAGCTTCTAGCAAAGAAGTAAGTAGCATAAAAGAGGTGGTTAATCTTTGTCTCATGGCCGACAAAGATGAGGTAAATTCTAACCATGATGATTTTGATATAAATATTTCTTATAATGAGTTAGTGGATGAGCACAATGAATTACTTGATGCATTTAAAGAATTACAAGGTGTGCTAGAAAACATGCTTGTGAAATGTGCTTCCTTTAAAAAAGAAAACCATGATCTCCTTCAAAGACATGAAAAAGTTCAAATGGAAAATGACTTTTTGAAAAAGGAAAATCAATATCTTGTGCAAAAATTAGAAAAGATTCAAATTGAAAATGAGTCATTGAAAAATGAAATGAAATGTGTATTTTCTAAAGAATCTTCATCAATTGATCTTATTCCCGAAAATGAGTCTTTAAAGAAAATAATTCATGATCAAAATGACATTTTAGCAAAGCTTACCAAAGAAAAGGAGAATTTGAGTACTATACTTAGAAATCAAAGAGATGTCTTTTTCAAAAATGAGATACAATATGATCCTCACACTAAAGATGCATGCTTGTTGAGAATAAAAAGGCCTTTGTATGATCATTTTGTCAAGAGTGGTACCCAAACCTCTAAATGCAATTATTGTAAAAGATTAGGACATATGATTCATGATTGTTTATATAGAAAGAAATTGAGGTCAAAGAAGATTTGGGTTCCAAAAGGAACTTATGTTCTATTGCCTAACTCATATGGACCCAAGAAACTTTGGGTACCAAAAGAAGAATATGCAACTCTTTCTTATAGGGTTAATTAAGGGCATCAATTAAGGATTATGAAGGAAGCATCACTCTTGGGAACAATTTCAAGGGCAAGGACAAGTGGATTCTCAAGTTGGTGCCTAGAGCACAAAAGAAATATCATGCCAAGAATTTCTCAATCACAAAATGGAAAGGATGCATCACTTTGAGAAACTACCACCAAGCTAATGAAGTTAGTACCATGGGTAACTAATTCCTTTCTCATTAATATGCTTTTATATGAAGAATTCAATCATGAAATTCTAAGCATGATGCTCTTGATATGCTACTTGTTCCTAATAGATGTAAAAATGTCTATGTTTTGATATTTTGCATAAAAGTAATTTGTTTTGGCATATGAGTTATGAACATGCTAACATAAAATGATTCTCTATCTTTCAAATGATCTTTAAATTAACTTTGCCCAATCTTTGTGAAAGATTTATTGGAAGATATGCCATCAAATAAAAGTATACATTATCTAATGTAGACCATCAATGCTATTTCATGTGAACCTTATCAAATGTATTAAAGTAGCAATGTTTTAAAAAGTCTTCTATATGCTTTTGTGATCTTAAATGTTTTATCTATACTTAATTGTGTCACTTCCATGCATATAGAAAATGATGTTGTTCAACTTGAGGAACAAATCTCATTGGAAGAGAGCCATCTCATTAAAATGAAGAATGAGAATTTATATTGCTTTCCTAAAGGATGGAAGTGTGTGTGTTCTATATAAAGGCTATTATAGCAAATTGAAAGGGTGAGCCTCAAAGTAAAAAAAAAAAAAAAAGGAAAACCCTAGAAAAGAAAGCTAAATAAGAGTGTCTCGAGAGGCCATATGAACACATGATTTCCTGTATTCTTAATAAAGAGTGAAAGTTGGATACATTCTCAGAAATTAGTGAGCAAGTGTAAAATACATTGAAGTGTTGATGAAGGCCTAATAAATAGAAAATCTGGTGCAAAAGGTAACTAAAAAGACTTAAATTTGTTGGAATCACTATCTTCACTTGAAGAAGGTTTAAACAAGCTCTTATATCATGTTTACATCTGGAGAAGGTGATCACTTGAACAAAGTTGAGTTGAAGTAAATTTTTGATATCCCTAACCCTCATTTAAGCTTATTTTCTGGTTTAGCCTCTGATTTGTGTAAGGAAGTGTTAATATCTTGCTGTGATTCATCTGTCAATCATTCTAGCAAGTGTATTTAGTTGAATAGAGGCTAGTGAAGTTCAAAATTTTCATCAAAACTGACCAACTTGAAGTTTGGCCTGGTAAACCTAAGTTGTTAAGGTTTAAGGCCTGAAAATTTGGGATTTAAACTGTGAAAATTGTATACCATGCTTATCTTGTTGTAACTGCTGCCTTAGCAAGTGTATTAACATGAAATATAACTGAGGGCTTCGAATTCAAGGTAGTGTTGCAGTGATTTTATAAGTTTTGTCCCTGAGTGCAGAGTTTCTACAGAAACTAGTCTATAACCGATTTTGAGGCTGAAATTAAATTGTGAAATGAATTACTTAACCTCTGAGCTCTTGTGAGAAGATGAACCAAGTATGTGAGAGTGTATTCTAGGCCTGAGACCTTATAGAATTCCATTTATGCCCTTGATTCAGAGGCATCACAATGGCTACAAAACTAATTCTGAGCTAAACTGTTTTATTACTGATTATGTGCTAAAGCTAGCAACAGCAGAGCCAGCTCCATTTAGAGGAGAGACGTCTCTTTGAAGAAAAGGAAAGCCATCTCTACACAAAGCAGAGCAAGCTCCACAGATGATCTTAAAGTGCTTGCTCTCAGGATCTCTTGATTTTTTAAAGAGAGAGCCAACTCCCTTTATATAAGAGCAGACTCTGCAAACTGAGAAAGCAGGCTCTATAAAAATAAGAGACGGCTCCTAACCTGGACCAAAACCTACATACATTTTAATTGCTCTCAGGATCTTATGCAGAGTTTAGTAAGAGCAGGCTCTAATTCATTAAGAGCCGGCTCCATGAAAGGCTCTAAGAAGTGCAACTCTCAGCATCTCCTTTGAAGTATGCAAGAGCCGACTCCAAATTTACTAAGAGCCGGCTCCAAAAATATTTGCAGAGCCTGCTCCAACATTTCTTGAGGCGGCTCACACATGCTATCAAAAGCTCTAAAAGCCTAACTCTCGGCATCTCAAAGCAGACCTCAGAAAATGCTAAGAGCCGGCTCTATAAATTTCTAAGAGCCGGCTCCATTAAATAACATAGAGCCGGCTCAATATATCATGAGAGCCGGCTCCATTGATGGATATCCTCTCCCTGATTTTGGGTCATCCAATTTAGTGCACTGTAGGATGATATATGTATACTTATTCTAGGCATCTTCACAAGTAAGGTTCCTTCATCAAATTCTCTTTAAAATTCATATATTCTTGCTGTTTAAATGAAATTTCAATGATAATTTCTAAATTCACTCTCTTTGATTCTTCATTCCATGAAACCCTTGATTGGACTGTAGCTTTCTCTTTACTTGTAAAAGACTTATTCTAGTAAGAATTGCTTAGTCTATAGTCTGTAAATTCAAAATTTATGCACAAACTATCATTTGTCCCTTGGTATCAAATCCTAGAAATATATTGCATAAATTTTATTATCAAATTCCATTTGATTTTGAAATTTATCCTTGAATAGCTTACATATATATCATCTATGTTTCATTTGGGCACTATATTGCAAGGTTCTACAGGATTTCCACAAATAAGCTGAATTTATTAATTTTAATCCCTATCCTTGTTATATAATTTTTTTTTTTGGGGGAGGTTTTCAAGCATAAATTTTTTTAGCACTTGGTATCAAAATTTTGACTGGATGTGAATTTTAATCTAGGTTGTTTTATTGTTTCAAAATTCTTTTATTACTACTATATATCTTCAGTCAAAATGAATTTGGATTTGGAATTTACATTGTGTTTTCATTAGGGTTTCCATTCTATTTGTTCTTTGTGTATTTTCAATCCAAACCCTAAAATTATCAATGGCTTCTATATATGTAAAATGCAAATTTGCTTCAAATTTCTTCCTATTTGTTTAAATCTTTCATGTTTCTCATGCATTACTACTTCAAAATTTGGCAAGAACCTAGTTCATCCTCCCACCTTTTTGAGATGACAAAGGGGGAGAAAGATGTGTGATTCATTATGCTTGTTATGCTTGCGTATATTACTTTTCACTTATTTTAGATGCATATTGAAAGGGGGAGTCTTATACACTTTAATGAGTAAAATATTTGTTGTAAAATCAAGCATACTATGATATTCAAGATATGCATATTGATAGGGGGAGTATTCTTTCAAATGCAACTCCACTTTGACAATAAACACATCAATGTTTTGTCATCATCAAAAAGGGGGAGATTGTTGGCCTAAGGATTTTATCTAAAGGTCAATCTTATGTTTTGATGATTACAAACCATTAATGATGTTTAAGTACTAATGTTTTTATTGAGTGATATATAGTTAATCAATATTCAATCCTCAATGTTGAGCTAGAAGATCCATTCCAAGCATTACAAATACTCAAGCTATGGATTCAAGGAAGCCTTAAAAGTTGCAAGAGATCAAAGGCATATTCAATCAAAGAAAAACTCGAACTTCAAAGATCATTCAAGCATTTCAAAGAAAGAAAACAAGTCTTCATCAAGCCTAAACGATCATGGTCAAGAATGAAGAAAAGGGGTAGATAAGATGGTGAGAGCTTAAGATTTAATGTCAAAGTATTTTTGAATTCATTTGAAGCTCATCTCTATAGGACCATGCATATCATACATCATATGCTCCTACATCATTAGCAATAGACTTTGAACTTCAATACACATATATTTAACATATGAAGTCTTTGCCAAGAATGAGTTAGTTTAAGCTTGCATAAGCTTTGAAAGAACTCAACTTAAGCTAGAAATGCTAGGACCATGCACATTAATCACAATACTTATTTTGGTCTCTAGAAAGAAAAGGAAAAGGCATTGAATTTTATATTTCATCTTTAAAGCCTTTATTGCCATAATTTGGTAAATGACTCTAAGACACAATGCACTTGAAATTTAACCTCTTCATATGTCCCTAGACTCCTAGAAACAGGCCTTGAACTAAATTGAATCATTCATCAAAGTCTTAGGTGCTAGAAAAATGAATATCTCAAAAGAAGCAATTTTCAGCCTAGAAAATTTCCAGACCAGCTTGCACTCAAAATGCTATAACTATTTGTGTAGTTGGAATTTTTACATAAGGCCAGTGGAATTAGAAATCTGACTTCGAGCTCTTGAGTTTAGACTCAAATGTCACCTAAAAAAGATTTGAATTGAGAGAGATATAACCATCACAAGATGATTGATTCTGCTCTGCGAAAATTCTGACCTGGTTGCACTAAAATGGCCATAACCATTTCTGTGTTTAGAATTTTTGAGCAAGGCTAGTGGCATTAGAAAGCTTACTTCAAGGTAATAAATTTAGACTCAAATTTCACCTCATTTGGAGTTTCATGGACTGAGTTATGTCCATATGAAGTCATGAATTTTTTCTGTCCAAACCAATTCAGCAGCAGCCTTCATGAAGCAAGAGCCACCTCTATAAGAAATAGAGCCAGCTCTCTCAAGGCTAATAGAGCCTGCTCAATGAAATTTAGAGAAGGCTCAATGGGAATTAGAGAAGGCTCAAAGAATAGAGAAGGCTCCATAAAAAATTAGAGGAGGCTCAATGAGATGGAGAAGGCTCCATGAAATAAAAGAGAAGGCTCTTTTCAATTCCAGTAGGCTTTTTAACGAAGGACTAATGTTTCCAACCAAAGAGCAGGCTCCAAAGAAATATAGAGCAGGCTCTCAAAGCTAGGGAGCCGCCTCTCTTGTTTTACAGAGCAGGCTCTTTCTAAGGGAAAAATGATTCTTCAAAATAAAGAGATGGCTCACTTGTTTACAAGAGACGGCTCTTTCTAAGGAATAAATGAACAAAAAGACAGTTCACTTGTTTTAAGAGCAGGCTCTTTCTGGGTTTTGAACTGCAACGGAATTATTTTCATTAAATGTTTCCCAACAACCTGTAACAGCTATATTGAGTCTCAAAATTCTATAAATACAGAGGGCTAGCATGCTAAATCAACTACCATTGTTGAGAGACATTATATTGCATCAAAGAGAGTTGTTGTTCTCATATCTTCTCTTCTTCTCTCTCATTTCATGCTTATTCTATTTTGAGAGATTCAATCAAGCATTCAAAGGGCTTTTGCTCTTATTTGAATCCTTATAGAGTTTGTGCTTTATTATTCACTTGAGAGATTATCAGAGCTTATTTTCTTTACATATTTCATCTTCTCTCATTCATTTCATTCATAGAGTTTGAGCTTCATTTATATTCATCAATACTCTAGTTGTGAGCAAAAAATTGTACTACTGTCTTTAAGAGATTCATTGTACACTTCATTTCTATTACAAGTTATTGTAAAGGGTTGGTGTGACCCAAATGGAAGCCTGGGAGAAGGGTGTTCTCCTACCAAGAAAGAGAAGCAAGGTCTTGCTTCAATTGAAGGTTTGCTCTCCACCATTAAGGAGAAGCTCTAAGGAATTTGGGAAGTCTCAAGAGGGATCTTGAGCCGAGGAGTAGGAATTTCCGAACCTCGCAAAAATTGCCTTATTATTGTTTGCAATTTCTCTTCCCTTATCTCTTTTACAATTGTGTTAAATTGATTACTTTCATATCTTGATTATTACATAATTGATTATATTGTTGATTAGAAATTGTATTTCTATAATTTGCAAAAATTGGCCATTGACTCTATTCACCCCCCCTCTAAAGTCAATTCTTGGGTAACATATTTAACTATTAAAAACAAATAACTCAATTAAATAAAATAATTAATACAAATAACTCAATCAATTAACAACAAATAAAACAATTAGACAAATAAGCAAATAATGGCAAATAAGCAACTAATCAAATAAATAAATAAATAAAATACAATAAAACACTAATTAAACTGCCGAGACTATCCTTTTAAAGTTTGGGGTATTACACTCTTGAACCGGTTCAAGAAAGGTTGAACCAGTCCCCTTTGGTACAACCAAAGTGGTACCGGTTTAAGATAGGCAGTCCACTTTGGTTGAACTAATAGACTTCTTGAACCAGTTCACCAAATGTCGAACCGGTTCAAGACTTTCAGCCTTGAATTTTCAGTGTCCCTTTTGAAAAAAAAACTTCTTTTCTTTTTCCAGATTTTTTTTTTTAAAACTTCACTGATTAAAATAAACACCAAAAAAAAGTCTAAAAACTAAAAATCAAAAATCTTTTTGACTTTTTCAAAATTTTCAATTTTTTTTTATATTTTAAAAGTAACAAATTGCTGATCATTAAATTCATCCAGTCAACACAATATTCAAAACTTTTTAAAAAGAATTTTAAAAAGTATTTAACAGTACAAATTTTTGACTTCACAAAATTTTCAAATAATTTTAAATCTCAGAAAGTAATCACAACATGAAATCTAACTTGCAAATTTTACTAAAAAATTTAGAAATTAATCTAGCAAGTTCGTGTGTGTGTGTGTGTGTGAATCTAATCCATTTTTAATCAAATTTTAACAGATTATTGTCTAAACTATATTGATCGAAAAGTATCAAGATAAATTTGTTTTTGAGCTATTTTTCTAAGCTTTCACTCTAAAGAGCATGCATCAATTTCCCAGCACCTTTCTTTTTACTCAATTAGCTCCTCTTCAAAGTCTAATGGGAGCTTTCGATCAAATCTCAATAGGTTATTATTTTTTCCTTAACAAATATTCCAGCAATTTTAAAAATTTTAATTTCTTTTTATGCTGAATAATTTCAAATTTATTTATTATTTTTTTGCAAACAATAACCTTTGTAACTTTTGTGATCAATATACCCTAGTCAACAATTCAAAGATTTTCAATCAAATTTTTCAGAGATGAACTAGTACATAAAAACTATTACCTTAAGAGAATCAAATCTAAAAATCCCCTAATCAATGCAAATTATCTTTCATTGTATAGATTACAAGCCAATAATGCGACGACCCTGGTTTTTAGGCCAGTGCATCCTGTGATGAACCGAAGATTGACCCGATAACGGATCCAGATTTGGAAGCAAGAAACAAAACAACTATCTCCTAAGGCACAACACACCTCTAAGACACTTTGATGACCTTCCATGAGGTCGTGGAACTCAATGAGAACTGACGCAAAAGCAAAAGATCGGAAATATGACGAATAAGCCACCAGGGGCAAAATGGTCATTTTACATGAAAATGACGCCCCTAAAATGTATATCATTACCAAAACACATCTGCAACTTCCCATGAAGTCACGGAACTCAAAAGAAAGTAGCGGAAGTGAATTATAAGAAACCGAACAAAAATAACCCCAAGGGCAAAATGGTCATTTCTAAAAGTATAAAATCGGGTGCTACCGAGCACACCACTAGGAAGACAGTGAAAAATTAATCAAGTTAAACTCAAGAACCACTTGATTCGGAGTCCGGATGGAAGAGAAAAGTCAAAACAAAGTTTTGACGTCGCCGCTGCCGTGAATAGTAAGCTAGGCAAAATACTGAAGTTCGTGTGCTATTTTGAGGTACTAAACGATATTTTCTGGAAAAACACGAAGAATAAATCCCCTTTAAAATAATTTTTCCAAGCTGACCATGTCAAAAGAAAATTTTATTTTTGACATGAAATCCCCAAAATGTCCTTACAACAGACTTTTTCAAATAGTGCAAGTGCGCACAGGAAATCAGATTTGACATGGGGTTTTTGGGTCCGAGACGACATTTTCTGGAAAAATGTTGTGAAGAAACCCCCCTAAAATCATATTTTCTATGTGACCATGTCAAGACCGGAATTTATTTTTGAAAGAAAATTTCCGAAATGCCCCTAGATCAGTCTAGACCAAGAGGGTTCAAAAATGCTACAGTGACTATCTGCAATTGAGAGCAAAAACAGGTTAGTAGATAAATTTTTCTGGAAAAACACGGAAAAGAAACCCCTCCCAAAATCAAATTTTCTACCTGGCTACTAGACGAAAACAAAGAAAATGGACTATAAAATGCCCAGAATGCCCCTCCATGAAATCTGGTCAAGAGGGTCATAAAGCTGCTAAATGTAAAACTAAAACCAGAACTTTGCAAGGGATTTCCGGTACCAAAATGATATTTTCTGGTAAAACACAAAAAAGAAACCCCCCCCTAAAATCACGTTTTCTAAGTGGTCATGTGGAGACTGGAATTTTTTTTCTCAAAAGAAAACTCCAAAACGCCCTTAAACCGGATTATGCAATAAAAATACAAAATGAGTCCATAGGAGGCTCAAATTGCCAAAGAAGAGGTTTTGCCCAAAAACAATCATGCACGCAAACTTAACTTACCTATTAGGACGTGCTACAATGATCCACGGCTTAAAAATACCACCGATGCAAAATTTGACCCCCCAACGGTCAAAAATAAGAAAATGCACATGAAATGGAAAATTTGAAATTTAAAATTGACAAATGATTTCAAATTACCGTTTGGCCCTTGGCCACACTTCATGCATGATTAATGAGACCTAGTAGAAGTGCCAGAACACACTTTGCACCACCCGATTTGAAAATGAACATTTAAAGGCTCGGTTTCTATTATTTTAGCCAAAAAATGCAATATGTGAACTAAAATACAAAAATGAAAACTAAATGGTGTTTGGCCCTTGGCCATACCTCACATATGGCAAATGAATGCTAAAGGATGAATTTCACACAAAATGCACACACCGGTGCGAGAATGCATATCAAAACCCTAATTTTCATACTTTTCTCATTAAAGGCAAAATTCAACATTCATGAATATTCATGAATTTCAAATAAAGTTTGGCCCATGGCCACAAATTATATACATGGAATGAGTGTCAAAAAGTATGCTTAAGCACATAATACAAGTTTGGAATCAAATATACACATTTGACAAAATGGCTACAAATGGCATTTCATACTAACACTTGCATGAAATGGAACTTAAAAGCTATAAGTCATCCCAATGAACGATAAGCATCATGAACCAAGTCTTCGTACCTGAAACAGTCCCCCAGTAACTTCAGGGTGAGTAAACAAGTTTACTCGTAGAGAATGAGCATGCATGGACTCGATTTCTTTAGAGATTTTTACATTGACTTGAAACAATTTAAAAAGGGTCATGCCACCTAATGTCTATATCAAAGGTTTGACTTAGGGAGCATCGTAAGCTACTCATGCAATTGAATTGAACCACGGCATACAAGTATACAAACTCAAATATGCAAGTCAATACTAAAACATGATATACGATATAGAAGCATATATTTACAAGTATACTAATCCACATTTAAACAAGTTATGCAATGTCTAAGCATGCATATACAAATATACAATTAACATGGAAAACTCATGAATCAAGTATACAGGCACAAGTATACTAAGCTAAATGAATTACGCATAAGACAAGCATACACGACCCAAGTATACAAAATGAAATTCGATTGCACAAATCAAATATACAATGCGTAAGTATACTAAATAGGGTTTAGATATACAACCAAGGATACAAGTTCAAGTATGCTAAATGAGATCTAAATACACAAAATAAGTATACAGTTTCAAGTATACTAAATAAGATCTAATACACAAAGCGAGTATATAGTCTCAAGTATACCAAATAAGATCTAAAATGCAAGATAAACACAAATTCACAAGTTACAAGTAATCCATAATTAACAACTTGAATATAAATGCGAAATCAAATAGTGGAAAGACTAGGATCCTTGGCTGCAGACCAATCGAGTAATTCCGGGTTACTAGCCCGCAAGGTACTACCTATTGCGCATGTGTATAAGTTATTCCGGGTAATTACGACCCACAAGGTACTACCTACTGCGTACTTTATATGACTTAGGAAACTCACGAATTCGTAGTAGGGCCAAACCCTAGCCATCACATGAACATGATCCTTACAAGCCTTCAAAAATAATAAGTTCAAAACTTATGCAAAATCTATAAGTTAAACCAAACTTATACATCTCAAATAATGTCTAGGAATCAATTTACATGCACATGTAAGGTTGAATCCACACAAACCATGTCCTAAGTTCAAGTCTACAATGACATTCACAATGTCGAATCTTCAGTATACGATTCATTACACGCTATAACAATTTCATTTTAACATTAAAATGCAATCTCATCCAAACGATCCCTAATTCAAATATGGTAAACAACATGGTATGATCACTACACAAACCAACTCAAAAACTAATTTGGATCATTGAGACAACAAAATAGAGTTTAATTGAAACATGGTAATTAAATCTCTAGTTTTCTAAAACAACCCCAAATGGCCCCAAATGGATACATACAAGTGAACAAGCCCAAGTCACTACCATTATCAAGTTAAAAACTCAATCAAACTAGTGGAACCATTAATTAGATTTTTAATTAATTCATTTAATTCAAAATCTCTAGATTTCTAAACTTATCCAAATGCTCTCAATTTAACATAGGTTAGAGAACATGCCAAGGCCTATTTTAATCTCACATTACAAGTTGTTTTCATGCTTGTTTCAACTATGTGAATTAAACTTTCATAAAAGATAAATATTAAATAAGTTTTGCAATTCTTATTCAAGTGCTCTGAATTTAATATATGTTACTCAACATACCAATGCCTAATTTACTAGCATGCCACAATTTAATTCCAATGTACTTATCATCATGAGAATTAAATCTTAAACAAGAAAATAATTAAATGAAAGGTTTCAAAACCTAATCAGATACTCTAGATTTGATATATATGAAAGTACATGGCATGTACATCAAGGATATCAAGTCAGAATTTCAAGGAAGTGAATAGTGCACTTGGAGCAAATTAATTAATTATTACTAGATTTCAAAACATCCCCGATTACTTTCAATTTCACATATGTTGAAGAGTACATTAAAGCCTAACATAATATACTAACACATATTGATTTCAAGCTAGATAAGGCCACATGAATTAATCTTTCACTTAAGATAAATATTAAATAAAAATTTCATTACTTGTCTAAAAGCTCTCAATTTAATATATGTCAATAACCATGTCAAAGGGTAATATTCTATCATGCCACATGTTTAAACCAAGTTATAAGCAACCGGGAAAATCAAATCCTTCACAAGAAAAATAAATAACAAAATCTCTAGATTTGTTACTAAAGCATAAAAATAAGTTACATAAACATCACTAGCATGCAATATAACAAGAATAATAACCTATAACACCCCCTACCTCAATTTGAGATGAAAATCTCAAAGGCCCACCAAAATAAAAGTGCTCTGAATCTGACGATACCGAAGGTTTTTGTCGGGGACAACACGATGAACAAGAATCCCCAAAAAGCCCCATGAAAATCACAACTTGACTTCAAACCCGAACTCAAAATTTGGCCAAAAACAGGTTCTAATAAGGGTGAAAGGTAGAGCACAACAAGGCGTACAACAAAGGTTAAGGCCGAAGACTTTTCACTAAGGAAATCAAGTGGAGGAGAAGAAGAAAAGGTGGCAGCCCAAGGAGCTCCCATGGCTGCCGGCCAAGAGGGGGAGGAAGATGATCAAAATCTAACTTTTCTTCTTTAAGTCCCCTATTTATAGAAAATCTCAAAAAGTGCCCCGAAAGGGCCCCGCCGGGTCCGGAAAAGTGGAATTTGAGCAGACGCACTCAAACGGTGAAACTCCATGAACAAAAAAGGTTTAAAATGAGAAAATATGAATAACAGAAGAAACGGCATCAAAAACTGAGTCCCGAGTAGAGAGATATGCCCCGAACAAGTTCGGCAACAACCGGGGTCAGAAACTCTGAAACTGGAGAAAAGCAATCAGAATGAAATTCTAAGAGTACACGACTCGACGAAATGTAAAAATGAATCCCGTACGAGAATCCAGGCTCCATACGAGGTATTTTTGTAACAACTTTCGTTATTTGCGCAATGGCCCTTCCAAAAAGTGAAAAACTACACTAATGGCCCAGAATGAAAATATCTTCAAAATTTTTTTTCTTAAAAACCCCTGAAATAAAATATCTTCAAAAGATATTTATGAAAAACACCCCAAGAAAAGAAAAAGATTCTGAAGAATTGTGCATCCATACCCCTACGAACACCGGGAGCAACCAGAGTACTTTTCTACAAAAGTAAAGATACGTATTTCGTGGAAACCACTTAGAATGAAGATACGTGAAGTCAAAAACTAACTCTGAGCATGAAAAGTGAGGTTGTGCCAAAAAGTGACAAATGGGAAAAAGACAGAATATGGAAAAGGACGAAATAGGAAAAAGGACAAAAAGTGAATAGTATCCGAAAAGTGAAAATGTGGAAATGACTCGGTCCTCAAAGGAAGTAGTCAATCCATACAAAAGAGTCTCAGAAACCATTTTCAAGCACTCAAGATGACATTAAGCGACGAGAAACAGAGTTCAGAAAGGAAAATTAAACGAAAAAACTTATCCATAAAATTTCAGGAAAAAGGAAAGGAAGGTAAATGACCGAGTCATTACAAATAATATATTTTTATCAAATTATCATGTGTCCTAATTTGCATTCACAGACAGATTATAAATTCAATTGAAAGAACTTTCACATATGTATCATGAAGAATATGATCAGAAACTTAACACCTAAGGGCCCGTTTGGCATGCGTTTTGTTTTAAGCATTTTGTTTTTGGTTTAAAACAGAAACAGTGTTTTTGTTGTAGGAGTGTTTTCAAAAAAAATCGGAAGCACGCTTGGGAACGATGTTTTACTATGGAAATGTCGGAAATAGAAACACGAACAATTATGGTTTTAGGCTATGAACAGTTTTCCAAACAAGAAAAAATAACTTTTTGGTGCTTTGATTTTGGGCCACTGTTCACAAAGTGTTTTAGCACTGTGTAAAATAAAACAAGGCCACACCAAACATGCTTTTGTTGCCAAAATCGACATTATAGTAGCCCAAAAACAAAAACAGCAGAAACAAAATGCATACCAAACGGGGCCTAAACCAAACCTTAACAAGTGATCCAATGGCAACAAAATTTTCATCTAAGCACAAACCATGATCACAGAATATCCTATGACTCAGTTTGAAGTAGGGGTGACAAAGTTCGATACGACCTGCCAACACGACACATACACGACACGAGTTAAATGTGTGACGGCCCAAGGTTTTTTCAACCCGGTGCGTCTGTGATGAACCGAAAGATGACCCGATAACGGATCTGAATTGCGAAAGCAAAAGATGAAACAACATCCCTAGGGACACAACATGTCTCTAGGACACCAAAGAGACCCTCAATGAGATCACGCAACCCAAAGAAAACAAATGTGGAAACAAGATTTCAAAAATGGACAAAAAGGAATCCAAGGGTAAAATGGTCATTTCCATCCTAAAAATGAGTACTACCAAGACACCGTTGGAAAGACAACAAAAAATAAATGAATTTAGACTCAAGAATCACTTGATTCGGAGTCCCGACGACAAAGATATCAAGTCTTAAAGTCGAAGGAAGAAAAGCCCTATCCTGGTTCGAACCAAAAACTAACACCCCTCCACTAAAACTTGAATCACTTGAGCTACCAAAGGAATCTAAGACTCTAATTGGTACCATTGGAAATCTTATTTCGATGCGGTCAGTTTAGACTCAAGAATGGACCAATTCGAAGTTAAAACGAGGAAGATATAACAACTTGAAGTTGGAGGTGCAGTGCTGAACCAAGACACACAAACACACCCTATGAACAGTACTTCGAGCGCTCGAACTAGGAATTTGAGCGCTCGAACAGTACCTGCCCAAGGCCAAAACTTTCTACCCAAACTTCGAGCGCTCGAACTCCTATAGCTGCACCTGAAATGCAACCTTGAAATGGAATTTTGAGGACTTTCTGGGCCTTTTTTGGAAAAAAGTTGTGAAGTAACCCCCCTTAAAATCATGTTTTCTAGTCAACCATGTCAAGACCAACATTTATTTTTCAAGTGAAATACCAAAAATGCCCTTAAGGTCTCATTTAGCAAAAATATGCAAATGAATGCTACTCTAAGTGTTCATTTAATCAAGAATGGTGTTGTGTGCCAAAGTGAACATGCACACATATGTAAAATGAGTAAATACATATGTTTCAATAGCTCATGATCACATAACATGTCATATACAAATTACAACCTGTCAAACCTCGAATTCTCATCATTTCATAAGACAATTATGGGATTAAACTAGCATACATGTGATATAAACGTACATGGCACTTGGCCTCATGTTATGCATACAAAATAGACATCTTCAAGTGTTCTTAGATATACATTACACATCAAGGACGCCATCTTAGCTTCTACAATACCATACATCCATGGTATACAAAATTAACATCCAAAAAGGAAGGCATGCTAAACAAATGCATGTCAATATACAAAAATGCTTCAAATAACTCAAAATCTTATAAGGATGATGAGCATCCAAGAACATGGTCTCTTTACCTGAAAAACAACCCAAACCACTAGGGTGAGTAATCAAGTTACTCGTAGGAGAAGTATATGCGTATACCCTAAAGTTTCAATATCATTGCAAGATTAATATAGACGAATACAAGGGAGCATTCCACTTAACGTCTATGTTCAAGGTGTGCTAAGGGATCATCTTAATCTAACTTAAATGATTCTTAAACAACACATAACAATGTCAATGTACTTAACAACATCAATTCGCAATCAACCAAAAATTACAAGTTATAATTAAACATTGGTTGTCAACTTGAAATTTAATGCGAAATCACATAATGGAAAACTTGGACATCTCGTCTTAGACTAAACCAAGATCAATATGGTTATTCCGGGCATTAACCCGCTGGGAAGACCACCCTAGTGCGCACTATCTCAATTGGGGAGAACTCATACCTCCCGCACTAAAGCCAAACTTTAGCCATGTCACTTGTAACACAATGTCCCAAGAGAATCCAAAATATATCAAGTTCAAAACTTATATATATCATAATTTAAGGCATATAAACCACCTTCCATGCACAAGTATCTTTGAAACCACACAAACCATGTCTTAGGGTTCCAAATCTAGAATGGCATAATAAATGACAAGTTCTTAACAAGATATAATGTGCAATATAATACCACAACTCATCAATTTAAACCATGTCTCAACAATAAGCTTTATGTACTAGATTACAACATTTATAGTATTAAGCTTCTAAAATAATTACAATCACCAATAGTAATCAACTTGAATGTAGAATTATCATCACAATAGTATAGTAATTCAAATCAATAAGAGTTATATACAACATCAATAATCCTACACAAGATACATACACAATATACATGCTTAAATCAAATAAACCCTAAGTCAATTATAAGGATTTCCTATAATATGCAAGACTATCATATTAGAAGCATGTACACAATATATATTAAACCCCAAAGGATTGTAAAACACTTAAAATATAAACATACTACCACCCCTACCTCAATAGAGAATTGAATCTCTATAATCTAAACAACCAAGCACTAAATGGAAAACAAGCTTAGGGTTAATGAAGAGGAAAATGAGAGGAAACTTTTACTAGTTAAGGTTCTTAGTCTAAGATAAATGGAAGGGCACCAAAATTGAAGAAGAAAGCTATTAACCAAGCTTTTCTCCAATGATGCCTAGGTTAGAACTTTGAAGAACTAAGGAAAATAAAGAGGATAAGTGAAAAATGGTGAGTGGAAGGGCTAGAGATCCTCCACTCACTATGTGCTCTTACACTACCTCTCACACACACACAATGCAAGACTAGATCATGGCCTTACACTTGTCACTAATCCAATGCCTCTTCCAAGACTCAATCCTAACCTTACACTTGTCAACAATCCAATGCCTCTTCCAAGACTTAATTCTAAGCTTACACTTGTCAACAATCCAATGGTTACATGTGCACCAATCTAAGGCCAACACATGGATGAATCTCCACCCACCAAATGTCAAGAGGTCATGGTGCCAAGTCTCTTCACCTATTCACCTAAATGCCAACAAATGGCTCCATGAGAGTGTGACACTTGTCACACTTTCCAAAAATTACAAAATGGTCCTTTTTCAAAATATCTTCTAAAATAAATTGCAAAAAGGTCCCCCAAACGAAAAATAATAATTTTGCATAATTACACTAAAATCCCAAAAGTTATGAATAATTACACTAAAGTATGCATTCATGCCCTTTATGAAAAAAATAAAAGTAACTAGCATGCTTTTCAACAAAAGTGAAAATACCAATGTCATGGAAATCGAGTATCATGAATGCATGCAAAACTGGAATCAAATCCGAACACCCGAAGTGAGGTTAAGCAAAGAAAAACGATAAACTAGTAAAAGCAAAATAAGAAAAAGGCGAAAAAAAGAAAATCACCAAAAATGAAAAAGGAGGAAAAAGTCCGGGTTATTACAACCTACCCTCCTTAAAAGGATTTCGTCCCCGAAATCGAGCCGTACCTGAAAGAGAGCATAAATGGGGATACCGAGAACGAACCTCCTGCTCGAGCTCCCAGGTAGTCTCCTCAACGCCGTGATGTCTCCACAAGACCTTAACCAATGGAATAGTCTTAGTCCGCAAAACCTGCTCCCGTGAATCAAGAATCTGGACCGGACCTTCCTCGTAGGTCACATCCTCATCAACAACAACATCTGTCCACCGTAAAACATACGATGGATCCGGCTCGTACTTCCTCAACATAGATACATGAAAGACGTCGTGAACCCTATCCAGGTCTGGCGGTAATGCCAAACGATAAGTAACTTCACCGACGCGCTCCAAGATCTGAAATGGCCCAATGAACCTAGGAGACAACTTGCCTATCTATTTAAATCTCAGAAGTCCCTTCCGTGGAGAAATCTTGAGAAAGACATGGTCCTCTACCTCAAAAGACAAGGATCTCATCCTCTTATCAGCATAACTCTTCTGTCTGCTCTGAGCTGTAGCCAACCGCTGCCGAATCAACTTAATCTTCTCTGTAGTCTCAAAGACAATGTCGGGACCCAAGGCGACTGTATCACCTACCTCGGTCCAACAAACTGGAGATCTGCAAAGTCTACCATACAATGCCTCAAAAGGTGCCATGCCAATACTGATCTGGTAACTGTTGTTGTAGGCAACCTCAACCAATGGTAAGTAGTCTTCCCAACTACCCCCAAAATCTAAAATGCAAGCTCGTAGCATATCCTCCTAGATCTGAATGGTACGCTCTGACTGACCATCAGTTTGAGGATGGAATGCCGTGCTGAAATGAAGCCCCGTGTCAAGAGCCTCCTGAAAACTCTGCCAAAAGTGAGACGTGAACCTGGGATCCCGATCCAAAACAATGAATACTGGAACCCCATGAAGCCTGACAATCTGCCCCACATATAGTCCGCTAAGCCTCTCTGCGTCATCTGTCACTGCCATAGGCAAAAAGTGAGCCGTCTTAGTCAATTTATTAATAATGACCCAAGCGGCATCATTCCTTGCCTTGGATCTCGGAAGTCCCGTCACGAAATCCATAGTGATGTGCTCCCACTTCCACTCTGCCACTGGTAGTGGTTGCCACAAACCTGCCGGTCTCTGATGCTCTGCCTTCACTTGTTGACAAGTAAGGCATTTAGCCACGAACTGAGAAACATCCCGTTTCATACCCTTCCACCAAAACTGTCTCCGCAAATTGTGATACATCTTCGTACCACCTGGATGAATTGCGAGTCGAGAATGGTGAAAATCCCGAAGAACATCGTCATGACAAGACAAAGGGACAAACATCCTCCCTCTGTACCTGAGACCACTGTCTGAATGCAAGGTCCAACCCTCTACATTCCCGCCGCCTGAAATCTGATCGTGGATGGACTTCATCTCCCTATCCTCCTGCTGTGCCTCAATAACTCTGCTAATAAGAGCCGTTTGAGCCACAAGGCTAAATAAAATAGCTGGTGAAACATCCTCATACAACTGCAAACCAAGATCTGCAAGCTCTTCTAACATCTTCCATCTGTGAATGGAAATGCTAGCAAGAGTACCCCGTGACTTCCTACTCAATGCATCGGCCACCACATTGGCTTTCCCCGGATGATACTGCAACACAAAATCATAGTCCTCCATGAACTCAACCCATCTGCGCTGCCTCAAATTCAAATCCTTCTGAGAGAAGAAATATTTGAGACTCTTGTGATCGGAGAAAACTTCAAACTTTTCCCCATACAAATAGTGTCTCCATCCCTTCAGGGCAAAGATAACCGCTGCCAACTCCAAATCATGTGTCGGATAGTTTAACTCGTGAGTCTTCAACTGCCGAGACCCATAAGCAACTACCCGTTCTGTTTGCATCAAGACACAACCTAAACCTTCTCGCGAAGCATCACAATAGACCACGTAACCCAAACCACGTTCAGGTATGATCAAAACTGGAGCTGATGTCAACCTGACCTTCAACTCCTGAAAAGCAAAATCACAAGCCTCATTCCATATGAACTTGACCCCTTTGTGAGTAAGTCGAGTCATAGGTGCCGCTAAACGAGAGAAATCCCAAACAAATCTCCTGTAATAGCCGGCTAGGCCAAGAAAACTCCGAACTTCAAACACTGTCTTCTGATGCTCCCAATCCATCACAGACTCAATCCCCTGACACAACGTGTCCAAGGAACTTCACCTCTAGTAGCCAAAATTCGCATTTCTCGAACTTGGCATACAATTGGTTATCCCTAAGGATCTGTAAAACTACTCTCAGGTGATACTCATGCTCTTCTCTCGAAGCTGAGTATACGAGAATGTCATCAACGAACACCACCACAAATTTGTCAAGATAGTCACTGAATACACGATTCATCAAATCCATAAAAGCTGCTGGAGCATTGGTCAAACCAAATGGCATCACCAGAAACTCATAATGGCCATAACGTGTACGAAAAACGTTCTTGGATATATCCTCATCCTTAACCCTCAACTGATAGTAACCTGATCTCAAATCAATCTTCGAAAAGCATGTCGCTCCCTTCAACTGATCAAACAAGTCATCAATCCTAGGCTAAGGATACCTGTTCTTGATCGTAGCTTGATTCAACTTGCGATAATCGATGCAAAGTCTCAAATACCCATCCTTCTTCTTTGCAAAAAGAACTGGTGCTCCACATGGTGAAGCACTAGGACGAATAAAGCCCTTAGTTTTCAAATCATCCAGCTGACCTTTCAACTCATCAAGCTCTGCCGGTGCCATACGGTACGGTGCCATAGAGATGGGTGCCGTGCCGGGAATAACATCGATGGCAAAAACAACTTCCCTTAAAAGAGGTAACTCCGTTAGCTCCTCTGGAATGACATCAACAAAATCCTCAACAACTGCCGAAAAAACACGGCCTAAACTATTATCCTCGTCAACTAGCAAACTAGCCAAGTAGGATCTGTGGCGACTCCAGTCACCAATGCTGAAAACCATTACCGGGTGGGAATCGCTCCGATCTCCCACAAAATGGAAACAATCTCCCTTGGGAGTATAAACAGACACCCTCCCGCGGAAGCAATCGATCGTAGCCCGGAAGAATGACAACCAATCCATCCCAAGAATGACGTCAAAACCCGTCATGTCGAGAACAACAAAATCAAACTCCAAAGTCCGTCCAGCTATCTCAATAGCACAACCTCGACAAACACGATCCAAAGACACTGGACCCCCCACTGGTGTGTCAACACAGAGAAAACTGTCCCGAAGTGTGACCTCCAGACCCAATGAATGTGCAAATGATGCAGAAATGGATGAAAGAACAAAATGCATATGAAAATGAAGGCTCAAACGAAAAACTGAATAGAGGAAAGGTACCTTGGTCAGTCGAAATCCCTGCGGAAGCATCCGTCTGTGGGAGAGAAACAACCTTACATGCCTTGGCCTGCAGCTTTGGACACCCCCTCTTGAAGTGGCCCTGCTGCTTACAGTAGTTGCAAGTCTCGTGAACCTCATTGATAACAACAGCTGCATGCCGAATGATCTGAGCTTGAAGCCGTGGGCAATGAGGCCTGATGTGCCCTGGCTGATGGCAATGGTGACACACTATCTCACGAGTGAACCCTGCTGTCAAAGGAACTGTGATCGTAGGACGAATCTGTTGTGATGGTCCCCGTGAGCAAGCAACATCCCCAACTTTAGCCATCTTTGCCTGCACCCTAAAGATGAAGCCTCATCCTCACATCGCTTCCTAGACTCCTTAACCCATACTACATCTAAAGCCTCTGCCCCGACGAGTACAGCCCGCTGAATTATATCCTCGTAAGTCCTTAAGTCTGGGAGTGGAGACTGTGGCCTGACCTCAAGCTGTAAGCCATCTCGAAGTCCCCTAAGATACTCTAAAGCCTCAGAGACTACTGGTGCCGGTGCCGGTGCCAGATTCTGCACCCCTGCTACCTGCCTGCGTATCAATTCCTGTAGGGATTCAGCAATCCCCTGATTGATTCTCTGAGCCACTCGCTCCTCGTAAGTCGGTGCCCGCGGCGAATCAGCATCCGCGCAACGAACTGGAATCCTGGGCCTTCCCGGACCCCGTGTGAACTCGGTGTCAGCCACCTGCTCCTCAGTGCCCTAACGCGAAGACTCTCTACGCGTGACAACCATGATGCTAAACGTATAAAAGAAAGGAAGACAATAATAACACAAGTTATTATGACTAAATGCAACTCACACTATGAATACAATGAAGCAAGAAGCAAGACTAGGTATGTAACTTACTGTCATGCTAAAGCAATTAACAAAAGCTTCTTAAATAGTTAAGCACTTAAACAGATAAGCATACATGTCAAAAAAAGGTACTCTTAACCACATAGGCATATAAGCAGAAAGACATGTCACACTACTAAGCATGTTATCACAAAACATCTAAACATGTTATGAAGTCAAAACATGTTATCAAAAGCATGTGAATGCATCAAAGTACATAAACAAAAGCATGATATGCACCCAAAACCCGTCGTCCTAAGGTGTTCAAACCTAGGAGCTCTGATACCACTTGTGACGGCCCAAGGTTTTTCAACCCGGTGCGTCTGTGATGAACCGAAAGATGACCCGATAACGAATTCGAATTGCGGAAGCAAAAGATAAAATGACATCCCTAGGGACACAATATGTCTCTAGGACACCAAAGAGACCCTCAATGAGATCACGGAACCCAAAGAAAACAAATGTGGAAACAAGATTTCAAAAATGGACAAAAAGGAACCTAAGGGTAAAATGGTCATTTCCATCCTAAAAGTGAGTAGTACCAAGTACACCGTTGGAAAGACAATGAAAAATAAATGAATTTAGACTCAAGAATCACTTGATTCGGAGTCCGGACGGCAAAGATATCAAGTCTTGAAGTCGAAGGAAGAAAAGCCCTATCCCGGTTCGAACCAAAAACTGACACCCCTCCACTAAAACTTGAATACCTTGAGCTACCAAGGAATCTGAAACTCTAATTGGTACCATTGGAAATCTTATTTCGATGCGGTCAGTTTAGACTCAAGAACGGACCAATTCGGAGTTAAAACGAGGAAGATATAACAACTTGAAGTTAGAGGTGCAGTGCTGAACCAAGAAACACAAACACACCCTATGAACAGTACTTTGAGCGCTCGAACTAGGACTTCGAGCGCTCGAACAGTACCTGCCCGAGGCCAAAACTTTCTGCCCAAACTTCGAGCGCTCAAACTCCTGTAGCTGCACCTGAAATGCAACCTTGAAATGCAATTTTGAGGACTTTCTGGGCCTTTTTTGGAAAAAAGTTGTGAAGTAACCCACCTTAAAATCATGTTTTCTGGTCAACCATGTCAAGACCAACATTTATTTTTCAAGTGAAATACCAAAAATGCCCTTAAGGTCTCATTTAGCAAAAATATGCAAATGAATGCTACTCTAATGTTCATTTAATCAAGAATGGTGTTGTGTGCCAAAGTGAACATGCACACATATGTAAAATGAGTAAATACATATGTTTCAATAGCTCATGGTCACATAACATGTCATATACAAATTACAACCTGTCAAACCTCGAATTCTCATCATTTCATAAGACAACTATGGGATTAAACTAGCATACATGTGATATAAATGTACATGGCACTTGGCCTCATGTTATGCATACAAAATAGACATCTTCAAGTGTTCTTAGATATACATTACACATCAAGGAAGCCATCTTAGCTTCTACAATACCATACATCCATGGTATACAAAATTAACATCCAAAAAGGAAGGCATGCTAAACAAATGCATGTCAATATACAAAAATGCTTCAAATAACTCAAAATCTTCTAAGGATGATGAGCATCCAAGAACATGGTCTCTTTACCTGAAAAACAACCCAAACCACTAGGGTGAGTAATCAAGTTACTCGTAGGAGAAGTATATGCGTATACCCTAAAGTTTCAATATCATTGCAAGATTAATATAGACGAATACAAGGGAGCATTCCACTTAACGTCTATGTTCAAGGTGTGCTAAGGGATCATCTTAAGCTAACTTAAATGATTCTTAAACAACACATAACAATGTCAATGTACTTAACAACATCAATTCGCAATCAACCAAAAATTACAAGTTACAATTAAACATTGGTTGTCAACTTGAAATTTAATGCGAAATCACATAATGGAAAACTTGGACATCTCGTCTTGGACTAAACCAAGATCAATATGGTTATTCCGGGCATTAACCCGCTGGGAAGACCACCCTAGTGCGCACTATCTCAATTGGGGAGAACTCATACCTCCCGCACTAAAGCCAAACTTTAGCCATATCACTTGTAACACAATGTCCCAAGAGAATCCAAAATATATCAAGTTCAAAACTTATATATATCATAATTTAAGGCATATAAACCACCTTCCATGCACAAGTATCTTTGAAACCACACAAACCATGTCTTAGGGTTCCAAATCTAGAATGGCATAATAAATGACAAGTTCTTAACATGATATAATGTGCAATATAATACCACAACTCATCAATTTAAACCATGTCTCAACAATAAGCTTTATGTACTAGATTACAACATTTATAGTGTTAAGCTTCTAAAATAATTACAATCACCAATAGTAATCAACTTGAATGTAGAATTATCATCACAATAGTATAGTAATTCAAATCAATAAGAGTTATATACAACATCAATAATCCTACACAAGATACATACACAATATACATGCTTAAATCAAATAAACCCTAAGTCAATCATAAGGATTTCCTATAATATGCAAGACTATCATATTAGAAGCATGTACACAATATATATTAAACCCCAAAGGATTGTAAAACACTTAAAATATAAACATACTACCACCCCTACCTCAATAGAGAATTGAATCTCTATAATCCAAGCAACCAAGCACTAAATGGAAAACAAGCTTAGGGTTAATGAAGAGGAGAATGAGAGGAAACTTTTACTAGTTAAGGTTCTTAGTCTAAGATAAATGGAAGGGCACCAAAATTGAAGAAGAAAGCTATTAACCAAGCTTTTCTCCAATGGTGCCTAGGTTAGAACTTTGAAGAACTAAGGAAAATGAAGAGGATAAGTGAAAAATGGTGAGTGGAAGGGCTAGAGATCCTCCACTCACTGTGTGCTCTTACACTACCTCTCACACACACACAATGCAAGACTAGATCATGGCCTTACACTTGTCACTAATCCAATGCCTCTTCCAAGACTCAATCCTAACCTTACACTTGTCAACAATCCAGTGCCTCTTCCATGACTTAATCCTAAGCTTACACTTGTCAACAATCCAATGGTTACATGTGCACCAATCTAAGGCCAACACATGGATGAATCTCCACCCACCAAATGTCAAGAGGTCATGGTGCCAAGTCTCTTCACCTATTCACCTAAATGTCAACAAATGGCTCCATGAGAGTGTGACACTTGTCACACTTTCCAAAAATTGCAAAATGGTCCTTTTTCAAAATATCTTCTAAAATAAATTGCAAAAAGGTCCCCCAAACGAAAAATAATAATTTTGCATAATTACACTAAAATCCCAAAAGTTATGAATAATTACACTAAAGTATGCATTCATGCCCTTTATGAAAAAATAAAAGTAACTAGCATGCTTTTCAACAAAAGTGAAAATACCAATGTCATGGAAATCGAGTATCTTGAATGCATACAAAATCGGAATCAAATCCGAACACCCAAAGTGAGGTTAAGCAAAGAAAAACGATAAACGAGTAAAAGACAAAATAAGAAAAGGGCGAAAAAAAGAAAATCACCAAAAATGAAAACGGAGGAAAAAGTCTGGGTCATTACAAAATGGGTAATGGGTTTACTATAAACTAGTTTGTGTCATAAACGGGTTGACACGATTATGTAACGACCAGAACCGGAGGTTAGAATCGCTAACCAGGTCCTTAACAAAACCCGATGACACACTAGGGGTAAAATGGTTATTTTAAAATGTGAGGGGATAATATAACTTTAAATTAGTTATTCTAGTCATTCCATGATATTTGGTGAGGTTCTACGGTCATCAGTTATGAATTCCCAAAAGTGTCCTTACCCGGTTCAAGGGAAATTCCGATAATATTCCACTAAAACAATTATAACTCTTAACATGAATGGAATTTGAGGATGAGATTAGTCTCATTGGAAAACTAACTCAAAATCCTTGAAAATAGACTGAAGAATGACCTAATTTGGATTCGGAACAAAGAAGTTATGATCATCAGAAGTCAAACGTTCCAAGCTGTCAACTGGAGAAGACAAAATAGTGAACTGGGGGACTTGAACTAGTTCAAGATAGGCAGTATGCCCATTCTCAAACCAAATATCCCCCCTTAAACCGGTTCAAGATGCCCAGAACCTCAAAAATGCCCCAAATAGCCTAAAACTAAATACTTGAGCACATGAGCACCCCTATGGTCCATTGGTGACCTTATTTAAGGTCTAAACCTGTCCCGAATATGCATTTAGCAGTGTAAAAATATAATTAAACCCCGTGCCTTCAATTAAACCAAATACAAGTCCAATACATCATTTGAAGACCGAAGTACACAAATCTCATTTTATACAATTCCAAAAGAATTAAGTACAAACAATGAAGCCTCCATGGCCAAAATTACATAGCTTTAATATAAATAAAATAAAATCCTAACTACATCAATATCCATGGATGCATATCATTCATCGGCTCAACTCTGAATTCCTGAAAAATGTTAATGATAATAGGGTGAGCTCAACAGTTCAGTAGAAAAAGCCTAAAGTACATTCCTAAAAATCCAGTGAGCCACAACCAAAGAAAAGGGATCATGGGATTATGAATCATATCAATCATACATAAATTTCACAAATTCACAAACTATACCATTAAAAATGAAATGCAAGTGTTCTCTTCTTCCTTTCCAACCCATCCTCACTAAAACCTTCTTAACCACCACCTTAACTTACAACACCATCCTTCATCTCACTTCTCAACATTTTTTTCCACACCAAACATTCACCTTCTCAATTCACCCCATGCCAAGAATATGCATATCATTCTGCCATTTATCAATATACAAGTCATTATTTACATCATGATTATCATATCAAACACCCAAACATAAAAATTAGTCACATAATTCATACTTTCACATTTTCTAATAGAAAATAACATGTTTGGCATAAATACAAGAAACCATCATATTCTCAATCCACAATAATTAAATCAACACTATCTCATGCTTAACATCAGAACCAAAAAGTTACAAACTAAGCATGTTTCACAATATCAAGATTTTTATGTAAGAAAATACATAAAATCTCACAAAAATCATAGGAATTCGTAATTTAGACTTCGCCTATCTCAAGATAGCAACCCAAGCTCCCTGCCAGAATTTCGAGCACTCGAAGGGTGGTCTCAAGCACTCGAAATTAGTGTAATGAGCAACATGCAATTCTTGCCCATCTCTGACCCATTGTGGAAGAATGACCATAACTTTGTGCTCCAAACTCCGAATGATGATCTGTTTGAAGATTTGGAGAGGTCATTCAGAGCTTTAAAAACTTCATGTTTTGATGAAGACCCAATTCTCAAGTTTGGTTGGTCGAAAATGGGGAGAAAGGCAGCACTTCAGTGCTACCAGGCAGTTCTGCGCACCTCTGGTAAGAAGATCATAACTCTCTGCTCCGAACTCCGAATGACGAACCTCTTGAAGATTTGGAAAGCTGATTCAGAGCTCTAAATCTTTCATGTTATGATAGAAGTCTAGTTCTTGAGTTTGCTAGGTCGAAAATGGCGACAAAAGTCAGGTTCTACTGCTGCCAAAATTTCAGAATTGGCACCCTTTTTGTTCAAAATTCCACAAGGCATCATTTTTGCTTCCTTTTTGCAATTTAACCTGAAAATATACAAAAACATGCAAATGGAGATAATTTACATAAAATAATCAATTAATGAACTTGGTTAATGTAATTTAGGGCGCTTGAATATACAGTATTCGGCTCTTATCATACCCCCAAACTTACATTTTGCTAGTCCCTTAGCAAAACCAAAATGCAAAGCTCAATGGAATGAAAAACATGGGAATGCTATTACAAAAATATCCACCATGGCAAAAATAAACATAAACATAGCTCAAATACAACTTGAAACAGATAAAGAGCTGGAGACGGGATCATTGGGAAGACTACCTTGCATATATGAAGCATTGATACAAAAATTGGCAAAAACCATTTCAACATGCATGCATTAACATCATAGTCCATATAAATAATTCAATTGTCATCTTTTAAATGGAAATAACTCAAACTCCAGTGAAAGTGAATTGAATTCTCAACATGCGGCTTTTACTTTCTTTTCCATTCCAAGGCACAAGTTTTCAAATCAATGAATTCCCCTTTACATGAAGTCCCTAAGGCATGATTTTATTTTCAAGACAACTTTTGTTGCCTGTTAAGAATTTATTATAACTCAAAAGTGAAACATAAAATGGTTGTGCAGTGTTGAAATCCTTTAAGCTTTCTAACCAACCTATGTAGCAAGCGTTAGGCCAACAACTCCCAAACCAGATGGCTTTAGGGTGTTAAGTGTAGAGACACTCCAAAGGGCTTAATAGCTCAAGTTGGAAAGGCTACGAACTCTAGCGAACCATGTTTATTACAATTTTTTTGAATGACCGTGCAATGTTTAAGTCCTTTAAACTTTCTAACCAACCCTTGTAGCAAGCGTTAGGCCAACAACTCCCAAACCAGACGGCTTTAGGGTGCTAAGTGTAGAGACACTCCTAGGGCTTAATAGCTCTTGTTGGAAAGGCTACGAACGTCAACTGGTCATTTTTTTCTTTCTTTCTCAGTTTTTTTTTTTTTTAGACAACTTAAATCATGCCAAAGATATTCATCTATTAGGTTCATCAAATCAGATTAACTAGGCCAAGGTCAAGGTCGATTAAGTTGCATGCCTCACAGTTAAGTTTCCAATGTGCATCTGTGCATTGTGAAGCTTAAAAGAGTGTCAAATCCAGCGAGAATTTAATTGAGACATTTTTACAGACTAATTTGAATCTACATGATCATTTCAACTCAAATTTTTCTTTATTTTTAAAAATTTCAATTGCTTCTATACACAAGGTATTAAACATATGTTTCATCTCCGACAAGTGTCAAGTTATACTATCATTGCTTAGCAAAAATAGTGATACCAAAATTATGCCAAAAATGCAATATTGCACCCCCAAACTTAAACTACACAGTGTCCTCAATGTGGACATGGGTTGAAGTTAAAGACAAAAAATGACAGAAAAATAAAAAGGAACAAAAATACCCAGGGGGAGGAAAAGGCATGGGGAGAAGAACCCCCAAACTTGAATTGGACTGCGCAACCTAGATAGTATCATGAAAAACAAAAAGAGACAACTACAAAAAGCATTAATAGCACAAGCATAAATACAGAAAAATAATGTACATAAAGTTAACAGAAAAGAGAGAATTTGCATTTCAAAAAGAGTTTACATGATTATAAAAAGAGCTGTACAGGGATCATGTCTACTAGAGCAACCTATACATAGCAAATTCTTACAGTGCAAAAGTAAAACAACAGATACAAGAGAAATATGTACATATGAAACAAAAAGATAAGGTCCAACACTCGCAGCAGCTATGGTCCAGAGGGAAGACGGGCGAGGATGGAATAGAGGAGAGACTGAGTCTTACGCCGGTCGGCCTGAGCCAAACGACGTTCCTCAGCTGCGACACGGCGGTCTTTAGCAGCAAGACGACGATCTTCTTCGGCACGGGAAGAAGTCGCACACATAGTCCGAGTGTACGGGGACAAAGAATTTTCAAAATGATCCATCTGCTCATGAATACCGGCAATGCTAGCCCGGATGAAATTCTGGTCCTGCTGAGAGTCGACCGGAGGCTCTAACCTTGCAGCGGCTGCGGCCGTGGAAGCATCCTCAGAAGGAGGGGGAGGTGGAGCTTGGATGAACAGGGGGGCAGCAGGCTGAGGGGTACTAGAATGGCTAAGAACATTGATCCACCGGCGCTTGGTAAAATTTTTAATCTTTTCACCTTTTGGTTCATGGGGAGGAACAATGAAACCCTTGTGCTTTAGGAGCCGAGTGATGAAAAACGGCAAAGGCAATTTTCGATTTTTAACTCGCGAAACCCGTGCATTATGAGCGTCATGCCAAAACTTCATAAATGTTGTCCAAATGAGCTCCGGGATGGAGAACCATTGGCCTTGGTCCATGGCATATAAGGCTTGCAAAAGGAGGCCCCTACGCTCGGTGCTATGCACCAAAGGGCAGACATTGTGCTTGAAAACAGTGTCAATGAACCAGAGGCGTTCCGGAAGATTGGTTTTGCGGATAAAAGACTGGGGCCTATTAGGATCGTCAACATTGCCAATGGCAGCGACAACCTGCTCCACAGTTAATGTATCCGGCTCCTCATATAAAGGGAGATTCTCACGATTGACAATGTCATCGGGGCACTCAATGGGGCAACCAGAAGCCTGAATGATGTCAGTCATAGTGAAAGCATAGGTGGTGCCATCAATGGATGTAGTGAGAGAAATGGGTGGCTCTTCAGGGCATTGGAGATTCTGGTAGAAGAGACGCACTACACGGGGGTAGTCAACCCTGGCAAGGGGCGCGCAAATGTGCTGCAGACGCAGGTTAGTCAATTCGGCTATAGCCCACGAAGTAGTGGGTAGAATGTCAAAGGCATCCGTGAGCGGAAAAGAAAGCTCGTAGTTGAGTTGTTTGCGATCCCAAGGATCACGTGGTCGCTCACGATTGACAGCACGGGCACCCGCAGAGGGTCTAGGAGGGCGAGAAGGACCGGCACGAGACATTTAGAGAGGTGGACTTGGTTGAGGACTTTCAGCGAGCACCTGGCGTGCACCACAAAAGAGAGAATGTGAAGATGAGTGGGAGGGATGATGAAAACCAAAAATTTTGACAACCAAACCAAGCTCTAGCATAGAGCAATCATCAACCACATACAACACAACCTCCACAATGCATTCCCATCCTCCTTATAAAGGAAATAAAGACAAGGAATTGAGAAGAATATGAAGCTCACATACCTTGAGAAGAAGAAGAAGAATGGAGGCACATGGATTGAATGCATGCATGCATTAGAATGAAAACTGGGAAGGTGGTGTGGAAGTGAGAGAAGGTGGTATGTGGTGAGAGATGGTTGATGGAGATGGTTGGTTTGGGTGTGGTGGTGTCGGGTGATGAAGGTTGGGGTGGTGTGTGGTGATGTGTGGCAGAAGGTGAGGGGTTAGAGAGAGAGATTAAGGAGAGAGAAAAGGTGGTGGGTGGTGTTGGTGGAGGTGTTGATTCGGTGGAAGAAGAAGGATGAGGTTGGGTGGTGGTGAGTGGTGTTGGGTTGATGAGGTAGGAGGTTGGTTGTTGGGTGCCGAGGGGGAGTGGAGTGTGGGTTCGGGGTTTAAAAGAGAGGAGAGTAAGCTTGGCTCGAGCACTCGAAGTTGGACTTCGAGTGCTCTAGAATGGGGCAGTGGGCTCGGTTGGCTTGGGTGAGAGGACTCAAGGAATGGCGAGCACTCGAAGCTTGGTGAGTGGTGTTGGGTTGATGAGGTAGGAGGTTGGTTGTTGGGTGCCGAGGGGGAGTGGAGTGTGGGTTCGGGGTTTAAAAGAGAGGAGAGTAAGCTTGGCTCGAGCACTCGAAGTTGGACTTCGAGTGCTCTAGAATGGGGCAGTGGGCTCGGTTGGCTTGGGTGAGAGGACTCAAGGAATGGCGAGCACTCGAAGCTTGGCTTCGAGTGCTCTAGAATTTGGCAGAGAGGGTTTGGTTTGGTGTTTGGGGTGAGAGATGAGGTTGGAATGAAGTGTGGAGCATGCATGGAAGTGGGTTGGTTTTGGAGAGGGGTTGGTCGTGGGTTGGTTTTGTTGGTGGCTGGTTTAGGGACATGTATGCATGGGCTTGCATGCATGCATGCAGGGCATGGAGTTGGATGTTGGAGGTTGAGGTTGTGTGGGTGATCTTGAAGAGAGAGAACCGAGAGGTGAGAGAGTTGGTTTGTGGAGTTAGTGAGGTTGGGAGGGGGGTAATGAGAGAGGGACCGAGAGATGAGAGAGTTGGTTTGTGGATGAAGGGGGGTTCGAGCACTCGAAGTTGGACTTCGAGTGCTCGAAGTATGGGCAGTGAGTTGGGTTAAGAAGCTTGGGCACTCGGAATGGGGTTGGGATTGCTCGAGAGTATGGCAGTGAGCTTGCAAGGAGTGAGAGAGATGAAGGCATTTGATGGATTGGCATGGCTGGTGCAATGCCTGTGAGTTGCAGCCAACTTGAATGCAAGGAGCTTGCATAAGGATTTAAGCAACATTGACTGAGCTTGTGCACTCCAAAAATGAGGATTTAAGCAACATTGACACCTATGCATGCAAGGTGTCAATGTTGGAAAGCAGAATTTCAGTGGCTTCGAGTGCAAGGTGGCAATGCATGCAATGCAGCAAGTTATGAAGGCATGCAAGGATGCTAATGGATTGTGCCACGGTTTCAAAATGTTTCCATGCATGCAAATGTAGTGCCATACAATATTAAAGTGGGATCACGTGATGAAAGTTGAATGCATGAACTCATGAAAGAATGCATGAATGCAATGCAGGCATGCATGCATGCAACATTGTAACCTATAGATTGATCATTCTTATGCATGCATGATAAAATAAATATAATAAATAATAAATAAATTAATAAATTAAATAAAATAAAATAAAAATAATAACAAAATAAAGTAAGATAAAATAAAATTAAATATTTCAATGAATGAAATCCCACTTCTTTTTTTTTTGACAATGCAACCACTCTCTACTGCATAAATGCATTTAAGAAACTTTTCAACTTTTTGCAACTTCAATGCAATGTATGGATGATTTTGAGGAATCATGATCCAACAATGGAGGAAGAGAAGAGGCTATGCATGTGAGTGCCATGTCGAAAGTCCGAGAAAATTGCCTGATAGAGCCGAAAACTTCCGGGAATGAAAACAAGAGCTGAGAAGGTCTAAGAAGCAAGTCTAAAATTGTGGAACACAGCTGAAGAGCTATTCAGAAAAATCAAATTTTTGGCTTTCGAGACCATTTCCCAGAAAATTTCAAGGCACGAGCAATTTAAGAAGGTAGAGAAGCTTGGAACATCGAAAGAATTTATTCCTTTGCTTTGCTAAATTTAATGTCGATAGCTAGACGAAGTTAGAGCAGGCACTAATCCTCAAAAATCTCAATAGCTAGACACACCGAGATCAAGTTAGTCCTCCTTACCCTATACCATGTCTCTCTAGAGATTCAAGCTTCCCTAAGTAAGAAAGTTCTTTTGGAAGCGGAAGGAAAAGAGCTTGAAGACAAAAGTTGGAAAGAGGTAATGGAAAGACCTCAATCCACTCTTCATCCTCAATGAAGAACTTTGGATTATTTAGGGGCTGATTTGGATGAGGGAAAGGTGGATCAAATGAAGGCACATCAAGCAAAGACTTGTGAAGGGCCATATTGAGCACGGGTATGCTCGACCAATTATCCTTCAGAATTTCAACATCCTCCTCACACTTATCCGGCGGCTCAGGCTCAATAGCTTGAGATAACTCAAGTGAAGGAATGAAAGGAGGTGTAAGCTCCCAAGAGAAGGATACATTTGATGTTGCCCAAGGAAGAGAGAGAATAGGTGGAGGAATATCAAACAAAGAATTTACCTCCAAAATAGAATTATCAACATCAAAATCCTCATAATTGAAATGAGCTAAGCAAGCTTTTAGAGGATCCTCCATTAAAAGAGGTGTATCAAGCAAAGGATTATGTAGGGGCTGTTTTAGAGTAGGGTAGACAATCTCTACATCATTATTTTTCCCATTTTGGGCCACAATTGCTTCATTTTGATGTGAGGCAACAATTTGATCTTCAACCACCATTTCATCATTTTCACATGTAATAACCACTTGATCATTCTCATGATGAAAGTTACTAGGAGTAATCTCATCATTCATAGAATTTTCTTTTGGATTGGCCATAAATTCAAATGAAAATGTTTCCTCCTTTGTTGAATTTGAGATATTTGGTCATCTATCATTGCACTAACTTGGGACTGGTGATATGGTACCACTTGATTGATAGACTCTACTGTGGATTGCATGCTAGCAAGGGAAGCCAATAGTTGATTGTTGGTGTCCATCATTTGCGTGTGCATAGACTCCATCATTTGTTTGTTAGCAACAATTAGCTCATCCAATGGAGACGGTGGAAAAGGAGAAGAGGGCTGGAAATAATGATCATTGGGTTGAAAATTGGCTTGAAAATGTTGCCCATGAGATTGTGGGGCTGAATTTTCCATGTCATGCCACAAGAAATTTTGGTGATCTCCCCTACCCGAGTCATAACCATTGAAGTATGGATCACTACTCGGTTCAGAGAAATTCTCATTTGGTTGCTCTAGATAAAAGTCCGAGAATTGTCTCGTTGGAAGACGTTCTCTTGTATGATGTGTATGACTAGAGCAAAAGGCACAAAACTCATGTGGTGTGTAAAATTGAGTTGAAGGAAAATTGCTCCCCATTAAGGACTAATTCAGCCACTTGATTAGATACATTAAGGTGAATTCACACAAAATATATACAACACAATTAAACTACACAGCAACCCTTCACCAAAACATCCACATGCAATGATCCCTTTCTCCTCAATTATCAAGACAAAAATCAAAATGGCCACGACAAGGACCGATGCTTGGAATTGAAAATACACAATTGAAATAGCCTCGACAAGGGCTTGCAATTTAACTACTTCTAAGCTTAACACATGCACAATATCCACAATTCGAAACTAGAAGTCACGAGACTTACCTGGGGTCCTCTAGACTCACAATTTGCTAGCATTCCCACGGCGAGCTTCGAGTCCCTAGGATCTCACTTACAACACAAAGATGGTTAGAACACACAAGAAATATTCACAAAACACAGTATTCACAATCAAACTAAATTTAACCCTAAACTTTGGTTGCTAAACCGTTTGCAAGTCCCCGGCAACGGCGCCAAAAATTGATCGACGGTCGAAATCAATTATAAATCAACCCTCTTCGCAATAGCACGAATCATTGTAAAATAGGGCTATTGGACGGGTAAGTCGAACCACTGGGACTGCGCTAGTCTTAAGGCAACCTAAGTATCTAAAGTCATTTTAGAGTGATGAGGGGTTTATAAAGGGTTTGTGTGTTTGTTACTAAACTAAGAAATTAAAATGCATAAAACAATAGATTGCAATGAAATTGAAGAAGTGAGATACAAGTAGAAAAGACTAGGGAGATGAATCCACACTACACCCTAAGTACATACTAGATTAGGTCTAAATTTGGGGATAAATAGCATATATGCAATGGTCAAGAAATATGAAGCAACTCCGTTGCTTAATAAACATCAAGAAGTTCACTTAATCAAAACAAGAATGATCCATCAAAAGCTACCATAGTTGAACTACTTAAACTAAGGTGTAGAATCAAATATACTATCTCAAGCAAAAGACCATCAAGCTTTCAATCAAATGGTGAAGCACATGAAGGTAGGAATCAAGTATAAACCATCAAAGGAGGTACCTAAGCAATGGAATATCAAGTTTCAAAATCAACATGCCTTGAAAAACATTCATAGTCTATATTATCATTGTCACTATGAAAATAAAAGCAATAAGATTGATCCAAGAATCATCAAAGATATAACAATGAACTTACATCAACCATTTACACATTAAAATTCATTACAAGAAGGAATATGCTCTTAGACTATGAAACTACCATACATTATACATTATAGTCCCCAAAAGTATAGCCTAATCTAGAACATGATCAAAAGAGGAGGCTTCATCACCTCCCTAGATGGAGGTTTAGCTCTCCATTGATACAAAAATGGAAGAAGAAGACGAAGAATACAACTTCATTTTCGAGCTCTACTGTAGCACTCAAGAACACTCTCTTCCTTGCTCTCTTCTCTCCCCTCTAATCTTGTAAGAATCAAGGATAACATCTATGTGGTCCTCCCTCTCTCTTATCAAGCTCAAGTCAAGGCTCTCTCTCCTCCAAGGAACACCTCCAACCACTTCATAAAGAAGGAAGATGGCATTGAGGAAACCAATATGCAAGTGGCTGAAATTGAGCCATTTCCGAGTGCAATCTGCCAGAATTTCAAGCACTCGAAGGGTGGTCTCGAGCACTCGAAATTAGTGTAATGAGCAACATGCAATTCTTGCCCATCTCTGACCCACTGTGGAAGAATGACCATAACTTTGTACTCCGAACTCCGAATGATGATCTGTTTGAAGATTTGGAGAGCTGATTCAGATCTTTAAAAACTTCATGTTTTGATGAAGACCCAATTCTCAAGTCTGGTTGGTCGAAAATGGGGAGAAAGGCAGCACTTCAGTGCTGCCAGGCAGTTCTGCGCACCTCTGGTCAGAAGATCATAACTCTCTGCTCCGAACTCCGAATGATGAACTGCTTGAAGATTTGGAAAGCTGATTCAGAGCTCTAAATCTTTCATGTTATGATGGAAGTCCAGTTCTTGAGTTTCCTAGGTCGAAAATGGCAACAAAAGTCAGGTTCTACTGCTGCCAGAATTTCAGAATTGGCACCCTTTTTGTTCAAAATTCCACAAGGCATCATTTTTGCTTCCTTTTTGCAATTTAACCTGAAAATGTACAAAAACATGCAAATGGAGATAATTTACATAAAATAATCAATTAATGGACTTTGTTAATGTAATTTAGGGCGCTTGAATATACAGTATTCGGCGCTTATCAGATCATCGATCTGTGATTCTGTATCATCATTCATCGATCTATCTCCAGTTCGGCAGTCCTCTATCTCTATCACCGTGAGCTCACCCAGATCTCTATCTTCAGTCCAGTCTCCAGTCCTCCGTCTTGTATAACTCAGTAAACTCACCCAGATCTATCTTCTTGTTGCACGCACCTGATTCTTTTACAACTCAGTGAACTCACCCGGATTTATCTTCTTGTTTAGATAAAATATTAATAATTCCATCAATCATTTTGTCTATGTATATTGTGTTGCTTGTAATCCGGTCTTGCATTACCTGTGATTTTTATTATAAAATAACCAAATAAATCATTTTAAATTTTAAAATAACCAACCGAAATGGGTGTGATTCGTTAGTGTACAAAACAAATCATTTTAGTTTCAACCCTCTTTATTCTTCATTGAGATCAACTTTTAAATTAAAAATATAAAACTTAGTATTTGATTTTAATGATTTTGCCCATTAATTAATAATATAAAATAAACTAATAATTTTAATGATTTTGCCCATTAGTTTGTATTTTAATTTTAAAAATATAAAATAATATAAAATATATTATTTTTATTTTAATTAATTAATTAAAATTATTTTTGTATTTGATTTTAATGATTTTTCCCCTTTTATTCGTTAGTGTACATGATGATCGCAGATATCGTTTATTTTTTCTTTACATATAAGTTTTCTTTATTTGGTTATTTTATAATAATAACCAGTAGAATATTTTTTATTAGTTCCCCAATATCTAAATCATTTTTAAATTTTAAAATAATAATTCCTGCAATCATCATGTATATTTTAAAATTCTTAACGAAAAACTATTTTTATAAGACTTCTCTTTCCATCTAATAACGTGAGAAACAGAAACCAGAATAGAAAACATTTTTAGTTCTAAAACATTTCTATCGTTTATCAGTTCCAATAAAAAAATTATGTCCATGTGAAACGTTATCTTCCAAAACTCTAAACTGAACCGTTACTTTTCTGTATCAATGGATTTTCATGAGATGTATAGAAACTAAATAATTATACTATATATATACATGTCCATGAAAAAAGCTGAAACTAAATACAAAAGTTGATGTCTTGTTATATCATTCTTTCCTAATTCTTCTGTGTGTGTGTGTGTGTGTGTGATGTTCAGGCTGTAATGTTTGCATTGAAATTATTGGCAATATTTGAATCTGGATTGACTTTAGCATCTAATTGTAATACTCCTAATTTTAAAAGGATAGTCTCGGTATTTATTTAATTATTTTAATTGTATTTTTATTTGATTAATTAATTATTTGCTTATTTGGCTATTTGTTATTTGGTTAATTGAATTAATTGTTTAAATTAAATTGTGTGTACATATATGTTTTGTTTGAATGAAATTATTTATGATGTGTTTGTTTAATTGGTTTGATTATTTAAATGTTGTGTTTGTTTAAGTGTAATTATTTGTTAGATTAAATGTTTTATTTTATTTTAAAAGGAGATGGATTTGGATAGTAATAATAGACTAACCCAAAAGGTCACATGGACTACTTGGATAGGAGGTTTGATGGGTACGGATATCTACCCATATATGAATGGTGGTATATACGTATATATATTTGAGTATTTATGTATATAAGGATGGAGTAATATTATTATTTTTAATAGAAATAATAATAATATTAGGATGACTAATATATTTTATATAATTATAAATTGTATTATAGTTATATATGATATATCACGTACATAAACTATGCTTTATGTATATATGTATTATTTTATGTTTTCTCTTTTTCTTTTATTTTCCTTTTATTAGAGGAATTGGTTTTTATATAGGATTAGGGTTAGAATTTAACTTATATATACATAGGATATATGTTTGCCAAGGGTTTAGAACCCTATTCACGTATTATTGGAGGTAGAGTAGGTTTGAGAAAAAACAGAGAGTTTTTGAGAGAGAAGAAACTAGGGTTTCGGCCAAGGATTTAAGGTCAAACCAAGGAGGTAGATTGAGGGTTGTTTGGGGGTTGGAACCAGAACAGTAGGAGGCTTCGACGACGGCCGAGGATTGCCGAAAAAGTTAGGAAGTAAAGGTTAAGGTTTCAATCTGAAACCTAGAGGCAAGTTCTTATTCTTACTCTTCCCCATAGGTCTGCGTTCTATACATGCATAGTTAATTCCAGGGGTTAATCAGATAATAAATTAACTTGATATGTACGCTTAAATTGGATTAAAACTGAGTTATGTATTATTTTGTGTTCTTGCTAAAACTTGAATTTTATTACATGAAATTTTGTTTTAATTGGTGTTTAAGATGCATAATATATTCAAATAATTATTTTGGAACTGTATGGGACTTTGTTGGGACCTTTAAAGACCTTAACGAGGCGATCGGAATGTCCGAAAGTCGCCGGAGACGAAGAAGATGGAAGATAGTAGAAGTAGAGGCAGCTCTACTTGGAGTAGAGTAGGCTCTACTCCTAGGACTTCACTGTACATTGGTTTTTTTTTTTTATTTTATTACAGAAGGGTTTAAAACATACCTAGACTATAATGGATAGTTGGAATGATTTAAATTGGCATAATTATTTTCCAGAATACATAATTTATGCTAATTTGTCATGGATACGAACAATATAATATTTTAAATAAATCTGTATATTGTTAACGAATGATGAAATTGCGTATTATTCATCTAGTAATTTAAATAGATGTTAAATGATTTAACTTATGGATTATCAGTATAATTTAGTCATGTATCTATCTAATGTTGAGTATACTGATTTATGGATTTAATTGATGTATAAATTTATTTTTCTTCATCAATTATTGGATGGAAGGGAGGAATTAATTGCTTAAAAATAACTTAGTAATTAATATAGATGTTATAGGATTTTAATCATGCATTGGCAGAATAATATGGTCAAGTATTTGGTCTGATCTTACTATACTTATTTCTGGATATTTGATGTATTTAGATTATTGCATCAACTGTGGATTTATTTGATGTATTACTTTGGATGTTGCATCATTTATGGATCATATGCATTAAATGCACCGGTATGGGACGGTGGCATATTAGGGACGGATTAACTAAAAACGTTAAGTCCTGCCTATTCATGTAACGGAATGGATTAACAAACAAATATTAAATTCTAAATATATTCATGTCAGGTCAACTGAATTAGTTGGATGACATACCGGATGTTTATTTTATGTTCTGGATCAGGATGGATTTTAAATATATATAGTTATGAGCCATGATATGAGCTTGAGTCTCAGGATCATGGTTAGGGTGCGTATATTGCCTAGGATGGATAACTAGATATAGTAGACATCTGGGTGTCCTGGTAGGTCTAGATACTTATGCCCACTTTATGTGCGATTTGCATGTTGTATTCTATTCAGATTGAGATAGACCTATAGTCCAGTGAGCATCCTATAGTGTGTATCTATATATGTGTACAGACTACTAGTAATTATTGGATTGACTAAGATGTATACGTGTATCAGATCTCTACTTGGATTGTGGTAGAGTAGAACTTATCTGTGGGTCTGATCCACCATTATTTTTCAGGTGTTCGTCAGGAGCAGAGATTGTTCGTGCTGAGCAGGGATCAATCTACTTCACTTTTCTAGATTATCTACATAGGAGTTTCATTTATGTTTCAGTGTTCTGATATAGACAGTTATGGTTGTCACTTGTTCAGTTGGGATTTTCTAAGGGTCCACATAGTATGGATTCCCAAGTTGTATTATTATTGGAGGATTGGATGTATCAGAATATTTTATTATTTATGAAAATTTATTCTGAGGATTTTTATTAATGGATTTTCATTTTAGTTTCTTTCAGCAATTTATCTATTCTTAGTTATTATATTTGTATTTTGTGTTCAATTATTACCGATTTGTTTTTTATATCCTCGGGTATTCGGGCGTGGGCCTGGCTAACCCGCATCCGGAAATCCGGGGGTATCACACTAATGATGCAATTGGAAATCAAATTATCTCTAATGATGACCTGGTGGTTCTATCACAAGCTATAGTATTCTTATTTTACATGCATTCTTTAATCCCCTTCGTTTCCAACTTTCCATTACATACATTCTTTTATATTTTAATCTGTTTTTTTATTATTATTTTATTTTTTATTTTATTTTTTTTATCTAAACTTATTATACACTTACATGTTTTGTAGGAATTTATACTTTTGGGTATTTTAAAAAAGAGTGCATACAGATTGCAGAAGGAAGTTTTTGAATTGCGAATCTTTGGCTTTTGAGAAGATTGCATGTTACCCTGACATTTCTATTAAACATTTTTATTTCGGTCTGTAATAACTTATGACTTATCTTAATTTCGGTCTGTAACTTATGACTTATCTTTATTTCGGTCTGTAACTTATGACTTGTGACTTAATCTTTATCTTTGGCTTCTAATCTCTCTTTTGGACTATAGTACAAGATTTCTAGCAATGTTTGCTAGTATTTTAATCTTTGGTCATTTTAAACAAGTTAAGCGGGTAAACACCTTTAACAGGTTAAGCGGGTAAATATGTTAAACAGGTCGTTAAATATGTTGTGTTTGGTGTGTCTAACACGACTCGTTTATTAAACAAGTTACACGTGTCGTGTCATGTTATTCGTTTAATAAACATGTCATATTCGGATTTAGGATATGTGACATGATTATTAATCGTGTCGTGTTCGGGTTGACCTGTTTAGTGTTATACCCCTAGTTCGACGCGACACGATTATAACACGCAAACACATATTGCCACCTATAGTTTGAAGGTAAAGTCCTTTTGGAAACTAGTTCCATGGACTCAACAGGTACATAATTGATCAAATCAGTCTTTTTGATCCACACAGTTTTCACTCTCACTTCCTGAAATTCTTTTTCATATTTTACCTCATTCATAGGCAAATTTTCAGTTTTAGAAATTTTATGTGGCACAAAATTCTTTTTCTTTTTAAAAAACACATTTTTCTTAGCATGAACATCATGAGAATGAATTTTAAAAAAATCTTTTTTTTTCCTGTGAAAACATGAGGATACTTAAGTCCATTCTTACCACAAAAGTGCAATGCAACAGTTAGGCACATAAGACATATCAGAATACAATGCATGGATTAGGCATACGATAATCAATAGGTTTAACAAAAATTGTTTTACCTTGACTATTAGACGAGCCTTTAACAAATTCTAACCCAGTTTTATCATTCATATCCTTACACATGTTGACTAACTTATTCAAGCTATCTTGACCCATTGTAAACCCTTTCAGTTTATCGTGTGTAGATTTCAATTCTATTTCAAGATAATAAATTTTCAGAGTAAGACATTCATTCAAAGAGTTAGTACTACTTACCTTATCTTCAAGAATGATGATCTTCCTGTTAAGCTCAATGATGATATAATTACTTTTTCTTTTTCCTTCATTAATCTGTTTTCTTAGATTTTTATTCTCCCCTTTTGCTTGGATAAGCTCATTTGCTAACTTATTGATAGCCTATTTGATTTCAATGGTTTCTCTGACCATCGTCTTCAATATTTCGTCATTCTTTTCATCCTCTTGCACCTGTTCATCTCAAACTTCATTGTCTTCATTATCTAAAATATTAAAGTCAGATAAAGTAACAATATGAAGACCTTTTTCAAGAAAAGCGATATAAGAAAAATCATTAGTTACATCATAAGGAGAGTCATTATCACTAGAAGCAGAATTTTCAGAAATAAAAACTTTCATTGTTTTTCCTTTATTCCTACACTTTTGATCTTTCTTAGGACTATGACATATATTGGATATGTGACCTTTGTCACCATAATTCCAGCAAGTGAATTCAGTTTCTTTTGATTCTTTTACTTTCTTTTCATTAAATCTAAATTTCGACGACTTATTAAATTTTTTAGAATTGGCCATATTGTCATTCCTTCTCATCTGTTGTCTTTGCAATATCTGATTGAATTGCCTTGACAGAAAAACAAAATCATCATTAGAGTTGCCATCGACAGAATTCTCAACCTATGTTGATTTTAAAGTAAGATTCTTCTCATTATGATTTAAATCAAAATTTTGCATCTCAAAATTTTTCAATGAACCTACAACTTCCATCAACTTTAGATGTTGACAATCTCAATGTTCAATGATAATTTCTACCTTTATTTGAAATCATTTTGGTAAAGACTTTAAGATTTTCTCACAGATTTTCTTATCACTGACTCTTTTGCTTTAGTAACGTAGTTCAGAAATAATTTCAAGAAAACCAGAATAAAAATCAGAAAATGATTCATCTTCTTTCATCATGATATTCCCAAAGTTATGAGAAAACATCTGAATTTTGGACAACTTCACTTTTGCTTTCATGAGTAACTTACAAATATCCCAAGCATATTTAGCAGTTTTACAATTAGAAATTCTAGCATATTCAGATGGAACAACGGAATTAATAATTGCATATAAAGCTTTTTCATTAGCATCATTATACTCAGTTTCAACAACAGTAAAAGAAAAGGTGTCTTTTAAAACTTTTTCAACTTTACCATCCACAGTTTTATATTGTGTAGGTGGTGTATAACCAGATTCAACAATAGCCCAAGTTTTACCTCCTGAATTTTGCAAATAAGCTCTCATCTTTGATAAGGACTACGTTAATTAGAACCTCCTTCTTTCAACGCATAAGACATGATGAAAACAAAATTTTTGAAATCAATCAAAACTTTTCCAAAAGGATAAACTCAATGTGTAGAGATTGGCTCTAATACCAATTTGCGAGTTGTACGCAGCGGAATATTTAGAAATTTTTGTATTTTTAGAAACAGATTTGTGTCTTTCTAACTCTACCTATTTTAGCAATTAAATAATTAATCTTATGCAAGATAAAATAAAGCAAAGTAAAGAGTTAGAGATGACACTTGAATTTTTAGCGAGGAAACCCCAGTTGATAAAATAGATCAACTATTTGCGCGGAAAAACCTCGTGGACTGTGCACTCCAAAGTAAACTGAACCACTATGTAAAAAACAAAGTACATTGAACTTTGACTCTGGCTTACACCCTATCGTTCTACCAAATACCAATAGCTGCCAATCCTCTGGCATTGTGACGTCCCGTCCAACAATAACTTGACCACGGGCTTATGCTTGATCTTTGTAGATTTGTAGCAGGTAGATCAAACAACACTCTGTGAATACTTTGACCATTTGCAAAGTGTGATCGCTTTTACTTCTGTTCTTCAATATCTGAATTCGATGTAGAAGTAGATCTGCTTTTCTCTGATCGTTGTAGATGCAAGACTTTGATCACAATCAGAATTTGAACAATACTCTAAACTCACTATGTGTTTATATGTGTGTTTTAGAAAGACTGTGAGAGAAATCTCTTGAATTTTCTGTAAAAATAATCTTCCTAAGGTTTTTATGAATAATAAAGTTGTAGTGCAAAAGCTGTTAATAAACCCAGATAACTATCAGGGTTTATATAGAATTTTCAAAGACCTAATCCTTTAGAAAATATAAGAATCATGTATAGGACTTTTGGTATAATTATAAACCAACTAGGAAAGAAATCAGAATATGATTCAAAGTTTCCAAATCCTGTAGAAGACCCTTGAACCGGTTTAAAAAAGGCTGAACCGATTCAAGAATGGCAAATTTATTTTGAAGCCAATTTTGAAAGGCTTAAACTGGTTCCAAGAAGCTTGAACCGGTTCAAGTATGCCAGACTTGAATCCTAAGGCCTGAAGGTTTAAAAACACTGTTTTGGTAAGATCTGAAAAAATAGCAAGTATGAAACGTGTCCTAACCTTTTTAGATTTCTTCCTAAAGTATTGTTTTTTCCTTTCTAAATGATCTTAGTATAATATCTTTGAACAACCTTCCAATTTTGCAGTCGATATCGATCCTGATATGGTAACTTAAAATTACAACTCGACTAGGACTTATTTTGACATAAAAAATTGCAAATTACAGAATTTATGTCTCATATTGGGACCATCTTCCGCTATATTTTCATCATTTCTTCATACCACCTTCATCTTCATTGCCATACCATGTAAATTAATCTTCAAGCATGCAAATCATAAATCATTATAATGCAATCATAAAATGGAAACGTAATTTAACACAAATAATTGGTAACTGTCTTTGGGTGCCTAACCCTTCCTAAAGCGTAAATAAACCCTCGAATCCCACATTTGGTGAAATAGACCAATTAGAAGTCATTTTAAGGCCCCCAAATCCATCAATTCCTCATCTTTGGTGACTTAACACATCAAAACTCAATGTTAGGTGGTCACTTCATAAAATATTCGATTTAGTTTTATATTCACACCTCACATCTCAAATTTTTCAAGGCCGTAGCCACCCGTCGCAAATAAAGTCCATTTCTCTTTGGGCGCGAAAACTGACCTCCAACCTTAGGAGGACAAGCTGGAGTGGGCTTTGACACGAGGAAAAATTGCAATGCGACAATAAGTATAGTGTTTGTGTTGATAATTCATATATAAAATATTCATATTATGGCACGACATAAATACAAAATAGCAAATACTAATTGTCATCGCAACACTTGTTAATAGAAATGGTACTAATGTGCCATATATTGTTGACGTTCACTTTGTAAATCGATAAAAAGGTACCCTTTGCAACAAATTAGCAGGCATCTCAAAAGGTTCGTATTCTTACGTATTGTTTACTTGACTTTTGGTAGTATCTATGCTCTGTTTGGTAAGAAAGAAGAAAATTAGAAGAAAGGGAGATAAGTAGGGGTAAATGAGACACTTAATTATAATGATTGTGTTATTTATTATTTTTGTTTGGTTGGATAGAAGAGAAGAGAATGAGATAATACCTTATTTTGTTTGCTATGACATAATAGAAAAGAGACACTTAATTATAATGATAGTTTTGTAATTTTTTTAAAATAATTTTTTGAAAAAAAACATTATCTTCCATCGATATTTGGAGGAATGAAAATTTAGGAAAGATGAAGGATGATGGATAATGAAAAATAGTAAAAAAGAAAAAGAAAAAAATGATTGATCCATCTTATTTTCTCCTCCCTCTTGCATCATCTAGACCAAAATGGAGGTAGGGAGTTTATTTCATCTTATCCGCCCTTTCCACCTCCCGCTAATTTGGTCGTTTTACTAAGCATTTTTTTTAAGGAAATTTTTTTTTTTAAAAAAAGGATTGTTTTGACAATTTTGCAAAAATATAGGATAATATGGTAAAAAGCCACGGTCACTAATTTGTGACGTGGCGGATCCTCTCTTGTGGGAGAGCACCGAAACAAGTGCACAGACTATTCCATGCCCTATATTAAAGTGCGAGACGGAGAGGAGGAGAGAGGGCTTTTACAGAGTAGAATTTTTTTTTTGAAACCTCCGTTCTGCTCCTCTCTCAAAATACAGTTTCACAAATTCGACACAAAGTTAAACCCTAATTCCTATCTGCGAAGTGCGAACGCCTTCTCGCCATGGATAGTGCCTTCGCGAGCGCCTCTGCGATCACTGATCAGAGGCAAAAGATCGAACAGTACAAACTCATTCTCTCCTCCGTCATCGCATCCAACGACATCGCACAAGCGAAGAAGTTCATTGATCACAGTTACTTCATATAAATCTTGCTCTTTCTTTTTTCTTTTATTTTATTTTTTGAATTTGGAATGGTTACAGTGAGTTAAAGTTGTTGATATTTTATTTGAATCACAGTGTTGTCGGACGACGTGCCATTGGTGGTGTCGCGACAGCTTTTGCAGACATTCGCCCAGGAATTGGGTAGGTTGGAGCCGGAGACCCAAAAGGAGATTGCCCATTATACCCTTAACCAGATTCAGCCTCGGGTCGTATCGTTCGAAGAACAGGTTCGTTTCAAGAATTTATGTTATAGACTATGTATGCATTGATAGTTTATAGAGTGTATATAAAGCGATTGGCCAAACTTGTAGAAAATCTCATACAGAATTTAATAGGATCGGGTGATTTGATTGTCTCCCTACTACTGCGTGTTGTACCAATTATGGAACAAGAAGCTGCTGAATTGGCCTATTTGTAATTCCGTTTTTGAGAAATGAAAAGGGAAGAAATAGATTCTCCCGAGCCTTGCTTGGTCACATCCAAGAATCCTGCAGCTTGATTTTACCAAAGATGATGAGAACGTGCACGAATGCTGCAAAATACTCGTCTTCTGGTTTTGTGGGTTTGAGAGTATGGTATATATATATATATGGGGAGTTTTTAATGTGTCCCACGCATTCAATCTATTATGATAAAAGGGTTGTCCAATAGGATTTTTTTCAAAATTTTGTATGACCCTCCATTTGGTCCCTAGAAAGCTCAGAGAAAGATTAGATGAGGATTTTTTTTGGATTCCACGGTTATATGTTGCTCTAGTTGCCACCAATAATGAAACAAAATACCTTTTTCAAACCAAGTGGTTGTATTAGGCCGAATTACACTTAATTGACTGAAGGCGTTTGTTGGCATGGATTCAAAACAACACAAGAATCATTAATTGGAAAATTTAACCTATTTTTATTCAATTATTCTTTGAGAAACCAAAGACATCACAATTTCTGCAATTTGATGATTTACAGGGCATTTTTTTAGCTCTTCTTATTATTTATTTTTTCTTTCAAGCTTTATCATAAATTTCCTTAAAGGTCTTTATTTCATTTCAAACCACATCCCTATGTTTCTTATATAGTTTTTCCGATCTGTCTCCTATTTCTTTTCCACATGCTGGTTCCAAACTCTCTTATCTATTGTGATAATCATGATTCTAATTATTGTGTTATTTGTGTAAGGCTATTGTATATGTTGCTTAATTAGGTTATTACCATTCTAAAATCCAAGCTTCTTTTCATCTTGTTTTCATTTGGTTTATTTGTACATATTTATTTGAGTTTATTGGGGACATGCATTGTTATTAATTCCATGGCATGTTGGCAAGTTTTATTTGAGAATGAAATGATTTACGTACCATCAAGGTAATGCTTGAGTGATATCTTCTCCACCTTCCAATGAGAAGGTTTGATGGAGACGGATTCCTGAAAGCTGTAAATGCATTTGTTCAAGTCACAAGAAGGACAAAGGGAGTGAGTGTGTGCTTTTCCTATAAAAGAAAAAGAAGGAAAAAAGGAAATGCGCCTTATTTGGCACTGGTTCTCTTCTTGTGGTAATCAGGATTAATGGGATTATTTGTGTCAGGGTTGAGTTTACGCTGGTTTGTTGTTCTAGTCATTGCCCTGCTTGGCAGAATTATTCCATGGGCGTCGCTTGTAGATTGCCAATGCCTACCTCACTGTATTTGTTACTTGTAAAGATTCTTGGGCACTTAATACCAATGCTCCAGACCCAATATGATGTAGGACAGAATCCTGCATAGTTCGACAAGCAGATTGACAAGTCCGTTTTCGACAAACCAATAGTGTTTTTTGGGTGGAAACAACGCATTGAGAAAAACCCACTAGCTTTGCTTGTGGGCCATGCTGGTTTTCGGCTGAAAACCTTCGTTTAGGGCTCCGAAATCGCGTTTTATTGTGTGTTACAGGAGGCCTGCCGATTATTTCAAGGCCTTAACGAAGTCAAAATGCTCTAAGATTTTATATTTAGTAGTTTTATTTGATTAGGTTTCTTTCTCTATTTTTACAGAATTTTTAGAGAGAATTTATTTTAAAACTTATTTCTAGGATTAGTTTCCTTGTGTTTTTAGTTTTCTTCTAATATTAGGTTTTCTTTCATTATAAAATATATGTAATGGAGAAAGCAGATTCATTCAACCTTTTATCAATAATATTTTAGAATTCTTTATGAATTTATCTTTCGTTTTGTGAATTCAAAACACCTACTTTGTGGATTCAAAGTAAACTGTTCCTTGTAAACAAATTTATCGCTTCCACTTACGTCACAATACTAGATGCTTAGGTATAGACTGAGATGCATTTACTCCTATGGTTCTGTAGTTATAGGCAAGGACAATATCAATGGGGCACATTCTGCTTTCACAAGTCACAACATGTCTGCCAGTAGACAACACAAGTTCACATATGGTCTAATCTGCTATATAATGACATTATAATTTTTCTTGAAGGTTACTGCACTGGAAATTCAGTTGTTATTTTGACATTGAACCGGTCAATTATTTAAAACTTAAGTATGTTTGGTCACCTTTTCTTTTCCTTTTTATAATTTTATTACTTTTTTGTATATGGAATGTTTATATTGCAAAAGATTCTCTGGGGGAGAGAAGCTGTTAGGGCACATGATAAAGTAAAAACTTTTGAAATTATTCTTCTATTGGTTTTCAGGGAATATCCTTTTCTGTTGGTTTGTTTGTTTAATTGTTCTGTGATATGAGTAGTGTTTAGGGTTTAGTCTTATTTGGCTTTCTAGTTTTGTCATTTGTGTGCTCTCATTGGTACTATCATATTTTTGGGTTTTACCCTTTGTTGTTTTTAAAACTAGTTGATATTTATAACAAATTTATGAAAAAGTTAGTTACTGCAGAAGATCAAATTTCCATTTGGTAATGCTATCCTGTTTTTCAGTTTACATTTTCATTAATTTTTTTTTTTTTTTTGGATAAATAAACATTTTACTTTAATTTTTCCGTGTGTGTGTTCTCGTCTGCAAATTCTGTGTGTTTGTGCAAATTCAATGTAATGTATAGCAGTTAACAGATATGATTTTGGAATGGAAATCCATTTTCTGGTATATTTGTTGATTGGTTGATATTTTGAGTGAGAAAATTACCATCTATCTGTATGAGTTGTAGGTGTTGGTAATAAGAGAGAAACTTGCTGAGTTGTATGAGTCTGAACAGCAATGGTCAAAAGCAGCTCAAATGCTCAGTGGCATTGATCTTGATTCTGGAATGAGGTTCGAGAGTAAGCTTCTTCTTTTGGTTTGTTCATGGACCAGTTCCACTTTAACATATTCTTATGTGCCCTCTGAATTTATGATTCCTTTTGTTTGTGTTTTCTCCCTCAGAGTGATTGATGATACATTCAGGTTGTCGAAGTGTGTCCAGATTGCTCGCCTATACCTAGAGGTACTCTACACTTCATTCTTTAAATCAGATTGAGAAGATGAAATTTATTATACATTTATTTCGATAAGGTTGTCATGCTTTTGGACGTGGCAACTTCCTGATTTTAGATGTTCGGAGTGAATATGTCTGAAGGGCTGGAAAAAAGAAGTGCCTGTGAAAGAGAAATGGAATATGTGCTCAGCACTTTGTATGCTGCAGTGTGCATGTGTTGAGAAAAGAGAGTTGTCTTCTTTTGTTAGGCTAAAAGAAATAGTGTTAGAATATGAAGTTTCTTTTCATTGAGGATAATTTCATTTGAAATTATCGCGATAATGTAAATATTAATTTCATTATGAATTATTGCCATAATTTAATAATTAATAGAAGCCAACTTTTGTATGGTACAAATTCTGTCCTCATATTAAGTCATTGGTGTTTGCTGCTAAATATCACACGATGTAAGATGCTAGGGATTCTATATATAGATAGGTGATGAATACATGTATAGGTGATAGATATTCGTTGTTCCTTTTATCAATCATTTTGTCCATGATCTCATAGGAATGCAAAATAATCATTTGAATGGTAATATTGTCCAACTAAATTTGTTGTGTAGTTCTTGGTAGCATTTTTAATTTGGGGTTCACAGTTTGGCATCTTTTCCCATATAGCCAGCCTAGTGACACGGGCTTAGAGTTTCAGCACCACTCTAGCTGCTCCCATGCGGCACCAAGACGTTGCTTCCACTCTCGCAAGTACTTGGTCAGCCTAACTCCCGTGCACACCTTAGCCAACACACTTCCCTCGTGCGCTTACTAGTGTTGTAGTTGCCCTCGCCTTCTCCTCACTTGGCTTGCATACTCACACACACTAAGGCACTTGAGTTGGCAAGGAAAGAACACTTTTATTACTTCAAAGAATGCTTTGTACAAGGCTAGCACTCAAGCTCTCTACAAGGCTCTCAAGACTCACTCTAGGACTCGTTGGCTACAAAATGAAGTCCTACTCCTATTTATAGGCATCCCCATCCCTAATGGATGGCTAGGATGCATTCTAACCAACGGTGGAGATCGATCTCTAGAACCTTCTCCCACATTCTTCACACTTCCATACTTATCTACTAGTATCTGCAACATTATAGAACTCTCCATACTACTCCACACAATTCTGGAGAACTCTAGAATCTTCCACATACTTCTACAATATTCTACACATATCTAGAATCTTCCACACAACTCTAGACAATTCCGGAAGATTCTAGAAACTCCACTCGCCATGCAGTTGCCATGCAGCGTCCTCCTCAGCGTTTGCGTGTCGTCTGCGTGGCACAACCTCCATAGGCGGGGCGTGACACTAGGCTGCCTAACTTAAGCATTCTGTATTCCTGTCTACTATACACTTTTGGAAATGAGTACTTTTGTTGCTTTTTTGGCAGGATGATGACGCTGTGAATGCGGAAGCTTTTATCAATAAAGCTTCGTTCTTGGTTAGCAACAAGCAGCATGAAGTATTAAATTTACAGTACAAGGTTGATATTGGTTGATGGTGAGGATTATTCCGTTATAGGTTGGGAGCTGTAGCATTTTGCTGACATTTTGTTTGTTCTTTTTACTTGTCAGGTTTGTTATGCTAGGATTCTAGATCTAAAGAGGAAGTTCTTGGAAGCTGCACTGCGTTATTATGACATTTCCCAAATTGAGAAGCGGCAAATTGGAGATGAGTATGTACCCTAAAGGATTTGGTTTATTTTTTTTGGAACTTCTTATCAAGTTGGTCTTTTCCAATCTATTTGTTGGTGTCCATGTTTTTGCATTTGTATTTGGGGTTTGCCAAGTCATGGGTTACTATGTGTGGAAAAGCATATTAAATCTATTGATGGTGTATACTGCATTGCAAGCTTTTAATGCTTTTCCCATTATATAGATGTCCAATGTCATTAACACTGGCCGTCACTGACATGTATCACGTGCCATCATAGTTTTCATTTCTATATACTACTTTAAATATATATAATTTACTTGAGTTGAAATTTCCAGACTTTGCGTCCTACACTCTGTTTGTTTCAGTGTTTGGTCGCATATAAAGTAAAATATTTTACATCCCTACTACAAAAATGACTTACAGATACTGAATCAGCTAAGTCATTTCACCCGTTTGATCTCGACTAATCTCGAACCAATCCGTCAAAACAACTCTGTTACTCTCTCGTTGCTCCATCACCAGATCTATAAAATGGTACAACCTCTTTCAAAGCAAATCATTAAAACGGAGATGAACCATTGGTTTTATTTCCCCTAATAGATCTATGAACCCTAAATATATCTCGTCTATGTATCATATATATGTTTGTATAAGAAAGAATCCAACTCCCCATCCTTCACCACCAATGAAAAATTGCAGAGTCCACCACCATATTGATCTGAAATGAATTGGATTTTTGGAAGCCACAGTCGCATTCTTTTCACAATTGATCTGAAATCTGGGTTTGCGACTGCTAGAAGACTTCTAATTTGAAGCTTGATTCCTATATGGTTATATCATTTATCTCTTGTAAAAAAAAATGTTGGGAAACTGAGAGAAAGAGATTTGATGATCACCACTAGCATAGCTATTAGTACTGTATCAACTCTATACAAAATTTATCTATGTTCTTTATATATATATATTCATGCATGTGTGTGTCATTTATTTTGTGTTGATTTGTTGGGAATCTGAGAGAAAGAGAAGCATGTGTTTTTGGGATTTGTTTGTATATGATTTGATTTAAGAAGTATAAATTTCTGATCCCCGGAATTTCCACAACAGTTGTTATACAACTTATACTCTTGTTTAGTTAATAGCATGAAAATATCTATAAGATACAACAGACATTGTGTACTCTGTATTGCTTGCCTTTAATTTACTAGTAGGCGTTTGCATGTTACTTAATTGATTTGTTAATTTTTTGGTTCTGCCAGAGTGATTGATGAGGAAGCACTAGAGCAAGCTCTGGCTGCCGCTGTGACTTGTACAATTTTGGCTGCTGCAGGTCCTCAACGATCTCGTGTTCTTGCCACTTTGTACAAAGTAAATTTTTTTGCTTAATGAATAGGAGAGAGTTTTAGAATCAGTTTCTATCCTTGAATTATATTTAAGTGTTTCCTTTTCCAGTAAGTAGTTAGAATAATCTAAGAGTTGAATTTTTGGTGTTACTCCTCTTTAAAATGTTCTCTATTCATTCGAAAGACACATTTATAATTGAAGTGGACGCCTTTCAGTTTTTTCGCTTGAATTATATTTAAGTGTTTAAGTGTTTCCTTTTCCAGTAAGTAGTTAGAATAATCTAAGAGTTGAATTTTTGGTGTTACTCCTCTTTAAAATGTTCTCTATTCATTCGAAAGACACATTTATAATTGAAGTGGACGCCTTTCAGTTTTTTCGCTTGTTTTTGCTCTGATGGTGCTGTTAATTGTAGTTACTGCTCTCTCCTCTTGCATGTGTGTATGATACCAATGTATCATGAGAAATTTTGATTATCACGTTAACAATAAGTTTTTTGGTGATGCCTTTCTATATATTTTTTTAAATGTCATTTGCAATCTAAGGAGATGTCGTTTCAAAATTTATATGTTTCCGTTAAATTCTTTACACTGATTAGCATTATAACTTTTTACCATATTTTTTATCTTATAATATGATAGCTAAAATGAAAAATGAGTGTAATAGAAAACCTTTGTCGCGCTAGATCTTTACGTCTTTTACAAATTCATTTGTATTTCACAATTCACGACACCTTGTATTTTCATAATTTGATTTTGATCGATTACGGAAGGAAAATCCTTGATCTTTGTTCCAAGATTTAAATTTCTACGTTTTGGTGGAAATTACGTGCTTGTTTCTGGTGGGCAAATACATGTTTAGTCATAGGAATCTCTTGCTTTTACTGAATGAAATCTTGCATGCTCTTTCATGGGATATATTGTGATCAATTATACTAAGGAAGGCTCTTTTACTTTTAGTTGGTGTTAAATACCTTGTGAGCGGATTTTGATTGGGTGTGAAGCTCGTGTTAGGAGTAGGCTGGAAAAATATCGTCAATAAAAGTATTAGGAGATAATAATGTAATGGATTTGATGTCTAAGACTGAATTTGCATTTTGCTGAAATATTGAGTCTTTGTTCCAGGATGAACGGTGTTCTAAGTTGAAGATTTATCCAATCTTGCAGAAGGTACTCTCTCTCTCTCCCCCTCCCTCCCTCCCTCCCTCCCTCTCTCACACACACACACATAAAATAGATGATTGACATTGGCTGAGAAAGATAACTGAATCCCATATGATGCTAACCGAATATGGTCAATTGGTCTGTGTATTATGTCATTTCATCACCATACTGATGGGTCTTCTTTGAAGTAGAGGGTGATGATCTCACAGTTGTGTTTGTTGTTGGAATAACAGTTGGCCAGTTTGATAAAGTTAACAATGTCAAGATCATTAGTTTTTAGTTCGGGTCTAGGCTACTTCCACCTCGAAGAAACAATTTCATGTGTTAAGAGTCGGGGCGAACACCGCGAACCAAGAACAAATCAAGAAACACGACAGAAAAATAAACACGCCACACACAAGCAATACAAAGATTTTTACGTGGTTCGGTAAAACTTGCATCCATGGTGAAGATTTGGTGAAAGATTTACTATGGAAAAATCAGTTGATTACAAGTTTAGCTCCCAAACCCTAACTCTCTCTTTTTCCTACTGTTTTCAGTGTTCTCTCATTACACACCCCAAACCCTAAATGCCCGGGCTACAAGAGAGTTCTAAACATGGTCCAAGACTCGCAAGCGAAAAACGGGTCAAAATTTTTCCCGTGGACACTGGCCTTGGACCCTCATGGCTTTAGTGGTCTTGGGCCCCACAACGCTTTGCAACACCACCCGGGCCAAAACAAAACTCAGGCCACAACATCACAATATGTATTTAGACTAGGATTTTAAGTAAAAGAGTAAGAAATGAAGAAGATAAGAAAGAAATGGATTTATTGACACAAATACAACATGCGCATATAGATGCATACAAACTCTTGCACCCAACGCGCAAATTCTGCTACAGACATACAGATTCCTTTTTCAGTTTTAGTTGTATTTATCCTCTTCAAATATTTAGACTTTTACATTTGTTATTTGAGATTAATTGAACACAGAATTGTTCAGGTGTATTTGGAGAGAATTTTGAGGAAACCAGAAATCGATGCATTTGCTGAAGAACTAAAAGCACATCAGGTAACTAATTTTATTCTTAAAGAGGAAAACTATGTTTTCATTTGTCGTGCAGCACTTACTTATGATTTATAACTTTTTATATTTTTGACAGAAAGCGCTTTTACCAGATAATTTTACTGTGCTGGATCGTGCTATGATTGAGCATAATCTGCTGAGTGCTAGCAAACTTTACACAAATATAAGGTTGGATAACTGATGTGTTGCCTTTCACAGTTTTTTTTTTTTTCTTCTCTAGTTTTTTACCTATGAAGCACTGACACAGACACGGGACACGGGTACAATACGACGTGGACACGGCAAGGATAAGTCAATAAAATAATAATATAATTTATTATTATATATGTAAAATTAATTTTTGTCATAAATATAATACATTTAAATTCAACCCACCACATTTTAAATTTCTTTCCAAACAAAGTAAAGGATTTCATTGAAATACAAAGCAGCATCTTTATATCCAAAAGCCAACCAGGTTTATGCTTGTAACCAACAAAGGTAAAAGAGACAAAAGTCACTAAGCCCTATTCTTATAGCCAAACAAAGTGTACAAGAGATAAGATTCGTTCCTCACTCATTGGTCAATTGATACCAATTAGAGAATAAGATTCTTATTTCAGCTTTAGGCGCCTCTTTCAATCGATACACACATTTATACACAGCCCTGTTTAAATAGAAACTTGCACAGATATACACACCCATATATATCACAAACATATATTAATTTATATCGTATCTATATCTTCTGTCCAAAAATACTCCCAGGTCCGAACAGCGTAGCCATGTCCACCGACGTATCCTCCATCGTGTCGCAGTGTCCCACGGCGTGTCCGATCTGAAACAGAGGAGAGAAAAGTGTTGGACACGTTCACAGCGTGTCGGACACGTGTCCGGTACGGCCCCATGGTTTGCCGTGTCAGTGCTTCATAGTTTTATACTAACATATATGCTTTTTAATTTGTACCTTTTCTTTTTTCCTGTAATAGCTTTGATGAGTTAGGCACGTTGCTTGGCATTGCTCCTCACAAGGTACAGTCCTACCCAAAGATCTATTTGAGAATCCCCGAGCACTTGTGTTATTGGTTTGTTAGAAATTTTAGTATGCATTTTTTCTGATTTGATATTTTCTCCTATATTTGGTCATCATGGACAAATTTCTTAAAAATGATTATCGTTAGTTTACCGCGACTTCATTATTACATAAGTAGATAACCGTATTTTGTTCATAGTGAAACCCACAACTTGTTTTATACATCTTTATCCATGAATAAGATAGTTGGAGCTCTACTTGTGGTCCCTAATTGAGGCCTGAATCATGCCTTGCCTTTCACAAGTGGGCATATTTCAGGTTGGTCCAACTTGACATTGTATGCTATAATGATGGTGCAAATCGACAATGGAAGCTATTTACTTATTGGGGAGACTAAAGAAAGATAGAGAGAGAAGTATAAAGATCTTCAGATGGCTTTTATAGATTTGAAAGCCTGTGTTAGGGTCTGTAGAGTTACAATATGGGGAATTTTAGAAAATAATGTCACAAACAAGAAATACAGACATGATAAAGGGCGTGCACAATGTAACTATGACCATAATTAGTGGAAATGTTGGAGAAACAAGTGAATTTCCAATTACTGTAATGCTTGCATCAAAGATCAACATAGGTCCGTATCTTTTTGCCTTGTCAGTTATGTGAATGAACAGAATACACTCATCTTGAGGTTCCATGGCGTATAATATTTCTTGATGGTTTTGTTTTAATTGATGAAACTAGACCAGAATAAGTGCCAAATTAGAGTTATGGAGAGAAGTTCTAAAATCAAGAGGGTTTAAGGTAATAAAGACAAACTGAATATATGGATTGTAATTCCAACAAAACTAAAAATACAAGTGGGGATGCAGTAGAGATTGAGGCCTCAAGGGTTAAGAGATACCAAAATTTGAACATTTTTATTACACAGACTTCGTTATCTACAGAGATGGAGAAATTGAAAATTATGTTTAATAGATCTAAAGTAGGTTAGGTTAAATGTTTTAGTGCTTCTAGCATATTGTGCTATTGATACATCCTTAAAATTAAAAGGTAAACTCTAGTTTAGTCATACTTTAAAGAAGCTCCGGCCGCTAAGCATATTTAGAAAATGAGCGTCATCGAAATGTGAATATTAAGATGGATGTATAACAAGACTAAAAAAGATAAAAAAAAAAATTAGAGAAACACATTTGGGAGATGGTTGGAGTAGTACTCCTTTGATATAAAATGAGAGATTATCAACCTTGATGGATTTTGGAGTGTATCTTGGGTAGGCCTACCCGTGCTCAACCTTTATTTGTCAAACTTAGGCAAAATCTTTTCAAAATGTGGTCAGTGTAGGTTGGAATTCATAAGAATTCTTGTCTTTCTACGAATATAACTCTACCGCAGAGATGGAGGCCTCGACAATCTGGTTGAGCAGTAAGAAATTACAGTACAGTTAACGTGGCTGTTCTGGAGGGACAGAGACTCAAAATAAAGGGGTCATGGGGTTTTATTTTAGTATTCCTTGTGTGTTATGTAATATAATTTTTGAATTTGTGATGAACACCAGCATCATCATTAAAAAATATAAACGCGCTGATATACCAATTGGACATGAATTCTGCACTTCAGTTTGGGTTGGCAGGAGATTTGAAGCTAAACAGCTGGCAGTAATATGTGCTTTAATAGTATTGAAAATTTAGTTGCACATAGATATTTTTTTTTTGATAAGTTTAGTTGCACATAGATATGAAAAAGGATGCATCTAATATGTCATCCGGTTTTAGTTTCTTCAGATATCTAGCTATATCGCTTGCTCCTTGACGTGTGCACCCCCACACACAAGCACAAACAACACTACTTTAGTTTGAAGCTTTTCTGTTTTTGCTGAAATTGTGGTGTGCAACCAGTTCATGCTATTCAATGTTGCTCCATTTGTGTTTGAGCTCTTGAACTCAATTGAAGGACTTTTTATTTGAGGGGGACAAAAAAAACAATATTGATTGAAGTCCCTACTTTTTTAAGCACTGATTTCTCTTTCCCCATTTTGGATGTTCTGTTTATTGGATAGTAACTAAATTTTCTGCATAACATACTTTGAGCATAATATATAAGTTCTTATGGTCCTTAAAGCTCTTAAAACATCAGGCTGAATGTTCTTTGCAGGCTGAGAAGATAGCATCAAGAATGATCTATGAAGATAGGATGAGGGGATCTATTGATCAGGTGTGATATCCACATTGTGATGGCAAAATCTTGTACCTTCTAGGGATTTTCCCCTACTATATTTCCTTGTTCATTATCTTTATTTTTGTTTAATATAACCATATTTAGGGGGAAAAAAGTTTTGTACCATCAATTATGAAGAATATATATATATATCAATTTGTGGTGAACTGTGAGTCTAGGTTTTCACTTTCACTTTCTTATCCATGTAGTTGTTAGATATACATTATAATATGTTTTAATTAAAAAATTATACTTATAGGATTGTTTAATATATTGGGAATAAAGAATTTTAATGTATCAAATGGCTTCATTTAATATTTATTTGTAGGCAGCCTTAATCTATTACAATCTGTAGATTTATCCGTCACAATTTCTATTTTAGTTCTGATTTTTGCATCTAATTCGATGTATTTTTCTTTATGAGAGGAATAATGTTATATTTAGGGTGCCCTTCGATTGAGTCTGTAATGTCGAGTACAAGCTGAGACATGAAACATGCAATTAACATTATGCATGACATTTGTGTAAAAAATTTCATGTATCAGGTGGAAGCTGTCATACATTTTGAAGATGACACCGAAGAGCTGCAACAGTGGGATCAACAGGTGAGTAATTGTTGTGGAGTAAGTTTATCTTAACAAGAGCTATATGAAGTACTATATTAAAGGATCAGAAAAGAATCTATGCATGTCTGTCACTTCATTCTGTAGTGCACATTATTGCAAATTTGCTGAATTATACCATGAGCACAATAATATAAATTTTTTTCCCCAAAAGATAGAGAGAGGCCAGGAGTTTTGGATGTGCAGTATTAAGTGCTTCCAACAAAATTGTTAGCTGAGTATTTTAACAGTCATTGTTTTCAATCGTTTCTGGTTTTTGTAGATTGTCGGCCTATGTCAAGCTCTCAACGACGTCCTCGACAGCATGGCAAAGAAGGGTTTGGCGATTCCTGTCTGATTTATTCTCCTGTTGATACATGGATTTCTTTCTTTTTGGGGTATCAAAGGGTGTCCTCATTCTCTTTGGGATACATGGATTATTTTATTATTGCATCATTTGAACAATTGATGTTTATGTTTTGCGGCAATTTTGTTTGCATATTAAGTTATACAAGTTCTGTCAACGAGTGCCTAATTTTTGAAATTTTAATGGCTCATTTGTTGAAATCAGGAATTCCATGGTAACACCCCCTAATAGTTTGAAACTATGTGTTCTGTTTAGAGAATCCAATTTTTCTCTGATCAAACACAAGTACCACACCCTAAGACCTAATAGTCACTCATTTTCGAAGCTCCTTTCGATTTCAATTACTTTGTTATGTGACTTATCTTTATCTTTTCACTACCAGTCTTGAAACCTGGAGAAAAGGAGGGTTCTGTTGCGTAGAACTAATTTTAGCTAGTCTATACAAACAAGAATTTTGAGTTAGAAAAAATAAGTTCATATGATAGCATAGCCTATGCGGACTTGAACCCTCAACCTACCATTGGAAACTATAGGAAATGGTATTGGGGCTCCAACTTTTAGTGGTTTTGTTTGTTGAGTGAATGTGGTTGTGTGATTAAGCTTTAAGTTAATGTTTTCAATGGATTGTTTCTAATAGCAGGAATTTCAGAAGATTTAAGGCAAACTATGAGTTGAGTTGATAGAAACACGTACCGATAGTGATGTGCCCAGAACTATCTGCTTTTATTCAGTTTCTAAATCTTGTACATTCAATTTGCATATTCGATGCTCATTCCTTGTCAATTTGAGCTCTGTTTTAGTGACTTGCACATCACCCATGAAACTTGTGTAATTAGTTGTTATTGTATGAAGTAGCACTTGTAAATCGTAGCGTCCTTTTTTATTCTGCAGTGAAGATTTTGATCATACAAAAGGAATCCTCTCCTTCGTCATGTTCAACCATTTTCCAACTAGGTTATGTTAATCATGGGTGCAACTTGGGCGGGCTCCACCCAGCCCTACCCGAAGTTAGCCCAAAATTTTTCAGTATTGGGCTTATTAATTCACAAAACGGGTTAGAATTTTTCAAAACCGACCCAACCCAAAATTTAAAAACCCCTCCAATAACTGATTCGCGTTTTTGAACCATGGATTTAACCTGTTTTACCTGTTACAGATTCCAAAAAAGAGATTCACTCTCTCTTTGATCCCAATTGTTGTCGTCCAAAGCCCAAGTTGCCGTTTCAAATATAAGATATTAAGATGGTGCAAAATTTTATGCCAGTTGCCTCTTCAACATTAGAAAGCGATATGAGCTATGAACCTTCCATCATTAATGTTAACTTTGGAAGACCTTGTTCGACGGTATTTACATTAGGGCCGTCCTCATTCTCAAGCACGTTCCATGATTCATGCGAACGTTTTTTGTTTCCTCTTCGTTCTTTTCGAGAAATATATCAATCAATTCAGAAGAAAGAAAATAAGAAAATTGTACATTCTTCCTTCCATATTTGTAAATATGACAGTGAGCTCCAGAAAGTCGAATGAATCAATGAGGCTAACACTGATGCGGCTAATATCTAAACATGGGAGACACTGATGGGTGGGCTACTCTCTCTATATTTTGGCCCTTTGCTCTAACATTGAAAATATTCTCTTACCTTTTTCTTTTTTTAACCTATCGATTTGGACTTTTGCTCGGAGATGAGCTTGATGATCCCTTCCAACTCTGTAAAAGCACATCGCGATTGATGGACGCCAGTTGTGACAAATTCTGCAAAGATAACTCAATTAAGTGCCCTGACAGTATTCCGTGACAAGTATACATGTCTGGGAATTTGAAATTGGGCGTTTAACAATGCAACAATCAACCATTTAACAGGTTGTGTTGCTAGACAGTGAATCCGGTTGAACGTGGTTCAACAGCTTATAAGATGTTTTTAAATTCAAAGAAAAAAACACTACAGGAGGTGTGTGCATGCATGTATCGGCATTAAGCCCGTGACCTTTTAATTAAGATAAAATACATGGCAGCAAGTCATATAGTACAAATATAACATGCAAGCAACTAACTGGCCATGCAAATGACCTTCATAAGAGTGGTTCAAGTGACCGCCTGAGCCAGAATCCTATAGAAATACACTAGGACCATGGGGTTGCATAAACAGTTGTTCGGTGCATCTTATTCTTCATTGTTTTTCATATGTAGGAGACGAGGAAGATTACCTTAAAAGAAAAATTCATCAAGGATAGATCAAGAGAGGGATCAAACGCTGCAAGATCACCACATTCATCCATCTTCTGAAAAACATAGAAAAAAATGATTCTGGATGAGAGATTCATTCACAACTGCTAAAACCAATAGGTCCAATAGTAACAAGGAAGAAGTTTAGTGAGTGTGATTGATTATATCAACAGTCCTGGATGTACCAAGGTGAGAGGGCTGCCTAGAAATCACATGTGACATTTTCATACAAACTGATCCTTTATAACCAAAAGACTTGTGCCGCAGCTAAATATTATTATATACATAACATGACGGAGAGAAAATAATTTGAGGGGCAGCAGCCTTGAACGACAATAAGATAAGAAGAAAAAAAAAAAAAAAAAATCAAATTACCTTAATAAGGTGGAATTCAATCATCAAATAAATCACCGTTTACTATTATTAGTCATATGAGGGTGAAATTTATGGAGCAGTATTTTCACCCATTTCCTCTGTATAAGGTTACTACCATAATCATTTTTACTAGAAACTTTTACAGGCAACCAACATTCTACTTATATATTGCTCGAATAAATCAACAATCTATTTCAATTTAAATCAGCCCAAGACATAATTATTAAAATTTTACATTATATGAATTGAATCTTACAATTGGATTCAATAGGATACATTTTCAATTGGAAAAACCCCACAATCAAATCAAGATATGCTATCATTTGATGCTCACACTATAAGATTATGACCAAGACACAAAATTACTAAAAACAAAGACCATCCGTATAGCAATTACTAAACCAAAGAATATAATTATGTGAACAATTCTAAATCACAGAACTCTCGGCCACAAATTTAAATCAATCCAAAGGTAAACCTTGGAAAATGAAGGAAATTAAAGCACAGGAAGGACAAACATAACTGAAATATCAAAAGCCTATATCTTTTTTTTTTTTTTTTTTTTGTTTGAGAATTTTATTTTTGCCTAAAAGAAGCTCAAGAGGGGAGCGCTCCCAAAAGAATACACAAGATGCCAAAGGCGACCACAATATCTTTTTACAATCATAAAAATGAAATAAACCAAAATTTAGGCCACAAATTGTAAATTTAAGTCATACATAGATGATAAAAATGATTGAAGAAAACGATCAAAAATGAGAGGGGAGGAGTTTAATATTTTTGGGAAAGTAAAAGGGTGGGGGGCAAATTAATAATTTTGCAAATCAGGGAGCAATTTCATAAAATTTCCAAATATATATATGTAACAAAGAAAAAAATGAAGGGGGGCAGCATAATGCCTCCGCCCCTGCATATAGAAAAGGCCATTAGACACTCCGATCCATGTTAAGGAAATGCTAAGAGGAGCAGATTGAGTGCAATTGTACAAAGGGACGGACTCCATGCAAGTGTAATCTGTTGCATTATTTGCATTATTGATGGGATAAAGGCAAGGATGCATGAACAGACTGTTCTTGTAGCCAAACCAGCGTTCTCTCACTTAAACAGCCCGAACGTTTACATTGTATTAGGCAAAGGACCCAGTATAGTAACTCAAATAGCTGGTAGTTTGTTTATCATTATGTCCCACTACAATAACAGATGGATTCACGGTTCCACCAACCCACACCAAAAAATAAAATAAATAAACCTTATATATAGGTATATATATGGTGGGTTTATAAAAAATTTACAAGTGGCACCTCCAAAATCCATACAGAACTTTTGGGCCTTTTTGGTCTTTAAGAAGTTCAAATCCAGTGGAGAAAGGAATCCATTATTACAGTAGCCGTTGCTGTAGCAATCAATAAGTTCAAATACAGTGGCAATTGGCATGCTCTTTTGTTCGTTCGTTGCCGCTCTACTTTTCCCCCCTTCTCTTATGAGTTGCTATCTCTTCTATTTAGAATGTTTTCCCTCATTTTTAGGTAGTATTTTTCTCTTCAATTTTTTTTATGTTATACTAAGAATAGGAAAAAGCTACAATAATGGTTGAGCTTTGCTAAGTTCTATAATTTTAATTATATAATACAATTTGACCCTTCCAACTGAAAATTTCTAAGTTCACCTGAGACTACAATTCAAACAATGATTTCCACCTTGATAAGTGCTGATCAAACTAAATTCAAGAGAGATCTTTGAGTTAAGTCTAAAAATTAACAATATACGGGAAAACAACTGGTTGAAATTTTCTATTGAGAAACAAGTTGACATGCTCTTTCACTCGTTTCTAGCCACTCTACTTTTTTCCCCTTCTCTTATGAGTCCCCATCTCTTCTATTTAGATTGTTTCCCCTCATTTTTAGGTAGTATTTCTCTTCTTTTTTTCTTTTTTATTTTATTTTTTTATGTTATAGTAAGAATAGGAAAAAAGCTACAATAATGGTTTGATAAGTGCTGAGCAAGCTTGATTCAAAAGGAGATCTTTGAATTAAGTCTAAACAATAAAACCCTACGGGAAGACAATTGGTTGAGTTTTTCTATTGAGAAACAAGTTACAAAAAGCAGGATTTTCAAAGATAATTTGCAAGGTGCAAGTTGCAACTCTTATTACAAGCTTGAAGCCTTGAACATCATCTCAAATCATTCACCTACAAAATGAAAGGGAAAAAAGGGGATAAATTACAGTTAACTCCCCTCTAATTATAGTTTATTACACGTACCTCCCCCGTGTTTTGGATAATTACACTTACCTCCCTTCTACTTACATGTGTGTAACAAACTGATTGTCGTCAATTTCACTAACAGTCAAAGACGGTCAACACTAACATGACAATATTTTTTAGCTTTGTATGACGTGTGAAAATACTTTTATCCATTGCTGCTTGTGTGAAAAGATAATTGTTAACAACCATCTACTTCAAAAACTTATGCTATTAGAGAGGGTGTAACTTAAATATTTAAATCCTTCAACACGCCCCTCACGTGTGACCTTCTTTTTTGTCCAACACGTGTTTCAATTTTTAAATCAGGGTGATGGTGAGGTTTGAACACAAGTTCTTGCCTGCTTTGATACCATGTCAAAATTGAAAAAAGAATACGTGGTTCAGCCACTAGGGCTTACATCCATGACACACAAAGCAAAAAGTGCTACATATCTTTATTATACTCTCTTAATTTCGTATACAATGATCACCTCCATTTATAGGTGAAAGAATACAAAAATGCTATAAATATAAGAAATATATTGATAGAAAGATTCCTAAAATCATTCACATGGTTTGATTTAAGGGCTTTAATCATTCCTATATTATTCCCCACCCCACCCCACCCCACCCCACCCCACCCCACCCCACCATGAAAGAATACAAACATGCTATAAATATAAGAAATATATTGATAGAAAGAATCCTAAAATCATTCACAAGGTTCATTCATATCAATACTCCATCAAGGAGTGATTTAAGGGCTTTAATCAATCCTATAATAATATTCTCCAACACCCCACACCCCCCAAAGTTGATACACGGAGATTTTAACTCGAGTGTCCAACTTGAAACTAAATATGAAGTTGTCAAGAATCCGAGACGAGTTGGTCTGAAGAACTGAGATGAGTTGATCTAGAGATCCAAGAAGAGTTGATCCGCAGATCGAAACGACTTGATCTTGAGATTCGAGATGAGTAGGGTATGATAAACTCGCTATGATATCATGTCAAAATTAAAGAAAGAAATAGAAAATGAACACAAGGATATAACGTGGTTCAACCACTGAAGCCTACATCCACGACACAAAGAGCCCAAAGGGCTACATCATTCTTATTATATACTCTCTTAAGATTGTTTACAACGAACACCTTTATTTATAGGTGAAAGAATACAAGTGATAAATATGAAAAATTAGGGCTGCAACTTGGGCTGGGCCAGCCCGAATTTACCCGAGCCCAACCTGAAATTTTCAGGGCTTGGACAATATTTTTCTGTTCTAGGTATGGGCTTGGGCTAGATATTCTGAGCCCGAATTAAATTCGGGCTGGGCTTGGGTTGATATTATATAAAGCCCGAAGCCCAGCCCGAGCCCGGAAAGGGTATATTTATTTTAAAACTATGTTATTTCACAAGTATATAATAGCTTAGTTGGTAATGTGTTCGAAATTTTTATTGGAGGAATATTGTTCGAGTCCTTGTAGCTGCACAAATTTTTTATTTTTTACATTCTGAATATAGAGGCGTGGGCTCATGGGCGGGCTTGGGTAGGAGAAGTTAATTATGGGTTGGGCTTGGGTGGCTGGGATTAGGCTTTAGGCGGGCTCGGGCAAAAGATTTTGTACATGGGCTGAGCCCGAATTAAGTCTCTAGCTCACCCAACCCGCCCGAGTTGCAGCCCTATGAAAAATACATTGATGGAAGTTTCCTAAAATCACTCCAATCAATATTTTATCATAAGTTAAAATCACTCCTATAATATTATCCCTTTTCATACACAATACAATGGTGGAGGCTCCTCTATATAGGAAAAGAAATGATGAGAATGTAAAGAGATAGAAAGAGGAATCAGTGGAGGAAACCCTCCACTGATTCCTCTTGTAACAGTAAATCTTCAATAATAGGAATCAATGGAGGATTTTCCTCCACTGGTTCCTCCATTAAATCTTCAATTCTCCCCCTAAAGTTGGAGCATGAATGCCTAACTTTCCATTAAGATAAAGAAAGAAGAGAGAAGGCGAGTTGATTCGAAGATCCAAGATGAGTTAATTCGTAGATCTAAACAAGTTGATCCGAAAATTGAGACGAGTTGATCCATTAAGATTTGAGACGAGTAAAGTATAGAGTAGAGTATGATAAGCATACTCTAATACCATGTCAAAATTGAAGAGAGAAATATAAAATGAAGAAAGATATAGCGTGGTTCAACCACTAGGGCCAACATCCATGGCAAGAAGAGCCCACATCACCACTCTTAAATAGAATAAGCACCTTTATTTATAGGTGAAAGAATACAAGTGATAAATATGGTAAATACATTGATGGAGGATTCTTAAAATCAATCCCATGAATTACTCCAATTAATATTTTATCATAGGCTAAAATCACTTCAATCAATATTTTATCATAAGCTAAAATCACTTCTATAGTATTTTCCCTTTTATACACAATACAATGGTGGAGGCTCCTCTATATAGGAGAAGAAATGATGAGAATGGAAAAAGATCGAAATAGGAAATAAAGATGATTTTTCTCCATTGATTCCTCTAGTAACAGTAAATCTTCAATAATAGGAAACAATATCAATTACTGGAGGATTTTCCTCCACTAATTCCTCCATTAAATCTTCATTTCTCCCCCTCAAGATGGAGCATGAATGCCCAACATGCCATTGAGACGACAAGTAATAGCAAGTGCAAATGATGAAGAGAGAAGAGAGAAGGTGAGTTGATCTGAAGATCCAAGACGAGTTGATAATCTAAATAAGTTGATCGAATATATGAGATGAGTTGATCCTGAAATCCAAGATGAGTAGATTTTAGAGTAAGGTATGATAAACCCACTCTGATACCATGTCAAAATTGAAGAGAGAAATAGAAAATGAAGAACACAAGGATATAACGTGGTTTAGCCACTAGATCTACATCCACGGCATAGAGTCAAAAGGGTTACATCACTCTTATTATATTCTCTCCTAAGATTGTTTATGCTGGAGAGTGTGAGTTATTTATTTTCTTTCATTAAGGGCACTATTGTACTTTCATCTTATCAATATATATATAAATAGGTGAGAGATTTGGGAAACCCTAAGACTCTCAAAAACCTTTACAAATTTTCTCTTTCTTCTTTCTTCCTCTTCTCCTTTTTGCTACAACCACACGATTCTTCCACTTTAACTTGGTATCAGAGACTCCAATTCAACCAGAATTTATCCAAACATTGTACAAAGCATAGGAGAGAGAGAACAAAGTTGACGTCAGTATTTTCACGCAGACGTCAGCATCTGGAGGCTGGAAATTTTCGGAAATCATATATGGTCTTGATTGTCTCTTTTTTTGGTAATTATGGTGATTTTTGCAGTACTTTTTGAAGTCATTTGATTAGCCTTTTCATTTTTCAAATCTTTTCTTGTCTTGTGGCCAAAAAAATTTCAATATGGATTTTGGGGCACTTTTGGTTGTTTTTGTTGGTTGGAATCCACACTATATGGTGCGTCTACCCTAAGGAAAAGGCTGGTTTCTGTTTGTTGAATATTTTATTGCATTTGGATCAATTTTTTTGGCTCAAAGGGGTGGCCAGTCGGTTTCTTGGTCTTCTTCAGCCTCTGAAATTGGGTCTGCTGTTCTCTTGCTTTGGAAATATTTTCTGGAGGTTTGGGCCTTCAAATGCTGCATTTTAACTACAATTTGTTCCTCTTAATATTGTACTCCAAGTTTCTTGTGTTTCAGCCTTAAAGTCCTGAAAACTGAATTATATTCTGTTTCCTTTTGCTGTTCTTGTTTCTTTTTTTTTTTTGAATCCTACTCATGGCTGACAGTTAACCAGTATCCATCAAGGATGATGATATGCCTAAGTCGATGACCTCGCAAAAATTGAATAGAGTTCAGGTTTTTTTGTATTGGCGAAGGAAATTGAAATACTTGACTGAAAATCCTCCCTCTGACGAGAAGAAAATTGAAGATTGGACACATGAGGATAGTGTTGTTATGGGATGGCTATGGCACAGTATGGAACCTGAGTTGCTAGGACAGTTGCATTTTGTGATTCCTCAACGAAAATTTGGGACTCTATTGCAGAATCATTTTCTCGCCAGTGTAATGTTTCTCTTGTTTATGAGTTGTATGAGAAAATATTTGCTACTAAGCAGTCAGGAAAACCATTGTTAGAATACTATAGTACCTTGAAAATTTTGTGGGATCAGTTGCTGCATCATCGACCATTTACTACTGATTTAGAGCAGCAAAAGCAGCATTGGGAGGAGTTTATGATTGCTTCTTTGCTATCCGGTTTAGACACAGATTTTTGTGGCTTCAAAGATCAGATTCTCGCTAGTGATAAGTTACCTACAGCTGCTAATGCTTATTCTCGTCTATTGAGATCATCTTTAGGACAAAGTTCCACTGTACCTCCTGCGGAGTCTTCTGCATTAGTCTCTAGCATTGGAGGCCGTGGTGGTTCTCGTGGTAGCCGTGGTGGTATTTCTACTGGACGAGGCGATAGGAAGTGTCATCATTGTGGTCGTACAAATCACACTGAGCCCTATTGTTGGGTAAAATACGGTAAACCAGAGCATGCACATCAGGTTATAAATGGTACCACACAGCCACTACAGCCTCGTACTACATCTGGACATGTGGCTCCTGATTTTGGCTCATGTGATACACTCACTACTCAGCTTAGCGAGCTCCTTCAGACATTGCAATCTGCTCTCCCAGCCACATCAACTGCTACTTTAGCCAACTCAGGTAATATTGCATGTGTGGCCCAATCTTCTTCGTCCTGGGTCATTGACTCCCGAGCTATTTCTCATATGTCTAGTATAACATCTCTCTTTTCTGATTTCAAATCTTTTAAACATCATATTATTTTAGTTGATGGTTCTTCTCGTCCTATATGTGGGAAAGGTGTCCTTCACCCTACCAAGTTGTTGTCATTCTCTTCCAGTCTTTATTTTCCTTTTAATCTGCGTTCTGTAAGTTAATTGACTAAGACATTGCACTATTCTATAACCTTTTCTCCCAATTCGTGTGTTTTACAGGACCTCAGGACGAAGAAAATGATTGATTCGGGGCATGAGAAGGATGGGCTATATTATCTGGATCCAGATGAACCTCCTCCTGCCTTATCATCAGCTTTGAGTACTACAGTTTTGCCTCTTCAATGGCATTTTCGTTTAGGTCACCCATCTTTGGCAAAATTACGATTAGCTATTCCTACACTGAGTCCAGTGTCTGTCTTAGACTGTGAAGCTTGTCAGTTTGGCAAGCATCACCGTAGTTCTTTTCCAAGTAGTAGTCCATACAGACATTTGGGGTCCTCAAACTGCTAGTTTGAATGGATTTCATTATTTTGTTTTATTTATTAATGATTATTCTCGAATGACAAGGTTATTTTTTATGAAAGAGTGATCTGAATTACCTCATATTATTGCTAAATACTATAATGAAATTTTTACTCAGTTTGGTAAATGCATTAAAGTTTTTTGATCTGATAATGCCTTGGAGCATATACAATCTACCATGAATTCATTTTGTGTTGATTGGGTATCATTCATCAGATTAGTTGTGCTCACACTTCTCAACAGAATGGTGTTGCTGAACAAAAACACCATCATCTGTTGGATGTTGCTCGTACCTTGTTATTCAATATGCAAGTACCAAAATAGTTTTGGGTTGATACAGTTCTTTTTGTTATCTCATTAACTGTATGTCCTCTGCTGTTTAATAATCAGTCTCCTTTTCTCTTTTATATCCCGATCTCTCTCCTTTCCAGCTCACTCCTCGTGTCTTTGGTTGTGTAGCCTTTGTTCATATCTTAGATCCTGGTCGTGACAAACTGTCTCCTTGTGCTCATAAGTGTGTTTTTCTTGGGTACTCCTACACTCAGAAGGGGTATCGTTGCTACAGTCCTAAATGTTGTCAATACTTTGTGAGTGATGATGTTACTTTTTTTTACTCATCTGCTTTCTTTTCATCGTATGGTCATAATTTATCTTCTGATCTCATATCTATTCGTGAGGGGGAGTCTTCTATATCTTCTCCAACTCTCCCAATGCCGATGCTATTAGATACACATTCTAATCCTCCCTTGCAAGTTTACCAACAATCAAAATCTCAGCCCGTTGTTTCTTATACTCCGGCCACAACTTCTTCTCAACCAAAGGTTCCTGTTCCTCCTTCATCCACCTCTGCTACTGATGATTTACCACTTTCCTTACGTCGAGGTAAATGTACTTGTACTCAACATCCCATTGCTAATTTTGGGTCCTATAACCGTGTTCCCTCCTCTTTGCAGTCTTTTGCTTTAGCCTTGTCCTCTATCTCTATTCCATCATCTTATCGGAGGGCTTTATCTATGTCTGGTTGGGAACATGCTATGGATGAGGAAATGAGTCGTTTTCACTAGAATCAGACTTCGGATCTTATTGTTCTTCCATCTGGGAAGCAAATTGTAGGTTGTCGTTGGGTATACACTATTAAATATCCACCCGATGGTTCTATTGAGCGGCTTAAGGCGCGGTTGGTTGCCAAAGGGTACACGCAAACCTATGGGGTTGATTATTTAGAAACATTCTCTTTTGTAGCCCAACTTAATTCTGTACGGGTTCTTCTTTTTGTGGCAGCTTGTTGTTCTTGGCCTTTATATCAACTTGATATAAAGAATGCTTTTCTTCATGGTGACCAACCAGAGGAAGTTTATATGGATCAACCACCTGGTTATGTTGTTGCTGGTAGTGAGCACCTAGTGTGTCGACTACGGAAGGCTCTTTATGATCCAAAGCAATCTCCTCGTGCTTGGTTTGATAGATTTAGTGCTATGGTGATTGAGTTTGGCTTTCAGTGCTCTACTTCCAATCATTCTGTCTTTGTTTGTAGCTCTTTTGTTGGCACTATTGTTTTGATTGTCTATGTTGATGATATAATTATATCTGGGCATTATTCATAAGGTATTGCAGAGTTGAAAAGACACTAGTCAACATTTTCATACTAAGGACTTGGGTGCCCTTCGCTATTTCCTTGGGATTAAAGTTGTTCGTTCTCGTCAGGGCATCTCACTATCTCAACGGAAATATGTTCTTGATCTGCTATCTGAGATTGGTCTCTTAGGTGCTCGACCAGTTGATGCTCCTATGGACTCTATGGTCAAACTTGATGGCGAAAATATAGCGTTTGGTTATGTTGTTGCCGGTAGTGAGCACCTAGTGTGTCGACTACGGAAGGCTCTTCATGATCCAAAGCAGTCTTCTCGTGCTTGGTTTGATAGATTTAGTGTTGTGGTGATTGAGTTTGGCTTTCAGCGCTCTACTTCTAATCATTCTGTCTTTGTTCGTAGCTCTTCTGTTGGCACTATTGTTTTGATTGTCTATGTTGATGATATAATTATATCCGGGAATTATTCATAAGGTATTGCAGAGTTGAAAAGACACTAGAGTCAACATTTTCATACTAAGGACTTGGGTGCCCTTCGCTATTTCCTTGGGATTAAAGTTGTTCGTTCTCGTCAGGGTATCTCACTATCTTAACGGAAATATGTTCTTGATCTTCTGTCTGAGACCAGTCTCTTAGGTGCTCGACCAGTTGATACTCCTATGGACTCTATGGTCAAACTTGATGGCGAAAATGGAGCGTTCTTTGTTGATGTTGGCCGATATCGGCGTCGGGTTGGGAAATTGATTTGTCTTACTGTTACTCGTCCTGATATTGCTTATGTTGTTGGAGTGGTTAGTCAGTATATGCATGCTCCTCATCAATCTCACTTTGAGGTTGTTTGTCGTATTCTCCGTTATCTAAAGGGTGCACCTGGGATGGACTGTTGTATAAGCCCTCTTCTTCTTTATGGGGGTAACATGTTTTAGTGATGTTGACTAGGCTAACAGTCGTTTTGATAGGCAATCTACATCTGGTTATTGCACCTTTGATGGTGATAATCTTGTTACATGGCAAAGTAAAAAGCAAGCAGTCGTTGCTCGTTCTAGTGCTAAGGCTGAGTATCGTGCTATGGCTCACACTGCCTCCGAGATGTTATAGGTTCGCTCTATTTTTCAGGAATTGAGTATTGATGTTCCTACTCCAATGTCAATGCATTGTGATAATCAAGCTGCGATTTTCATTGCTGGCAATTCTGTTTTTCACGAGCATACCAAGCATATCAAGGTAGATTGTCATTTTATTCGAGATTTGTCGATGCGCAAACATATTGTAACTCCCTAGGTTTGCTCTGAAGATCGGTTGGGTGATATTATTACAAAACCACTTGCTCGTACTACTTTTCGGCGCATGTGTTCCAAACTGGGCATGTTGAATTTGTATGCTCCAGCTTGAGAGGGAGTGTTGGAGAGTGTGAGTTATTTATTTTGTTCATTAAGGGCACTATTATACTTTCATCTTCTCAATATATAAAAATAGGTGAGAGATGTGGGAAACCCTACCGACTCTCAAAAACCTATACAGATTTTCTCTTTCTTCTTTCTTCCTCTTCTTTTTCCTACAACCACACATGATTCTTCCACTTTAACTATTTACAATGATTGCCTCTATTTATAGGTAAAAGAATACAAGTGATAAATATGGAAAATAAATGGAGGACCACTAAAATCAATCCCATAAATCACTCCAATCAATATTTTATCATAGGCGAAGACCACTCCTATAATATTTTTTCCCTTTTCATACACAATACAATGGTGGAGACTCCACTATATAGGAGAAGAAATTATGAGAATGGAAAGAGATAGGGAAAAAAAAAAAAAAAGGGGGAGCATTTTTCTCCATTGATTCCTCTGGTAACAATAAATCTTCAATAATAGGAAACAACGTCAATTACTGAAGGATTTCCTCCAGTGATTCCTTTATTAAATCTTCAATACTCACCCTCAAGTTGGAGCATGAATGTCCAACTTGCCATTCAGATTATGAGTAGCAGCAAGTGCAAATGATGACGAGAGAAGGCAAGTTGATCCGAAGATTTGAGACGAGTTAATCCGGAGATCTGAGATGAGTAGAATATAGAGGAGGGTATGATAAACCCGCTCTAATACCATGTCAAAATTGAAGAGACAAAAAAAAAAATGAACACAAAGATATAACATGGTTCAACCACTAGGGCTTACATCCATGACATAGATCCCAAAGGGCTACACCACTCCTGTTATATTTTCTCTTCAAATTGTTTACAATGAGCACCTCTATTTATAGGTGAAAGAATAAAAGTAATAAATATGACAAATATATTGATGGAGGATTCCTAAAATCACTCCAATCAGTATCTTATCATAGGCTAAAATCACTCCTATAATATTTTCTCTTTTCAAACACAATACAATGGTGGAGGCTCCTCAATATAGGAGAAGAAATGATGAGAATGAAAAGAAATAGAAATAGGAAATAAGGAGGATCATTCTGCACTGATTCCTCTAGTAACAATAAATCTTCAATAATAGGAAACAACATCAATTGGAGGATTTTCCTCTACTGATTCCTCTATTAAATCTTCAATAATAATTATACCAATAACTAAAGGAAATTAGATTGACGGTAGGGATCAATTTGTTAAACACATGTAATTAGAAGGGTGGAAACTGTAATTATCCAAAATACAGGGGAGGTGAGTGTAATAAACCCTAACGACTGGGGAGGTAAATGTAATTTACCCACACAAAAAAAAAAAAATTGTGAAAGCTCCATGTAAAATAGGATTATTTTGTAATATCAACCAAAATTCTCATACTGATCTTTTGTATTGAAATAAATTGCAGAAGAGCATTTTAGAACAACCCTTCCAGCTGAAGAACATAGTGTCAATTAGAATTGTACCCAGTCTGCCCCTCCGAACACCCTTGCCTAATAGAGATCTCACTAGTAATGGCCTAATAGTTTAATAGATAAAAAAGAAAGTTGATTGATGAGTCTAACCATACCTCAAGTCCAGAATTTGAGGAGTCACTAATGACGGAATCAGAATCACTAGTGTCATCATCATCTGCCATGCTAGTTGAGAATTGAGTATACCGTGAGACAAAGTAACTTGTGTCATCTAAACCATCTGGGTTTGGTACAAAGGCAGCCTGCACACAGTCAAGTAATAAATTATTAACAATATAGAAAATATGATACTAAAACAAGAAAACAAGCACCTGAACTGTGCAATCAGTAAATTTTATAAAACAATAAATGTATGTCCATTCACATGCATGCCAACAACAGCAACATAAATGCACACAAAAAGCAGAAATAAAATGAACGCATTGGGAGGTAAGTTGTCATAAGGCTCAACAATGTACTAATTTCGCAGCATTGTGGATTCATGCACGACATTTTCAAAGCACTTCCATGAACTTATCCTAACTGGAGAACGCACTGAATACACATAAAAGAATGACATTAGATTTATTTTCTCATTATTGGTCATATCTATAGAACTTCAGAATTGGGCCCATAAACTGAAAATCCGTAACCCCAATTGCTACTGGAATACTGTCTAGTGACTCTAGTTAACTTATATTTTATTCAGTAAACCTCATTATCAGCGCGAGGTTGAGTAATTTGGAAGCTCATAAAGTTCATAAACTTGAGGGCACGAGTTTGAGCATTAGTTGTACAGTTAAATAAACAAACAAGAGAGGCATGCATCCCGACCTTCTGTAATGCAAGGGTGTCCCAGTTAACTCCCCTGAAAAATGGATGAGCTTTGACCTGTAAGAAAGTAAAAAACCAATCTGGAACACTTAGTTTATCTCCCAATAAATCATATCGTTTTAGTTTATCTTCTAAGTAATCATATCGTTGAGACAACTAGTCCATATTTTAAATAATCATTAAGGTGCAGACGATGTTAATTTGTCAATAACAAAATTTAAACACAGAAAATACAACCTCAGACGAACCCTTGGCTCCAAGGCGCTGATCTGGATCATGAACGAGAAACCTATAAAGGAAAAGATTATGGTGTGAATGAGATATTTTAACATAAATAAATCCGTTTACAATTTTCACACAAAAAAACACAGGCAAAAAGCAAAATGGCAAGAAAAAATTTGTATGGCCAACCAATATATTTTTGGCAAATTTCTGCAGAGTGAATCAAGACAAATTACAAATTGTAGGTCAACTATGCCAAAAAAAATGTCAGAAACAATATACTTGAGTTACATATGAGTATGAGTGGGAATCTATAATGTAAAACTATTGGGAAAAGTGAGGGTTGAATGAGGGATCATGGAATATATATACATTTAAAAAGAAGACCTTAAAGTGGTTCTAAAGTTTGATATGATACTTGGAACAAGACCTTTAGAAGGTTTATGCATTTTAGAAAGGGAAACATATAATAATGCTGCAAAGAAGAGATGATTTGATCTAAATTGAAGGTATTAAAGAGAAAGACAGGTAGATAATGATACTACTTGATTCAATAACAGGAGATATAAAATTCTCAATCTCTAACCAAAATGTAGCATTTGTCATGCAAAATGGTAGAACAATATATGCAGCACTGACTAATAGTTAGTCTAATCAATGCAAATAAAAGGATACTAAGTGGAGATGAAAATTTTTTAAACTCATTTGTTGGCATAAAGGCTCCCTAACCAAGCTTAACTTGGTAGTTTTGGTGATTCTAACTACTATTATGTGATCTAACTATCTACTTGAGTGTGTTTCATTTCAGATAGACATTTATACTCAGGTACATAGGAAGGTTCTTAGCGTCCATTCTCACAGTCAAGGAACTCAACATCAATGAATTATTAGAGGTCAAGGACTTAGGCAAGTGAGTTGATCCATGAAGCACAAGCTCAAGTTCTCTTCATGAAGTACAAAGATCAATTCTAAAGAGAGAAATAACAGACGTCTTGCCAAACTTATTTCTCCTTATGAGCAGCTAGATGTCTTCATGAGACTTTACGTCTCCTTTCTCAGTCACACCAATAGTCACATGGATATCTCCTAATGAGATTCATTTTCCCCTAATTCAAATCAGACTAAAGCTTCAAGAAAAAGCTTCCCTTTACGTCTTCCCAAGGTCAGCTGTTCTGACTTTACCACTTCCCCACACAAGTCACAGAGTAGTCAATCAGTTCACTTTGGTATTTATTGCCGCGAACACACTGACACAAGGAAGCTTGTGGTGATGACTCAAACAGCTCTATTATCTGAATTGAGCTGGAAGTATCAGCTTCTTTGGACAACAGTTAAGCACAAGTCAATCGCTAAACGACACACGAACATCACATAAATCACCAAGACGCCTTACATGAAGAACTCTCTTTTCAAATAAACATCTTGCACAAATAACTCCCTTTTCAAACCAACTTCTTCTCCAAACAATTCCTCACGTACTCCAACGGTCACAAATTCAAAAAAGGCTACAAATACACTTCTTCCCCAACGTCTCAAACTTGAGAGCAGTAGTTATACTGACCTCCACCATAGATGCATATGGTTTGAGTGAGTGATAGAGAGTACAGAACCCAGTACACTGGATTGAGCTTGAGTGTGAGTACAGAAGCCAGTACTCGAGTGAGAAAGAGTGAATTGAGAGAGATGGGGTATAGAGACCAATACTCTAGGTGAGTTGAATGTGAGTGAAACAGAACATACTAACCAGTGCTTCTGTTGGTGTGAAAGAGAGTGAGTGAGCGTAACAGAGCACATATATCAGTGCTTCCGTATGAGTGAAACAAAGCATATACCAGTCCCTCTGTTTGTCAGATTGAGTGTAAGTGAGTGTACAGAAACCAGTCCACAAGTGAGGATGAGTGAACTGGGTGAGAAAGAGTACATAAACCAGTACTCTAATGCGAATGAGTGAATGTGTGTGAAACTCTTCATATTGCATCTTCACCATACATACCTTGAGTCGAGCTTTTACTTTGAAATACTTATTTTGACTCGAAGTTGTGAGCTTAACTGTTGTATCAGTCCATTCAAGGGACATTCATATATCTTGTTACCTCAAATCTTCTGTCAACACTTTGAGAGAAGTCCAAGTGGTTCACTTGGCAACTAGGCTGCTTGTGGAGCATGGTAAAGGTTACTTCTGAGCCTGCAAAAGAGAAGATGGCCCTTGACATCTCAAAAACAAGGAGAGTTGTGCTCTTCATCCTCAAAAGGAGTGAGTTACTCCTCAGCTCGTTAAAAGGGGGGTTTGATCGTCACCCGAAGAGAAGCAGTTAGTGGAATCCTTGAGAAGTTCTTGAGAGTTGAGGCATGGATGTATGTTAGCATGGGTTGTACCGAACCATGTAAAAATTCCATTGTCTAGTTGTTTGCATTTTTCTAACTCATAATCTTACTTGCCTAGCTGATCTGCTAATTTGATTATATTGTTCCTAATCTTATTATACCATTCTGCATCAAACTGTTTATAGGCATGTTACATAAGTGTTGATATAGTTGCGGTGAATATGTTAGGAAGGAAAGAAATAAGAAGCTTGAACTTCTTAAGTGATCTTAGTTGTGCTAGTTCAATGTAAGCTATCCTTGTAATATGATACCTAATTAAACTATTGTACATGTTGAGAACGTGCTTACCCAGAATACATAATTTACCAAATCTTCAAATGTTCACAATGAAATATTCATACTGTAGGAAAGAACACCATAAAAGATTATTGTGATCTTAAAATTAAAAACGATAAAGAAATGAGAGATCGGAAAATGTACCATAGTTTGTTAGAAGCCCCATACATCCCCCTCTAAGGTTCTTGTTTGGGTAACATCATCCAATATGTAACATGTAACAACCGTATTTTGTATTTAATTAATGTATTATATATATGTAGATGTGTATGTGTAGTTGAGTGGATAAAGGATTTACATTCAAATTTTGATTTTACAAGATTGTTATCTACTTGACTGATAGGATAGTAGGGATAGATAGGAATAAGTTTGACCAGATGTTTACTAAGGGGATAATTATTTTCTGTTCAGTGCATTTAATCAAGAAGGCTTCAGTGTAGAGAGAGTTTCAGGGAGAAGGAAGTCCGAAATTATCAGGAAAGTATTTCCTATGCATGATGTTGCTGATAGAGCCTAGTTTTCGTAACCAGAAAGAATTACCAGGGAAAATTGGAAATAAGAATGTGTTGGAGCAGGAAACTTACAACGAAGGAATGAGCAAATCAGGAAGTAATTTCCTGCCTTCTTCTGTATGTATAACATTGAGAATTATTATTTATTATTATTGTTTTTTGTCAGTATATTAGAAATATGAGTTAGCAGTTAAATGAATTAGGCTAAATTGTTATTCATGGAAGGTTGTGTATGAGTGATCTGCCTCTCTCTCTCTCTGATAAGTAATTGGAAGATGCCTAAAATATATGGGTCCATATATTGGTGTATAGGCAATAGGTTGGATTCACAGAATACTAATGGAGCATTTTAGAAGAAATGGAGGTGTTATTCATATTTAGAATATATATAGGTATAGATTATAGATGGTTTCCAATAGGAAATTCGACTAATATATACGACTGTTGACATAAAATTCTGGAATTTTAGATCTGTCACAATGGAATGTTTGAATTTATTTCTATTACTGACGGAACACTTAAAAGAGAACTGAAACAGAATTGGAATGGAAGAAGACGTGTTTGACTAATTTAAAACAGTGCATTAGATACAAAATATAATTGGGTCTATAAGAGTTTAACATAATTTTGGAGTCTAAAGATTGATTAGTGGAATTACAAGAGACAAACCACTGGGGTTGAGGTGTAATGGAATTACAAAAGAAACCACTAGGTAGAGGTATAGATTAATATGTGACAAAAGTGACAATGAAGACACGACAATATGTTGTAGATAAATGACTAAGGTTAGTTATCCAATAAGAAACTACACACACACACACACACACACATATATATATATGTATATATGTAGTCTTAGGCTTGTACAGCACATAATTTCGTGCATATAGATGATTGGGCATACACTTACAGTATATAAATGCACATTTAATAGGTGTATTTGAACTACTTATTATTACAGTGAGCATGGAAGTCAAAGTCTGAATTGTATAACTGTCTTTGTTGGGTTGATTAATGAAGCCAAACTCTATCTCATTAATTGTAAGTGTTTATTAGAAGCATGAAAATCATGTGAGTGTAATACCAGTAAATAACTCAAGTAAAGAAATTGGGAATATTATATTATTTACCAAGTTCAGAGTACTTGTGAAACCAACTACTTAATGATGCAAGAAAATGAGCATTTTTTTAAAAATTAAAAAATAAAAAATTATACTCCCTGTCACATATCAGTAGTGCCTCTTTCCTTTTAGGTATGTCCCAAATTAGTTGTCCCATTTGAAAAAATCAGAGCAAAAGAAATGCTATCTTTCCATATTTACCCTTTAAGTTTTCACATATCTCAAAACGTAGTAATATACATATTTAAACTTAAAAGGACAACTTGGTAATTTTAAAAGGAGACAATGCATTAATTGCATGTCCCCTTAAAAAGTTCTAATAACAAAAGTGGACATCTAATATAGGACGGAGGGGGTTGTATTAAAAAGGGTTGGAGGAATCATAAGTATTAACTTAAAGACAAATACGGATGTGTTCCATCTTGAAAAATGGATGTGTTCCTGCATATGTATAAACGGATGTTTTCTTTATTGAGCTACTGGATATGTTCCTTCAATTTTTTTTTGATAAGTAAGATTACATTGAAGAAAGGATCTCAAAAGGGTGCTCCCAGAGGAAACAAAGCAAACCAAGATATGTTCCTTCATAAAAATGATTCAGTTAATCAGTATTGGATGTGTTCCTTGAGTTTGATATTGGTCATGGAACCAAAGAACAGAGAATCTTTAACATCTGTTTTGTCACCCATGGAGACCGAGCAAGAACGAGATGAGATCCAAGTAAGAATAGGATCCAAGCAAGGAGATCAGCAATAGGATTCTTTCCAAGCAAGGCTATGCTATGCCATACAATCGATGAAGCTGTAACCTTTTTTTTTCCCCCTTTAATAGAGAGAAATGGTGGAGACTGGGTGAAGAAGAGGAAGACGGGAGTTGGGTCTCAGGAGCATTTTTGCTCTGATACCATGTTGTAAATAAGAGCAAGAAAATAGAAGAGAAGATCTCTTGTATATCCCTTAGATGTGAGTACAAGTGGGTTTATATAGGAACCCAAGCCATACAATCAGTACATTAATTTAGCCAATTACCAGAAATTAAGCTAATCAAAATACTATAATCAAGCTAGCAGATTTTATGCATCAGAATATTCCTATAATCAAGCTAGTAGATTACATGTAGCAGAATAATCAACTTATCTAATTAATTACAGGCTGTAAACAGCCTATATTCACGACAATACCAAGTGATTAGATATTTTATTTTGCGAACTCAAAACACTATCAAAATTTTCTGTTATTTCCTCAGGACAAGTCCATTGCGTCCTCTGATTCGTGTAATAGCAAAATAGAAAAAGATAAATAATACCAAGCAAGTGTTAACAACGCTCTCACATCCTATAATTTTACATCTAATGATTCAACTGCTCCTTAATTCTTCCATAATGCTGCCAAGTCTTAATATTTTTCATACCAAATTTCTGTCACATTCATGTGATGAACATAATTAAGCAAAGTCAAACTCTACAGAATACTATTAATCGTGGGAACCATTTCAAAATGCTTGAGGCACAGACTCGTTAAACAATTTCAAAGGAGGATAAACAAAAATCAATACTGATGTATCAAAACCACAAAAACAACACAGAAACTAGAGTCAAAAGTTCTATTAACCAACCTGTCAATCAAGTCTTGGGCCTCATAAGACATGTCTTTAGGAACAGAGGGCCAGGGGATTTTCCTGTTAAGAATGTTGTCGAAGATAATCTGTGCAGCCAAGATGGTGCAAATGTTAAAACAATTATGTTTCTCATCCCAAGTGGAAAACTACAACTATATTAAGTACAACCACAACCTTATCAAAACCTAGTGCACATAAGAATGAGCAAGTAATCGATAATCAGTAACAAATAACAATGTAGTTGTAGCAACCAACACACCACGACATTTCTTTTCTGAACTACGGCCATTGCTAGTAGTAACAACTTGTCACGATCCATTGGTTCATATAGTTCCTCAAGCTTAAGGCAATTAAAAATATCTGCCAAGTGAGAGGCATGCCCAACATTTCTTCTGCAAATCTTTTTTTTTTTTTTTTGACAAGTAACATTTCTTCTGCAAATCTTTATTTCCCATTCATGCAACATTTTATGAATTAAGTTGCAAATGTTGCACTTGAAACAATTGTTGAGTTAAAATTTGAAACCTGACATGTTTAATATCCTTTCAAAAACAACAATTTGAAATAATACAAGTGGATAGTGGATGAGAAACAAAACAAACACAAACATAATGACTTTACTGCTCTCTATTCTCTACCATGCACTGGCATCCAAAGAAATATATACATGAACAGATAAGTCCAATAATAAAGCAAACCTCTGGAAGTTCAGCATTGAAAGGAGGGATGCCACAGATAAATTCAAATAGGATAATTCCCACTGACCACCAGTCTGCAGCATAACCTGCAGGAATGCCCAGGAGGTCATTCAACTGTCTAATATACTGAAAAACATTCACATGCAGATTGTGTCCAAACCATGCTCAGTTCCCAGAAGAATCTCAGGTGCCAAGTAGTCTGGTGTGCCAACAGCTGACCGCTGACTTCTATCCTCTGTTTGTTGATTGTGCAGCCCATGGGAGTCCGCAAGAGCAGTTCCATTTATCTCGGGTCCAGGTAAATCGCCTGTGCTGTTCATAAGGCCAATCTTTGACAATCCAAAATCTGTAAGCTGGTAAACCAAGTAATGATTGGTATATCATGTTGAAGATGTAAAGTTAAAATATATATGGTATGAACGTATACGAGTCATGACTTCATACAAGGCACCATTGGGTGGAGCCATATAGGAGGGAAATTTCCATAATTCTTCTGGTAGTTCTTGTTTTTTATAAGTTTATTCAAGGTAATTTCTATATTTAATCCAAAAATTGTAAAAGGTTATCTTAAGACTCTGCAAACATTCACATCAGTGGCGGATCCAAGAATTTATTTTAGTGGGGGCAACGCCGAACAATGAGAAGAAAATATTTTTTAGCAAAATAAAATTAAAAGATCTTAAATATTGGTTGACACCATTTTCATTCAATAAATTTATAATAGTTCCTCAACCAGCTTTTATGTTTTGAACATTCAATGATAATTTCTTTTGATATATGAAATACTCCCAGTAAATTGCAAGACTCTATCGTAATTTTAATTATTTGAAAAACCGTTTCATAAAAAGACCAATCTATTCTTAATTATTATTATTATTATTATTTTGATAAGTAAAAGAAGACCAATCTATAAATGTTGACAAAAATCTTATCCTTTTCTGTTATAACCAAATATGAAATTTTTATTCACGAAGTGTGAGATTGGGTGAAAAAAGAGAATTAAGGATTTTCCTAATTGGCTTAGTGTCAAGAAATATATTGAAAAGAGACTTACATGGCTCTCTTTTCTCCTTTTTGTCTTGAAAAAAGAATGATAGGGTGAAAGAGAGATGTCAATGACTAACATGGAGGAGATTGACTAGATGTGAGTTGTAGAAAAGTGATGTGCGAAGAGGTTTATGAGACACAGATATAAACTACTAAAAGAACGTGTTGAAAGGTCCAGACTGAAGGCTTTTTTTTCTTTTTTTGGAATTATTTATAGTGGGGGCATTTTTTTATTTTAAAAAATTATATATACAAAAGTATAATTAACAAAAGTTGAGTGGGGGCAATTGACCCCACTCAACCCTATCTGGCTCTGCCACTGATTCAAATTATTCTAACCACCTCCAGTAACGGAGAAAACATCTGCAAGAGGTTTTTCTCATATGTTTTTAACAAAAGGTGGAAAAGAATTTTTTTTTTTTTTTGATAAGTAACAAAAGGTGGAAAAGAATTATGCAAGTACTTCTAACTTCAGAAGACATCTTCTCAAAGCCTGAAGAGAATTTATGTAACAAAGTGGAAATTGAAATCATCTCCTCTCTTTAATAGCTAAATAATGTTTTTTTTTTTTTTTTAATACGACATTCTATAGGTATTCAATATCAAATCTCAAGTTTGTTTTTTGTTTTCGGAATGTCAATGCAAAATGAATATGAGAAATTAGAAACCACATGGAGCATTAATTAGGTGGCCATTGCTTAACAAACAAATGGCTACAGAACCAGGAATAAAAAAAAATGGCTACATGCAAGGCATACTACTAAAACTATATGGAACTCTTAGTATATGTTAAAAACTCATGATATTTTATACAGTCTATCAACCAAACCTTGATATGTCCATCATGTGCAATCAATATGTTGTCCGGTTTCAAATCACGATGCACAATTCCAAGAGACTGTAGGTATTCTAAAGCAAGAACCTGAAAAATGCAAATATCAACTAAAAAAACAAAAAATAAAAAATAAAAAGAAGACGACTAGCCAAGAAGCAAAAAACTTATCCATGAAATGATTTTAAACAAACCAGTTCAGCAATATAGGTACGAGCTACATCTTCCTCAAGGCAACCAACTTTCTTCAGCAAAGAATATAGATCACCTCCATTAAGATATTCCATAACCAAATAAAGGTTGTCCCTACTGGTGAATGAATAAAAAAATCGAACCTGCAAAAGCAATACCATATATTCATGTCGTGAAAATCAATATGGAGCATTGAAAAGAATCAAATGTGAACAATTTTTCTTAGGAAATCAACTTTTAAAAAGGGAAGAGCTTCGATAAGAAATTTAGATAATTAATTAACAAAAAAATGCAGGAATTGGAAGCTTAACTACGGGGGGTGTCTGAGTATCAACTAGGGGGAAAAAAAAAAAAAACTTAACTACATGCAACCTGAGAAGCACATATGGGTCCAATTTCAAAACACAGATCAAATTCTATATTGACATCATTCAAATATGGTAAATGTCCTAGCTGAAGATAAATTTAGAATTCCATATTACCACAAAAGGATTTCGAACTGTTATCAATATGTTACGCTCTGCCAATATACGCTCAATATCATTTTTCCGTATCATATCCAATTTCTTGAGCTCCTGCATAAGTACAACAATCATGATGAGAATCTACACCAGAAATAGCATATAATACAAGTTCAAAATAACAATTAGTTAATTAAATAAAAGATACATATCAAAGGTGTGATTTTTATTTTTATTTTACCAAACTTGTTAGTTAATGATTGAGAATTGAAGCATAAGCAAAGACTTTCGAGCAAAGTCATTGTTGATAAAACAAACTATTAAGTTTATTGACACAACTAAAATTTTGATTGTAGTCAAATGTTTGACACGGAAGTACCTCTCAGTCTCGCCAGTGCACTTCTTAAGAGTCTTCAGGTATCGTATTGTAATTTAGACAGAACCAGATAAAAAGGAGGTAGTGGCTAAAGAATTATACATTTAAGGGGGAAAAATAAAATGAAAGGAGGCAGATAAAAATTCAATCATCAAAGAATATGACTATATACATTTTTAAAATAAGTAATATTACGATATACATTTCTAATTCAATATAATATGATAATAAACATTTCTAATTTTGACTCTACGCCATTGTATTAAGGCAAGAGATAAACAATTGAGGCAAATCTAGCCCCCAGACAAGCTAGGACATGAGTAGAGACTATCAATGTAATTTCATATCTAGTTGGTGCGGAAGGGGAAAAAATTAAAAATAATAATTTTTTTTTTGTAAAAAAACTTCAGTTTATCCACCCTATTTTGATTTAGTTCTACAGATTGAATACAATCAAGCAGAATCAAATTTGAATGCTACGGAAAAAATTGAAAACTCAAAAACGAAATAGAAAAGATACAAAATCAATAAAAGAAGGTGGGTGGGAACAGTGGTGGAGTCATGTTGGGACCAGGTCATTTATTTATAATTTTTACTTTTAAGTTTTGATAATTCTAAAATTGCCCCCACTGAATTTTTAAAATATTCACTAAAAACCTTAATAAAAACTTGTAAATGTCAAAAGATTCCTCAATTTTTAAATCATTTGCTCAATAAGATTTTTAAAATTCAGAAAAAATCCTAATTTGCTATTAAATTTTCTGTTATTTATATTTTCTATACACGAATTTTGATAATTATAGAAGTGCCTCGATTCAACTCCTAAAGAATTCGCAAAAGACCATCAAAAAACTTCCAGTTTTCAAAACTACCCTTCATTTAACTCATTTGCCAAACAAAATTTTCAAAATTCAGAAAAAGACTGTCTTTTCTCCTCTGGGGTCCCACAAAACTTTTAAGAATCAAAACTAAAAAAATAAAACTATGCAATTTTTCATTTTGGTTCAATTTTTCTCATCATATTATGGTTAATGGTGCCCCAACAGACTTAAATTCCAGGCTCCGCCACTGGGTGGGAAAACTTATTAGATACCATTTGACTTTGGTAGTGTGTTATTAAAGGCCCAAGGCGCACCAAGGCGCTAGAGGTCCTTTGGAGCCTAGGCACGAAGCGCACAGCGAGGCGCGCGTCTGAGTGAAGTGAGACGCACAATTGAAAATTTAAATTACTATAAAAACATTGATATCTCATAAGTCATATCAATATTCTAAAAATTAATATCAAATATAAAAAAGTAAATCCATCAACAAAACAAGCATCCAACAACCATAAAACAGAGCACAAATTTGTTTTCTTGAAAGGCAAAGCAGGATTTGTTCTTTTGAATGGCAAAACAAAGCACAAAAAGAAATAAATTTGTCAAGAAAAAAAACTGTTAACAAAAAAAAATTGTTAACAAGAAAAGAAAAGAAAAAACACAGCCAAAAAAAAAAAGATGCATAGACAGAAGTAGATGTAGAGAGAGAAGTAGACGAGAAGAGAGAGAAAGTGTTAAAGAAAAAAAAGGAGAAAAAACAGAGCCCCCCAAAAAAAGACAAAGAAGAGAACTAGACGAAGAGAGAGATATAAACAAAGATAAGAAGAGAGGAGAAGATGAAAGAACTGATGTGGCTTCGTCGTTCATCTCTGCAACTAGGGTTTCGTCATTGGTCTCACGGTCTCACTCTTTCTCTGTTCGGTTGACACTTTGACTCTTGGGCTTTCTTATTTGTTTATTCTTTTGAACAAAAGTTTCTTCTCTCGTACGTTTGGACTTTCTTATTTGTTTATTAAGTTGCCAAAAGTACCCTTTTTGACTTAAGAAATAGAATAATCATAGTTTTTTTAATAAAAAAATCAGTGAGGCGCACCTGACAAACAGGACAAGTCGTAATCGAGGTGCATGCCTAGTAAACATCAATAAGCCTGGGATGACAACAGGCGCTAGACCTGCGCCTCGAACCTAGGCGCGTCTTTAACAACACTGCTCTGGTACTTAATAAGTTTTACCTATTATTGAATTTGAACCAATGACACCCACCCTATGAAAGCAACACTCTAACCACTGAGTTAACTAGATCATTTATCATCAAAAATAGAACCAACCCATCACATCGATGAATTGTGAATATCATATTAATTATACGCAATAGCTGCTAAATCATGGAATATTAATCTTGGCAAGAAATTACATACATGATAAAATATGTATCACAAACACTAAGGGCTATAGCTCAATTAGGTAGAGCACCTCGTTTACATGCGGGCTAATGTTTTTTGGGGGAGCCTATCATGTGGGTAAACAGCAAAAAACCCTCAACTTTCACGATTTTGTAGAAAACCTCCCTGAACTTCCGTTTTTTTTCACGATTTCGTACCCAATGCCGTTTGCGGACAGTTACTATTGTTGTCGGGGGCTTATTTGTTATTACTTATATAATGTAGGGTGCGTATGTGTAATTTATGAAACTTCTTAATATAAATAGAATGTGGTGGAAGGATGAAAGTATTCTCTCTCTTTCCCCATCTCTCTCTCTCTCTCTCTTTCCTCTCCTCCTCTTTCTTCTCTTCTTCATCTTCTTCTACTTTACTCTTGTTTTGATTATAGCTTAAAGTCAACAACTATAATGATGGAAATTTGACATTTTGAACCTGAAATCTCTATTATACCCTTCTCTATTGATGGGTGAGACTTGAACCCTCCACCTTATGCATAAAAAGGAGATGAAATATCATTTGACTACGCATTGGTTCTAGTCTTTGTGAATTTGTATATATAACTTTAAAAATATATATAAGTTGAAAAAAAAAAAAAAAAAAAAAAAAAAAAAAACTATAATCTTTTTTAGGTTCACGACTCCACCGGTAATGTAAATGGGTCATACATATTTCGTATTTTATATATATATATATATATATATATATATTCCTAAATTTTGTGTCATTGAGGGTTCTTTTGTCATTTTACAACCAATGTTCTTTTTATATTTCATTTCTTGAGGGGTAAAATGGTAAAATAGAAGTACGTTAACGGCATTTTAATTGGTTGGGGGTAAGTAATGACTTTCAAATAACTGAGGGGGTTAGTTGCATAACCGAGGGGGTCTTTGCAAAACCGAGAAAGTTGAGGGGGGATATTTGTAGTTCTGATGTAGAACGGCTAGCTCATGCACATGATCACCGTAAATCAGGGAAGCTGAAACGGTAAGGAGGGAAATAGAAGATATTATTCTCCACGGTAAGATTTAAGGAGATTTGGTGTAGTTTCCAACAATAGAAGATATTATACTCCATTACAAGATTTAAGGAGGATTCTGCACCATCAAATCTCATATTTCCCCAACGCATGCTTTATTTTTATTTTATTTTTGACTTGCCTATATTAAGAGAAGAGATGTAAGTCTGCAGACATCATTATTATCAATATAATTTCAGTTTCTCTCTTATGAGTGTGTTCTTTGTGAATTCAAGGGTTTAACCCTATTCTTTATCGTTTCTGCTACGTTAGTTGGTATCAGAGCAAGGTTCCGAATCCAAGATTCGCCTTTGTTTCGATGGCTGGTTCACAAGATGGAAGCAACCCCTCCAGCGACGGTGATCGTGATGGAGTAGCTCTTTTGAGGGCTTAGTTTACTAAATTCTAGACCAAAGTTAATCAAACCTTACTTGATATGCATAAAACTATGCGTCAAGTATTGGCGAGATTGACAACGGTAGAACTTAACCGCGAGAACAACAAGCTGCCCAACAACGGTGATCATGGATGTCCTGCTGGTAATCGCAACCCAAACCCATCGAATAGGCAACCAGCCTATGAGGAAAATGTCGGTTTTGGTCAAGGGCAGATCCAGCATTTCTGAATGGGGTGGGCTAACTTTGGATTGGGTTACCATTATAATTTTCTTTTTTTTTTTTTTTTTTTTTTTTGGGGGGGGGGGGGGGGGGGGGCGGGCGGGCTAGGCTGAAGCCCACCTTCGCCCACCCCTGGATCCGCCTTTGGTTTTGGTAACAACTGAGCCATGCAGGTGTTTGGAGATAATCGAGGTCGATGGGAAATTGATGATTCCATGGATTTTCGTATGAAGATTGACCTACCCACCTTTCAAAGTCATCTTCGTATTGAACAATTCTTGGAATGGATTAATGAAGTTGAACGTTTCTTTGACTATATGAAAATCCAGGAGGAGAAGCAAGTCAAACTCGTGGCCTATAAGTTGAAAGGCGGCGCATCAGCGTGGTGGGATAAAGTGCAAACTACCCGCGCATGCGGGGGTAAAGATCCGGTACGTACATAGGTTAAGATGAAGAAGTTGATGAAAGCCCGATTTTTAGCCCTGATTACGAGCAGGTTCTTTATTAGAAATATCAGTCCTGCATGCCGAGAAGTAGAACGATTGCTGAATATGCTAAAGAATTTTATCGGTTGTCATCCCTTAACAACCTGGTGGAACCCGAATTTAGCATAGTGGCCCGTTTCAAAGGCAGGTTACGAGGGAATATTGAAGAGAAAGTGGCGTTGCAACCACTATTCAAACTGTCTGAGATTGTCACAGCGGCACAGAGAGCAAAATCGTTACTGGAGAAGTCGAAGAATCGGTCTTGTGGTTCATATAATACCCCACGTCCTACACATGACATGGGTAAACAGACCGCGGTAGTCCCTATTCCAATGACATGGCGTGGCATTGGAGATGGTCCATCAAAGGCCAAAACCGCAACACCCCATAAGCCCTGCTGGAAGGGGAGCCCCCACTATGAGAGAAAATCCCTATGAACACCCAAGTATGAGCAAGTGTTTTCGATGTGGAGAACCTGACCAGAAATCCAACAATTGCCCCAAGCGACCTACAGTAAATTTGGTCGAGAGTAAGGCGAGGGTGAGGAAGGTGAGTTCGCTAACTTTGAAGAATAAGAGGTGACTAAAGGAGACAATGGCGAGTTGTTGTCCCACTCTTTAGTCGAGAGGAAGTTGATGTTCACGTCAAAGAAGGAGGAGCATCCGCAACGTCATAATGTGTTTTGTACACGTTGCACTGTCAACCATAAGGTATGTAACGTTATTATTGATATTGTCAGTAGTGAGAACATTGTTTCCTTAACAATGGTTCAAAATTGGGGCTTAAAACAGATAAACATCCCCATCCATACAAAATTGGATGGATCAAGAAAGGCTCAGAAACGCGAGTAACTAAAACCTGCACTGTTCCATTCTCAATTGGGAAAATATAGGCAAAGAAGGTGCGTTGTGATGTAGTCGACACGGATGCATGCCATATGATTTTGGGTAGACCATGGCAATTTGATGTTGATGCCACTCACCGTGGTAGAGACAATATGTATATTTATTAGCATATATGATAGCCACTATTTATGGAATGACTTACCATAATAGCAAAGATTTGATTATGCTATAGAATATGCCATAGAATATGCTTTAGAATAAGTTGTGATTTGATTTAGTTTCCTTTCTTCTAATATGAGCATGTGCTCATTTTATCTATAAATACTAGAGTTGTGAATGAGTAATTCATCTCATTCAAGCCTTTACACAATTCTCTCATTTTCCTTTTATATTGTATTTCCACTTGGTATCAGAGCCAACACCTTTCCACACCTTTCAGCAACCTTGCTACTTGTGCGACAACTACCTTGTGACATCGTGTGACGTTGCCTACATGTGTTTTCTGTGTTGCTGTTTTGTGATCGAAAACAGGTATTTTTAAGTTTTACAATTTCTTTTTTACACTTCTAGGGTTGGGTAAATTGGGATAGTTGGTTTCCAACACCTAGAAGGGCTTGGGTAAAAAAAAAATAGTCTACTATGGATATTAAGGAGGAGGCTGTCTGGCTATATGTAAGCGGGCAGCGCTCCTTAAAAGAAAAGGTATGTATTAAGATTTTTCAGGAATGGCCTGAGGAGACATTGTTATTGTTTATGGTCTGAGGAGACCCTTTGATTTATGAACAAAATTTGTGGTGTTTTTGGATTTTTTTTATTGTCGTGTGATAGATTATAGCAGATTCAGGGTCCTCGACTGTTAATTCTCTTGGATCAAGTTCTGTGGGTGTTGGTGCCATTTTTCCTACCAACTCATCAGAAAATCCAGAACTTCAAATCACCACAGTGAAGTTGGATGGTTCCAACTATTTGATTTGGGCACAGTCTGCCAAGATGTTCATTGGTGGCAAAGGCAAGATTAGCTACATTACTGGTTCTGAGAAAGAGCCAGCTGAGTCAGATAAGGCATATCCACAGTGGTTTGCAGATAACACTATGGTTATGTCTTAGCTAGTCAATTCGATGCAACCAAACATAGCTGTTGGCTATATGTTTATGAAGACTGCTAAGCAAATTTGGGATTCAGTTCAACGCACTTATTCTCAGAGGCAGAATAATCCACGAATTTTCCAGTTGAGGCGAGATCACCAGGATTTCTCAAGGTGACTTGAAAGTTTCAGGTTACATCGCCAAGCTTCGTGCTATTTGGGAGGAGATGTCATATTATGATTCCTTCCACTCTTGGAAGGATCCAAATGATGCAGTTTTATATGCAGGAATTGTGGAGAAGAATCGAGTGTTGCAGTTTCTTGCCGGGTTGAACGACGAGTTTGAGTATGCTCGTGTTCATTTATTGGGCTTATCTTCATTCCCTACTCTTGAGGATGAATACTCCTGTGTGTTGTCAGATGAGAGCCCCCGGACTCATCCATGAGGTGTTGCTTCTGTTGATCGTTCTACTATAGCAGTTCGGGTTCCCAAACTTTCAGGAACTTCACCAACCCAGTCAGTTCAGAGCACTACCACCGATCCTCCTCTGGGACGACAACGCAAACGGTGTGACCACTGCAGAAAAATTGGTCGCATCAAATCTCGTTGTTATGCTCTACAATCTACATAGACGCCCACCGCAACAGAAACAACATCCTCAATCCTCTGCACATTCTGTTACACAACCAGTCTCATTATCAACTCTTGACAACCCTGCCTCTACATCTTCTGCCACAGTTACCTCGACTCAAGCTCATTTGGACAAGTTCAAGCAATTCTTCAACCAAATGGAGGCATCATCTCAGCCAACCTCCACTTATGCCCACTCAGGTACTATTGCGTCTGCACATAGCGTATCTACATCTTTGACACCATGGATCATTAATTATGGTGCTTCAGACAATATGACTAGTATGCCCTCACTCTTCCAATCTTATAGTATCTGCTCTGGCCAATGCAAGGTCCACCTTGCGGATGGCTCTCCGTCTTCCATTGCTGGGAAGGGTCACATATCAGTTACTCCTTTATTAACTTTGTCAGATACACTCTATGTTCCAAAGTTGACTACAAATCTTATTTCTGTTAGTAGCGTTACCAAACAATTAAATTATAGTGTAATGTTCTTTCCCTCTCATTGTATTTTTCAGGATCTGGTGTCAAAACAGACGATTGGCAGTGGGCGTGAAGTGGACAGTTTATACCTGTTGGATGCTCCTTTGTCACCTCAAGCACATTTAGCTTCATTTTCTAATATTATCTACTAAAGCCCAGCTTATGCGTTGGCACATGCATTTAGGACATATTTCTTTCGATTATTTGAAATATTTATTTCCTTCCTTATTTTGTAACGTGACAGTGTCAGATTTATCCTGTGAGACATTTCATATGGCTAAACATGTTCGTTCTAATTATCCCGCTAGTAGTAATAAATCTGCTTTAACACCTTTTGATCTTGTTCATTCAAATGTGTGGGGTCCTTGCCCAGTTACTTCTAGCCTTAGATTTCGATATTTCGTGTTGTTCATTGATGATCATAGTCGTGTTACTTGGCTTTATCTTATGAAAACCAAAAACGAGGTATACACCATTTTTAAAAATTTTATGACAATAGTTCAGACTCAATATGGTCATACCATTAAAAAATTCAGATCTGACCAGGGTACAGAGTACACTTATGGGGAGGTACAACGGTTATGTACAGAATTTGGGATTGAGCATCAGATGGCAAATGTTAAAACTCCTCAACAGAATGGTCGTTCTGAGAGAAAAAATTGCCACATCCTTGACTTAGCCAGAGCAATATGCATTGGCATGAATGTTCCCCAGTCATTTTGGGGAGATGCAGTTCTTACCGCTGTTTACATCATTAATAGGACTCCTTCTAGGATTCTTAACTTTGCAGCCCCACTCTCAATCTTATATCCCAATTCATCTCTTTTTTTTATTCCTCCGCGAGTCTTCGGGTGTGTGTGCTTTGTTCAGCAGTTGGGGCAGACTCATACAAAGCTTGACCCCAAGGCTTTGAAGTATGTCTTTTTGGGCCATTCTCACTCTCAAAAAGGTTATAGGTGTTACCATCCTCCCAGTCGTCGGCGATTTATATCCATGGATGTTTCTTTCTTTGAGCATACACCATACTATAGTGGTTCAGTTGGTTCTCAGAGTGAATGGTTCCCATTAAATATAATGGATGATCACCTTCTTCCGTCTTCAACTCCTTTACCATTACCTGTTTCGTCTTCTATGATTCCTCCTCGTGATACCCCTTCAACAGGGGGAATTGTTCCTTTTTCACAGGTTTATAGTCGGAGACAATAGGTACAAGCTTCTACTCCCATGATCGACTGCCCTGTTCCTTCGGCACCAGCTCCGCCTTCTCAAGCTATTCTTTCGCTTGATGATCGCCCCCATTGCTCTTCGAAAGGGTAAACGTTCTTGTACATACCCTATTTCTAATTTTGTTTCTAATTATGCTCCCTCACCCTCCTATCGGAGTTTTCTTGTTTCTGTTGCCTCGGTTTTTGTTCCTTTTAGTGTTGAGGATGCACTAGCACAACCTCAATGGCGTTATGCTATGACAAAAGAACTATAAGCACTTGAGAAAAATCAGACTTGGGACATGGTTAAGCATCCTATTGAACGAAAGGCTGTGGGTTGTCGTTGGGTGTTTACAGTTAAGCATAATCCTGGTAGGTCAGTTGCTCGTTACAAGGCCCGATTGGTTGCCAAGGGTTATGCTCAGACTTATGGCATAGATTATCAGGAGACTTTTGCCCCTGTTGCCAAGATGAATACCATCCGTGTATTATTTTTCGTTGCTGCAATTCGATCTTGGCCTCTATTTTAGATTTCAGTTAGATGTCAAGAATGCCTTTCTCAATAGTGATTTGCAGGAGGAGGTGTACATGGTTCCTCCTCCGGGCTTTCGTTCTCCTGCTCATTCTGGTATGGTATGTCGTCTTCATCATTCTCTGTATGGCCTCAAGCAGTCTCCTTGAGCTTGGTCTCATCGTTTTGGCACTGTTATGCTCAAGTTTGGTTTCCATCAAAGTGCAACTGATCATACCTTGTTTTTACGTCATTCAAGCGGTAAGACAGTTGCTCTCATTGTGTATGTCAATGATATTGTTCTTACCGGCGATGATACTACCGGAATTGATGAGGTTAAGAGCTATATTGGCCGTCAGTTTGAGATTAAGGATCTTGGTCCCCTACGGTACTTCTTGGGCATTGAGGTGGCTTATTCCAAGACTGGCATTTTCATCTCTCAACGTAAGTATGTTCTTGACTTACGTTCTGCTTCTGGTCAGCTTGGCGCTCGTCCTGTTGATACTCCGATTGAGCAGAATCATCGGTTAGCTGATTCTGAGGGGGAGTTGTTGTCAGATGTTGGTCAGTATCAACGACTTGTGGGGAAGCTCATCTATTTATCCATAACTCAACCTGACATTGCTTATGTCGTGAGTCAATTCATGCACTCTCCTCATGCCCCTCACCTTGATGCAGCTATTCGGATCCTTTGCTACTTAAAAGGGTGTCCAGTCTGTGGTATTTTGTTTGCCAATCATGGTCACTTACGTGTTGAGGCTTGGACAGATGTTGATTATGCAGGATCAATTTCAAATAGGAGGTCAACTTCGGGGTATTGTACCACTATCGGTGGTAACTTGGTTACTTGGCGCAGTAAGAAGCAGGATGTTGTCTCTCGATCTAGTGCAGAGGCAGAGTATAGGGCTATGGCTCTTGGGGTAGGTGAGTTGCTATGGCTAAAAACCTTGATGACAGACTTGTGCCTTCCAGTGTCGCTTCCATTCTCACTCTACTACGACAACAAGTCTGCCATTAGCATAGAAGCAAATCCCGTTCAGCATGACAGGACTAAGCATATAGAGGTGGACTGTCACTTCATTCGAGAGAAGATCATCTCTGGTCAAATTTGCACTCCATTTGTCACAAGCTCTCAGCAGCTTGCAGACATGCAGACATTCTTACAAGGGGCGTCAGCAAGATTGTGTCTGAGAATGCATTGTCCAAGATGGGCGTTTCAGATATCCACGCACCAACTTGAGGGGGAGTGTTAGCATATATGATACCACGATTTATGGTATGACTTACTATAATAGCAGAGATTTAACTATGCATATGTTAGCATATATGATAGCCATTATTTATGGAATGACTTACCATAATAGCAGAGATTTGACTATACTATAGAATATGCCATAGAATATACTTTAGAATAAGTTGTGAGTTAATTTAGAATTGATTTAGTTTCCTTTTTTGTAATATGAGCTCTATAAATACTAGAGCTGTGAATAAGTAATTCATCTCATTCAAGCCCTTACACAAAATTCTCTCATTTTCCTTCCATATTGTATTTCTACTATATTCTATACAAGAATGGTAAGAAGATTGTTCTAGGTCCGCTGAAAGAAGCCGAATTTTCCAAAGGAAATTCAGTTATGTTGATCAACAGTGAGGAATTTATAGGCGAAGTAACAACAGCCCCTGAAATCTTTGTTGTTATGTGCAAGAGGGAAGTGGTTGAACAACTAACGAGAGTTAAATCTTACAAAAGCAAGTGGAAGCCCATGTGCTGTTCAGGCCATACTAGTACAGAAGAAAGATGGCAATTGGAGAATGTGCATTGATAGTCGCGCAATTAACAGAACCACTGTCAAGTACAGATTTCCCATTACACGGTTAGATGATATGCTGGATATGTTAGCGGGATCGAAAGTCTTCACCAAAGTGGACCTAAAGAATGGATAGCATCAGATCAAAATCCGCACTGGGATGAGTGGAAAACGGCGTTCAAAACAAAGGATGAGCCGTACAAATGTTCGGATTATCCAACGCGCCGAGTACTTTCATACAATTGATGAATCAGGTACTCAAACCATTTATTGGTCGATTTGTAGTTGTTTATTTCGATGATATTCTGCTTTATAGTCAAATATAGGCAGAACACCTTTTGCACTTGAGAGAGGTATTAATGGCGTTGCAAAAGAATAAGTTGTTCATTAATCTGAAGAAGTGTAGCTTTGTGACCCCAAGCCTAGTTTTCCTCGACTATGTGGTTTGTAGTGATGGCATTCGGGTAGATGAGGAGAAGGTGAGGGCCATTCGAGAGTGGCCTACGCCGAAGAATGTGGGAGAAGTACGCAGTTTCAATGGCTTAGCCACGTTCTACCGAAGGTTCATCAGGAACTTCAATAGTATTGTGGCTCCCATCACAGAGTGCTTGAGATGAGTTTTGCCTTGATCAAGAGGAAAAACTATCAACAGCCCCAATCTTAGTACTTCCAGATTTTGAGAAGCTATTCCAGGTGGATTGTGATGCCTCAATAGTGGGAATCGGAGTATTTCTATCACAAGAAGGAAGACAAGTAGCGTTTTTACAGTGAGAAGCTGAGTGAAGCACGCAAGAAGTGGACTACCTATGAGTTGGAATTCTATGCGGTGGTGCAAGCTTTGCATACGTGGGAGCATTATCTTATCCAGTAAGAGTTCGTGTTGTTTACAGATCACCAGGGACTGAAGTCCATTAACAATCAAAACAATGTTAATCGGATGCACGCGCGATGGGCGGCGTATATCCAACTATTCACCTTCTCACTAAAACACAAGTCAGGCCAACAGAACAAAGTTGCAGATGCACTAAATCGAAGAGCAACTTTCTTAGTGACTATGAGGGTTGAAATCATAGGGTTCGAGTGCCTGAAGGAGTTATATGAGGCCAAGGAAGATTTTGGCCAAGCCTGAGTAGCATGTAAAACGAGCTAATCCTTTAAAGGGTTGCACACGCAGGAAGGATTTCTCTTTAATGGAAATTAGTTGTGAATCCCGCGAAGCTCTTTGCGGGAGCAAGTGGTTCGTGAATTGCATGGAGGAGGATTAGAGGACATTTAAGGTGTGACAAGACGTGAGAGATTGTGGAAGAACAATATTATTAGCCGTAACTCAAGCGTGACGTGGAGAACCCTGTGTGGCGGTGCTCAATCTACCAAGCTAACAAAGGCCAATCTCATAATACTGGCCTTTACACACCGCTACCTATTCCAGATGCTCTATGGGAGGATTTATCCATTGATTTTGTTCTAAGGTCTCCGAGGACGCAACGAGGAGCAGACTCTGTTTTTGTGGTGGTCGATCGATTTTCCAAGATGGCCCATTTTATTGCATGCAAGAAGACGAATGATGCAGTCCAAATGGCTAATCTGTTCTTTAAGGAGGTGCTTCGTTTACATGGGGTGCCACAATCCATTACCTCAAATCGTGACACCAAGTTCTTGTCTCACTTTTGGCGGACTTTATGGAAAAGATTCGATACCTCTCTTAGTTTCAGTATCACCAGTCACCCTCAGACTAATGGTCAAACAGAAATCTAATTTGTTGTATTTCAAGAAAGAAACCAAAACAGTGGGATCTTGCTCTAGCCCAATCAGAATTTGCTTACAATTGCATGGTTAACAGGTCCACTGGCAAATCCCCGTTTGCGGCTGTGTATTGCTGTCCTCCAAAGGTTACTTTGGATTTGGTATCCTCACCAAAGTTGTCGAGAAAGAGTGTTGCTGCAGAGAAAATGGTTGAGCACATTAAGACCATTCAGGAGAGTGTAAAGAAACATCTAGTGGAAACTTATGCCAAATACAAGGCTACAACTGACAAGAGACGAAGGAAAAGAGTATTTGAAGAAGAGGACCTGGTTATGGTGTATCTAAGAAAAGAGAGGTTTCCAGTGGGACCATACAACAAGCTGAAGGCCAAGAAATATGGTCCGTACTAAATTATAAATAAAATCAATAACAACGCCTATGTGGTTGATTTACCTGACATGGCTATTTCTTCTACCTTCAATGTGGCTGACATACGTATTATCCATCAGATTTGGGTAACTCAGGGACGAGTTCTTTTCACGCAAGGGAGACTGATGTAGAACAACTGGCTCATGCGTATCTGAGTATACATAATCACAACAAATCAAGGAGGCTGAAACGGTAAGAAGGGAAATAGAAGATATTGTTCTCCATTGCAAGATTTAAGGAGATTTAGTGTAGTTGCCAACAATAGAAGATATTATTCTCCATTGCAAGATTTAAGGAGGATTTAGTAAATAAATAAGAAGATTTGGTGTAGTAGCCAACAATAGAAGATATTATTCTTCATTGCAAGATTTAAGGAGGATTCTGCTCCATCAAATCTCAGATTTCCCCTTTAATATTATTTTACGCATGCTTTATTTTTATTTTATTTTTGACTTGCCTATATAAAGGCAAGCAAGAGATGAAAGTCTTCAGACATCATTATTATCAATATAATTTCAATTTCTCTCTTGTGAGTGTGTTCTTCGTGAATTCAATGGTTTAACCCTGTTCTTTATCATTTTCGCAACGTTAAGTTAGCCCTTCTTTTTCTAGTAAACCATGGGTGGGAATAAAAAATGGAGTTGTGGACAAATTTTGCATTACCAAGCTTGTTGCATGAATCCATCCTATTAAGTTACTAGCCCCAAAATCCAAGACAACAAGAGGTTTACCAATGCAATATCGTATAAGCCTATTAGAAGCCATGTATAACAGACTAGGTCATTAAAAGCCAAACGGTGAACAATAAAGATTACAAGGCTTTTCTTTTTGCTTTGTTCACTCTTAAATTTATCCTTTCAAGTTACATGTGCATTCATCAGACAAAGGTTATAAAATGCGGATGGGAGCTCACTGTCCTATCCGAAATCAACAGGGAAACATAAAATTGTTTCCTCATCAAAGCTTTTATGAGCACAAGTCCAAAAACCTTTTATGCAACTCCATAACCGTAAGTTCCAAATCAAACTAGAAATACCAAAGCCTTTTTGGTCCACCCACTTCATTGTTCGAAAATTGCCATCTTAGAGCAACTCTAATGGGCTGCCAATTTCAAAATATAACAGGTGGGTTTAACATGGGCTCTCCAATGGGCTGCCAAAAGTATAGTTTTGCCAAATCTTGTGCCAAATATAGCACAAACTATAGCTATTGCTATTGCTTCTGCCAAACTGAAATATATGGGTTTTGAACTTCTGATTCTTGTAGATTTTGTAGTTTAGTGTTGTGTTTGTGTATATATATATATGTCAATGTTGGTATATATGAGTGTGTATATATGTCTGTGTTTGTATATATATGTGTGTGTGTGTGTGCCTGTTAATCCAAAAGTTGCCTAAATTTCAAGACTCAGTTGGATTTGATGATGATTTTTTTTTTTTTTTTTTTAATAAGGCAAATAAGCTAAATAAAATACAAACACTCACAAAAAAAAAAAAAATGGTTGTTGAAAATTGGTAGTTGGAAATGGTAGTTGAAAAATAATGGTAGTTGTTTCAAAAAATAGTATTTTGGACGAAATATACCATTGAAGCATAAATGCTAAAATATAGCATTTTGATACTGTAGCTCCTCTCAAAATATAGATTTGGCATACAAAAATGGCATTTTGCATTGGAGATGGTCTTATTGTTTCATTTTTCTATTCTATTAACATATTTGCCATTGTGGGGCGTTAAATAATGGTAATCCACAATTACAAGTTTCCACCCCCTAGTAAAAAGGGGAAAAATCACAACAACAACAACAATCCTTTTCCCAATTACTTGGGCTCGGCTACATGAATCCTATGTTTCCATTCTGCTCACTAAGGCCATAGCCTCAGTCAAACCACAAGCTATCATATTCTTCTTTACTAACTCTACCCATGTTAACTTTGGTCCTCTTCTTCCCCTAGTGCTACCCTCCATATGAACATGAATCCTATGAAAAAGGGGGAAAATATAAATAAAAAAACACTTGTTAGCAACATCGCCACCTCCACATGAAGATATAACAAAACAACTCTGGGAATAACTTTTTGACTGCGTAGCAGATGTTTCTGTTGTTACTCTCATAAAAAATAGACCAATATTTGCATAGGTCAAGTGCATTTTTTTTTCTTGATAAGTAAAATTTCATTAGCGAGCCCTCAAAAGGGGAGCGCATCCCAAAGAACAAAAAGAACCAAAAGAGCATGCTCTATACTGCCAAAGTATCAATAAAATACACTATATCTCCCACAGATTTACAAAACGACCCTTGCACCCAAAAGTTATAACATCATGAGAACCTGATAGTCTAGTTTTTACCTACTATCACCATGCTGGTTTATTAGCAACCAGTATTCAGACAGTGTTATCTAATTATCTCCTAAAAGAAAAAAAGTGTGAAATATATCAGCCAACTTTTATTAGTTCAGTGGTAGAGCAGTCAGCTGTTACAAGATTGGCTGTAGGTTCATATCCTACTGGCTGCAACTGAATAATAACTAGCAAAAGCATGTACCGAATTTAGCAACAATTTGTGTTGACCTTGAATCCAAGGCTTTTGATGATCATAATTCATTAATGATGTTCTATGTATTCTAATGTCTACCTTGAGCAAATTACAGATCTGCGTTCATCAAGTCAAGACATTACATGGAAAATTCAAAAGAAAAGGAGCATCATAAAAGATATATGAAAAGGTCGCCAAGAAATCAAGATCTCAAGATTAGTCAAGCAATCAAACGATCATGCAAATACCAATGAAAAAGGGGTAGCTAAGTTGGTGAGTGAATAGAACCCTATGTTAAAGCATGTATGAACATTTTTTTTTTTTTTTGATAAGTAAGATTTTATCAAAAACGCTCAAAAGGGGAGCGAAGCCCAAAGAAACAAAAGGGCCAAGAGGCGCCTTAGACCTTCAGAGAGGCCAAGAAAACAATAATTTCCTCCATAGATCTATAATCTCTCCCTGAAATTATGAACATTTTGAAGCTCACATATCCATAATCATGCATATAAAGACCACATTCATCAAGCTTAAGGAACACAAGACTAAAATTGATATCATCAAAACATGTTCCTAAAATTAAAGTTCCATTTCGGTCGACCGATATGGAAGGATCACTTGAAATGGTCAACCGATTCTATCAAAGAATTTGGATCATAGCTTCTAAGTCATTTCGGTCTACCGAAACAAAGGACCCAATCATTTCGGTTTACCGAAATGAGTTAATGAAAAGAATACTCTAGGTGTTTCAAACGACCGAAATAAAGAGGCAAATGAATCGGACGAGCCGATTCTCACAGAATGTTTTGGAACAAAGGAGGAAGGTGTTTCGGACGACCGAAACATAATGGTATTTTATTTCGGACGACTGAACCAGCGCAGATTCAAATTTTGAATGGCCATTTTACCTCGAACTGTGTGTCCAACAGCTAGAGTTCATATCAGACTCATCTGAAACTCTATATAATGACTTGTGGTCTTCATAAAAACACATTGCAACCACTGAGAATCATATCTTTGCAATCATAAAGTCTCTGAATCATCATTCATACACTTCATAGTCCTCTAAGATCATTGAGCTTCAATATATTCATACATACTCTAGAGTGAACTGAAATTTGTACTTCAGATCTGAGAGAGATCATCTTGTACCTTATCTATCTTCTTCAAATCTTGTAAGGGCTGGTGTGGCCCAAGGAAGACTAAGAGAAGGTGTTTCTCTTAGCACTTAGAAGCAAAGAAGAGCTTCTTGTAAAAGGTTTGCTCTCTACCCGTAAGAAGAAGTCATAGTGGATTGGGAAGTCTCAAGAGGGGTCTTAAGCCGAGGAGTAGGAGTTTCCGAACATCGCTAAAATCGCTGAGTACTTGTTTGCAATCTCTCTCTTTATCTCTTATATTTATTGCTTCAAGTTCATTTGAATTAATCTCTTGATAATTGCTGATAGGTGTAACTTAAATTTCAAATTGCTTTGTTAAATTATTGTAGAGAAATTAGCCTTGCTATTGCACATCAATTGAAATTGAAAATTGGCCATTGTTTGCTAAGACTCTATTAACAAACACCCCCACCCCCCCCCCCCCCCCCCCCCCGAGTCATTACTTGGGCAACAATTTGAAAATCTAGAAAAAAAAAGTATTGCATGAGAGAGAGAGAGAGAGAGAGAGAGCAAACAAAGAAGAGAAACTCATGTTATCAAAAGGGAGACCAACCCAAATTACCAAAGAAAATCAATCTAATTAATTGATGTTCACTATAGCAAATCTGTGTGTGTACACACACAAGTATGTATTTATCAGAATTGCAGTAGATCTAGTCCCTTGTCCATGTATCAATTTATTCTTGATGCTTGTTTATAAAAGATAAAAGCATAAGTGTTAAATTAGTCTACTTTCTTAGTACACTCAATAACTCCAAAGGCATAAATGAAAACAACCCACGGTCAGCATATGATTGAGGAGTCAGGGACTCAAACCCAAGTTCGACTAGCAACAGAAAAACCCTGAAAAACCAAACTGCACCAATGTCATATATCGTACCCTATAAGATATTTCAATCTCTTATTTTCATGTTACTCTATTGTCTTCTTTGTCATATATTAATGAAATTTAAAACTACAAAAATCATATTCTCACAGGTGGAAGTGTATCATTTGAGCAAAAAAGAGATGTCCACACAAAAAAATTCTGAAATACATTTATTCCAAGGAAAAAAAATGATTGAATTGTTACCTTTATCGCAAATAAATCCCCCGTTGCTCGCTTTCGCGCCAGAAAGACTTTACCAAAAGCACCTCTGCTAATTGGTTTAATAATCTCAAAGTCATCAATACTTGTTCTTTCTTTATGCAAGGGATGTAAAGGAGTTGATGTTGAACTATTCTGAGATGCATTATCCAACAAAATTTTAGAGCTTTCAGCAAATCTGCCATTGCTATTCAAGGTTTTTGCGTCCATCAGTTCACAAGCAAGTATAAACTTTTCCCTGCATATGAATGTAAAGAAACAGGGGAGGGAAAATGAGGGTCACTTCAGAGTTACATCTATAAGCTTTTCTCATTCTTAGTTCTTAAATACTAATTACCGAAGAAGACTCTCTATTCGACCTCCAAATGTGTCTATTATAAGAGCTTTGAGCTTGCTATGTTGTAAAACATCCTGCAAGTCTTCCATGCAAGCAAGTAAAAACTCATGGGAACCTTCTTTTGAAAGATCTGTGCCTGCCACACAGCGAGCAATGTCAACAAGTTCGATCATCTGCAAGAAAAACTCAATTGTCACAGATGTAAAGCTTTTCTTGAGTAAAGATTGCATAACTCTCACAGCACATGAAGAATACACATAAGGGAAATCAATAAATCATTAATGACATAACACAGGAACTTAGGAATAAAGAATGAAGAAAAAAAAATGAAACAAACACTAGACAGTAAACTGACCAACAATCATGATGACCTAACAGTGTAGTCATTATAATCATGATGTTGATTCATTTAGTAGCAGCTAATATTCAAACTTTTTTTTTTTATCAACCCGGGGTGTCCGGGATGGCACAAACCCTTAGGGCCCCTCAACAACTTAACTAATCCCCGAAGACCCGGAAGGGCGCCTCCCCACCCGAGCCGGGTAAGTCACTGCAAGGGCAGCGGAGACTAGCCACAAAGAACACCCAGCGGGACTCAAACCCCAAGCCTTGGGCTTGCTAAGCTCCAAAGTCCAGCGAGTAAACCACTGGGCCATATCCGAAGTGGATAGCTAATATTCAACCTTACTCATGGAGCACTTCTGATTTTTTAGCTTGACTTTCGTACATAGATGTCATAATTTTTTGAGTTCTAAATGTGAAATATTTAACAATATTATTTAATTGTGTTTTTGGAGTTGCATAAAAACTTGACTTGTCTTGCTAACAAATTTATTTTTTATTTATTTTTAAATGAACTTTTGAAACTAATGTACACCAGGATGACATACTTGTTGCACATCTTCAAGCTCAGAAGGATTGTTATGCTCTAACCAGAAGAAGTCAAAATGTCCTGCCGTAGGGGTATTTGTGGAGGATACTGATGACATGCTTCCAGTTGAGGGTGGACCACAGTGGCTAAGCTTCATGCCAAAGTGACCCCTCGAGTTAATGGTGGTTGCAAGGTGAGAATCATCTATACAGGCAGTGTCCATCTCATGAATATCTTCAAACATCCCTTCCACACCTTTACTTCGCCACTCACTTATCTTTGGAGAATAACCTTCAGATGAAATTGAAGAATTCATAATCCGCATCCCCGGATTCTCAGGGCTGTCATATGATGCATTAACAGTTGAATTATGTGACTCTATGATTTGTTCCAGCATCTCTGTAAGTTTTAAAAGTCGTTCATCTACATCTGAACATTTCAAATCACACTTATCTGCATAAGCACATATATAAGAATGAGATTCCAAGTGAGAAGTAGGAACAACTTCCTCACATATCCTACAAATTACTGAATCAGATAAACTTCGTTCCTGCTCGTGGAGTGAACCGCAGCTAGACTTGATTATGGGATCTCCAAGAGATTTCTCATCAACTTGATGATATCGTTGAACATTTGAAAGCATATCAATTTGGGAACTTTGAGAGAGCGACTTCTGTTCAATAACCATGAAATCCTTTCTGGAAATTATGTTACTTTTATCAGCTGGCTCTTCAGACCTACACCAAGTTGCTTCAGGAAGATTTTGTACCTGATTTTGTCTTAATTCGTGTTTGGCATCTGTAATCAAGCTTAGAGCATAACCTGGACCAGAATCAGCAATCCCTGGATTGGGAATCCAGCTCATTTCAACAGAAGGAACACTTTCTAAGAATTTCTTGAATTTATGAAAAGATGTCTCATCAATGGGCTCACTATCTCTCTCAAAATGCAGCAATCTAGTGCAACGTGTCAATATGAACAGCATGCGTGTCAACAGCCACTTCAGCAATCCTGTTTGGCATTGCTTCCTCTTCTCAGTCAAATCTTGGACAATTGTTTCACACTTAGCACGGAACTCTAAGGAGGTCATTTCAGTACATTCTTGAGCAAGAATGAAAAGATCCTGCGTCATTTTCTGTCCTTCCGGAGAAAGGGAGTCGTTTTCCCGCAAGACTTCCATCAACTCTCCAGCAAAATAAGCCAGCTCTGCATTCACCGCTTCTTTTGCAGCATCAAATCTTGTACGCAATGATCCCAGAAGCTCCTGGATATCAACTCATGAGAAACAAGAAGAATTAATAAAGAAGAAGAAGAGGAACAAGCAATAGCAGATTGGTCAGAAACTTCTAAATCAAAAGACTCTAATCTGATCGTAAAAATCACCAACAGAAATGCTCAAATTTTAGTTAACATTATTTCAAACAATTAAATTGTCATAGGTTAAGCGCTTTTATAATGCAGTAACATTTATGGTGAAGTCACACTAAACTGTTTACTGTCGAAATTTCTTTCAATCATGTATATCTGGAGAGAGATGTAACTGTTCCATATCCCTGTTTTCATACAGGTTTGTATAAAAACTTCTTTTGCCTTCAATCTCTTCTAAAACTCTAATTAGAAGAAAAAATTTGTGGACTGTTCCAGGATATTCTTACAAAGGTGAAAGATCACCAATTACAAAGTTTCCAATAGATGTTTCAAGCTGTGATCCAAATATTGAAACATACAATTTGGATCCATTTTTTTAAAGGTGCAGGTCAAAGGGAAAAAAAGACTCAAGGCACAGAACATGAGGCTTCAATTTCAATGTCATTTATCTCAAAGGATCTCCTAGGAAAGTACTGAGTAGCATCTATGGCTTAAAGCCTTAAACTCAAGGCTTCATTAATCTGGTGGACATTCTATCTGTATTTTCCTAGAAGAAAGGAAACTTTACCTGTCTGAACAAATTACTTTTCTGATCCTTAAAGAACATTAATAATCATACTTTATAACCTAATTATGAAGTTCATTAGGTAAGCACCTAGCTTCAGGTACCTTAATAGCAGTTTATAGACAAAACCCCCAGTTAGAACGCCCATAGGGGAAACAACTGAATTCCCAATTACTGTATGCTTACACCAAGGATCAGCATTAAGTCCATACCTTTTTGCCTTGGTAATGGATGAGCTAACAAGACACATCCAAGATGATATTCCATGGTGCATGCTATTTGCCGATGATATTGTTTTAGTGGATGAGACTAGTCAAATTGGAAGTTTGGAGAGAAGCTTTAGAACTAAAAGGGTCTAAGATAAGTAGAAATAAAACTGAATTTATGGAGTGAAAATTTAGTAAATCTAGAAATAAAAATGAGGATGTAGTAAGGATTGAGAATCAAGAGGTACAAAAAAGTGAATATTTTTGCTAGTTAGGCTCAATTATTCATAATGAAGGATAAATTGGAGAGAACATTAATCATAGAATCAAGGCAGGATGGGTTGGTTAAATGGAGGAGTGCATCTATATTGTGTGATAAGTGTATCCCCTTATGATTGAAAGGGAAGTTCTATCGAACAACTATTAGTCCAGCCAAACATTATGGCACAATATGTTGGGAAACTGGGAAACAGCATATGCATAAAGTGTGAGTGGCAGAAATGCATATGTTGAGATGGATGTGTGATAAGACCAGAAAGAATAGAATTAGATTGATCACAATCGGAAGTTGGTTGGAGTAGCGCAAATTCCAGATAAAATGAAAGAAAATGGGTTAAGATTGTTTGGACGTGTGCAAAGAAGAACTTTAAGTGTGCTACTTAGGAAAAGTGACATAATCCACATTAAGGGTAATACTAGGGGAAGAGGAAGACCAAAGCTAAAGTGGGTAGAGTTAGTAAGTAAGGATATGATAGCATGTGTAATTTTTTTTTTTTTTTCATAGTTGATACTCACACACACATGCCCCCTTGGAGGCTTGAACCCTTGACCTTCCTTTGGGAAGTAAAGGCCTGATACCGCTAGGCCATAATGGAAACATGGGATTCATGTAGCCAACCCCAAGAAGTTGGCAAAAAGGAAGACGAGTTAATGTGGGTAGAGTTAGTAAGGAAGGATATGATAGCATGTGAATTGACTGAGGCTATGACCTTACATAGAGCGGAATAGAAATATAGGATTTATGTAGCTAACCCCAAGTAGTTGGGAAAAAGGCTTGATTGCTGTTGTTGTTGCTGCTGCTATAGACAAAAGCCAAAGTTTCTAGAAGGTTTTAGCGGGAAAATCAACACTTGATGGACAAAATAAAGATAGTCACTCAGAAGTGCATCATAATCTCAATCATAGTTATTAAAGGCTCACAGCATATTAAGGCACCAAGATAAGAGCCTAAGCGCAAGGCGCAATGTAAAACATGAGCCTGATCAAAGTAAGGCTCACGTCTGATAGAAATGAATATTGAATATAAGTGTAGGAAAAAAATACACAAGGCAAACTGTTCAATATCAAAATAAAGTAATTTTTAACATATGAATTTTCCTGTTCAATATCAAAATAAAGGAATTCTAAACATATGAATTTTATGATTAGCAAAATAAATGCATGTATGTTTTTCAGTTTGCCACAATTTAATCAAATCAATGTACAACTGAGTTGATTTTAGAATATGCAACACAACTAATCAAGAGTTTTTTAAGATGGCATTTTTGACAAATCAATTAAGAGGATCAGGTGAAAAACGCACGTAAATACTTCCAATATCCATATGCATTAAATAATTAAATACCATTAAACATGTACAACAATAAAAGGCAATAATCATATAGATTCTAAACATATATTATATTATCATAAATATTCAAAATCATTCACTAGACACAAATGATGCAAGTGGTCAAGCATAAACTCAAGAATTTCGTCAAAATATATGATAAGAATAAACAATCAGATTTATCGAATATGACCATGATGTGATGTAGATAATTTTAATTAATGGTCATTGAAAAAAAGAAAACAATATGAATGGATAATTGAAATAAGAGGCAAGATTTTTTTGAGCCTGGAGCCTGCTAACAAGTGGGAGCTTAAGGGCTTTATGGGAGCCTGACTGAAGGGGCATGGCCTGAAATAGGTTAAGGTGTTGCAGCTGAGCCTTGACAAGCCTGAGGCTTTTCTAGAGCATAGGCGCGGCTTCAACAACTATGATCTCAACGTTATTTGCATTATGCATATGACCCATGTCAAGGGACTTCTCTAAATGTGATTATTCTTTGATAAAGACCTTGTAGTTAGGTTTCTCGTTTTCCTTTCCTCTTCTACTTATAAACACCATACCATTCATCAAGTCTCAATCTAAAATTCTGAAGTTTATACAATGATGCCAGACCGTGCACAGGGGACTAGCCTGCTAGGTAAACCTAGTCTGTGACTATTGGCTAGTGGATAAGAATATAATTGGAGCATAAGCCTGCAAGACAATTAAGGACATTCATGGCACTTTCAACACTTGAAATCTCTGACTTAAAATCTTGTCTACTTAAATCTTTAATTGAATGATCCTGTCTGCTTCCTGCTGAATTTAGCTGAGATCTTAGAATAAGCTCTAACATAGCTTGGGAAATGAAAATTCTGTTGATATCATTTCTTATCATGTCCAGCCACAATAATATAAGATTTCCATCATTGCACAAATGTTGGTATCAATCAAAGCATTTCATCCTCTATTTTCTATACAGGACAATCAGAACATCTCTAGAAGGCTATATAAGGAAAACACTACTGGTTTTCATTTCCAAAATGGACAAAGGTGACAAATATAATAAACCTTAAACATAGTGGATTGCAATAATCAGTACCCAAAACAGTGTCAAACAAAAGTGCATGATTGCATGTCCAACTGGGTAAAGGAATGCTAGATTGGTAGTATCCTTGACGCATTGCTAGGGTCATAGATGTAGTCCTGGACTTAATGCAGAACTTTCTTATGTTCCTCCGTGCTATATGATAGGCATCACAAAAAAATATATTCCAGCTTTTTACTTATCAAGCTATTAACTTGTTCAAATCAGAATTCTTGCAATCACGTCATGATAAGGAAATGCATATCAGAGGACCAGAATCAATGGAACAAACAACACAGAAGATATAATAAACAGCAAAAGAGTAACTTTTTTTAAAAAACTTTTATGATAAATTGTAATAGAAGGCATTGATCAGTGAAGGAAACAGTATAAATGTTAAGCTCTGTAAACTGAGTGGTAATTTATCAGCTAGTACTTTGAAGCAAAATAAAGAAAAAAAATAAAAAAATTTCCATCTAATCGAAATTAAATTTTCAATAATCATAACTTACGCAGAGAAAAATTATATATTGGAAGCCAAAAAGAAGAAAACAGTGGAGACTAGTTTAATCAGCTTGCAAACTTGGAGAAAATAATTGTCCTGCTTTGCTGAAACAGAGAGCATCATTGACGTAGGTATAGTAACCTAACAACCATAAAGGTTGCCCACAAAATTCAGTCTCTCCAACCTGGTTGAAGATTGAAAAGGTTAGAGGATCGTCATTTATAATACGCCTATAAATTCCAAGGCTTTAATGGTTCAAACTACTTTCCATATATACTCCTACTGCTTTATGTGGCTCGAGGGACAAACGTTGTTAGTTTCCAGACATCAATGATGAACACAGGGAGCAACAAGAAATAATGTAATTTTTACTATTCTAGGAAGAATGTTTAAAAACAAAGGACACCTATCACAAAGTGCCGATAACCTGAAAATGGAATAAGGAGACTTGGTGACTTGACCAATTGTTGAATATCTCTATGTAGACATCATTGACATAGGTATAGAGACCAAAGAACCATAAGGTTGCCAACAAGATTCAGTCTCCCCAACCCGGTCGAAGATTGAAAAGGTTAGAGGGATCATCATTTATAATACGCCTATAAATTCTAAGGCTTTAACTGTTCAACCTAATTACCCTTTATACTCCCAACTACTTCGTGGCTCAAGGGTCAAAAAGTTATTAATTTCCAGACTTCAATGATGAACACGGGGAGCAACAACAAGACAGTAGAACATAATTTTTACTGTACTAAATAGAATGTTTAAAAATAACAGACCCTGCACTAATCAAAAAGTGCTGATAACCTGAAAAGGGAATAAAGAGACTTGGTGATTTGACCAATTGTTGAATATCTCTATGCAGACATCAATGCAAAAGTGCTTCATAACTTCTACAATGTACCAGTTTTGGAAGCAATTTAAAGATGCGCAAAAAGGATCCTGCTCCTCTTTTATGCATCCTTCTTTGTTTAAATTATGCGTAAGAACTTAATTCAAAGAATGACCAACTAACTCTGATTCTACAGAACATTACAAACCTTTTATTTTCCCACTAATGGATGCGACTAGCAAATGACCCAGTAAAAATTTGAGTGTTACCTTCAAGTCATTATAACTGTGAGGCCGGGGATGAACAGGTCGAATACCACCCCTTGGTCCTAGTTCATGCGAATAACTTTTTAGAACCTTTGGCACTTTACTAGAGCATGTAGTGTCTGGTGAAGATTGTTTTCCGGTTAAATTATTTCCCACCTTGTGTAGTTTAGTTCTTGTAGGACCATCCTCGCCAAGTTCCTTGACTTCTGACTCACTGTACTGTCAAATTAGTGTCGCAGATAGATTATTACTTGCAAGAAAGTTCAAACCATAAAAATAAATACATGAAAAACTTGGTAACACCATCAGATGCCCGTTTAACCAAACCTTACCTGAGTGTTTGGAGGAATATCATTGAAAGCTTGATTGGAATCTTTAACAAGATGTGACGTGAGCCACCGGGCTATCTTCTTCCCTTTACGGAATCCTACTACACAAATGAATTCAGAAATTTTCAAAATTCTCTTTGTTTCCTGTCCTAATAATTGATCAGGTATGCTTTGTCACAACAAACATAGGGAATAAACCATGAGGTATTTAACATGATTGTCCATATTAAAAGGTAAAGTATCCTTACATCAGTGTCTACATAAACATAAATGCCACAAATTCATAAAAGCAGTTGAAAAAGAATACTTATGATTTCACTTCAAACTTAAGCTATTTCAATTTTTGTCTCTTTAGCAATTTTTTTCAACTTTAAACTGTTCATGCAAACTTCAAGTATTTAAAAAGAATTTCATTGCTTTGAGGGTTCATATAAATTTGATCAGAAAGAACAATGGCATCAAATGTTAAAGCCTTTCTAAGGAGAATACAACTGATAAGCCCGATACATCTAGAGTCTTGTTAAGTTATTCAAATGTCCACGTCATAAAGAAATACTTTTAAGAAATGGATAAGCTAAAGCCGTACAATCATTTAAAGTAAAGACAATAAATCCAAATCCACATTGGATGAGGAATCTGTAAGTGAAGTCTCAAACTTAAGTGCCGCCTGTTACACTTCCTATTTAGAAAATAATCAGAACTTGTTACGTCTTTCATCAGTCTGTACTCTGTGCATATGATGATATGAAAGCTGCTTCTATTACCATCTCGTATCAACCCCATAGTTAAATTTGACCCTAGTTAAATGTAAATTCGAGCTCAAAACTAAGTTTAACCCCCAGTTCTACCTTTCTTTTGCCCTTATGATTGAGGAAAAGAAGTAAGGTGACAATTAAATAAGAATTTGAGATCCATTATTCACCACTTTCCGGTTCTAATGACCTGGTAAGTATCATTCCATCATGATCAACCAAAATCCAAGAGCCTATGGTCACCCCAGGACCCTTGCCCCATTTGGAGCAGCACCAATCACTCTCCCTAAATTTAAAAAGTTGGGGAATGGGAAACTATAATATATATATATATATATATGAAGAGATAAAAAATAAAAATAAATAAATAATAAAAAACAAAAGAACAAAACAATTCTTCAAAACAGAATTAGATACTTGGTCGAAAAGATTATCACACAGGCAAAATCTTGTGCATGTCACAGAACTTTATCGTTAATCCCTCACACACACACACAAACACACACATATATATATAAACATTTTACAATCTAGACTTCCCACTCCAAACTGACTATTCAGATGAACATAAAAACTAAAGTTTAACATGACAAACAACAATAATTAATCCGTGACAAGTAAACAAATAACGTGATAAACCTTTACAATTATGCTTTACAATTATGATTCCAACAACCAAACAGAGCCCTTAAATGTGCACCAAGAAAACCAAGTTTGCTCAAATATATATAACCATCAAGACCAAGACGCAAACCTTCTTTGGAACCCTTGATCTTCACATGCCCTTGACCTAACGACCTCTGCTTCTGCTTCAGATGAGGTCTCAAAGCTCCATGACTCTGAAACTCAATCAACTTGTCGGTCTCATCAAGATTCGAATCCTTCGACCGCAGTCGACGAGTCTTAATCCGATTCAACCCGGTCGGAATACCGATTTCAGGCGACAATTCTCCGTCGTTTGGACTCGCTTTCGCCATTACAACAAGTCCTTTTTCAAATCAAACCAAAGCATAAACCCTAATTCAAAATCACAACAAACAATGTAACGCATGGCATGAATGAGCTAACAAGACTAAAAAACGAGCAAGAACATGATGATATATGTATATAAATATACACAAAAATGAAAATTGAAATGAAAATCGTAAACCGAATTGAAAATAACAAGCGCCATATATAGATATATATTCATTTCATACATGTAAATGTAGCTGTTTGGTTCAAAGTTCAAACTGAGCGGTGTTCGGTGCTTGGCTGAAGAAAAAGTCTGATGAGAGGGAAAAATAATAATAATAATATAATAATCCTATACTTATCTCTCTAAGAAAGTAAAATATGAGGTGTTTGTATTTAATTTTTTTTTTTTAAATGAGCACTGTAATAATGAATTATTCCATTTATGCCCTCATTTTTATTTTTTTTTTATTTTATTTTTTTTTTTATATGTGTGTGTGTGTATATATACACACACATACATTCAATGTTGATAAAATAAGCTACACCATATTACGACCGACTTATTTTAGTATTCATGATAAGGCTTGAATTGACAGCTTATCATTTTGAAAAGGTTTAGTACCAAATATATTATTCGTAATACTTAGGATAAAATATATCTTATGAGGTTTGTTAAAAGGAGACATAAATACAATTTATTTTATTTTGGAATAATGACACCCCTGATGAGATTTACAAGTCAAATAGAGCCTTAAAACATATGTAAAGTTAACATTACCCTTCACCATTTTTATTAATTTTAATTATAAAATATCAAAATAATTAAATGACCAAATGACCCTCAGTACCCAATCAATTCTACAACCAAATTATGGCGCCGCCACCATACCAAACTCCACAATCACCAACACATACCCACATACCCGCCCCCACAACCACCATCATCCCCACCCCCAAGCCGCCACCACCCCAACAACCACCCCTGCATATTCCGGCATGATCTAGCACCGATACCACCACCATCCCCATCTCCACCCTCACAACCACCACCATTAACTCATTACCCACAATAAAATCAACACCACAACCCTGACTTATTCACTACTGCCACAGTCGTCGCACTCACCTCATCGGCAACTATAGGCTCTAAGGATTCCAGTGACCCCATTGATTCCGGCAGCGATCTGCCATGTGTTTATGAAGGTAGGGATCAATTGCGCTGGAAATTTGTGGCAGCGAAGTGTCATTACCCAGAAATTTTCCTTCCTTTCTTTTTCCTGAAATTTTACGAATGAATTTTTTTCGTTTAATTTCCTTTTATGAGTTCAGTTTCTCGTCGCTTAGTGTCATCTCGAGTGCTCATGAATGGTTTCTGAGACACTTTTCCATGACTTGACAACTTCCTTTGAAGACTGAGTCATTTCCACATTTTTTTCGTTTTTCGACACTATGCACTATTTCGTCCTTTTCCTTATTCTGTCTTATCCCCGTTTGCCAGTTTTTGGCACAACCTCACTTTTCGTGTTCGGAGTTAGTTTTTGACTTCACATATCTTGATCGTGAGTGGTTTCCATGAAATACGTATCTTTACTTTTTCAAGAAAGTACTCTGATTGCTCCAGGTGTCCATAGGGGCGTGGATGCATAGTTCTTTAGAATTATTTTCTCTTCTTGGGGTGTTTTTCATAAATATCTTTTGAAGATATTTTATTTCAGGGGTATCTAAGAAAATATCTTTTGGAAGATATTTTCATTCTGGGGCAGTTTTGCAGTTAACCCTTTTTGTAGGAGTCATTGTGCAATTAACGAAAGTTATTGTAAAATATTTTGTACGGAGCCTGGATACTCGTACGGGATTCATTTTCACATTTCGTCGAGTCGTGTACTCATGGAATTTCATTCTGGTCATTTTTTTTCTCCAGTTTCAGAATTTCTGGATCCAGTTGCCGCCGAACTTGTTCGAGGCATATCTCTCTGCTCGGGACTCGGTTTTCGACGCCGTTTCTTCCGTTGTTCATATTTTCTCATGGTGAATCTTTTTTGTTCACAGAGTTTTGCCATTTGAGTGCGTCTGCTCAAATTCCACTTTTTCCAGACCCGGCAGAGCCCTTTCGGAGCATTTTTTGAGATTTTCTATAAATAGGGGACTTGAAGAGAAAATATCAGATTTTTTTTTCTCTCTCTCTCCTCTCTCTTGGCCGGCAGCCATGGCTGCCAAGGGGCTGCCAGTCTTCTTTCTTCTTTTCCGGCCACTTCCCTCGCGTAAAACATAGTAGTACCTTAGTATTTAATGCTCGCCTTGATGACGCGCACGTTTTGCCCTTATTAGAACCCGTTTCTGACCAAATTTTGAGTTCGGGTTTGAAGTCAAGTTATGATTTTTATGGGGCTTCTTGAGGATTCTTGTTCCTGGTGTAGTCCCCGACAAAACCTCTCAGTATCATCGGATTCGGGGCACTTTTATTTCGGTGGGCCTTTGAGGTTTTCATCTCAAATTGAGGTAGGGGGTGTTATAGGTTTAATTCTTGTTATATAGCATGATATTGATGCTTATACAACTTGATTACATGCTTAAATATGAAATCTAGATATTTTATTATTTATTTTTTTTGTACGGGATCTGATTTTCTCGGTTGCTCATGACTTGGTTTAAACATGTAACATGATATTATATTACCCCTTGATATGCTCATTGTCATGTATTAAATTTGGAACATTTGAATAAGTATTAAAGTTTTTATTTAATATTTATCATTAGTGAAAGATTAATTCATATGGCCTTAATTAGCTTGAAATCAATGTGTGTTAGTATATTATCTTAAGCTTTAATTCACTCTTCAACATAGGTAATTTTGAGAGTAATCGGAGATGTTTTGAAATCTAGTAATATTTAATTAATTTGATTAATTAATTTATTCCGAGTGTACTATCCACTCCATTGGAATTCCGACTTGATATTCATGATGCGCATGCTATGTGGTTTCACATATATTTGATTTAGAATATTTGATTAGGTTTTGAAATCTATCATTTTTTTTTTTTTTTCTAGTATTAAAGTTTAATACTTATGGTTGTATCTTACATGTAATTCACTTGTAACATGCTCTTAAATCAAGTCTTGACATATTGTACAACATACATTACATTGAGATCATTTAAATATATTTCAAAATTTAGAGATTTTAATTAAAAGGATTAATTAAAATCCATTCAATGGTTCCTTGAACTTGACTAAGTGTGTAACTTGTTTTCCATGATTTCCTTGACAAGTTCCTTCACGTGTATCAATTCGAGAATAATCGGATAAGTTTTGAAACTTATATTCATTTAATTCCTTTGTATGGAATTTAACTCACATGGTTGTATCATGCTTAGAATGAACTTGTAACTTAACATTGGACTTGCCTTGTAATCTTGTTAATTTAATCTTTTAAGTAGATTAAATTTCTTTATATGCTTCCATCGTGTTAATCATGCATTGATGTTGAATTCTTGTTGAACTTATGAAGTGGACTTGTATTTCATAAACTTGTATCTTTTATCAAGCATCGTGACTCCTTGTATCTAGGTTTCATTAATGTACTTAATGAATCATGTATCTTATACTTGTGGTATATTTACTTCAATGGATTACATGTGCTATATATCTTGGTTCTAATCTATATAGATTCATACTATGATTTCATGACATTTCACATGCCATTATAGTTGACGAACTTAGGGCATGACTTGTGTGTTCCAAAATCTTGGTTGTGTATGAAACGTGGTTAATGCATTTCTGGTATATTGATACTATCTTGGTTGCACAACTTGTTGATTTTGGGACTTGGGATATCAATCAAGAATTGACATGGCTAAGACTTAGTTCTAGTACGGGGGAATGTCCTCATACACTATAGTGCGCACTAGGAGAAAGGTACCCATGGGTTAGTAGCCCTAAAGTGATCTCAAGAGTACGGTTTTAATCCGGGCGATATCAAGTTTCCACATTAGTTGATTTCACTCTTTAAATTTCAAGTTACTATTCCTTGAAGATTTAAACCTTGTCGTGTTATGTGAAATACTCCAATCTTGTATTTGCATAGATATTATGCCTTATTCGTGGTTTCAAGTATACTTCTTGTCATGTTAATTGGTATAGTCCAATCATGTTAATTACATTGATAATGTAATTCTTGTTAACTTGTATTCGAGTATAATACTTGTCGTGTTGTGTAGAATGCACAAATCGTGTTAATTGCATAGACATTATGCTTTACTATTGACTTCGTGTATAACTCTTACTATGTTAATTGGAGTGTACCAACTATGTTAATTGCATTGATAATGTAATCATTATGAACTCATATTCGTATATCCTTCGTTTCATGTTAATTGGAGTGTACCAATCATGTTAAATTGCATTAATAATGTAATTCTTGTTAACTCGTATTCAAGCATCCTTTTTGTCGTGTTCTTTGGATTATCCCAATCTCTATTCGTTTCATACATGTATATGTATCATGATTCTTATTGCTTATGCTCTAGGATAGCTTATGATGCTCCCTGAGTCTCATTGTGACATAGACGTTAGGTGGCATGAGCCCCTTTGACATGTTTCACCTTAAGGTGATAATTTTGTAAAGTGCTAGGTCGATGCATGCTCATCTCCTACGAGTAGCTTTATGTTACTCACCCACGTAGTGGGAACATTTTTCAGGTACAGGATTTAAGACTCAGAGATTTGTACATGCCTTTGGTGGTTTGGAGATTTGAAACTCCATTTAAAGCATTCTTGTTCACATGCAAGTATTAGCATGTTTAAGTTTTTCTTATGATGCTGTAACACTTAGTTAGATTCAACATACTCTTTTTGCCTTAATGCATGTAAAGTGTACTTAAATACACTAATTGGGATCTATTTAATATGTATGACATGAAGCCAAGAGCCACAACCTTTAAAGTTCAAGTGTAGGTATTTAAACTTCATGTTTTGCGTTAAAAATGTAATTTTCCCAACTTTAGAGGTTTGGCATGTCAAATCTTGTAAATGGAATGTAATGAGACCGTATGCCATTGTAGCTGTTTAAATATCCATATTACACTTGCGTGCATGTTCACACCATCACACACTAGCATATTATGTGAATTGAACATGCCATGGGGGATTCCAAGTAGACTTTCAGCCTCAAGTGCATAACATGAAATTTTTGCACTTTCTCGAGTCTTTTTTTTGGTCAACCGAAATGGCATTTCGGTCGATTGAAGTCTTTTGGTTTTTGATTGAACTTCAAAACATGCATTTCCAGTAGCCATTTTCACTGTTCAAGGCCATTTCGGTCGACCAATGGATTATTTCGGTCGACCGATGGTTCATTTCGGTCTACCGATACAACCAAGCCTTGAAAACATGTTTTTAGCAGAAAATTGGTCCATTTCGGTCGTCCGATGGGTCATTTCGGTTTACCGAAATAGCTTGATCCCGAGGCTAGCCTCTGTTGAGTTTCAACACTAATCTCCTAACTTCAAATAGCCATAACTTCTTTGTTTCTAACCCAAATGGGGTGATTCTTGAGCCTAAATTCATGAGCTTAAAGTCAGCTTTCCAATGACACCAACCATGCATTCAAACTACAATTGTGGTGAGAGTTATTCATGTTTTAGTAAGAGGGTGTCAGTCCTTGTTTAAACCGGGAAGGGGCATTTCGTGGGATTCTTGTCCAATGTTCTTAGAACCTCTTGGAATGTTGTGAAATGATTTGTTTAGGTTGTGTGGACCTTATTTGACTTGTTTAGAGTCAAATCTCCCTTCACATTTACAAATTGACCATTTTGCCCTTGATTAACGGGTTTTGCTCGTTTTTCTTCATTTTGTCGTTTCTCCTTCGTTCGGACTCCGAATCATGCGATTCTTGAGTCCTTCATGATTTGTTTTTCATTATCTTTCCAGTAGTGTGCTCAATGGCACCTGAATCCATACATTTTGAAATGACCTTTCTAACCCCATGTTCATTCTTGTTCCTTTTTGAAACGTGACTTCCGCATTTTGTTTCCTTTGAGTTCCTTAACCTCATGGAGGGTCATCTTAGGGTTTTAGAGGTGTGTTATGTCTTGTGAGACAATTACCTTGTTTCTTGCTTCTGCATCTGGATCCGTTAACGGGTCAATCTTCGGTTTATCGTTGACCCACCGGGTTGATAAAAATCTGGGTTACTACACGAAGTCAGAGGACTGGGCTTGGTTCTGTAAATTGTCCTCACGAGCGAATCGATCTGCAGCGGCGGGAACGATCTGCTATGGTGGCGGCGATTTACGGCAGCGATGTTATGGTGGCCGGCAATATGCAGCGATAACGACGACTATATCCATTCACCATCACTGCACTTGTCTCATCATCGACTATGGGGCTCTATGGGTCGACGGAATCAAAGGCGGGCTGCAGATCTAGAGTCGGCCAGTCGGATATAATGGATGAAGGTTCGTCGACGCCAACGGTGGAGGAAAGGTGGCTCACCGTCATCGCCATCGCCTGTCGCCGCCTTGTGTGTGTGTATACATATATGTGTGTGTGTGTGTGTCTGTATGTGTGTGTGTGTGTGTGTGTGTGTGTGTGTGTGTGTGTGTGTGTGTGTGTGTCTGTATATGTGTGTGTGTGTGTGTGTGTATAGAGGATGATATTATTAACAAATGTGATGGCCTTCCTTTAGCCGCAAAGACACTGGCCGAGGTTATTTCGTTTCAAATGGGCAAGGAACAGTAAATTTCTCTTTTATTTCATTTATCTTGAAAAATTTTGGTTCATTATTAATAGATCCAATCAATTTCAGAAAACTTGTTGGAGAAGATAGTTATGTGCTTGGGCTTGTACTTATGTGGTGCATGAGGCTTCATTCCACAATTATATGCCATAATGTGTGTGTGTGTGTGTGTGTGTTGGTGTTGGGGCAGATGAAGAGAGAACATAGAGGAGAGAATGAAATGAATGGGAATAGGTGTGAGGTTAGAAAGGTCATTTCAATATTCAAATTGGTCAATATATAAGTCAAAGAGCAAAAATGTCAATTTATTAGCTGCATCAAATTTGAGGGAGTGTCTTTGTCTCAAAATAGGGTAAGTTGTATCTGTGTGTCCTTTTGACAAACCTCAAAGGTTGTTGTTGTTGTTTTTTTTTTTTTAATCTTTATGATTTTCCATTGATATAATCTTTTTTCCTTTTCTTAATAAAGGCCATTGGTGAGAAAATAATAATAATAAGTATATATTTTTTTTAAAAAAATGCCATTGTCTGATATTGGTACTGCATAAATAAAAATAAAAAAATGAAAAAAATACTATGAGACAAACTAATTTATATCATTATTTTATACAATACAATTGTATTCAAACACACGTCCTCATATTTATAAAATCGAGTTTTACCATTACAAGTAACAATGACCTTATTTTTTCTCTGTTAATATCCATGAATACTTTATAATGAGGATAATGAATTTTATCATATCACTTAAGAGAAATTATTACATGGTTCCGGTCTACAGGACCAATTCAATCACCAATCGATACATAAGTAAGTGTGTAAGTTTTATATCAGTTTTATTCTACTTTTTACTTGCAGGTCAATTGATAATTGATCGGGACCATGTAATAATTTCTTATCATTTATACGCTTGAAGCTTCCTTAATGCCCCCACTAAAAAAATGGTTATAAATGAGGAGATTTGTTTTTTTTTTTTCTTTTTCTTTTTATTTTTTTAAAAAGCATATATTATAAAGTTCTTAAAACACCCAATCGACATTTATATTACAGAGCAGCTTTACACATCTCGAATTTCATATTTTATGTGGCGATAATTAAAAGGCATAAATGTTCTATACTTTGATACATATTACACTTTCTTTATATTTTATGCATTTGTGTTCCAAGAAAAAAAAATAAAAAATTGCTCATTCAAGAGGGAGGTAACAACCAGCAATCAGACTGAGTTTCTCTCTTATTATATTTTCTCTCTATTTTTTATCTTTTATTATAGGGTAAATTGTACTCACCTCCCTTCTAGTTAACTAAAAGCTCAAACAACTCCCTTCAATTTTTTGAAATATTTTTTACCTCCCCTAAAAGAAATGTCCATCTAAGTCAATTAACTAGCCATTAGATTTTATCAAAAAGACCTTATGTTGACCTTATTATTTTAATACAATAATACTCCTATTCTTATAAGACAATTGCGCTCTTCCCATCACCCACTACAACTCTTCCCTCAACCAGTCAACCTCACCATTCAGCCATAGAACCCAAGAAATTGAGTAGAGAAAGAAATGAAATAGAGCCCATTGATGATTATGTTAACTATTTTAATCTATATTGGCTTTTGATTTAAGAAATTCTTAGCTAAGTTTCAGATGCAAATACAAAAATATTGAATACAATGGTGGTTTTAAATGGATTTTAATTTTAGGAGGATCAATTGAGTATTGATGATGCTCTACAACATTCTTTTTCTAATTTCCTCTCCAAAGATGACCTCTTGTCACACAAGTTTTATGTGCTTAAAGGTACTTCAAAATTTTTTTTTTTATTGTACTAGCCAAACATACCAGAAGTACAACAATTGTAGGGTCTTTACACCACTTCTCTTTGATTTGAGTTTATCATTGCGTCGAAGAGAAATTCACACAACAGAAGCAGGATGCGTTATAAAAAAACTTTTAAAAAATGTGAATATTGGGTACCGCCAGCTGAGGCGGTTGAAATTTTGATGGAGGAGGAAATCGTTGGTACCGCCGCGGCTGAAATTTCACATACTCGAGTTTGCAATTTTGACACCATGGTCAAGGATTTTATTATGAGAAGCAATGCGTACTTGAGATTTAGGGCTTGGGTTGAAACTATCGATTTAGGGCTTGTTATTCATTGTGAGAGTATTGTGAACGGTGTAATTTGGTGTGTAAGGCTTGGTAAGCTAGAGTAGGCTTGTGAGAGGTAAAACTCTAGTGCGACCTACATGTGCTCATAATCCCCACATCGCTTGGGTGTGGAAGAGTGAATTGCTCTATGTAGGTTCATCATCCTTCTATGACACAACGCTTTTTAAAGTTGTGATGGTCATGAACCTATCAGAACTCTAGAGTTAAGCATGCTTAACTTGAAGTAATACCAGGATGGGTGACCTTCTGAGAAGTCTCTAGTCTGGGAGAACAAAAAACTAACAATATTGTGTCTGGATAGGATGATGGTCGTAACAAATGGTATTAGAGTTTAACCCACCTGGAAGTGTGCCGATGGGGATGTCGGGCTCCCAAGAGGGGTGGAATTGTGAGGCTCGGTGGGCGGGAGCAAGCCTACGAGAGGTAAGGACGTGTGCTCACAATTCCCACATCACCTGGGTATGAAAGAGTGAAGTGATGTAGGTTCATCACCCTTTCTATAACACAACGCATTTTAAAGCTGTGATGGCCATGAACCTATCAGAACGTAGTACCAGGATGGGTGACCTCCTGGGAAGTTTTTGGCTTGGGGGAGTCAAAAACGAATAATATTGTGTTTGAATATGGTGAAGGCACTTACATGGTGCAAAGGTAGCGATAAGGCCGGTAATATTGTGTTTATTTATTTTATTATTATTTATTAATTATTATTATTATTTTAATTATCCAATGTTAAATAGGTCTTTTTGACAAAGTTAGAGGGCAATATGGATGTTTTGAATTAACAACGTTGACCAACTTTGACTTAGATGGACTTTAATTTTAGGGGAGGTAAATGATATTCTTGAAAATTGGGGGGAGCCGGTTGAACTTTTGGCTAACTAGAGGAGAGATGAGTGTAAAGTGTAAAAAACCCCTAAACTATGTCCAAAATTTCAAATAACCCCCTTGAAGTATATTTTGTGCATAATTACCCTTTGAAGTTTGAACTATCACATTTTATTGCAAAATATCCCACTGCCTAGACTATTTTACATTAAATGACCAGAATGCGTTTTTTTTTATTGAATTACACTTAATTTATTTTTCTTATTGAAATAAATTACTAAAAAATTAATACTAATTCAATAACATATTCTCCATTAAATTTGTATAAATTTATTTTCAAAATTTTAAATTAATTGTTTAAATAAAAATCTTAAGTAAATTTTTTGTAAACAATTTAATTATTTTCTTGATTTTGCATGAATATATTGCATGAAAAAGAAGGTATTTTTTATTTAAGTAATTTATTAATTTTTTTATGAATATATTATATGAAAAGACGGTATTGTTTATGGTAAAATGGTTTAAATTGAGTACAATAACTTGTATTGTAAATAGTAAATTTTTAATAATAAGTCAATCATTTTATAAAATAGCAGTTACAAGTTCATTGTTTTTCTATTTTTGTGATAAATTGACACTCATAATAAAATTAAAGAAAATATAATAAAAATAATTTAATATTAAGGCTCCGTTTGTTTGGACGTAAAATATTTTTTAGAAAAAATATATATTTTTTATTTTCTGGTGTTTGGTTGTTGTAAAATATTTACGAAGAAAAAAAATATTATAATTTAACAAAAATAATTTATCCATGAATTTTCGACAAATTATTTTACATGTCCCGTCTGATGGACTCGACCTTGACCTTAATGTATACATTTGCCAAACACCGACAAAGTAAAAATAAAAAAATATTTTACCTGAAAAAAAAAATAAATTTCAAAAAGAATATTTTGCGTCGAAACAAACGGAACCTAAATGATAAATTTAATGAGAAATGATAAAATAGTATTTTGTGTTCGGTTTGTTCTTAATTACAATAAATCAATAATTTAAAGGAAAATTCGTAGTTTAGGAGATTATTTGTAAAAAGATAATAGTTAGACCAACATGTCAGTGGCCAAGCGAGACCAGACTCCTACTTTTCAAAGGGAGATTAAGAGTTCAAGTCTTAGTGGTGACATGTATGTGTGAGTATCAATTATATATATATAGCTTTATTATTATTATTTTTTTCACTTTACACAATATATATATATATATATACATATATAGATATAGATAAACATATATAGCTTTATTTGTAAAAAGATTCGTTGAGTGCGCCGGAGTGTTTTAGACCATCTAAAAGGCAATCAGTTGAGCAGTCGAACGTTGGAGGAGTTAACGGTCTTTGACTTTATTTGGAAGAGCCCAATGCCACCGGTTTTTTTTAATCGTCACTCCACACCATCCAGTGTGGCCACAAACTTTTCGATGGGGATAAAGCCCCAACACCAATAATGGTTCTGTCAGTGACACGTGGAAGACACGTGTCTCTGTTAGGCTTACGACCATTAAAGAATATCTTTTCTCTGGAAGGTGAACGATATCAAAATAGAGGAAAACTACAACACAATCAAATTACATCTCAACACATGTAAAATTTATTTTGCTGACGTACTACTTAGATCAATTAGTGGGAAAAAAAAATCTTAACAAAATTACAGGTAAAAATCATTTTTTTTTTCCTAGTTAAAAAAGAAAAAAAAAGAAGTCAATCTTAACCTATCCGGTCTCTTACGAAAATTTATGTTAGAAAAAGAAAAACTAAAAATATAAGATCCCTGAGGTTTGGATTTATTGTCCATGAAGTCAAGAGGTTTGATTTAATTTGCTCTAACACTTTTTTTTTAAATTAATAAAAATAAAATGCTTAAATTACACTTCATTATTTTAAAGACATTTTTATCTTTAATTTGTTAGACGCTTACACCTTGCATGTTTGAGGAACTCAGCCACGTGTCATCACCCTATTGCATGCTGACCTTAATATTACTTATTTTTTTCTCCCTCTAACCCCTGTGTGGACTGGTTTGATCTGGCAAGTTCTTTCATGGGTGTATGGAGCATTCATTAACCAAGCACAGTGATAGCCGATAGGATAGTCGAGAATGTTAGGATTGATTAGGGTGGGCAAAAAGTTTGTGAATTATTCGATTCGATCCGATCCATCTGGTAATGGATCGATGGCAGATTTAAAAAATTTGAATCTGTAATTTATGGAATGGATCACAAATTAGAAATTCGATTCGATTCGTGACCAAGCAATAAAAAATATATATATATATATATTTTTTCATTAAGGGCAATTTTGTCATTTTACTTTTTATTATGTCACCGATAACATAAACTTGAGAGTTAAATTAAGCAAAGCGTATAATAGTAAAATCATTTTTTTCGTAATTCCAGAATGGGGTGTGAGGGCAATAAACCCAAACCTTAGAGATTCTGAGAGCACATAACCTAAAAATACAAGCAAAAAGTTCTTATCATATTATTTGAGACATTGGAGTCTGGAGAAGAGGTTTTCAATTTTGAAACCTCCGTCACAACAAAGCAGTTGCAATCTTTCACTGAAAACCTCCATCATAACAAAGCAATCGCAATCTTTCTTAGTGAAGATAACAGGCGGTTAATGGAACGCCATTCAAAATTTTATTTTCATCCCAGTTTAGTATAGTTATCCTTTTGTCATTCAAAACTTTTTATTAAACAGGCAGGGGTGGGAATAAATTTTATAGAGTATTTTCATAATTATATTACGAATCTAGCGAAAATAAATAATGGAACAAAATTTTAATTATGATAATAAATATTTTTATCTTGTGCAAATAAAAACAAGATTCAACTTCTCAATTATAATTTGAGACTTAATATTATTGTTAGAACATCAAAATAACCCATTCAAAGTGTTAAACCTGCTAGATTGCTTTTAAAGTCCACGATGAACAAATATCTTTATTTAATTTTTTAATATCCTTATAAAATTATCATTTAAAATGTGGGTATCTCTCATTTGAATCATACGTTTTAGTTGCCAAGGCATCTCTACTTTGATAATATAAAGTCTTGGCCTAATAAATTCAAAATTTGATTGCTATTAGTTATCGATCGTGGCAAAATTACTTGTTGAATTGGAACTCAATTCTAACATTACTTGTTGAATTCGAACTCAATTCTAACATTACTTGTTGAATTTGAACTCAAATTGTTTAATCAATTTGAAGCTCAAAGCCCAAACTCATACTCGCTCAAGCTGGAAAATAAGATTAATAAAGAAAAAAAAAAACATGCCAATAAATTAAGTCATATTCACCATTCTTGAATAAACTATTCATAAGCTAACAACCCAAGGAGCTCTTCAGACCAGAGTTTTTTTTTAAAAAAAAATTCACTTGAACGCAGGCACACCCACTCAGGAGCTAGGTACTCTACCAAATAGGCTGCTGGACTTTAAACCTAAGACCAATTTAAGTCTGAACTATTCATGAAAACCCAATCAGTTAACACTTTTAATCAATTAGAATACAGAGAACATTAAAATTTAACAGGGAACAAATTTACCACAGGCCATCATTTGCTCCAAAATCACAAGGCATCAAGAGATCCGGATCTGAAATGCTTAGATTTTCTAATTATTTCTTGTTACAAAGTAAAATCTGTTGCTAGCTCAAATGAGACAAGTTACAAACAAACACTTTATAAAATTTCAAAAGACAACTCAAAAGCAGTAACAGTTACATGCAATTGATCTTACAAGTCAATTGCTACCGTCCACAGCTTGATTGTTTCCGTATATACTCTCTCTTCTTTTCGGAAAACCTGCAGATTCTAGATTTGGTCCCCGAAATTTCAGCTCAGGGGCTGCTCTAAAATTGGGATCAACAGAAGCAGGTCTGCTACTGTTGGTATCAGCAGAATTTGGCCTAAAGGAACTGGCTGATCCACCGGGATACCTGGATGGAGAGGCATACCTTCTTGATGGACCTCTTAGACCACTTCTTAAATCCGCAATATCTGCACTTCTTGAAGAAGAATCTACGAAAGATCTATCACTGGAACCAGGTCCTAATGGAGCTCCATTTGTCATAGATGTGGAGGAGCTAAAAGGATCATCGGGGCCCCATGAAGTAAGCACTTCCTTCTTCTTGGCAAAAAATTGCCACGCTCCGAAGAGGAAAAGAATGAAGAAGAAAACCGGACTGGTCCACAGTATACTACCGAGTTCACCTTTGAAAATAGGAAGGTTGGAGTGATACATCCCCACGTATCCATCTCCAAGACCGAGAATAACAAGCTTTTCACGGTCACTGACCAGTAAAGGTATCACTCTACTCTTTTGGACATCTACATTGACCGATTGATAATTGAGAAATGATGATCTGATCTCATCAATACCAGCAGAGAAAAGAAGCCGTGGCCCACCGACCCTAATATAATGTTGAGATGAAACATTATACACTGAGACTTTATCTTGATCAGCAATAAGCAGATACCCTTTAATTGCCTGGAAGGCAAGAGGCTCAACTAGGTCAACCTTCCTCTTGGATCTAACCCTGCACTTGAAGTTCATTATATCACCCAACAACAACACATGAATCAAATCACCATCTGATGTAAGTCCATATGCTTTTGACCTCTCCGTGGCATCAAAAACGTAATTCAGAGCACGAGACTGGTTCAATCCTTCACATTCAGACTCCCTAACTTTCATAGTCCTTAAATCTAATGACCCTGCACCAGTCTCCGTGAGAAACAAAAGCCTTTGCTTTAAGAACACAAGTGGTCTGCTCGTTGGTACCGCTAAACCATAGAGTGTCCCATTCTCCCTGAAAACTCTGATATTTTTGCTAACATCCATGGACAAAATGTATCTTGTTCTCCCAACATGATGCACCTCCAACATAGTTATCGATGACCCTTCTTCCCCGGTTTCCGGCAAGGCAAATTTCCTGACATTTTCCATCGAAAGCGAACTCCAATCCTCCCCATTCGACACCTCCCAAATCTTGTGCACCAAAATCAACCCATTCATGTGCCCCGTGACCAAGACAGTTTCGTTCTTATAAACAGACATGTAAGACAATATGGTCGTGATTGGCGAATCTGACAATGTGTAAAACTCAACCAAAACATCCCCATTTCTCAAGAACACATAAACTCTCCCTCGATCATCCCCAACTGCAACATACTTGCTCAATCCTTCGTAATCCCTAAATGGCAATACATTAATGCAGGTGGCAATCGAATCCAATTTCACAGCCGACACAAACTGAAACCTCTCCGACCAGAACGGACTGTATTTGGTGACCGACACCGGTGCCCCTCTCTCCACATCAGCAGGAAACCTACTCTCTAAACCCTCTGCTCCAATTTTCTCACCACACTTTCTTCTATCGACTTCAACATTTTCCCGATGAACAAATCGTGATAAGGGTACCTCAACACTCTGCTTCTTATCATCCGAAGTTTCAATCTTTATCGAATTCAAACCCGAAAATTGGGATTCTAACCTAGACACCAATTCATTAAGGTTTTTCACCAGCTCTTCGAGCTTCTCCAGCTGAATTTGGTGTTGAATCAATACACTTGATTCATCAGAATTAGGTTCGTGATCAGTAGTAGTAGTACTGTGTTCGTGTTCAGTTACAACAGAGAGTGCAAAAACCCTAGAACTACGGGGAAAAGCAAAGAAAAGAAGCAAATAGAGTGCGAAAAACTTGCCTTTGTGAGAGCTTGCCATTGAAGAAGCTGTGAGGGTTTGGGTCTCGAGTTGTTCGACCATCGTTGAAGTTTGATCAGTCACAGATCGCTTTTCTTTGGGGTTTTCGATCTTGTTTGAAGACGTGGTCTATGAGTGGACTGATCAGGATCGAATTGAAGTGCCCATTTTGCAGAGATTTGGTGGACTTCGTGAGATTTGGAAAAACAGAAGATGAGATTTTTGTACCGACCTTGTGGGGGTGGGTGTTGCCAGGTGAATTAGGGTAAGAAATTTCGACCTTTTCAGGCGGAAATAGATGGGGGAGACAAATCTCTCGTCTTGATGGCTGTAATAACAGGACAAGTTGCGGGTAACAAATACATAGCCATCAATATAACTACCATATGGTAATGTTATCGTAAAGTGCCTCATTATAATTCTTAAGAACTCACCGAGGCCTGACCTCCCAAAAATGGGACGGTGCGGGTTCGAATCTCTAGAAAAATAAAGTGAGAACTAATTAAAATATATATATATATATATATATATATATTTATTTATTTATTTTAAAACTCTATTCTAAATTAAGCACATTTTAATTACAAATAAATATTGCAGTGATTTTTTTTCAATTTGTCCAAAATGCACCGATACACATGTTTTTAAGTAAGTTTGTAAATGGTGTGTGTGAGTTTTTTGCTAATGAAAAAAAAAAAAATCTTAAGAACTTTAACGATGGCAACTAAACACGAGGGTTGTGTTCATTGCGAGACTTAACCCAACACCTTACAGCATGAGCTGACGACAGCCATGCACCACCTGTGTCCGCGTTCCCGAATTCTAAATTAAGCACATTTTAATCAAAAAAAAATATTACTCAAAAAAAAATATTACAATATTTTGCGCTGTGAATTTTTTCAATCTTGCACATAGAGTCCAAAATGCACCAATACACATGCTTTTACAACATAATCCGATAAAGATAATTTTTTGGTGAAATTTAATATTTTTTATCTAATTTTTGAAGATCATTTAACACTAGTAATAAATTACTATAAATAATAATATAGTTAATAATTAAATAAATAAATATTCATACTATATATAACAGTGGGAAGAGAAAGTAAAAATAAAAATATATAACACAAGTCAAAATGTTATTCTTATAAAATTAGATAAATATAGATTATAATAATAAATGAAAAAAAAAAATTTAATATGTAAGACAAATAGAATATATTTATATATATATTTTGTAGCCATGTATAACAAAGTTGCAATTGGTATGATTCAAAGTTTGTTGGTGATGAGGATGAGAATGAAGGCTTATCCTCTTATCTCGCAAAAATGGAAACTTAGCTAAATGCTTCATAAACATATCTATAAAAAAGAACATATTTTATTTAAGCTCTTTTATGCCTACTTACGATTTTCTACTAGTGGCTTTAATTATAAGTTCATCTCTATTTACATCTCCCAAGTACTAGGCACGTGGCACGTGGCACGTGGCTTGTACGGCCGGTTTAATTGTGAATCCGTATCAAAATCGCAATTGGTATGATTCAAAGTTTGTTGGTGATGAGGATGAGAATGAAGGCTTATCCTCTTATCTTGCAAAAATGAGAACTTAGGTAAATGCTTTATAAACATATGTATAAAATAACATATTTTATTTAGCTCTTTTATGCCTTTGATTACTAGTTATTTCGATTTTCTACTCTACTAGCAGCTTTAAGTATAACCTCAGCTTTATTTATTGGTTTGAGTAAGATACGACTTATTTGAAATTAATTAAATGAACAATGGATGCGGAGGTTGCTCCACCACAAGTGGATGCTAACTCTCCAATGTTGCAATCCATCTTTGAGATGGCGCAACAACAATTGGCTATCTCTCAGAGGACCGAGGAAAGAGTGAATGTTTTGCATGACCGCCTTGAAGAGGTTGTTACCAACATAGAGTCCCTCAAGGACATCACATATAGCATGTTTAAAGACATATAAACTCTTACATAACACCTTAGTCACATAGCATATGAATTTCAAATAACATTCAACCACATAGTTGCATATAACATAATAATTGCAATAACAGTTATAAAGAGGTAGTGGACGATGTTCCCCACAAACTTAGATGAGGCTAAGAAGATTATTTTTGACATCTTTGTATCAAATTTCCTTTTTTGTGGAGCCTTGGCAAATGACATGTATTTGCCTTATAGTTGCGATCTTGTAAATGTAATCTTATTCTTTTGGGAATGTTTAAATATGTTTTTGAATATGTATGATGACAATGGTGTCATTTGGTTTAATGTAAAAGTATGGATGATGAATGAATGAATTCAAGTTCTTTTTGTGTTATTGCGCAGTTGGTTACATACATTAGAATGTCATGCATTTATAGGGCCGTTTGGAAATGTTTTGGGACAGGTTATTATCATTTTTAGGCTTATCGGTGAAATCTCGATTGTGTTCAAGGCCTTGGGTACCAAAAACCTACATTTCTGCAGCTCCCAAGGCTTGTCGGCCGGCTTGTGATACATGCCAGCCAACTGACAATGCATTTCGATTGCAGACAGAGAGTTGGGTTCTCAGGTTCATCTTTACGGCCGGCTGACCAACACAGTCAACCGACGTACCTTACTATTTTGGTCGGCCGATGCAAGGCTGTCAGCCGACCGACGCTGCCCAGTCCTTATACTCTTGTACCCCTTCTCATTTAATGATAATATTATTACGCACTGTAGAGCATAATATGGCATATTCTGTATACTTCGACATTAGAAATGACCCAAATGTCCTTAGATAACCTCGGTTTGGTTAAGAACCCGGATAATGATTCGGGCCCCCGGATTCGGGTCGTTATAGACGTGTAAGTTAGAAAACTTAAGTACTTTGGGAAAATATTAATATATTCGTTGCAGAATGTATTTTATCAAAATAGAATCCAAGTGGCAAAGTATTTTGGATATGTTGATATGATCACAAGGAATCTGATCAGTTATATTTAATAGATAGTTATTATTTATTAAATATATGTGATCAAACGAAAATAAATAGGTAATCAAATATGGATTAATTAGTATATTAGAGTAATGGTAATATTTATCAAAATAACTAATTAATGTGGAGGGTTTGATTTATAGTATTAAGTAACTATTGGGGTTAGATTATAATTAGTAATATTTTATCCGTATCCTTGAGGGCAGTTATTTCTTTTTAGTAGAGTTAGAAATAATTAATATAGGTATTTAATAGGCTAAGGAGTTAGCTTGCTATTAGAATACTTTATTGAAGTCTTGGATAAGGATAAGCCTATCAGATCCCACTCCCAGTCCAACCTACAATGTAAGCAGTACATCAAATGTGAATTTGTGTAGAATAAGGAGAGTATTCAATTGGAAATCTACCTCTATATAAAGGGTGGTAATAGTTTGTTCTAGACACATGTGGAAATATAATATTCACATACATCTCTCTTCTTGCTCCACATTTTATAAAGATATGAAGCCCACACTTCACACTGCTCGTAGATTTTCAAATCAAAGATAGGAGTGAAGATCCGAAGGTATAGTAATTCGTTGGAAATCAAGGATTGTGGACTTTAATCTAGCAACCTATCAATTATCGGTGACAATTAATTATCTAAGAGGTATGTTGATCTAACCTTCTTTGGTAATTGAGGATTAATCATGATCATTAAAGCTAATTGAGACGATTGTATTCTGAAAAAATATTTTAATTAAATTAAAAATTGTTTCTGCTTTTATATTACTTTTTAAGGCTACCTAACAAAACAAGCCAACTGGTTCATGTTAGATTTGAATTCTAATGGCTATAATTGCATTTAATGCTTTCTCAACCACACTTTTCAACCTTAAACCACTCTATATATGGCTGATCATTTATGTATAGGATATGAAATAAGTGAGAAAAATTTACGAGTTTTTAGGAGCTATTATATGACCATTTAATACACTCTTCATTCCTCTCCCTCATATCATTCAATAGACTTGAGCTTCAACTTGAGAATTATCAATACTTTACTCTTGTGAGCATAAATTTGAGTTATCTATCTTTGAGAGATATCGTTGTACTTTAATCATCCTACAAATTTATTGTAAGGGTTGGTTTGACCCAAAGGGTTGGCGTGACCCAAAAGAAATCTAAGAGAAAAAGGTTCTCCTGGAAAGAAGGAAGGAGAAACAAGTGTGCTTCCTGTAAAGGTTTTTTCTTCACCTAAAAAGGAAAAGCCATTTATAAATCAAATAAATGCACAAACTAAAGTTAATTATTTATTTGATTATTTCATTTATAACTCTAGGTTCTAACTTATATTGTTATATCCGTCAATCAAGAGACAAATCATTGTAATTTATAACGATTCAAAAATTCGGCATGACTTCAGCAGAAAAGAGTCCTACTACAACCTGCTGAAATGCATATAAAATACAATGGCCTCACTTGGACCTTCAGAACTGAACTATACATGCTCTAACACACAATACAAATAATAAACCTTAATCCAAAATCAACAACATCAACACCATCCTCAAAATAGTTCAGCAACATCCCTATCACCTCCATATATATATAAACATAGCTATTACATGCATAATTGGCTACTAGTAGGACATTTGAAACTTACATCAAATACAAATAAAGTTCATGACTTCATTTACAGGTCACAATGCATAAAAGGTACATGTCTTAATAAAGTTATACAAATTAAGGCTTAGGTACAAGAGGTAAAAAAATAAACTTCTAAAATCCTGCCCACGCCAGTGGTGGAATGTAATACCCCTAAAATTAAAAAGGATAAAATTGGGATTTAAATTTCATTCTATGTGCATTTTTGTCTATTTATTTTGTAATTTTTGTATTTTGTCTGTTTTATTTAATTATTTGTAAATTGTTACTTATGTATTTGTATTTCCTTATTTGGTTAATTATTTTCTTTATTTGAATTATGGTTTGTTTAGTTATCAGAGTTAATTGTATTGTTTGTTTTAGTTTAAATTGTATTTTAAATGCCTTATTTGGTTAATTATTTAATTGTCTTTAATAAGTGCTTAAGTAGAAGTTGAATTAACAGTTTTCAGTTAGGGTTACTTGGAGCCGTCATACAAGTATTTAATGTGTATTTGACTTAAGTTTATGGGCCGACTCTAGTTTAATTAGGGTTCTGCCTTAGCTCTAGTTTAATTAGTGTTTTCTAAAGGCCTATATATATATAGTTTAATTAGGGTTTTCTAAAGGCCTATATATATACATGTATGAGTTTCACTAAGGGTTTTGGAAGAACCCTATTCACGGCACAGTGAAAATAGAACGTAACAGAGAGAGAGTTGAGAGAACAGAGGCAATTGTAAGAGCTACCAAGGACAAGAATAGAGAGGGTCAAAGGAGGGTTGTGGTGGATTAAATCACACCCATAGGAGGCTTGAAGGAAGTTAGTAGTTGCCGGAAACTTAGAGACGACGCCGGGATTTCATTACAGAAATCACAGGCAAGTTCTTCTCTTTCTCTTTCCCTTTGGCCTGTATTCTGTGCACCTAGATAATCTCTAAGGATTAATTGGACATTAATTTAACCATGCATGACTATTATATGTTAAGTTTGGTTATCTGTTATATGTGAAATTTATCTGTAATAATTGTATCATGTATGGTTGCATCGTCTCTGTTTTTAGAGTAAAAAGGTCGTCACTGTTTTAACATGGTATTGAGTTTGACTGCTATAAACGAAGATCTAATTTAATACTAGATGAGATTTAAAACCTTTAAAAATTTATATTAGAGGAAGAACAGAGGGGTTGGAGTGGAACTATTGTTTCAAATTAATTTCAGTTTAGTTCCTTAAGCATGTTTCAGTTCAGTAGCAAATTTAGTTCAAATTTAAATTCCTGTAATTGATTCCAATGATTGTAATGAACTAATGGGATGCTACTGGGTGTTAATTAGACGCCTACAGATGCTACTAATGATTGTAAGTTCAGTTTTAATATCCTACAGAGTGATAGGAATAAGCCGGTGAAGGAGCAGAAAAGCTGAAATGGAGCAGAATGGAGAGAAGGCTCACAGGGGGGAAGAGAGCCGGCTCTGGAATACCAAGAGCCGGCTCTGGAATACCAAGAGCCGGCTCCCACCTGATTAGAGCCGGCTCCAAGGTTGTATGGAGCCGGCTCTAGGCTGAAATGGAGCCTGCTCTAATTTTTCCAAGAGCAGGCTCTTTCTCAATTTGACGCATACTGTAATTTTTAGCTACTGTTTGGGCATTTTGGGTTATTGAACAGTTTTAGAAATTTAATGGGTTTTTAAATAATTATATTAACATGTAACTAAGGTCTTGAAATGCATAAAATAGCCTCTTGGTATTAACGGAATTAACTGTGCGCTATTTAGCCACTTTGCGTACGGTTAACGGCTGGAAGGAAATTTATTGTCTAATTTTAATTTGACAATTTAAGGGCTATAATATAGTTCTAAATTAAAGTTTAAATGTGTGATGGAGTCTTTTGAATAACAATTAGACTTGTAGCTTATTGGGGCTCTGTGCTAACAGATTAAACAGAATATCAGTATACAACTTAGCACGCGGTTACTTGATGGAGAAAATTAAGTTGATCAAATTAATCTAGCAATTTATGGGACTATAATGTGATTTAAAAACTTATTTTTAATGCATGATAGAGTCATTGATATATTAGATGTGATCTACGCATGCTATGGATGCTAGTTGTTGAACCTTTAAACCGTTTCCTGCAAATACATGGTTTAACTCTTGGGTTTAAATTGCTGAAACTATAAATAGTCTTCTATAATTATTTGGGATGGTTTTGGATTGTAAATTGCTATACTGTTATTTATAGGTTGTAATTTACATGGTTTGGATGTTAATTGTGGGATCTTAGATATTATCATACAAGTAATTGGATTATGGTTTTGAACTATAATTGCTGTAGTGTTGTATAAACTATTCTGCAATTACCTGGCTTTTGGTTTTAGTTATTAAATTGCTGTACTGTTATTGATAGTCTGTAATTTTTACATGGTTTTGGATTTAAATTGCTGAATAAATATATTCTGTCAATTACATGGATATGGAGGATTGTATGCACCGGTATGGGACGGTGACATACTAGGGGACGGTTTAGCTCAAAACGCCTAAACCTAACCTAATGGATTAAAGGAATGGATTTAAAAATATTGAATCCTAATTGTGTTAAGTCAAATCAACTGCAACTAAGTTGAGTGACTTCCTGGATTAATGGATAATAGTTAAGTCATATCAACTGAATAAGTTGATAGACTAACTAGCTTATTTATTGTATGTCAGTTCAATAAATATTTGAACTGCATACCCTGGTTTTGGACAGACTTTATATATATGTTTATGATACCACGAGATGAGCTTGAGCCTCAGACTCGTTGGTTAGGATGCGTATATGCAATGGATGCGTAGCTGGCTATAGTAGGTTGAGGTGTACCCTGTTAGGTCTAGGTACTCATGCCCACCTTTGGGTGCGTTTTCGCATGTTACCTTCTATTCAGGTTGAGACCCCTACTGTAGTCCAGTGAATGTCCCTTAGTGTGGATATATCTATATGTATGGACCAGATAGCTATTGTTGAGATATCTAGGGTGTATCTGCGTATCGAGTCACTGTTTGGATTATAGTTAGAGAAGAATTTGCATGTGGGCCTGACCCACTCTTATTTTTACAGGTGTTCGTTAGTTCCAGACTTAGAGCTGGATCGTGCTGAGCAGATACAGTCATTCACTCCACCGATGACCAGGATTTTATTTCATATTTTAGACTTGGGTTTCATTTCCAGTCTTTTGAGTTCAGTGAGATATTTTAGGGGTCTACTAGATGGATTCCCGAGTTGTAGTAGAAATGGAGAAGTTGGATGTATTAGAATAATTCTTTATAAATAAAATTTTATTCTGAGGTTTTTGGATTATTATTCTAGTTTCTTTTTAGCAATTTATTTATTCCTGTTTTCTTAATTGTATTCTATGTTCGATTATTGTTAATTGGTTTGATATCCTCAGGTAATCGGGCGTGGGCCTGGCCAACCCGCATCCGAAAATCCGGGGGTATCACATGGAACGTCATTCGCCACTGACCGGTGGTTCCTCTTATCAAGGGTCGCGATACCAAGTCAAGCTTGAAGAGTTGTGAACTTAGGAGATGGCCAAGTTTTATATTTATAGAAAGCCACTACTACCTTTCTCTATATAAAATAAAGATAGGGCGAGTAGGGATCGTCCCAAGGGATTTGATGGTGTATCGAATTGTGAAACTATGGTAGTTAGGGTTAGTAGGTCGAGTGATCACACAATTGATTGGTTGGTTGATTATACTAAATGAGCTAAACTATAATAAAGCAATGCAATAAGATAAAGAGTAAGTAAGAAGGAAAGGTCTTGGGGTGTAGAGATCACCACCAAACATTACTATTCCAAACCATAATCAAGTGACTAATGAGGGAAATGAATGTGTTGCAACAATATTGTGTGTGTAAAAGACATTCAATTGGTAAGGGTGACTCAACAAGTGCAAATTGTCTCAATCGACATGTGTGAGGCCACAATACATCTATTAGTAGAGGAATATATTGTCTAAACATCATGTGAAGATAACAAAATAACAATTCAAGTCATTGAACCTTTCATTAAGCTCATAGTCCAAGCAATCCATAAGGATGATTTAGTTAAACATGCATTATCTAAATATCATGTGAGAGGTACAAAATATCTATTGGGAGAGGAATAAATTGTCTAAACACATGTGAAAGATATAACATATCATAACTAGTCATTAATCCTTCATTAAGCTCAAAACTCCATTACACCACAATATTAGAGCATATGCTTCTTGCATTCAAAAGCATGGAACAACAAAGAACAAGCATGAATTGTTTCCCCAACTAACACTACACTACTTAAAAGAGAAGCACAATCCATCAAGGAATAAGTATGAACCATCTAGAGACATAACAAGAGCATTACATTAAGAACTTCATATTTTGACAATCCCAAGATTAAAGACGTTAATACACATAGACATGCATCAATAACATTAAATCTAGAGGTGAGCATCTACTCTAGCATACATAAACATATAGATAGAGAAAATGATCAATTAGAAGCATTAATCCATAGAACTCAATGAATAATCAAGATCTTCATAAGTTCAAGAGTCAAAATATGCATTACAACACAAATCCCTCAAAATTACACAAGATTAGGTAAAGAAAGCATGTTTGGGGCTAAGTCTAGCCCCAAGAGGATGTCTAGCCACTCATGATGATGAAGCTCCAACCCTCAAGGGCTAAATCCATGGTGGAAATCTGCTCCTTGATGATGAAGGTCTCCTCCAAAGGTTGCTCTAGCTTCCTCCTTCTCCCTCTCCAAGAATAGCCTCCAAGATGATTTTCAATGTGTGACAAGAGACTCCCTTAAAAAGTGTATCATATTCCTTATATAGGTAGGTCAAATACACCCCATGATGAGCTGTGGTCGTGCAAGGCATATTCTCCAATCATTGGATGAAGGACGGAATAAATGAGCTGGACTTTAACTTTTTCTCGCTGGAGGAAGTTCGATCGATCGAACCTTAACTTGGATCGATCGAAAATGGGTTCGATCGATCGAACTGCATCTTGGATCAATCAAAGTGGTCTGACTCCTCCTGATAAGGACAAGGCTGAGATATTTCGAAGATATTTATGGGGAAAAGGACAAAAGTGGTTGGTAGGCGTACAGCTGTGGATAAGATCAATCATTTGAATAGGACAAAATAGGGTTCGATCGATCGAAGGTGATGTTCGATCGATCGAACTTGGAATTTCAGCAAAGGCCAAGGTTGGATCTATCGAGAAGTACTGTGATCGATCATAGATGTTCGATTGATCAAACTCTAAGTTGGATCGATCGAACTTTTCAGCTGCACAACTTTGATTCCTTTTTGTTCCTTTCTTTCTCCACTTTGCTCCCTCATTTGGTTTATCTTAGGATTGCTTCAATTAAGCTCTTATTTGGCTGAGTTAGCTCAATTTTGGGATTAGTGCCTGAAAATATAAATAACACGTAATAAGTCTAAAACGGCAAAGTAAGATAGATAAAGGTACTAGAATGCTTAAGCTTAACGGGTTTAAATGCGCACTTTTCAGTGCTCATCACACCCCCAAACTTAAATATTGCTAGTCCTTAGCAATGAACTAAGAAGTAAAGGAATGCAATAAACAACTATATAAGTATAAATTGGAAAGCAAGTAAAATGATAACACCATTTTCGTGGGGAACACGATTGCATTTAGCATATGCAACAAGCCTTTTAAACCCCTAGTGGACGAGTAAAGTCTCGTGAGGGTTTCCAGAAATGGTACCCACAAACATTAAGCTCATTCTTTCAAAAGAGGCACCGATATTGCAAACAAGCAGTGGGAGAAAACTACCTCAAGTATGCAAATTTTCAACCGTTTCTAAGCAATCTCCCAAAATTTCAATATCAAGCAAGCAAGTATGGTCCTCCACATATCAAGAAAATGATCATGAAAATCGAAACAAGTCTAGAATCCATGTGAGAGGTCCGGCATCAAGTGTGTTGCTATCTTAGCCAACTAGAGAAGTAATCACATCCTTACCCTCAAACTAGCACACAAATCTAGTCCCAATCATCAAGACAAAAAGTGGACCTTTTATTAAAGCTTTATTGTTCTAGGTGCGCTTATTCTTTTCACTCTATTTTTATTTTTATTTTTTATTGAGGATCAAAGATGGAAATATTGTGCAATGTGTTGATCTCTTAAGCTTTCTAGAAGATTCATGTAGTGAGCTTTAGGTCAATGACTCCCAAACCAGATGGCTTTAGGGCATTAGGTGTTAAGACACCCCAACGGACTTACAAACTCAAATCAACTAGGATACAAATTAAGACAACAACCATCTAATCATTTCCCACTTCTCGCCTTTTGGGAGAAGTCCTCACTTTTATTGCTTTTGCAACCTTTTTTTTTTTTTTTAATCAATTATTAACCTAGAGTTTGGGCCCTCCACCTTTCGGCGCGAGAAGTTCACTGCTTAATGAGGCAAGAATCCCGGCTACTCAATGAAAAGGGGTTGTTATCCACCTTTATCAAGAATGAAAGCTTTCAATGCACTACTAGCCCAATTGGGATATAACCAATTCAATAATCAACAAAGCATGTACCCCACAAATGAATGCTAGTGTGCACTGGTGCTAGTGTAGAATCCTAGAATGAATCTCAAAACAATCACAAATTCAGGATGATGTGGACCATAAATGCAAGCAAGATATCAATCTTTTGAAAAATTTACTCCTAAATGGCATCCTCAAGGCATACAAGGAGTATTGGACTCTCAAGTCAAGCAATTTTTAAATTTTAAGCAATATAGTCCTCAAAAGATCAAAATCATAGCTAGAAATGGACCAAGTATAGAAATATCCCTCAAATACATAAGACATGCTCAAAATTTGAATTTTAAAGCAACACTGAAACATACACCAATACCCCCAAACTTAAACTGCACATTGTCCTCAATGTGTGAAGAGAACAAATGAAAGAGTATACCAGTGCTTTAGACATGAATGATCAGGATAGAAGTATCCAAAGTGGGTGGCATGGCCCCCCTAAACTTGGGATAAACTGTGGTCCTGAAAAGTTTGCACTCGGATAAACTCATTAGATAACAAGATAGGATAATCAGTGCATAGTGGACATGCAAGTGTAAAATGGGATAAATAGAGAATAGAGAGAGAGGTGTAAGAGTGGTCCTGAAAAATTGGGCAACACTCTCTCACTGAAGTCACTGTGGTGTACCTGATGGAGTCAAACATACAAATATGAGATACTAAGAGACATCCATAATCAAAAAGCAATATATAGAGAATATAAAGTGCAGGTACATCAATAAAATAATAAAGCCGACAGACCGGCCGCAAAGTATAATACAGTAACAGTGACAGTTTAATACAGATCCAGAATAAAAGAAATAAAAGCATAGAACAACTGGAAGTGGAGTCTCAGGAGAACTGATCGTGAAGATCTGCAGTGGCTGGAGGTGCAGGGAGTCGGCTGGAGAGATCGGCAAATCAAGCCATGACATCCGCCGTAAAAGAGGTGAACTCAGCTCGGTGGGCAGTGATGTCGGCTCGCATGGCTGCTACGTCATTTTAAAATCCTCAAATAGTTCGATTGATCGAATCCGAACTTGGATCGATCGAACTATTTGCTTTCCCAACTATTTATTTTTATTATTATTATTATTATTATTATTATTATTTTTTTTTAGAATTTAGAATTTAGAATTTTGAAAAATCAAAGGAAATTAAATCAATAAGATGCAAATTTCGATCGATCGAAGAGAGATTTCGATCGATTGAAGAGGATAAAGAATGTACAAGTTTAAGGGCTCAAAAGTTGACACGTGTTGGAACCTTGGATCGATCGAACTTGGAATTCGATCGATCGAACATGAAAATTTTTGAAAAGTCCCAAAAGCATACATTTTTGAAAAATGGATGAGGCCTGAAAATTTTTCTAAGTGTTGGGACTCATGATCGATCGAACCACATGTTGGATCGATCGAAAGGTAGTTCGATCGATCGAAATGGTTTACGATCGATCAAACTTTTAAAAATTTGGAGATCCCGAGAGCATGCATTTTGGAATTTGGATGCAGGTCCAAAATTTTTCTAAGTGTTGGGTGCAAAATGAGAGCTGGATCGATCGAGTCCATAGTTGGATCGATCGAACCAAAACTTGGATCGATCGAAATTATGCCTAAATGCTCAAAATGACTTGAATGCTCATGCAATCCCTTACTCAGTTCCTTCCAATGTATATGAACCATAAAAACAGTATCTAGACTTCGCAAGAATCAAAATGCAAGATAGAAATGAGGGAGGAATAGGGTTTTGACATCTTACGAATTTCGGTGCTAGTCTTTAACGTCTCTAGCAAGACCTAGGGTTCTTTTAACCCGGATCAAAGATTTTGTGATGCATCACCTCCTTTTTGGGGTGAGAAATGTTTTGAGTTCCACCCAACAAATGGTTCTTGGAAGAACTTGTTGGATTTAACTCAAAAGATGTTTTTAAGTTCTTATCAGAATCTTCATCAATATGTTCATACACCGGGTCAATAAGATTTGCAGCCTCTAAATGTCTTTGAAAGACTTGACCCTCTATGTATGGTTTCAATCTTTGCCCATTCACCTTGAAGATATTCCCCTTCTTCAAGTCTTGTATCTCTACCGCTCCATGCGGTGCAACCGAGATAATTTCATAGGGACCTTCCCACTTGGTTCTCAATTTGCCGGGAAAGAGTTTTAACCTAGAGTTGAAAAGCCAAGCTTTTTGACCGGGTTCTAAGGACTTCTTCACAATATGCTTATCATGGAAAGCTTTGGTTCTTTCTTTGTAGAGCTTGGCATTATCATAAGCATTGTGCCTTAGCTCTTCCAATTCACTCAATTGAAGTAGCCTATTCTTTCCGGCTTTGGCTAGGTCAAAATTGAGCTTTTTAACTGCCCAAAAGGCTTTGTGTTCTAGCTCAACCGGAAGATGGCAAGGCTTCCCATAAACAATTCTATAAGGGGACATGCCAATGGGAGTCTTATATGTCGTCCGGTAAGCCCACAAAGCATCATTTAGCTTTCTTGACCAATCTTTCTGGGTGGTGTTAACCGTTTTCTCAAGGATATGCTTAATTTCCCGATTAGACACTTCAACTTGTCCACTTGTTTGAGGATGGTAGGGAGTGGCTACTTTGTGAGTGACGGAGTACTTAAGAAATAATTGCCTCAAGAATTGATTGCAAAAATACTTTCCTCCATCACTTATCATAGCCCTTGGCATACCAAAACGAGCAAAGATATTGGATTTAATGAATTGAATGACCACGGAGTGATCATTCGTTTTGGTAGCACAAGCCTCAACCCACTTAGAAACATAATCAACGGCAAGAAGAATGTATTGATAACCATATGACATGGGAAATGGACCCATGAAATCAATGCCCCAAATATCAAAAATTTTAACAACCAATATATTGGTTAATGGCATCATATCTCTTTTAGACATTGTTCCCATCTTTTGACACCTCTCACACGACTTGCAAAAGTTGTAAGCATCTCTATGAATAGTGGGCCAAAAGAGCCCACTTTGAAGAACCTTTAGGGCGGTCTTCTTTGCACTAAAATGCCCACCACATGCAAGTGTGTGGCAAAACACTAGGACACTTGGGATTTCACTCTCCGGAATGCATCTTCTCACAATTTGATTGGGACAATAGCGGTATAAAACAGGGTCTTCCCAATAGTAATTCTGGATGTTGGCAAAGAAACGATTTTTGTCGTTCTTTGACCAAGAGGTTGGAAGCTTGCCTATTGCCAAATAATTCACAATATTAGCAAACCAAGGCATTATTCCATTTGAGACTTGAAAAAGTTGTTCATCCGGGAAGGAATCATGAATTGGAGGACTAGGGAAAGGCTCTATTTGTAATCTAGAAAGATGATCAGCAACCACATTTTCGGTGCCCTTTTTGTCCTTGATTTCAAAATCGAATTTCTGGAGGAGTAAAATCCATCTAATCAATCTAGGTTTTGTTTCCCTCTTTGTTAAAAGATGTCTCAATGCAGCATGATCAGAGTAAACAACAACCTTAGATCCTAGCAAATAAGAGCGGAACTTATCAAGAGCATATACTACAGCAAGTAATTCCTTCTCGGTAGTGGAGTAATTCAATTGAGCTCCTGAGAAGGTTTTGCTTGCATAGTATATGGCACAAGGGAGCTTACCTACTCGTTGGCCCAAAACTACCCCCATGGCATTGTCAGAAGCATCACATATAATTTCAAAGGGCAAAGACCAATTAGGAGGTTGCATGATAGGAGCAGATGACAATGAAGTGCGCAATTTATGAAAGGCGTCTAGGCATGCTTGATCAAAGACGAAAGGAGTATCCTTGGCAAGAAGATTGCACAAAGGTCTAGCGATTTTGCTAAAGTCCTTGATGAAGCGGCGATAGAAGCCGGCATGACCTAGAAAAGAGCGAACTTCCCTCACCGTTGAAGGTGGGGGTAGTTCAGAGATGAGTTCAACTTTCGCCTTATCTACCTCAATTCCTCTTCTAGATATGACGAGACCCAAAACAATTCCCTCTTGAACCATGAAATGGCTCTTTTCCCAACTAAGAACAAGGTTTGTTTCACGGCATCTTTTAAGCACTAAGTCCAAATTTTTGAGGCAAGCATCAAAGGAAAACCCAAAAACAGAAAAATCATCCATGAAGACCTCAAGATACTCTTCCACCATATCTGAAAAGATAGACATCATACACCTTTGGAATGTAGCAGGAGCATTGCACAAACCAAAAGGCATCCGTCTATAAGCAAATGTGCCAAATGGACATGTAAAAGTGGTTTTCTCTTGGTCTAATGGGTCAAGGGTCACTTGGTTGTAACCGGAATATCCATCTAGGAAGCAATAGTATTGTTGCCCCGCCAATCTCTCTAAGATTTGATCAATGAAGGGCAAAGGGAAATGATCCTTTCTAGTGGCGGCATTCAATTTTCGGTAATCAATGCACACACGCCATGAGTTGGCGGTGCGCTTAGAGATTTCCTCACCTTTAGCATTTTCAACCACGGTAATTCCCGACTTCTTGGGAACTACTTGTGTAGGACTCACCCATTTGCTATCGGAGATTGGGTAGATGATTCCGGCATCCAAAAGCTTCACTACCTCTTTCTTAACTACCTCTTTCATGTTAGGATTCAATCTCCTTTGGGCATCCCTAAAGGGTTTTGTATCCTCTTCCATGAGTATACGATGCATACAAATGGAAGGATCAATTCCCTTAAGGTCCGCCACACTCCACCCTATAGCTTCTTTGTTTTCTTTAAGTACATTAAGTAGAGCATTTTCTTGGTCCTCATCTAGGCTTGAAGAGATAATAACCGGAAGAGTGTCGTGAGGACCTAGAAATGATACTTAAGATTGGAAGGCAAAGTTTTTAGCTCAAGAGTTGGTGGAGATACCAAAGATGGAACCGGAGGAGTACTAGAAAGTGAAGGAAGAGGCTCAATTAGAGTTTTCCATGGTGGACAATTCAAACTTGCTACGGATTCCATTATATTGCTTACTTCATTGATTGAATTTTCATTATCAAACCCACAACTCTCATACATTTCAAGAAGACATGAGGCAAGAGGATCATCGGATAAAAGAGATGAAAGATCATCCTCAAGCGGTTGTTTCATGATCATTGTGGGAATTGATTCCTCAATAACCTTATTTAACACATCAATAACATAACACTCATCTTCATCTATGGGATGTCAACTTGCATTGAAAACATTGAGTTTGACCAACATATTGCCAAAAGAAAGATCCAAGATTCCGGACCTACAATTGATAGTGGCATTGGCGGTGGCAAGGAATGGTCTTCCCAAGATGATTGGGATTTGGGTAGTGGGATTAGTAACCGGTTCGGTGTCTAACACTACAAAATCAACCGGAAAGTAGAATTTATCTACTTTGACAAGGATGTCCTCAACCATACCACTAGGTGTTTTGACGGATCTATCGGCCATTTGAAGCACCACCGAGGTTGGCTTTAACTCATTTAACCCAATTGGATATACACAGAATAAGGAATCAAGTTAACACTTGAACCTAAGTCAAGAAGAGCTCTACGGATCTCGTGATTTCCAATTACACATGAAATGGTTGGAGCACCGGGGTCTTTGCATTTGAGTGGAGTATTTTGTTGAAGAATGGAGCTCATTTGCTCCGTGATGAACACTTTCTTAGGACCTTGTCCTTTGTTCCTCCTCTTTTGTGTGCAAAGATCTTTCAAGAATTTGGCATAAGGCGGCATTTGTCTAATTGCATCTAAGAGGGGAAGATTTATGTTCACTTGCTTGAAAACATCCATCATGTCAAGTATTTTCCCATCTTGCCTCTCTTGAGGCAAGGTTTCTCTCAAAGCATAAGGGAAAGGAGCTTTTAGCTCATGACATTTTGGCACTTGAGAAGATGATGAAGATTGAGTATTCCGATTTGGAACATTCTCATCCAAAGAGATAGGTATGGAATTGGAATTTTGATGAGTGACAACATTTGGTTGCACCGATTCACTATCCTCCTTTGGCAACTCAACCTTATTGTCAACTTGCTTACCACTTCTCAAAGTAGTGATTGCTTGTGTTTGAACTTGTGAGGCATTCTCCGATGTAGAGTTTGCCTCCACACAAAATTGAGCTTTTGGGTTCCTCTCGGGTTGACTAGGTAACTTACCCACTTCCCTTGCATTCAATGCATTAGCTATGATCCCGATTTGGGACTCTAGCTTTGATATAGATTGAGAGTGTGAATGCAACAAATTTGTGTTCTTCTCTAGGCTATCCAAAGCCATTAAAACCTTATCTTCAAATGTAGAATTATTATGAAGTGCATGAGGAGGATGATGCTCCGTTTGGAATTCATACATTTGATGATGTGAAGAATTATTCATTCTTTGATGATATGAAGGAGTGAACCCTTGAAAACTTTCATTTCTCTTGTGAGGTGGAATGTACTTGTTTTGAAAATTCTGAGCTTGAAAAGAATTTGGATGTTCATTCCACCTTGGAACATAAGCATTGGAATAGGGATGAGCAAATGTAGCATTGACTTGTTCATAGTGTTCATTATAAGCATGTCCGTGGGGACAATCAAAAGTAGTGTGCAAAACACTTGAACATGTCATACAAGGCTCATACATTTGAGAGGTATGATGATGTGGATATGAATTGTTAGCCGGTTTTTGATTTAACAAGAATTGGTCAAACTTTTGAGAAAGAGTTTTAATCTCGGCTACAATTCCCACTGAACTCTCTATTTGACAAACTTGAGAATTTTTCTTCTCTTTTCTTTCATGGTCAATTTGAGAAGTATAAAATTTTTGGCAAGAGTTTTCGCTCATCTTCTCAAAGAGTTGCCAAATGTCATCCTCATGTTTCCCAAAATATGATCCTCTACATGATGTATCAACAATGTCTTTATGAATGTCGGATAGGCTCTTATAGAAGTATTGAACCACTTGCCATTTTGGAATGCCATGATGTGGGCATTTCCCTAGCAAGTTATTCAATCTTTCCCAAGCCTCATGTAATAACTCCCCTTCTTTTTGAGAAAAAGTTCTAATTGAAGTACGCATAGCATTGGTCAAACTCATGGGATAAAACTTTTTTAAAAATTCATTTTGCATTTGCATCCAAGAAGTTATAGAATTTGCTTCCAAAGTATTGAACCAATGCTTTGCCTTGCTTTTGAGTGTGAAAGGGAAAAGGAGTAGTCTAATCACTTCCTCCGGAACATTCATATATCTAATGGTGGAACATATTTCAAAGAATTCATTTAGATGCTTATAAGGCTCCTCATCATTTAGACCATAGAAAAGTGGACACAATTGAATAGTTTCGGGCTTGATTTCATATTGATTTGTCTCGAAATTAGGCAACATGATACAAGAAGGTGCATGGTATGCATGGAGATCATAATAGTCACGAAGTACCATTAGAGGCATTGGAGCTTGAGCTCCGAGACCGTATTGATCGGGAAGGAGGTTTTGCATGAAATGCGGGTCTTGGTAGCCAAGATTACCCTCTAGGTTTTCCATGTGAATGCCTAGAGTGAATGATCAAGTAAAGATTACAAATCACAACAAAGCAATCAAACAAACACTTCTCCTCCACAACAAGTCAAATATCAACAACTTCCTCCGTATACAATAATTCCCATACTCCCATGCTTTCAATGATATGCAATGCCACCACGTGGGCCCTCGATTTAACTAAAGAGATTGAGTAAGAAGGTCTCACAATGGTCCTTTAGCACTTTAACTCCAAATTTAAAAGCTTAGCTTAGCAAAATTTTTTAGCAACTCTTCATTTTTAGCATTTTTTTCCTTTTTGCTTGCTTTGCTCCTTAGCTTTGAAGTTCTTTGCTAGCTCCTTGCTCAATGCACCTTGTTAATGAAGAACAAACTTAATAAGTAATCAAAAAAACAAAACAGGAAATAAAAAGAAAGTAAAGACACGATCAAAAGAGTACTAATCCTAATTGAATTTCACAATTCGACGTTGCCAATTTAAAATCCCCGGCAACGGCGCCAAAAACTGACCGGTGGTTCCTCTTATCAAGGGTCGCGATACCAAGTCAAGCTTGAAGAGTTGTGAACTTAGGAGATGGCCAAGTTTTACATTTATAGAAAGCCACTACTACCTTTCTCTATATAAAATAAAGATAGGGCGAGTAGGGATCGTCCCAAGGGATTTGATGGTGTATCGAATTATGAAACTATGGTAATTAGGTTTAGTAGGTCGAGTGATCACACAATTGATTGGTTGGTTGATTATACTAAATGAGCTAAACTATAATAAAGCAATGCAATAAGATAAAGAGTAAGTAAGAAGGAAAGGTCTTGGGGTGTAGAGATCACCACCAAACAATACTATTCCAAACCATAATCAAGTGACTAATGAGGGAAATGAATGTGTTGCAACAATGTTGTGTGTGTAAAAGACATTCAATTGGTAAGGGTGACTCAACAAGTGCAAATTGTCTCAATCGACATGTGTGAGGCCACAATACATCTATTGGTAGAGGAATATATTGTCTAAACATCATGTGAAGATAACAAAATAACAATTCAAGTCATTGAACCTTTCATTAAGCTCATAGTCCAAGCAATCCATAAGGATGATTTAGTTAAACATGCATTATCTAAACATCATGTGAGAGGTACAAAATATCTATTGGGAGAGGAATAAATTGTCTAAACATATGTGAAAGATACAACATATCATAACTAGTCATTAATCCTTCATTAAGCTCAAAACTCCATTACACCACAATATTAGAGCATATGCTTCTTGCATTCAAAAGCATGGAACAACAAAGAACAAGCATGAATTGTTTCCCCAACTAACACTACACTACTTAAAAGAGAAGCACAATCCATCAAGGAATAAGTATGAACCATCTAGAGACATAACAAGAGCATTACATTAAAAACTTCATATTTTGACAATATCAAGATTAAAGGCATTAATACACATAGACATGCATCAATAACATTAAATCTAGAGGTGAGCATCTACTCTAGCATACATAGACATATAGATAGAGAAAATGATCAATTAGAAGCATTAATCCATAGAACTCAATGAATAATCAAGATCTTCATAAGTTCAAGAGTCAAAATATGCATTACAACACAAATCCCTCAAAATTACACAAGATTAGGTAAAGAAAGCATGTTTGGGGCTAAGTCTAGCCCCAAGAGGATGTCTAGCCACTCATGATGATGAAGCTCCAACCCTCAAGGGCTAAATCCATGGTGGAAATTTGCTCCTTGATGATGAAGGTCTCCTCCAAAGGTTGCTCTAGCTTCCTCCCTTCTCCCTCTCCAAGAATAGCCTCCAAGATGATTTTCAATGTGTGACAAGAGACTCCCTCAAAAAGTGTATCATATTCCTTATATAGGTAGGTCAAATATACCCCATGATGAGCTATGGTCGTGCAAGGCATATTCTCCAATCATTGGATGAAGGACGGAATAAATGAGCTGGACTTTAACTTTTTCTCGCTGGAGGAAGTTCGATCGATCGAACCTTAACTTGGATCGATCGAAAATGGGTTCGATCGATTGAACTGCATCTTGGATCGATCAAAGTGGTCTGACTCCTCCTGATAAGGACAAGGCTGAGATATTTCAAAGATATTAATGGGGAAAAGGACAAAAGTGGTTGGTAGGCGTACAGCTGTGGATAAGATCAATCATTTGAATAGGACAAAATAGGGTTCGATCGATCGGAGGTGATGTTCGATCGATCGAACTTGGAATTTCAGCAAAGGCCAAGGTTGGATCTATCGAGAAGTACTGTGATCGATCATAGATGTTCGATCGATCAAACTCTAAGTTGGATCGATTGAACTTTTCAGCTGCACAACTTTGATTCCTTTTTGCTCCTTTCTTTCTCCACTTTGCTCCCTCATTTGGTTTATCTCAGGATTGCTTCAATTAAGCTCTTATTTGGCTGAGTTAGCTCAATTTTGGGATTAGTGCCTGAAAATATAAATAACACGTAATAAGTCTAAAACGGCAAAGTAAGATAGATAAAGGTACTAGAATGCTTAAGCTTAACGGGTTTAAATGCGCACTTTTCAGTGCTCATCAGCCACTTTCTTCCCTTGTCCTGAAAAATGTTAAAAATAAGGGGTGAGGACAAGGCTCAGTATAAGTTACCTAAAGCATCAGTTTTGGACTCCCTTGAGCCACGTAACATAAAAAGGGATAGAAAAGAAACTGGGGTCATACAATGGAAGTCCGTACAACATTTACCACTTAATAGGTAACAATCTCAATACATAACACAATTCTACAAAATGATGTGCATGATATAAAATGTGGTGCACCCATCCCAAATCTGGTCTATACCGACCCAATTTTCACTTTTGAAAACCCGCTAACTGACTTTGCCGAGGCGAGATTAATAGCTATCCCCAGTTCCAAATCTAGCAACCGTTAAAGGGCCTAATATCAACTTTTTCACACCCTACACCGGGCTGCGCTCCCTCTAGGTCAAGCTAGCCTTGGATTCGCGAAATTCGGTTCATTTTAAAAAAAACTTCCCATCTTAAAAAAAAAAGAAAAAAACTTCTCTTTTGTAAAAGCCTCCCTTTTCCAAGACCTTTTCAAACCCCTTTCTTGCCATGTCATGAAATGCATCCTTTTCCATTCTCTTAATCTCAAACTCAACAATGTAGTAATAACAACATCTACATGACATTCACAATTTAAAGAATTTAAATAAGGTATTTTATAGCAATTAATCAAGATCATAGCATACTTTGAAAATTAATTACGACAAGGACATTTTTCACATCATTACTTCAAGAAAGACATTTACAAGAATTATCCATAGGCATGCTCAACATAGAATCACTTACATATCAACTATCATGCTATCACTTATCCATCAACGTATTTTCTATATAACAAAATCATGCATGCCTTTGACACAAAATATAAAACAAGTCATCCTTTAAACATTTAACATAGTATTTACTTACACAAAGCAACAATTTCTTCTCAAAATTTACAAATTTCAAACAATATGTATATATATATATAATTTGCTCAATTAAAAGGCAAAACTTGAGGCATTAGGAAGACCTCTACCTCAGTTGAAGAACAAATCAAGCAAAACCCCCAATTCATCCCAAAAATTTGAAATCCAAAAGGTGTCTAAATCAAGATTAGTTCCGATCAAAACGTAGTCCTCGACAAGATCGTCAACTTTGCCTTCTATTGCAAAATCGAATTCCAAGTGGAATGGTGTGAATCAAGCTTAGAAGTGATGGGGAAAAGAAAAAGAGAAAAGATATGTTGTTGAGAGGAGGAGAAACTGGGCACGAAATGGAGAAGGAAATGGTCAGTTGGTGACCATTTGGTCATTACAATGATCACACATATAGTGGTAGGTCCCACAAAACACAAATATCCAATTTCGATCATTATATGTATATAGCCACTTATATACATGATGCCACACACATTTAAACACATCACCACATAAAATACATCAAATGGACATGCATGAGATGCCATGAATCCAAAAATAAAATTCCGTACTCAACAACCTCGGTATGGGTCCCACCTGGGACATCCCGGCACAAAAAATAAAAAAAATGCCGAAATGACAACCAATGCATTTCTAAGATTCCTAAACTCAAAGAAATGCCCCAACTGACTCTCAAACACACCCGGTACACCCCCACAGTGTCCGGTACGCAAAACGAGACAAGATAAAAATAACCCCGAAAAATAAAAAAAAAACCCAAAAAATGAAAAATAGGAAAAATCAAGATCATTACAATCTGGTTACTACATTTTAACAAACACTTTGAGAGAAAGTCCAAGAGATGCTCTTGGCAAATGGGTTGTTTTGTGGGAGCTTGTACAGGTTCATTCTCTATCTTAAAAAGAGAATAAGTGGGTTTTATTTTCCACCCATAAGTTGAATTTTATTTAAACCGAAATTCTTAATTATGCAGACTTTCATAACAAATATTTTTAAAGCAATGTTTGGTGATGCTAAATTGGCGTCTTAAAATAGAATCGAAATAAATTTAATTCAAATTTTAAACTAAATGTTTACCACAAAATGAGCGATTGAGTATCATTTTATGCTCATTTGAACTTGAAGCCAAAGTTATTGGGTCTAATACTCCTAATTTTCAGAGCATTTATTTATTTTAATTGCAATTGATTTTAAGAGTATTTATTTATTTAATTTAATTGCAATTGATTGGATTATTTGGCTATTTATTTATGTGATTAAATTGTTTAACTGTTAAATTATTTATTTTTATTTAATTGATTACGTGTTCAATTGATTGGTAATTACTCGTTAGGTTGTCTATGATAGTTATTATTTGCATTTAATTGTTTAATGGATTTAATTGCTATTTTAATTGTTTAAATTGTTAGTTATTTATTTGTTTATTTTGTTTAGAAGTAATATATTGGACTTGAGTTTACTTGGGCTAGTTGTGTTGGCTTTGAAGTTGGAGAAGAAAACTTAGATAGGTGTGGATCATAGACCCATGGTTGTGTAGGTGTGTGTGTGTGTGTGTGTGTATATATATATATATATATATATATATTTGTATATATATATATATGTAGTATGGTTATATTATAGGGTTTAGTACGTGGGAAAAATAGAGTGAGAGGCAGAGAGGGAGATAGAAGAAGAAGCCACGAGAGAGGGAGATGGACCAGCCAAAACCAAATGGGAAGGAAGGAAGCTGTGCTCGGGGTAGAAACCGGACCAAAAGGAGTAGACGATGACAACCCGAAGGCTGTCGGTGTTGGAAAAGAAGACTAGAGAAGAAGGGGGTTGGTTTTTTTATCCAAAAACCCAAGGTAAGTTCTATATTCTACTCTTCTCCTTAGCGACATTATTCTATACAACTTTAGTTGGCTTTAGGGATTTTAAACATAAGAATTAAACCTATTTGCATACTGTAAAATGAACTGAAAGTGATGTGTATATGTGTATATATATATGTATATATATGTTGAATCTCGAGAATTAACATGCTAAATCTATGTTTTACTTGCTTTAATCATCTATCCTTGCTCTTTAATAATTATTGGGACCATATGGGACTTAATATGCATGATTAGGACCCTTAAAGGAGGAGTATAGACTGGAAAACAGAGGCTAGAGTTGGAGAAGACGACTTCCAGGTTGAGTCAGTCGGCTAACGCAGAGAGTCAGCCAATCGATTTAGGGGAGTTAGCCGACCGACTTAGAGAGTCAGCCGATCGATTTCACTTGTTCATTGTGTTGTTCTGTTATTGTTTCCAGATTTTTGTTTTGGTCTATTTTAATTTAACTAATTGGTATTAATGGACATGATAAATTCCCAGTATGCATAATATGCCATGATATACAAAGATATAAAAGGGTAATGGACTTTAAATGATTTATAAGTTGTTTATATGGTTTAGCACTGCTATAATTGTTTTAACAATTGTAATAGATGGTAATATGATTTTAATAATCTTATTAGTGCATTTTTTATCTTAGATATGATCTGTTTAAACTGTTTTTCCATTGTTGGATATGGCTAGGTTGAGAATTAATGACTGTATGTGATGTGATCGTTGAGATAGTTAATAAGCTAGGCTCCTTGATATATATACCATTGTTAGATATGACTTTGATAATTTGAGGAGTAAGTGGACTGGCTAATAAGTTTAGACATACTATATTGTGCCATTATTAGATATGGCTCTGTTGATGATGTTATTATGTTATATATATGTATTGCCCTTGATGAGCGCTGAATATTGTATATTCGAGCCTCTAAGCATGCATATGTTAAGACCTTAAGTAGTACTTCTATTCAGTTTTAGATTGATTTTAGTTTATGTTGCTTTTGTAGGTACTTTCCCAAATAAAAGGATAAAATCGAGATTCTGAAACTAAAAGATTGATATCGAAGCTTATAGAGTTGTTCCCGATCATTTGAAGCAAGCTTGGAGACAAAATGGTGATTTTGGAGAAGTTAAAGTCAACCGAGGCAAAAAAACAACCAAGGCCAAAAGGCTCAAGCAGAGGTATTTCTGCTAAACAGAGATTTAAGATGCTCGATCCTTTGTAAAAGGGCTCGAGCACAAACTTCCTCAGAATATAAAAAGATGCTTCGGAAGATCCATGTTGCCAGAGCTCGAGCAGAGATCAAAAGGCTCGAGCATAACTCAAAAGGCTCGAGCACAAGTCTAAAGGCTCGAGCACCTAAGCAAGGTGATTGACCACCCTGAAGAAGAAGTCCCAAAATATTCTAAGTATTGATGGAAAAGACGCTTCACAAATAAAGTGAAAAAAAAATGGCTAAGTATAGAATTCCTTCTCGAGCACAAGTCAAAAGGTTCGAGCAGAAGCTTCTCTGCTTAAGCCTTTCCTGTTAAGTCAGATTTCTAAGTTGCAGGATTAATTCTAATTAAGTCATAATTCATCCCAGACGGGCCCAGATGAACCCAGAAGACCTAAAACCCATCCAACCCTTGTTAGAAGTCACTTGCTTCTATAAAAGAATGCACAAGGCCACATAAAAGCTCTATCTCCTTCTTTTAGTTCTCTTTTTCTTGCAAATAATTCTAGATCTAGCGGTGGTTTTTAAAGTTTCTGAAGTTATTCTGAAGCATTGAAAGTGAAGATCCTCAGAAGAGAAGTGCAGTCCATGATGATGAAGTCCACAACAACATAGATGATATCTTCCATCGTCATGAGTAGCCAAATTCTCTCTTAAGGCATTGATGTAACCCGAATCTGATTACTATGGTTTAATTGTTCTATACTTTGGGATTTTAACTGTTTATGTATTTTGATTGCATAATTTTGAGCAATTGACTTAGATGTTCTAAGCAATTGGGATTTTAATGAAGTAAAGTAGTTTTTGAGAAATTAATACCTTGTCTTGGATTTAATTGTTCTTAAATTATATTCAACCTATTCTTAGTGTACGAGATTGGCGGTTAAGGGCTTCTCGAACACTAAGAATAGAGATTATGCAATGGTGTTTGGTGTGTCGCCGCACCACAAGCTTAAAGAGTGTGCATTAAGGCAAGGGCCAAGTTTTACATTTATAGTTACCACTACTACATTCACTAAGAATATAGTTAGGGTGAGTAGGGATCGTCCCAAGGGATTGGAGTCGTACTTGGTTGTGTAATCGCTATTAGGGTTAGTAGGTCGAGTGATCAAACAAATGGTTGGTTGGTTGATTAAACTAGAGAGCAAATTAAACTAAATAATTGAATGCAACAAAGAGTAAGTAAGAGAGAGAGAGTTCTTGGGGTTTAGAGGTCACCACCAAACAATGCTTTTCTGCACCCTTAACAAGTGACTAATGAGGGAAATGTATGTTGCAATATTGATGTGTGTGTGTGTTTGGTTGATGCAACTAGCAAGGGTGACCAATTAAGCATACATTGTCTAATCAACATGTGAAAAGCACAATATATCTAGCAATTTAGTATATATTGTCTAAATAGCATGTGAAAAGCACAATATATCTAGCAAGTCATTAATCCTTTCATTAAGCTCATAAGCCAAACACACCACAAGGTTAGAGACATATGCTTCTTGCATTCAAAAGTATGGAACATCAAATAACAAGCATGGATTGTCCTCCTATTTAATAACTATGCTACCCCTACACTACAAATACGCTAAAGGCATGAAATTAAACTAATTAAGTTAAGGGAGAGGCACAATCCATCAAGAAATGAACATGGACCATCTAGAAAATCACAAGAGCATTCCATTAAGCATTATGTTTTGACAATCTCTAAATCTATAGCATCAATACACATAGACATGCATCAATAACACAAGAAATAGGGACAAACACATGAACATCTATTCTAGCATACATAGACATATAAATATAATGAAATGATCAATTAGAAGCATTAAACCACATAAATCATTGAATATACAAGATCTATATATATAAAAGTGTCAAAACATGTATTACAACACTAATCCCTCAATAATACACAAAATCAAGATGTAGAAAGCATGCTTGGGGCTAACTCTAGTCCCAAGAGGATGTCTAGCCACTCATGGTGATGTTACTCCAACCCTCAAGGGCTAACTCCATGGAAGAAATCTGCTCCTTGTTGATGAAGAATTCCCCCCTTTGTGTCTCTAGCCTCCTCCTCCTCTAAGCTTGCTCTCCAAGAGATGATATGATATGATATTGGCTTCCCCTTGTAAAAAGCAATCCTTATCCTTATATAGGTAGGTCAAATGGCACCCAAAATGAGCTGGGGTCATGCATGCAATATTCCCCAATGATTGGATAAAGGACAACTTTCAATGAGCTGGAAATTTAACTTTTTCGCACTGGAGGAAGTTCGATCGATCGAACCTTGGACTTGGATCGATCGAACTTGGCTGAGATCTATCGAACTTAGGATGGATCGATCTTCAATCGTAGCGCTTTTTGGATAAAGACAAATCTGAGATATTTTGAAGATATTTTTGGGAAAAGAACAAAAGTGGTTGGTAGGGTGGTACAACTAGATAAGATCAATCATTTGGATAAGGACAAAGCAGTTCGATCAATCGAAGAATGATGTTGGATCGATCGAACTTTTGAGATCTCTGAAAATGTCATCATAACTCTGATCCATCTTAAAGTGCTGAGATCAAACATGTTGGATCGATCGAACTTTGATTTGAGATCGATCGAAGATGTTGATTTCCACCTTTTTCTTCCTTTTGCTTCCACTTGGCTCCTTTCTTTGATTCATCCCAGAATTGCTTCAATTAAGCTCTTATTTGGCTGAGTTAGTTATCTTCGGGATAAGTGCCTGAAAATGAAAATAATACGAAATCAATCTAAAACGGTAAAGTAAGATAGATAAAGGTACTAGAATGCCTAAGCTTAAGGGGTTTAAATAAGCACTTTACAGCGCTCATCAATGTTCAAACATTTTTTGTGAATAAATGCTTTCATAGTCTATGCCTAGGGAAGATGAGTTATACTATAACATTAGTTAGAAGTAGGTAGGTAGATAATTCGTGCCAACCGAAGATAGGTTATTATTAACTGAAATTCATGAAATATCTTTCTTTAAATCTGAACTAAACGAATGTTGTTGAGTTTAATTCCATATTATACATAAGTTTAAAATTCTAAGGTTGAATAGTTGACCATAGTATGAGGTTCGTGGTGAAGTCAATCCCTAAGATCTTCTCTCCCTGATCTCAGTCCTTTACTTAGTTTACTTTTGTTTATAACAAATCAAACAAATCTTCTATCTAAATTAAAATAGTATTAATTGAAGACTTGATAAACTACCATAGTCCCTGAGGTTCGACACCCTCTAAGTAGCCTTATCTGTAAATGATTCGTTGGCGTTGGTGCTAAATTGCCGTTCCTACACGCCAAATTGATGTAGTGAATGTGCGGTTCAAGAAAAGCCTTTTGGGTCAAGTTTAAATTTATAAAACCATTGCCAACATTACTACTAAAGCAGCAAGAGTGAGTAGGGATCGTCCCAAGGGACTGTGAGGATCGAGCAATGTCGTGGAATTGTTAATAGGGCTAGTAGGTCGAGTGATCAAACAATTGGTTGGTTGGTTGATTAAAGAGCAACTAAATTAAACTAAGTGATAGCAAAAGAATGCAATTAAGAGTAAGAGAGAGAGATCTTGGGGTTTAGAGATCACCACCAAGCAATGCATTTCTATATCATTGACAAGTGATTAATGAGGGCAAATGGTGTGTTGCAATATTGGTGTATGTGTATTTGGTTGATTCAACAAGCAAGGATGACTAGTTAAGTATGTATTATCTAAACATCATGTGAAAGGCACAATATATCTAAGCAATGAAGCATATATTGTCTAAACAACATGTGAAAGGCACAATAAATTAAAACAAGTCATTAATCCTTTCATTAAGCTTACAATCCAAATATAACACAAGGATAGAGACATATGCTAATTGCATTCAAAAGCTTGGATCATCAAACAACAAGCATAGATTGTCCTCCCATTTAACACTACACTACAACTACACTACATCTACTCTACTAGTATGAAAATAAACTAGGGGAGGGGCACAATCCATCAAGAGATAAGCATGAACCTTCAAGAGAATCACAAAAGCATTCCTTTAAGCACTATGTTTTGACAATCTCCAAATCTATAGCATCAATACACATAGACATGCATCAATAGCACAAAATCTAGAGACAAGCACATGAACATCTATTCTAGCATACATAGACATATGGATAGAATGAAATGATCAATTAGAAGCATTAAATCACATAAATCATTGAATAAACAAGATCTATATATATCAAAGTGTCAAAACATCAATTACAACACTAATACCTCAATAATACACAAGATTAAGATATAGAAAGCATGCTTGGGGCTACCTCTAGCCCCAAGAGGATGTCTAGCCACTCATGGTGATGATGCTCCAACCCTCAAGGGCTAATTCCATGGTTGAAATCTGCTCCTTGTTGATGAAGAACTCCAATGGTGTCTCTAGCCTCCTCCTCCTCTAAGCTTGCTCTCCAAGAGATGATATGAAATAATGTTGGCTCCCTTTGTAAAAAGTAATCCTTATCCTTATATAGGTAGGTCAAAATGACACCCAAAATGAGCTGGGGTCGTGCACACAATATTTCCTAATGATTGGATAAAGGATAACTTTCAATGAGATGGAATTTTAACTTTTTCGCACTGGAGGAAGTTCGATCGATCGAACCTTAGACTTGGATCGATCGAACTGGCTGAGATAGATCAAACTTAGGCTAGATCGATCCAACTGGCTGAGCTTTATGGAAAAAGACAAATCCGAGATATTTTTGGGAGATATTTATGGGAAAAGGATAAAAGTGGTTAGTGGGTGGTACAACTGTGGATAGGATCAATCATTTGAATAAGGACAAAAGTGTTCAATCGATCGAAGGATGGTATTGGATCGATCAAACTTTTGGAACTTTATGCTTTTGGGTCAAGGCTTGGATCTATCTTGAAGCGCTAAAATCGATCAGTGTTCGATCGATCGAACCTTGAACTTGGATCGATCGAGCTTTGCTACTTGTCACCTTTGGCTTCATTTGCTTCCTTCTTTCTCCACTTTGCTCCTTTCTTTGTTTAATCCTAGAATTGCTTCAATTAAGCTCTTATTTGGCTGAGTTAGCTTATTTCAGGGATAAGTGCCTGAAAAAGGAAATAATACGAAATCAATCTAAAACTATAAAGTAAGATAGATAAAGGTACTAGAATGCCCAAGCTTAAGGGGTTTAAATACACCCTTTTCAGTGCTCATCACATCCCCAAACTTAAATATTGCTAGTCCCTAGCAATGAACTAGAAAGTGAAGGAATGAAATAAACAACTATACAAGTATGAACTAGAAAACAATAAATGGATAATGCCACTTTCGTAGGGAACATGATTGCACTTAGCACATGTAACAAGCCTTTTAAACCCCTAGGTTACCCCTAGTGGACGAGTGAAGTCTCGTGAGGGTTTCCAGAAATGATACCCACAAACATTAAGCTCATTCTTTCAAAGGAGGTACCAATATTGCAAATAAGCATTGGGAGAAAACTACCTCAAGTATGCAATTTTTCAACCCTTTCCAAGCAATCTCTCAAAATTTCAACATCAAGCAAACAAATATGGTCCTCCACACATCAAGAAAATGATTATGCAAATCAAAACAACTTTAGAATCCTTTTGAGTGGACCGGCATCACATGTGTTGCTATCTAAGCCAACTAAAGAATTAATCACATCCTTATCCTCAAACTAGCACACAAATCTTGTACCGATCATCAAGACAAAAAGTGGACCTTTTATTAAAGCTTTATTGTTCTAGGTGCGCTTATTCTTTTCACTCGATTTTTTTTTTATTATTTTATTTTATTTTTTTATTTTTAATTTTTTATTGAGGATCAAAGATGGAAGTATAGTGCAATGTGCTGATCTATTAAGCTTTCTAACGATTCATGAGGTCGAGCGTTAGGTCAATGACTCCCAAACCAGACGGCTTTACGGCATTAGGCATTCAAATACCCTACGGACTTACAAGCTCAAATCAATTAGGCTACAAATCAAGACAACAACCATCTAATCATTTCCCACTTTTCACCTTTTGGGAGAAGTCCTCACTTTTTTATTACTTTTGCTTTTGCTTTTTTTTTTTTTTTTTTTTGGAAGCAAGTTCAATTATTAACTTAGAGTTTGGGCCTTCCACCTTTCGGCGCGAGAAGTTCAGTGCTTGATGAGGCTAGAATCTCGGCTACTTAGTGAAAATGGGTTGTTATCCACCTTTATCAAGAATGAAAGCTTTCAATGCACTAGTAGCTTAATTGGGATATAACCAATTCAATAATTAACAAAGCATGTACCCCACAAATGAATGCTAGTGTGTGCCGGTGCTAGTGTAGGAGACTAGAGTGAATCTTAAAACAATCACAAAATCAAGATGATGTGGACCACAAGTGCAAGCATGATATCAATTTTTCAAAAAATTTACTCCTAAATGGCATTCATAAGGCATACAAGGAGTATTCGACTCTCAAGTCAATCAATTTTTAAATTTTAAGCAATATAGTCCTCAAAAGATCAAAATCATAGCTAGATATGGACCAATCATAGAAATATCCCTCAAATACACAAGTCATGCTCAAAATTTTAAATTTAAAACTAACACTGTAAAGCACTAGTCCCCCCAAACTTAAATGGCACAATGTCCTCAATGTGCAAAGAGAACATATAAAAGAATATACCAGTGCAACTAAGCAAGAATGATCGGGACTAAAGTATCCGAAGTGGGTGGCATTGGCCCCCCAAACTTGGGATGAACTGTGGTCCTGAAAATTGGCACTTGGATAAACTTATCAGATAACAAAATGGGATAATCAGTACACAGTGGACATGCAAGTGTAAATGGGATAAACAGATAAAGAAATGAGAGAGGTATAAGGGTGGTCCTCGAAATTGGGTAGCACTCTCTCACTGAAGTCACTGTGATGCACCTAATGGAGTCAAACATACAGATATGAGAGTACAATCATATGACATCCATAGCAAAAATAGATATATATAAAACGGATAAAGTGCAGGTACAATAAAAATATCAAAGCCGACAGACAGGCTGTAAAAATAATACAGTGACCATAGTAAAGTATCAAAAGGAGAGAGAAATCATAAGATAGAAAAGACTGGGAGCTCAGGAAGATGAGGTAGGACGGGCAGGTCTGGCTCCGCGGATGTCTCTGGATAAATCTCTGAACAGGGTCGCAATATCCGTGCGGAAGGTAGCAAAATCAGCTCTGTGGGCAGTGAGGTCAGCTCGGATGGAAACAACAGCATTGTCAAGCGTCTGCCGACGTACTCCGAAATCGGGGGTCATATCTGGAGTCTCAGGCATAGATGAATCAGAAGAAAGCTCCTGAGTCTGCTCCTGCTTATGAATGGGTGACCTGGCTGGAGAGTCCTGCTCTGTATCGTCTGCAGGGCGCTCTAAGTCTATGTCTAAGTGCTCGGTAGCTGGATCAACTGGTGCGTTGTCCGTTGCAGGATGTGCTGCTGCTGCCTTTGCTCATGCCTCTGCCTGGGCCTATACCTGTGCCTCCTCCAGCTCCAACTCCGTTGTGGCTAGTACCGCGTGGTCCTGAAGCCTGGTAATAAGGGAGCAGTAGGTCTTGTTCCAGTCCTTCTTAAGGTAGTGACAGGAACCTCTCTCGGGGTGCTCCTGAGGATGGATGGGGTAGCGCTGGTCAATGAGAATCTGGGTGATGAGGTGGCTGAAAGGAAGAGACTTAGCCCATCCGGGCATCTCCTTGCTAATGTACTCGTCATACAGCTTCCTCATCACGCTCCAGATGAGTGCGAGAATGGACACCCAGTGCCCGGTGTAGAAAGAGTAAAGGGCTATTAGATAATCGCCACTCCTCTGAATTTTGTGCCCCGCCATGTATATGTTCCGGTAAAGAACGGAATCAGTAAACCATAGGTCGTCAGGAAGGAATGTCCGGGTGGCGAAGGTCTCGCCACTGGCATGGTGACCCGTAAGAAAAACCGCCATGTCGGCATATGAAGGCCTGAATAGCCTCGGATATGTGTCCTGAAGCTCTGAGGGACATTTGTATGGACAGCGGCAAGAGCGGGCTAAAGTGTCCACTGTAATGGTGATCAGATGGCCATCGATAGAAGTGACCATCTCAGCTGTGGTATGCGGCGATGATCGGAGGTTCTGGTAGAATAACCGAACTAGCCGTGGGTAGACCGGCTCTGTAACGGGGGTAAGAATAGCGGCTAGGCCCCTCTGAATAATGTCCTGGTAGGTGGATCGGGTCAGCACCGATCGAGAGAAGAAGGCCGTGTCAAACTCGGACTCATGGTCTAGTGTCATATGCGCCTATCGAGGCGTGGGCCTGTCACTCCATAGATGAGTTGGCTGAGCAGGTTGAGTTGGCTCAGGTGGTATATGTGAATGCTCAGCTCCAGTCTACGGTGGAGATGGTGATGGAGTGAAAGCAGGATGAGCTGTAGAAGTGGATGGTATGTGGTCATCCTCAGGCTCATGAGATGGTGATTGAGGTGGGGTAGCCTGTGCTGGCTCCCGCTATGTATAAGAGGGCTCTGCTGGCTCCTCTGTCCGTAGCCTAGTATGTCGGGGGGTCCGTGTTGCCTGTTGGCAATGGTCTTCCTCTTTACCATGGCCTGTAAAAAGAAAAAGAAAAACTTGCAATGGGAGTTAGTGCCAGAATAAGAAATTTAAAAGCACGAAATAGAATCATGTATATCAAGTAAAATAGACAAAACAAATATGACATGAATCTATGCAAGTGGTAGACTATGAAACATGCTAAACAATGTAAGTATGAAATGCATCTAATGTGGAATATCACAGACATTAGGCATAGATATGATAGCATGAATATAAGATATGATGAATGAAGTGTGTGTGTGAGATCTGTGAAGTTTGATCGATCATAAAAAGGAGTGAGATCGATCACAAAAGTTGGATCAATCGAAAGTAAGTGAGATTGATCTCACTACTTTGATCGATCGGAGACATGAGTTAGATCGATCTCTCAAGATCGATCGGAGATACTAGTTTGATCGATCGAACTGTGCGACATTGAAAACTTAAAGGTCACAGATCTGTGACCTTGGAAGCATGGGGCCCACACGAATGTGTTCGTGGGCCCATCAACACAACAAATCATCCAATCCCATCACAAATCAAGGCCCATACTCCCAAATCGAATCAAATTATCAAAAAAAAATATATACACATATATATACATATATATACAAATGCTTCAAGCTTCAACAATGGAGGATTTTGTCATGTATATAGCATGTATTCAACATATAAAGCATGTATGCACAAGATTGAAGCTTAAATCATGAGGGACATTCTCGGATTTTACCTCAAATAATGAGAGAAGTGGAGATGTGGAAGAATAGAGATGAATCCGAGAAGGGAGAGAGGCATTGATGCTTAGATGCTTGCCAGAAAGCTTTGCCGGAGATGGTGAAGTGGTTGGACAGTGACGGTGATGAAGAGACGTTAAGGTTTTGAGGATGAGGGTGAGTTAGATCGATCTTTGTAATCGATCTTGCGAACGTCAGTTCTATTTTTAAAAACATTCCCAACAGAGTTCGATCGATCGAACTCAACTGTGATCGATCGAACTTTGATGAACTCTCTTCAAAGTTTATTTTTATTTTTATTTTTTTATTTAAATTTTTTGAAAATTGCAAAGTGAAAATTAAAAATTGGGATTAAAATTAAAAATTGGAAAATAAAACATTTTTGGTTTTTTTTTTATTTAAATTAAATTGAATAAACACTAATAATTAAAAATTAATTAAAATAGAATATTTTTGAATTTTTTGAAAACTTTTTGAAAAATAAAATAAAATAAAATGAAATGAAATAAAATGAAAATAAAATGAAATACAAATGCAATAATTTTTTTGGATTTTTGGAAATTTAAAAAGTTAAAACAAAGTCAAAATTATGAAATGAAGATTGAGATTGATCGAAACAATAGTTCGATCGATTAGACAAAGAGCAAAAATATGCAAGTTTTTGGCTCAGAAAATTGGCTAAGTGTTGGAACATGAGATCGATCGAACTGGAAAGTTGGATCGATCGAAGAACTTTCAGATCGATCTTGGAATGCTTCGAACGATCAGACAGAGAGCTGAAATATGCAGGTTAATGCAGGCTCAAAATTTTTCTAAGTGTTGAGTCATGTGATCGATCGAACTTGGACGTTGGATTGATCGAAGATCTCTTGATCGATCTAAGAGTTAGTTCGAACGATGGGACAGAGAGGTGATTTGGATGCAAGTTTCTGCAGGTCGAAAATTTTTCTAAGTGTTGGATGCAGAATGGAGTTCAATCGATCGAACTTTGCAGAATGCTCAATAATGACATGAAAGCTTATGCAATCCTCACCAAAGTTCCTTGAAATGCATATAAACCAAAAACAAGTATCTAGACTTCGCAAGAAATGAAATAAAAGATAGAAATGGGGAAGGAATAGGGTTTTGACACCCTACGAATGCTTTTGCTAGTCTTTAATGTCTCTAGCAAGACATTGGGCTCTTTTAGCTTGGATTAAAGATCTTGTATTGCATCCCCTCCTTGTTGGGGTGATAGATGCTTTAAACTCCTTCCAACAAATGGTTCTTTGAAGAACTTATTGGATTAAGCTCAAAAGAAATCTTTGGTCCCTTGTCTATGCATTCACAACCTTTGGGCTTCCATGCCCTTTCAAAGCAAGAGTTTGAAACAAGACTTTTAGAATGCAAGGTTGAAGATGATCCTTTGGAAGTTTTGGTTTTACATAAAAGCTCATTTCCTTGAAACTGGAGATCATGACATTCATTTACAACATTAACTTCTCCTTCATATTTGTCAAATGAATTGGGTGTGGGATTAAAGATATTCAACTTCACCTTCATGTGGCCAAATGAGATCTTCATTATCCCCGTCCTACAATTAATGTTGGCTTTAACGGTTGCCAAGAAAGGACGGCCAAGGATAACGTGAATTTGGCTCTTAGGATTGGGAACCGGTTCAGTGTCTATGACAACGAAATCAACCGGGAAGAAGAATTTGTCAATCTTTATCAAAACATCCTCGATTATACCCCTACGCTTCTTAATGGATTGGTCGGCAAGTTGCAAAACTACCGACGTCGGTTTCAATTCACCTAGGCCCAATTTGACATAAAACGAGTATGGAAGAAGGTTAACACTTGTTCCTAAGTCAAGAAGCGCCTGATTAATGATATGATCACCAATAATGCATGATGTAGTGGCTGAACTGAGGTCCTTAAACTTTGGAAGAGTGTTATGTTGTAAAATTGAGCTTACTTGCTCGGTTAAAACCACTTTTCTTGGTGCTTGGCTCTTGTTCTTCCGCTTTTGGGTGCACAAGTCTTTCAAGAATTTGGCATGCATCCAATAGTGGAATATTAACTTTCACTTGCCTAAACATTTCCATGATTTCATTGGTTTTTGCCTTTTGCTTGTCTTTTGAAATGGATCTTTTTAAGGCATCCAGAAATGGAACCTTTGGTTCAAACACTTTTTCAAAATTTTCTTTTGAACTTTCTTCAACACAAGAAGTTTTCAAATCATTTTTCAACAAAACCTTTTCAACATCATTTTTCAAAACTTCTTTTTCAAACACATCTTTCAAGACTTTCTCATTTACAAGGTCATGTATATGCAATGAAGGAGGAATGGGGTGTGAAACGAGACGGGTTACAACTTGAGGTTGCACCGGTTCACTCTCTTCATTGCACATTCGAACTTGATTGTCCACAATCCTACCACTCCGCAAGGTAGTCACTGCATTAACATGTTCAATAGTGTGGCCTTCCGATGAGGAATGGGTTTCCACAACACATTGTTGATTAGGTAGGGCATTTATAGGCATCTTTCCCTTCTCTCTTGCATTGAGAGTGCTTGCTATTTGCCCTACTTGGGTTTCTAGATTTGCAATAGATTGAGAGTGAGAATGAAGCAATTGAGTGTTAGCTTCTAAAGTGCCCAAAACATTTAAAACTTTCTCTTCAAAGGCGGGACTTCTAGTATTACATTGGGAATTAGATTGGTTGGGAAAATGAGAATTAGCAAATTGATTCCCTTATGATTGATAAGGTCTATAACCTTGGGATCCTTGGTTTTGAAGTGGAGGTGGAATGTACTTCCCTTGAAAACTGCCTTGGGAAAGGTTTGAGCCCTCTCCTTGGTTTTTCCAAGAGAAATTCGGATGATTCCTCCGACTTGGATTATAATGAGTACCATAAGGATTGTTCCCTTGGTTCACAAAAGTTGCATTGACTTGTTCATTAGGTTCACTTTGCACTTGTCCGTGAGGATAATGAGAAGTAGAATGAAGAACACTAGAACAAGTCATACATGTTTCATTTGATGCACGATGAGAATGGTTAGGGAAGGAAGATACTTGGTTCACCGAGTTTTGGTTAATAAAAAATTGATCAAACCTTTGAGATAAAGACTTCATTTCGGTGGCTATTTCATTTGAATGGTCGACTTGATGTAAGCCAACACTCTTCCTATCTTGTGAATTTCTATCATTTTTGGATGATAATGTTCTATGCAAAGAATTTTCACTCATGCTATCATAGAGACGCCACACGTCATCCTCACGCCTATCAATGTATGAGTCACCCATGGAAGCATCAACCATACCCTTATAGTTGTCTGATAAGCTCTTAAACAAGTATTGAACTAATTATCATTTGGGCATGTCATGATGTGGATACTTCCTAAGCAATTCATTGAAGCGTTCCCATGCCTCATGAAACATTTCTCCATCCCCATGTGAAAATTCTCGAATTGAGGTCCTCATGGCATTGGTCTTAGAAACCGGATAGTACTTCTTCAAGAACTCTTGTTGCATTTCTACCCAAGAAGTGATTGAAAAAGGCCTAAGATTGTTAAACCAATACTTTGCCTTGTCTTTTAAGGTGAATGGAAAAAGTCTGAGTCTTAAAACCTCTTCCGGCATGTCCGTATATTTTACGGTGGAACATACTTCAAGAAACTCATCCAAATGCTTGTAAGGTTGTTCACTTAGAAGTCCATGATAGTTAGGAAGCATTTGAATGGTTTGTGGCTTAATTTCATAATGATGTACTTTAAATGGAGGCAATTGGATGCATGTAGGTGCATTATACTCATTAGGCACATAATGGTCTCTTAAAACAAGAGGTGGATTAGCTACTTGAGGTGCAACATGAACACCTTGTGTTAGTCACTAATTGACTCTAGAGGGGGGGGGGGGGGGGGATGGCCAATTTTTGCAATTTATAAAATATTAAATCTAACAAACTGTTAAGCACAGAGAAATTGAAATATTCAAACAGTATATGGCACAAGTATAAGAGAGATAGAGATGAGAGATTGCAAACTATGACTCGGTGATTTAGCGAGGTTCGGAAACTCCTACTCCTCGGCTCAAGGTCCCCCTTGAGACTTCCTAAATTCACTAGAGCTTCTCCTTAATGGTGGAGAGCAAACCTTCAATTGAAGCAAGACCTTGCTTTTCTTCCTTGCTAAGAGAACACCCTTCTCCTAGGCTTTCTTTTGGGTCACACCAACCCTTTTACAATAACTTGGAATAGAAATGAATTGTACAATAAATCTTTCAAAGATAGAAGTACACAGTTCTGCTCACGACTATAGATGAATATATATGAAGCTCAGAATTACTACAGTGGAATGAAGAGTAAGAGAGGAAATGAAAGCTTAACGAATGCTTCTTTAATACTTTTCAAGAAATGGTATAATGCTCTCTGTAATGGTGTAATTTATGATGCAAACCAACCTCTGTATTTATAGATAAACAATGGTCAATATAGCTGTTGCAGGTGGTTGGGAAACAATAAATGAAAAAGTTTTCGTTGTAGATCAAAACCCTAGAAGGAGCCAGCTCTTGTAAATAAGAGGAGGCGGCTCCCTAACCTTGAGAGCCAGCTCTCCATTTTGGGAGCCTGCTCTTTGGATGGAAACTTCATTTTTCGTTGAAAAATAGCTTATAAGAATGTTGAGAGCTGTCTCTATTTTTGTGGAGCCTACTCTAATCTTCTGAGCCTTCTCTAGTTTTGTAGAGCATTCTTTACTTTTTTAGAGCCTTCTCTACTTTCCTGAGCCTTCTCTAATTTTTGTAGAGCCTTCTCTACTTTCAGTAGGAGACTTAAATTGAATTCCAGTATGATGTGAGGCTCATGTGTGAATGTGTTCAAAAACCTAATGAGCTAATTTTATGTTCTTTGAAAGATGAAATGAGAATAATATGCATGAATTGTAATTTTGAGCTTCAAAATATATTCAACTGAACTTTGACATTAAACCTTGAGCTCTCACCATCCTATCTACCCTTTTCTTCATTTCTTGACCATGATCGTTTAGGCTTGATGAAGACTTGCTTTCTTTCTTTGAAATGCTTGAATGATCTTTGAAGTACGAGTTTTTCTTTGATTGAATATGCCTTTGATTTCTTGCAACTTTTAAGGCTTTCTTGAATCCAGTATTTGGAATGCTTGGAATGGATCTTCTAGCTCAACATTGAGGATTGAATATTGATTAACTGTATATCACTCAATGAAAATATTAGTACTTAAATATCATTAATGGTTTGTAATCATCAAAACATAAGATTGACCTTTAGATAGAATCCTTAGGCCAATAATCTCCCCCTTTTTGATGATGACAAAACATTGATGTGTTTGTAGTCAACGTGGAGTTGCATTAGAAAGAATGTTGCCCCTATCAATAAGCATATCTTGAAAATCATATCATGCTTGATTCTATAACAATTATTTTAGACAATTTGAAAGCATTTAAATTTCACAGACATTTTTAGAAGTCTCCCCCTATCAATATGCATTTATCAAGATATTTAAAAAGTAATAGAATAGACACATAGCACATAAGAACACATCTTTCTCCCCCGTTGTCATCTCAAAAAGGCGAGGGGAATAAAAAAATTTACTTGCCATCGCATGAAATAATAGAGAAAAAATGAATTAAAGGGCAAATGAAGAGCAAATATTTCATTTTATAACATAGCAGAATTCAATACATAAACATAGTTGGTAAAAAATAGCTAAAAAGATGTTTCTCAAAAGCAGATAAGGCAAATAAGGCACAAAAATAGGTTTGAAACGGATGGATACTGTTCTAAGGAGAGGAAGGTCCATATTGGTTTCGAAATTTTGCAAAATCCTCATTAAGATGAGCGATTGCCATGTGCATTTCGTCAAGTTGAGTTTGTTGTTTTTCAAGAGTGGCTTGGTTTTGACGAGTGCCTTTGAAAATTTCCAACAAGAGGGCACGATTGGTACGATTTTCAACATTGTCATCATCCCCATCATCAACATCCTCAACCTCTTATCCTCTAGTTATAGCCTTTTCGAACCTTCGTTGCCTAGGATAAAACCACACTCCATTGGAATCATTTTTTAGCCCCATTGACGTAAGATTTGAGGTAGTGAGAATGTGTCTTGGCCCTGGTTTGACTGCTTCACGACTATCAAGCGGAACCTTCTTAGCCATAAATATGTGAGTGAGAACCATGGTATAATATAGAGAGACCTTTTTCTTTCTTTTGCATGTAAGAAGGTGATGAAATATTATGTATGTAAGATCAAAGTGCTTGCCATTTAAGACACTAGATAAGAAAGACGTCCATGTGGGGAACTTTGGATCGACTGCCAGATTTGGGAAGAATAGAGTACATGATGATCTTATGAATCAACCGGGCTTCCATAGTTAATAGCTTGGTGTTGACCTCTTTGGTATTGGTTACATTGGAATCATAACTCATTTGCTGAATAGCCGTGAGTTTGGCAAAACCTTGTCCTTTAAACCAGTTGAAATGAGAATAGAATTGAATTCCATCCACAGGGGGAAGGTGAAGGATTCGAGAAATGCTATTTGTATCAAGGTGAAAATATATTCCAGCCACATAGCAGTTAAGTTTTTCTTCTCCAGGCATTTCTTCAAGATGAGTGTAGAATAACTTTACTAATTTTGGATAGTATCCTTCATTCATTCCAACAAAGGATCCAAGGCCAATTGCATCAAACAATCTATAGGTATTGAGATGAAGATCATTGCAAATTGTATCAGACTACACCATTGCTGTGGCCACTTTTTTATGCTGAAAGAATTTGTCATATATGCTTTTGTATGTGGGGTTTTTATATAGCATGGTGGCAGAGATTTGAAGTGCAGGAGGATTTGGTTCACTAGGGCCTGATTCATCATTATGTTGAGTAGACCATTTTTGTCCACGAGAAGGATACTTTCTACGTGAGGATGAAGTCGTGGACATTTCTAGAAATTAAACTGAAATTACAGAGGAATTCTCTGAATAAAAATCCAATTTAAAAGACAATGAAAATTGCAAGTCTCAAATTAGTTTAGACTGAAGATTAATATTAGGATTAATAAAATAAATTGAACCAATGAAAAGGCCCAGTTAAAATTGCACATTCAGTTAGAATTTTGAGTGAAAAATAATTTGTCTAGACATGAAGAACCAAAATGGAATCAGAATAGAGGATTCAAATTTAAACTAAATGGAGGCACATGAAATTTCGACAAGTCAGTGCATGGAACAATCTAAAATTTTGCTTGATAAACCAAATTTTTTTTATATAACATGCTCTAGGGATTGAAATGTATAAATTCATCTTAAGAGTAGAAATTCGATTGAGTTTTGAAATGTACTTCCCAAATGAACCATAGACATCACATGATTCAAATTTATTCAAAAATAAATTCAAAACAAAAAAATGGGTTTGATAACAAAATTTATGCAATATCTTAAGATTTGATTTATAATGGATCAATAGATTAAATAGAGGAGAATAATAGTTTGAGTATAAAATTTGAATAGCAGAACATATAGTAAGGAATTTTCTTAGTATGATTGACCCTTTTTGTGAGAGAAAAATAACTATAGTGAATATGAGGGTTTCATAAAGGAAAACTCAAAGGAAATGAATTAAAAAATGGACAGCTGAAATTATGAATTAAATGTGAGATCATCTGCAATAATGATTGATTTTGAGAGGAAGAGACTTACAAAACACAATGCCCAAAGAGAATGGAGAAGTGCCCTAGCCGAAAGAGCTCTGTGGAATGAAGTGTTTATGCCCAATAGTGATACTGCCGAGGCTTAACACAACCTACAGTTCAATTGCTTGAAATCTCGAGACATTGCAATGTTGTGGATTAATGGAGTGCCCTTATCAGTGGAAACGCCCAAGCAAAATGGAGGAATTCGCCCAAAGCAAGATGGAGTCTCCTAACTCTCTGGAATGATTCTGTTAGGACCTTAAAATGAGGAAGTGCCGAGACCTTAAAAGCATGTAGACAATTGATGTGTGAGCCGGCTCATAGAAAATTTGGAGCCGACTCTGTAAAGGATTTTGGAGCCGGCTCTTAGGAATTTTAGAGCCGACTCTTACATGCTGCAAGGAGATGCTGAGAGCTTGAATTATGGCCAAATATAGGAGCCGGCTCTTTATATGTTTGAAGACGGCTCAAGTAATTTTTAGAGCCGGCTCTTTTGGGCTTTTGAGAGATGCTGAGAGTTGATTGTTTAAGGTATTTTAGGAGCCGGCTCTTCCTTTTTGTTGAGCAGGCTCAATTGTCTACAGAGGAGATTCCGAGAGTTGGAAGAAAATAGCACTGAAGGAGCCGGCTTTGCCTTTTTCTAGAGACGGCTCTTCCTATTCCAGTTTTGTATGCAGGTTGGGGAGCCGGCTCTTGTTTTTATAGAGCAGGCTCTTTCTTAAAATTTTTGAGATCCCGAGAGCAAGCAATTTGATATCATCTGTGGAGACTGCTCAGCCTTGTGTAGAGATGGCTCTTTTTCTTCAAAGAGATGACTCTTTTTCTGAATGGAGCTGGCTCTGCTGCTGCTTTGCTTTACTGCTATATTTTTTCTTCTGAGCACATTCCAATTTCCCTTCTAAGCAAACAAAATCTATCTTCTTGGAGTGGTTTTGTAAAAATATCGGCTAATTGTTTTTCCGTATTGACAAACATAAGTTCAATGTCGCCCTTAGAGACATGATCCCTAAGAAAGTGGTACCTAATTTCTATATGCTTTGTCCTAGAGTGATGAATCGGATTTTTTGAAATACAAATTGCACTTGTATTATCACACATTATAGGAACATGATCAAAATAAAGTCCAAAGTCCTCAAGTTGTTGCTTAATGTAAAGCGTTTGAGCGCAACAACTACCGGCTGCAATATACTCGGTTTTCGCCATTGATAGAGCTACAGAGTTTTGTTTCTTACAAGACCAAGATACCAGTGATTGTCCAATGATGTGATAAGTCCTGCTAGTGCTCTTTCAATCAACTTTGCATCCTCCAAAGTCAGCATCCGAGTAACTAACAAGTTCAAATGATGTATGTCTAGGATACCAAAGACCTAAGAATGCAGTATAACTTAAATAGCGAAAGATGCGTTTAACGGCACATAGATGAGATTCTTTAGGGCAAGATTGAAAACGAGCACATAAGCATACACTAAACATGATGTCCAGTCTACTTGCAGTTAAATATAAGAGACTACCAATCATATCTCTATATTTTTTAATATCCACATTAATGCCCTTTTCATCTTTGTCAAGTTTCAAAGATGAGCTCATTGGACTATTGGCATGATTGACTTCCTCCAAGCCAAATTTCTTTAGTAAATCCTTAACATACTTAGATTGGCAAACAAAAATACCATCAAGTGTTTGTTTGATTTGCAACCCTAAGAAGAAGGTTAGTTCACCCATCATGCTCATTTCAAATTCATTTTGCATCCAAGAGGCAAACTTTTCACATAATACACTATTGGTTGATCCAAAGATAATATCATCAACGTAAATTTGAATGACCAACAAGTTGCAATCAATGGTTTTAGTGAAAATAGTATTGTCAATTTTTCCTCGAATGAACCCATTAGCAAGTAGAAAACCACTTAGTCTTTCATACCAAGTTCTTGGAGCTTGTTTCAAACCATACAATGCTTTTGTCAATTCGAAAACATGGTTTGGACAATTATAGCTTTCAAAGCCAGGTGGTTGTTCAACAAACACTTCTTCTTCAATGAAGCCATTTAAGAAAGCACTTTTTACATCCATTTGATATAACTTAAAGTTTTTATGAGATGCAAATGCAAGGAGCATTCTTATAGCTTCAAGTTGAGCTACGGGGGCAAAGGTTTCCTCATAATCAATTCCTTCTTCTTGATTATAACCTTAAGCAACAAGCCTTGCCTTATTTCTCACAATTGTTCCTGATTCATTCTTTTTATTTCTAAACACCCACTTTGTGCCAATGACAGTTTTATCTTTAGGTCTTGAAACCAAATACCAAACTTCATTTCTTTCAAATTAATTAAGTTCTTCTTACATGGCCAAGAGCCAAGATTCATCATTTTCGGCTTCAAGAATATTCTTTGGTTCAAGTTGGGAAACAAAAGCTACATAGTTGCAAACATTACTTATTTGAGATCTAGTGCTTACTCCTTTAGATGGATCGCCAATAATTTGATTTATTGGATGATTAGATACTTGCTCCCAAGCCTTAGGAAGAGTATCTTCATGAGAGTGACTATCTTTTGGAACATCTTTGGAGTGATCTTCAATAGATGAACCATTTAAATCAAGATTTTCAATGTTCTTTTCAATCTCAATTACATCTTCATTATCATCCAATGAGCACCTAAGAGGGGGTAATGGTGATTCATCAAATACAACGTGTATAGATTCCACAACCACTAGCATTCTTTTGTTGAACACTCTAAATGTTTTGCTACGAGATGAATATCCTAGAAAGATACCTTCATCCGATTTAGGTTCAAATTTTCCTAGACTATCTTTGTCATTCAACACGAAGCATTTACACCCAAAAACTTTAAAGTATCCAATATTTGGCTTCCTTTTGTTCCAAAGTTCATAAGGAGTCTTATTAAGAAGTTTTCTAATGATGACTCTATTTATGACATAGCATGAGGTACTAACGGCTTTGGCCCATAGAGTTTTAGGAGATTTATGTTCATTTAACATAATCCTAGCCATTTCTTGGAGAGACCTATTTTTCCTTTCAACAACTCCATTTTGTTGAGGAGTTCTAGGAGCCGAAAGATTATGATTGTATCCATTTTCATCACAAAATCTTTCTACATCTTGGTTATCGAACTCTCTTCCTCTATCACTTCTAATGGACTTAATCTTACACTCTTTCTCATTCTCGACTCTCTTACAAAATTTAGCAAAGATTGCATGAGCCTCATTTTTGCGTGTAAGGAAAAATACCCAAGAGAATCTAGAGTAATCATCAACAATGACAAATGCATAGAGTTTTCCACCAAGACTAGCAATTCTCTCCGGACCGAATAAGTCCATATGAATTAATTCAAGAGGTCTTGTAGTTGTTATGTCCTTTTTCCTTTTAAATGATGTCTTGATTTGCTTGCCTATTTGGCATGTGCTACAAGTTTTATCTTTAGAAAAATTAGTCTTTGGGAGGCCTTTAACTAATTCATTTCTAGATAGTTTTGAAATCAAATCTATACTAGCATGACCTAACCTTCTATGCCACAACCAACTATTTTCATTTGAGGATACAAGGCACTTGACATCTTGATCATGTAATTCACACAAAAGCAAAGTGTACACATTACCATTTCTTAGAGCATGAAAAACTTTATTATTATCCTTTTTGACAATGCATTTATCCGATTTAAACAAAACATCATATCCTTTATCACATAGTTGGCTAATACTAAATAAGTTGTGCTTTAAGCCTTTAACAAGTAAAAAGTCATCAATAGATAAGGAAGAGGAGATACCAATAGTTCCAATGCCAATGACCTTACCTTTTGAATTATCGCCGAATGTAATATTTTCTCCTTTGTGAGGTTTGATGGAGCGAAATTTTGATTGATCTCCCGTCATATGTTTTGAGCATCCACTATCAAGGAACCATTTGTCCTTGGATGAATATAAAGACTTCACGCAAACCTCATCTTCATTGGCCATGAGACAAAGATTGACCAATTCATTGAGTTCATCGTCACTTTCGGATCCATTTGAATCATCATCTGCCCATGTAGCTCGCATGGCTTTGCCTTTCTTTTTTCTTTCCTTTTCATTTTTGTAGGCATAGCAATCGGATTTGAAATGCCCCGGTTTTCCACAATGAAAACATATAGGTGCTTCTCTTTTTCCTTGTTCACTTAATGAACCATTTCTTTTGAAGTTGTTACTCTTTTGGAACTTTTTCATTTAAAGGACTCTTCTCATGGTCTTGGTAATAAGAGCAACTTCTTCTTCTTCTTCATCATTAGGAGCTTTATCAATTGTGACTTCTTTGGTAGTAGCTTGAAGAGCTATATCCTTCTTTTGAGCTTCTTTGTCTTCATCTCTAACTCATAGGCCATTAATGAACCAATGAGTTCATCTATGGGGAGTGTGTTGAGATCTTTGGCCTCTTGGATGGCGGTCTTCTTGGCTTCCCAATTTTTAGGCAAAGACCTAAGAATTTTTCTCACATTGTCGGACGATGTATATGATCTTCCAAGAGCCTTCAAAGGATTCACAATGTTAGTAAAACGAGAATACATTTCACTAATAGTTTCTCTATTGTTCATGGTGAAAAGTTCATATTTATGGACAAGCATATTTATTTTGGATTCCTTAACATGACTAGTCCCTACATAGCTAACTTCAAGTTTATCCAAAATTTCTTTGGTCGTTTCGCAATCTGAAATTCTATTGAATTCGTCTTTGCTTAAGGCACAATAGAGATTAGTGATAGCCTTGACATTACATTGTACAAGCCTACGGTCATTTAGGGTCCATTCAATATCAGGTGTTGGAACAGTTTCACCATTTACTATTTTGGTTGGAACATGGTCTCATTTTTCTGTGGCTTTCCAAACATCTATATCTGCACCTCTTAGGAATGCTCTCATTTTGATCTTCCAATAGTTGTAGTCATTTCCATCAAACCAAAGAGGTCTATTATTAGATTGACCTTTTTGATGAAAATTTGTATTGGCCATGGTCGTTCTCTAAGATGGTTAAATCTTTTTCTAGAGATTAGGCTCTGATACCAATTGTTAGTCACTAATTGACTTTAGAGGGGGGGTGAATAGAGTCAATGGCCAATTTTTGCAATTTATAAAATATTAGATCTAACAAACTGTTAAGCACAGAGAAATTGAAATATTCAAGCAGTATATGGCACAAGTATATGAGAGATAGAGATGAGAGATTGCAAACTATGACTCGGTGATTTAGCGAGGTTCGGAAACTTTTACTCCTCGGCTCAAGGTCCCCCTTGAGACTTCCCAAATTCACTAGAGCTTCTCCTTAATGGTGGAGAGCAAACCTTCAATTGAAGCAAGACCTTGCTTTTCTTCCTTGCTAAGAGAACACCCTTCTCATAGGCTTCCTTTTGGGTCACACTAACCCTTTTACAATAACTTGGAATAAAAATGAATTGTACAATAAATTTCTCAAAGATAGAAGTACACAGTTTTGCTCATGACTATAGATGGATATATATAAAGCTCAAAATTACTACAGTGGAATGAAGTGTAAGAGAGGAAATGAAAGCAGAGGAAATGAAAGCTTAACGAATGCTTCTTTAATGCTTTTCAAGAAATGGTAGAATGCTCTCTGTAATGGTGTAATTTATGATGCAGACCAACCTCTATATTTATAGATAAACAATGGTCAATATAGCTATTGCAGGTGGTTGGGAAACAATAAATGAAAAAGTTTCCGTTGTAGATCAAAGCCCTAGAAGGAGCCGGCTCTTGTAAACAAGAGGAGGCGGCTCCCTAACCTTGAGAGCCGGCTCTCCATTTTAGGAGCCTGCTCTTTGGATGGAAACTTCATTTTTCTTTGAAAAATAGCTTACAGGAATGTTGAGAGCCGTCTCTATTTTTGTGGAGCCTTTTCTATTTGAAATAGAGCTTGCTCTAATCTTCTGAGCCTTCTCTACTTTTGTAGAGCCTTCTCTACTTTCCTGAGCCTTCTCTAATTTTTGTAGAGCCTTCTCTACTTTCAGTAGGAGACTTAAATTGAATTCCAGTATGATGTGAGGCTCATGTGTGAATGTGTTCAAAAACCTAATGAGCTAATTTTATGTTCTTTGAAAGATGAAATGAGAATAATATGCATGAATTGTAATTTTGAGCTTCAAAATATATTCAACTGAACTTTGACATTAAACCTTAAGCTCTCACCATCCTATCTACCCTTTTCTTCATTTCTTGACCATGATCGTTTAGGCTTGATGAAGACTTGCTCTCTTTCTTTGAAATGCTTGAATGATCTTTGAAGTCCGAGTTTTTCTTTGATTGAATATGCCTTTGATTTCTTGCAACTTTTAAGGCTTTTTTGAATCCAGAATTTGGAATGCTTGGAATGGATCTTCTACCTCAACATTGAGGATTGAATATTGATCAACTGTATATCACTTAATGAAATTATTAGTACTTAAACATCATTAATGGTTTGTAATCATCAAAACATAAGATTGACCTTTAGATAGAATCCTTAGGCCAACACCTTGGTTTTGAATTCCTTGATTGTTGATGGGAGGTTGTGGAACATACATTGGCCTTGGCATTCCATATGGAACTTGGCCTTGTTGTTGTGGTGGTTGGTGAATAAATGGTTTAGGCATGCCTAATGGTACTTGTATGTTCTCATTATGCACATTGGGATGAAGGATACCTTGTTGGTCTATGTGACCAATGTCCTCAACATGATTATCATTATGGTCATCCATTTAAAGATTGGCTCTATTTGAACTTCCTCTTCCCCTAAGATTTCTAACAATAGATTCAAAGTGCAAATCAAGAGGGACAAGAGTTGGTCTTAATGAACGACGTCCATGCATGCACAATGCAAAACACAACAAACACAAAGAATGAAAAACACTATGCCTTCACAATAATGCAATTAGACTTCTTCCACAAACATTTAATTCATACTCCCATGCTTTAACAACAATGATGCAAGACAATTAAAAATAAGCCTCCACGCGGGCCGATGATTTAACTAAGGGATTGAGTAAAGAAATTCTCACAAAGGTCCTTTAGCACTTCAACTCCAAATTTTAAAGCTTAGCTTAGCAATTTTAGAATTTTTAGCTTTTTGCTTTCTTTACTTGCTTGAATTGAATGCTCAATGGCTCCTTTGCTTGCTTCCTCTCCAACAATGCACCTAGTTAAGTAAGAACAACACAATAAGTAACCAAAAAGAAAAATAAAAATAAAATAAAGACACGATCAAAAGAGTACTAATCCTAATCAATTCCACAAATTCGACGTTGCCAAATCTAATCAATCAATCCCTGACAGCGGCGGTGCTAAATTGCTGTTCCTACACGCCAAATTGATGTAGTGAATGTGCGGTTTAAGAAAAGCCTTTTGGGTCAAGTTTAAATTTATAAAACCCACTGCCAACACTACTACTAAAGTAGCAAGAGTGAGTAGGGATCATCCCAAGGGACTGTGAGGGTCGAGTAATGTCCTGGAATTGTTATTAGGGCTAGTAGGTCCAGTGATCAAACAATTGGTTGGTTGGTTGATTAAAAAGCAACTAAATTAAACTAAGTGATAGCAAAAGAATGCAATTAAGAGTAAGAGAGAGAGATCTTGGGGTTTAGAGATCACCACCAAGCAATGCATTTCTATATCATTGACAAGTGATTAATGAGGGCAAATGGTGTGTTGCAATATTGGTGTATGTGTATTTGGTTGATTCAACAAGCAAGGATGACTAGTTAAGTATGTATTATCTAAACATCATGTGAAAGGCACAATATATCTAAGCAATGAAGCATATATTGTCTAAACAACATGTGAAAGGCACAATAAATTAAAACAAGTCATTAATCCTTTCATTAAGCTTACAATCCAAATATAACACAAGGATAGAGACATATGCTAATTGCATTCAAAAGCTTGGATCATCAAACAACAAGCATAGATTGTCCTCCCATTTAACACTACACTACAAGATATAAACAAGATATATATATATATATATATATATATATATATATATATATATATATATATCAAAGTGTCAAAACATCAATTACAATACTAATCCCTCAATAATACACAAGATTAAGATATAGAAAGCATGCTTGGGGCTAACTCTAGCCCCAAGAGGATGTCTAGCCACTCATGGTGATGATGCTCCAACCCTCAAGGGCTAATTCCATGGTTGAAATCTGCTCCTTGTTGATAAAGAACTCCAATGGTGTCTCTAGCCTCCTCCTCATCTAAGCTTGCTCTCCAAGAGATGATATGAAATAATGTTGGCTCCCTTTGTAAAAAGCAATCCTTATCCTTATATAGGTAGGTCAAAATGACACCCAAAATGAGCTGGGGTCGTGCACACAATATTTCCTAATGATTGGATAAAGGACAACTTTCAATGAGATGGAATTTTAACTTTTTCGCACTAGTGGAAGTTCGATCGATCGAACCTTAGACTTGGATCGATCGAACTGGCTGAGATAGATCGAACTTAGGCTAGATCAATCCAACTGGCTGAGCTTTATGGAAAAAGACAAATCCGAGATATTTTTGGGAGATATTTATGGGAAAAGAACAAAAGTGGTTAGTGGGTGGTACAGCTGTGGATATGATCAATCATTTGAATAAGGACAAAAGTGTTCGATCGATCGAAGGATGGTGTTGGATCGATTAAACTTTTGGAACTTTATGCTTTTGGGTCAAGGCTTGGATCTATCTTGAAGCGTTGAGATCGATCATTGTTCGATCAATCGAACCTTGAACTTGGATCGATTGAGCTTTGCTGCTTGTCACCTGTAGCTTCATTTGCTTCCTTTTTTCTCCATTTTGCTTCTTTCTTTGTGTAATCCCAGAATTGCTTCAATTAAGCTCTTATTTGGCTGAGTTAGCTTATTTTTGGGATAAGTGCCTGAAAAAACAAATAATACGAAATCAATCTAAAACTGTAAAGTAAGATAGATAAAGGTACTAGAATGCCTAAGCTTAAGGGGTTTAAATACGCACTTTTTAGTGCTCATCATTTGTTCTATTGCGAGTGATATTTTATAATCGAACACTTTCCACCCACATCAACCCTGATACGAGTTGATTCGTACCTCATGATCAGTGGTTTGGATTGAGGTGTATATTGCCGGAGATGAATAGCTGGATATAGGAAATGTGTGGGCCCTGATAGAGGGGGACTCTTGACCACCATGTGTGCGATTTTTTATGAGATACCCACTATGTAGTTGAAACTACCTATATTTCAGTGAGAGTCTTAGTGTGTGTATGTATGTATGGACTATGTAGCTATGGCATGAGTTAAGCTAGGGATATATCGCTTATCAGTTTTTAGATTAGGTTGTAGTGGAAAGAACTTGATTGTGGGTCTAACCCACCACTTTATATTTTTACAGGTCCTCATCAGTACCAGTCTTAGAGGTTATCCGTGTAGATCAGAGACCTTTCATCTTCACTCTTCCAGAGTCATTAATGTAGGACATTATCTTTATTTATTTTATTCAGTAGACTTAGATATTTTTATTTCACTTATGGGATTTTATTAGGACATTTTTATTTCACTTATGGGATTTTATTAGGGGTCCCTCACTTATGGATTCCCGAGTTGTACTTTTGAGGCTTTCATTGGATCTATTTGGGATTTTGGTATCAGATGATTTATTAATTAATTATAATTTAGTTTTCGTTTCAGCAAATATTTATTTATTTTTATTTCATCTTGTATTCTGTGCTTGATTATTATTAATTGTTTTGATATCCCTCAATCTTTGGGCGAGGAACTGATTAACTCGCGTTCGGAAATTGGGGGGTATCACATTAGGAATGTGATATTTAACTCGCTTAGATTAACTAAATTACTCTTCACTTTTAGGGTTCTAGATCGTAAAGTGATCTTTTGATTGGAGATCAACCACCAATGATCCTTTGAATTGGGGATTGATCAACAACCGATAATACTTTGATTGGGGATTGATCAACCACCAATAATACTTTGATTGGGGATTAGTTACCAACGTTCTCAAGTTTTCATTCAATTTTGCCCTAATTCTATTACAATAACTTCCTTATATAGGAAAAATAAAGAAACAAATATGAAAATATATATTATCTAAACCAACTAAATGATACTTAGATATAAGATTACCTAATATAAACTTTTAATAATATTGGTATTGGTTTTCTTACATCCCCGCCCACATTCCACACCCTTGAATCACGACTCGTCCTTAAGCTAAAAAATCTGTACTTTTCTCAAGTAGCTTCATCATCATTAGGATGATCCTTCCACTTATGAGAGAATGAGTGATAACTTTAGTGTGCTTCTTGTACATTATTTGTAGATTCTGAAACTTCGACCTTTGTTGCAACTTCCAAAAGAGAAAATTGTGGTTTTTGATACCAATGACCAGGCTTATAAATCTCATCATAATTAACTGCATCCAAAGGAACCACATACACATCTAAAATACCGTTGATTTATGAATATTATTATAGTTGAAACAACCACACTAACGTTAAATTTTGAAAAATTGATTCGAAGAGTATGACCTTGAATAGTCTGGTCAACCCACTGATAATCGTCATCGTCATGTTGTGTAGGTCGATTAAGTTTGGTGCCGATTTGGGAAGACGGTCATCACATTGAGGACATTGTTGTGGTTGCCTATCCTGTAACATCACGTGAATTTGTTGAAGAATGGCATTCTTTATTTGGCTACTACACAACAACTCTTGTAAAGTGGTAGAAATCACGTCTATCCTCGTCGTAAGAGCTGATCTTCAAATTCCCAAACCGTAATATTGAGAAAACTAGTGGAATTAGAGATGATGAAGATGAATAATAGAGTAAAAAAATTGGACGGTCTCAGATCGAATGCTTTGATAGCAGATGTTAGGGTTCTATACTCTAAAGTGATCTTTTGATTGGAGATCAGCCACCAATGATCTTTTGAATTGGGGACCAACCATAAATAATCCTTTGAATTTTGGATTAGCCACCAATGCTCACAACTTTTCATTCAATTCAATATTCTAATTCTTTTATAGTAACATCCTTATCTATACTATTATTAAAAGTACAAGGCGATTCAAATCATTAACTTATAAAAAAAAATAATTAAAAAAATAATTAACATGAATTTTAACTAAAATACCAACTAAAATAAAATACCAATTACTAATTTAGTTGGGTTTCCACATTAGTTGGGTTTCAAATTTTAATGTTAACTAAAATACCAATTGTGAATCCTAGGTACCTGACTTGTATTAATATTCTTCTACTAATTTTAATTTTAACTAAAATAATTAATTTTAATTTTAATTAATTTAAAAATTTTCTATTAATTTTAATTTTTTTCTTCTACTAATTAAATTTTAACTAAAATAATTAATTTTAATTTTAACTAAAATAAAATACCAATTGGGTTTCCAATTTAAGATTATTCCACTGCTAAAAAGCTATATCTATCTCCGGTTGCTCTTTTTTAAAACTTGCAGTTTTTCAAAAAGAAAATAAAAACTAAATAATAAAAATAATAATAATAAAAATGACAAATCCAAAACATAAAATAGGTAATATGTGGATAGGAAATATATATTAATAAATAAATATTGAAATAATGAAACTCAATTATATATTAAAAAAATAAAATAATAAAAGAGATAATATGTTGTATTTTAGTTAAATTGGAAACCCAACTAAATTAATTGGTAATTGGTATTTATTTTATTATTTTAGTGTCTGAGTGCCAGATATCAAAGCAATCCAAGAGTATCTCATCTTCAAGCTTTTAAAAGGATTATGAGATATGTCAAAGGGGTAATGTCTTATGGTCTGCATCATCTCTCTCCACTCCTAAAGCACAAGCTTGATCTTAAGCCCTATGGATGAGGTCCACTTTGTCTGATCTAAGTTTTCAATTTCCACATTGTCGTGCCAAGATTTTCCCCCTTGGAGGGGGGAAAAACCCCACTTGAGAGCCAATGTCCCTCCCCAGAGGTTTTGGGAGGTTAGGCTGTCGTGTTTGGAATTTAAGTGCGATGGGGTATGATTTGGAGGTAAGTTGATTTGATAGGGCTAAATTCATAGAATGAAGGAGTTGCCACATAACACGAGTTTTGGTATGTTAGGTAACTGAAGATTAGGAAGAATTTGGATTGATTTGGGGGTCCTGGATGACTTGTGGTCTGCTTCACCAAAGATGGGATTCAGGGGTTTTTTTATGTTTGGGGAAGGTGTTAGGCACCCCAAGATGTTCGTACCAAGTACGGTTACTGATGAGCGCTGAATATATACATATTCGAGCCCCTAAGTATGTACATGTTAGGGCCTAAAGTGATGTTTCTATCCATAATTAGACTAATTTATGTTCACTGTGTGTATGTGGGTACTTTCCCAGATAAATGGTTAAAACCAGGACTTTATGATGATATCGAAGCTTACAGAGTCATTGCCAGTCATTCAGAACAAAACGAGAGCTAAATTGGTGAAGTTTGAAGCAATTCAAGCCTTAAAGCTTGAGCCTAAGTGTTAAGGCTTGAGCATCACAAAAAAAAAAAAAAAAAAAAAAAAAGGTCAACAAGCCCCAAATACTCGGGCATCACACCTTGATGCTCTAGCCTTGATGCAAGGGTGCTCGAGCCTTAACTAAGGGTGCTCAAGCCTTGAACCTGAAGCTCGAGCATGAGGCGTTAGAAATTAATGAGTTGATTTTAATTGAAGGCTATGCTCCCAGCTATCATGCCTCACCTCCATGATCGAGCACTATCCATAAAGGATCGAGCATCATCCACTAATGTTCAAGCATTGAGCCTCTGATGCTCGAGCATGGTACCTAGTGCTCGAACCCATGAAGCTTGGATCGAGTAATGTTAAAGGAGTTCAAGCCCAAAAATATTCTAAGTGTTGAAGAAAAAGAAGCTTCAGAAAATAGTTGAAAAAAATCGGCTAAGTGTCAATGTGATGATCGAGCACCATTTACTGAAGCTCGAACATCTATCCAGAGAAGCTCGAGTATTGACCCTGATGCTTGAGCATGAGCCCTAAAGCTCGAGCATCCGTTCCTGAAGCTCAAGCCTTACATGACATGTCAGATTAAAAGCTGCGAGATTACTCTCCTTATTAGCCGTATCTCATCCCAGTTGGGCCAGAAGACTTAAAATTCCACCAAATATATATTTTCTTCTATAAAAGGGGAAAACCTTGATAGAAGAGGTCCAAAATTTTAATCTCTTTTACGGTGTTATTCAGAAGACTGAAGGTGTGGTGGCTTTTAGGGTTTATACAACCTTGAAAGTGAAGATCCTGAGAAGAGAGGTGCCGTCCATGACATTGGAGATGAATTCAACACAGACAAGATCCAACCTTGTCATGAGTAGCTAATCCCTTTCTTAGGGCACTGATGTAACCCAACGTTATATTATGGTTTGATTGTTTTAACTCTGGGTTTATTTTAATATCTAATATTTTCTTGATTATATGACTATGAGCACTTAAGACAACTCAAGTGGTTTTTCATGCTTTAGTAGAATATAAATTGTTATTACCTTGTCTTAGATATAATAATTTATGTTCTATTCTTAACCTACCTTGTTGTGTGGTATCTGACGGAGCTCTGTCGAACACAAGAGTAGAGGTCATATAATGGTGTTCTAACGTATTTTACAAAAGAATGTTTTCATAATCTATGCTTAAGAAAGGTGGTTCATTCGCAAAGTAAGATAGGTTATAGTTAGCTAATTTTATAAAACATCTTTCTTTAAACTTCAAACTGAACGAATGTTATTGAGTTCAGTTCATTTGAAAACAGAATTGGTTAAAGTCCCAGAGTTGATTCAATTGACCATAGTATAACGATTGTGGTGAAGTCAAAGCCCTAAGATTTTCCCTCTCTGATCATTCACTTTAGTTTAATTTGCTTTAATTTAATATTTTGTTTAATTCAAGTTTGTTAAATAGTGACAACCAACAAACTCTCCAACCAAGTTATTCGTAAAGCATGAAATTAATTTAAAGGCTAATACAAATTCCATCTCCCTGTGGGTTCGACATCCTCTTTGCATAGAGCTACATCCTACACGATATCGTACGATTGCGAGAGACACATCAACTTTTGGCGCCGTTACCGGGGAGATTAGATTTTGTTTAGTTTTTAATTCGTTATTTTGGTTTACCAGTCTTCGGACTTTTTGATATCTCATCTTACTTCTTTTTCTTTTCAGGTACAAATTAGCGGTGAGGACAAAGATGCTTAAAGGAGAAAAGCTTCGGTTTATTAAACCTTTTGTGAGTTTTTATTATTTTTCTGTTACTTGGAATATTTTCTTGTTGCTACTATTAGGATTAGTGGAAACAGTGCATGTTAACTCGCCAAAATAGGTCAAAACCTTTAGTGCATGATCCTGAAATAGAGAGAACTTTAAGTCAATTAAGGAAACTTAAAAAAAACACTTGAATAATATTGATAGTTCCTCTGATAGTATGGTTGAGCAACATAATGCACTGGGTAATAATGGTAATGGTAATGGAGAACGGGTTCCACCTGTTCCTCCACCACAACCACAATTGAGGGATCATTTCATTCCTACCACATATACTTCCCTTTCGTGCTTTGTTTTTTCGGATGCTGATGTAACCCATTTTGAGATCAAGCCTGCTATAATCCAAATGCTTCCTACCTTCCATGGGTACGCAACAGAGGATCCTTATAAGCACTTAGATGTGTTTTTGGAATTGTGTTCAACTACCAAATTGACCACTCTAACCAATGATTCATTCAGAATGTGTCTTTTCCAGTTCTCTCTCAAAGACAAAGCAAGAACCTAGTTGCAGTCCCTTCCAACAAATTGCATATCTTCGTGGGACATATTGCAACAGGAGTTCTTGAAGAAATTCTACACTGTGGGTAAAACCACACAAATGAGAAGAGAAATCATGATATTTTCCAAAATCTGGGGAGAACTGCTCCATGATGCATGGGAGAGATATAATGATCTTCTAAGAAAATGTCCATGCCATGAAATTGCTCAATGACACTTAATACAGATCTTCTATGATAGTTTTATAGACTCGTATAGAAACATGGTTGATGCTTCCAGTAATGGAGCTTTTCTGCATAAGAGCCCGGCTGATGCTTGGGAACTGTTTGAGGCCCTAAGTGAAAACTCAGTGCAATATACTTCTTCCTTTAGGTCTAGGTCTTCACTTGGAATGGATAAGGTTGAAAAACTTTATGAGGTAGATAAATCTAGTGACTTAGCCGCTCAAATAAAAGCCTTAAATCGTAGGTTCGATCAAATCCTATCATCTGGCTTTGTTCCTGCTGCTAATCCACAAACTGCCTTACCCAAGGAAGTTTGTTCCATCTGTGTTAATCCTAACCATTTTACTGACGCTTACCCTATGCTGGGATAATCATCTGAGATCCCATAAGAGCAAGTGAATGCTGCATTCTCTAGGACAGCTTATAATGCATATTCTTCTACATATAATCCTGGCTGGAAAGATCATCCCAATCTGTCATGGCGTAATCCAAATCAAGAAAACACTACTCCCCAATCTTAAGGGCAGTATCAAAATTCATCCAATCTTATGCCACAAAATAATTCTTTCAACCAATCTGGTATGTACCGTCCACCTCAATTTAGGAATCAACCCACTCATGCTCCTAATCTTCCACCTCCTCCTAGAAATTTTGCTTTTGAGGAACAAGTACTCAATGCTCTTGGTGAAATTAAAGCCAATACCCAACTTCTTAATTCTCATTCTCAAGCCATAGCAAAGCTAAAGGCACAAGTTAGGCAAACAACAAGTACTCTATCTTGAAGAGAGGATGGAAAGCTGCCTAGTCAGCCAATAGCCAACCCAAAAGGGCAGACTTACCTGATTGATAGAACCAATTCCTCAGGTATTCATCATGAGCAAGTTCAAGCTATCACTACATTAAGGAGTGGTCGAGTGGTTGATAACCAAGTTAAAAAAGGACAGAAGGAAAAAGAAAGGCTTAGGATTCCCCTAATTCCTGTCATTCATAATCAACATTCCAAGGATGTTTCCTCAAGTGCTATTCCACAATCCACAAAAGGAGTTGAAGATGGAGTCACTTCTTCATCTGCCCCTAACCCTGAGACGGCTTATGAGCCAAAAGTGCCTTATCCTGAACGTCTCAAGGAACCCTCCCACTTTAGTAAACAAGGGGAGAAAATTCAAGATATGATGGAGGTCTTTAAACAGGTCAAAATCAATCTTCCTCTGCTTGATGTTATAAAGCAAGTTCTAGCCTATTCCAAATTTCTAAAGGACTTGTGCACTCTTAAGAGAAAATCCAGAAGTCAAGTTCCTAAGAAAGTTTGTCTCATCGAGCATGTCAGTGCTATTATTAAGTATAACACTCCTCTAAAGGTTAAAGATCCTGGAGCTCTTACAATCTCTTGCACCATTGGAAACAATGTGATAGAACGAGCACTCCTTGACCTTGGAACAAGTGTTAATCTTATTCCTTACTCGGTGTATAAGAAGTTAGGTTTGGGAGAGTTGAAACCTACGTCGGCTGTTCTACAGCTTGCTAACCATTCTGTCAGATAACCGCGAGGTATTGTTGAAGATGTACTCATAAAAGTGGATAAGTTCTATTTTTCGGTTGATTTTCTAGTTCTTGATACAGAACCGGTCCACGATTCCAAAAAGTATATTCCAGTCATTCTTAGGCGACCTTTTCTAGCCACAACAAATGCTTGCATTAACTGTAGGACTGGAGCCATGGATTTATCTTTTGGAAATATGAAAGTCAAGTTAAACATCTTCAATGCTATTCATCATCCCCATGATGATAGTGAATGCTTCTTCCTTGATGTTATTGATGAGTTGGTTGAGGAATCACTCCTAACTATTTCATCCAAGGATCCTTTAGAAGCTTGTCTGAATCACTTCAATTGTGAAGATTTTGATATTGATTCTTCAATAGCTGAAGTGAATTCTTTACTAGATTCCACTCCTTTCACAGATTTTCCTCCATGGAAATCTAGGTTAGAGCTGCTTCCACCACTTTTTAGTACTCCGCCTATTCCTTCGTTAGAGTCTCCACCTAAGCTTGAGCTTAAGCCACTACCGAAAAAGCTCAAGTATGCTTTCTTGGGTTTAAATGACACCCTCCCGGTGATTATTGCGTCCAATCTTACCAGTTCCCAAGAAAGTAGTCTCTTAAAAGTTCTTAAGCAAAATAAAGAGGTTATTGGATGGAGTGTGGCTGATTTGAAAGGAATTATTTGGAGGAAGATTCTCGAACGTCTCGGGAACTCCAACGAAGATTGAATCCTAATATGTAGGAGGTAGTTTTGAAGAAAGTTGTGAAGTTATTAGATGCGGGAATAATCTACCCATCTCAGATAGCAAGTGGGTGAGTCCTAATCAGGTAGTACCTAGAAAGATAGGTATTACATACTTTTGAGAATTCCGAGGGTGAATTAGTTGCACAGCGCACCACCATTGGATGACGTGTGTGTATTGATTACCGGAAACTCAACTCCGTTGCTAGAAAAGATCATAGCCCACTTCCATTCATTAATCAGATTCTAGAGCGATTGGTTAGCCAGAGCTATTACTGCTTTTTAGATGGTTATTCCAGCTATAATCAGGTGGCCATTGATCATAAGGATCAAGAGAAAACTACTTTCACTTGTCCATTCGGTACGTTTGCATATAGACGGATGCCTTTCGAATTATGTAATGTGCCAGCAACATTCCAGAGGTGTATGATGTATATCTTTTTGGACATGGTTGAAAAGTTTCTCGAAGTCTTTATGGATGACTTCTCTGTTTTCGGGTCTACATTCGAAAACTATTTTCAAAATCTTTCCCTAGTGCTTCAGCGTTGTAGGGAAACAAATCTTATTCTTAGTTGGGAGAAGAGCCATTTTATGGTGCAAGACGGTATTGTTTTAGGACATATCATTTCAGAGAGAGGTATTGAAGTTAATAGAGCTAAAGTAGATTTGATCTCTAAATTGCCTCTTCCTACCTCCGTAAGGGGAGTGCGATCATTTCTTGGGCACGCCGGGTTCTATCGACGCTTCATTAAAGATTTCAGCAAAACTTCCCATCCTTTGTGTAATCTTGCAATGGACGTTCCTTTTGTCTTTGATGAATCATGCCTTGAAGCTTTCCAAAAGCTTGCTCTCTTCTTTCTTCAGCTCCTATCATGAATCCTCCGGATTGGGCTCTTCCATTTGAGATTATGTGTAATGCATCTGATTATGCTATGGGTGCTATCTTAAGACAACGAGTGGATAAACTTCCGCATGTTATCTACTCTGCTAGTAAAACTCTTTCAGATACACAGTTGAATTATACCACCACTGAAAAAGAGTTGCTTGCAGTTGTCTTCGCTTTAGATAAATTCAGATCATATCTATTGGGTTCCAAAGTCGTAGTTTATTCTGATCATTTTGCTTTGAAACATCTTCTGTCCAAAAAGGAAACCAAACCTCGTTTGATTCGTTGGATCCTCTTGCTTCAAGAGTTTTATTACGAAATCCGGGATAAGAAAGGGTCAGAGAATATTGTTGCTAACCATCTTTCTAGAATTCTGATTGAGGATACCTGAACTTCACTTTCAGTTTGTGATTCCTTTCAGGATGAACAACTATTTGAGGTTTCTCATAAGGATTTGCCTTGGTTTGCTGATATTGTGAATTACCTCGTAATAGGCAAAATTCCTTTATCTTGGTCAAAGCAGAAAAAAGATCGATTTTTCTCCCAAATTAGGATGTACTATTGGGAAGATCCTCAGCTATTCAAATACTGTGCTGATTAAATCATTCGTAGATGCGTTCTTGGGAGTGAGTTTCATGGTATTCTGACCTTCTGTCACAGTTTGGCATGTGGAGGTCATTTTAGTGCAAAGAAAACTGCAGCTAAAATTCTTCAGTGCAGTTTTTTTTGGCCTTCACTCTTTCGGGATACATATTTATTTTGTAGGTCATGCCTTAGATGTCAGTAGCTAGGATCGATTTCTAGAAGGAATATGATGCCCTTAACTCCAATCTTAGTTATTGAGGTTTTTGATGTTTGGGGTATTGATTTCATGGGTCCTTTTGTTCAGTCCAAGAAAAATGAGTACATTCTTGTGGCTGTTGACTATGTGTCTAAATGGGTTGAAACAGTAGCTACTAAAACCGCCGATCACGCAGTTGTGGTTGAATTCATTCAAACGAATATTTTTAGTCGGTTTGGTATGCCACGTGCTATTATTAGTGATGGGGGTGCTCATTTCTATAATAGGTATTTCCGTACCTTGATGCAAAGATACTCAGTCACCCATAAAGTTGCTTCTGCCAATCATCCCCAAACAAGTGGCTAAGTAGAAATATCCAATCGTGAAATTAAGAGAATTTTTGAGAAAACAGTTAAGCTAGATCATAAAGATTGGTCTTTTAGACTGAACGATGTTTTGTGGGCTTACCGTACTGCCTATAAAACTCCGATTGGTATGATACCTTACCGTCTTGTCTATGGTAAAGGGTGCCATCTTCCTGTAGAGTTAGAACACAGAGCTTTCTGGCTATTAAAAAGCTCAACTTTGATATGCCACCTGTTGGGAAGAAGGTTTGGTTGTTTAATGCACGACTGAAACTTTTTTCTGGAAAGTTAATGTCACGTTGGGAAGGTCCATACATGGTTATTTCTGTTACACCCTATGGTGCAATAGAAATACAGGATTGCAAGACTGGGCAACTGTCCAAGGTCAATGGACAGAGACTTAAACCCTACATAGATAGTTGTAATACCCCTAATTTCAAAAGGATAGTCCTAGTATTGTTTTAATTAAATTATTAAATGGTGTTTGAATTTTAAATTGTTTAACTTGTTGATTGGGGTTTTTATTTGCAATAATTGATGACTTGTTGTTTAATGGTGATTTTGTGAATTAAGTAATTATTACATTATATTTTATTTTCTGTATTACGTTAGATTGGACTTTATCATTTTCTCTAATTGAATTTATTATTAAAGGTTTTAATTTAGGAAGTAATTTAGGAAGTATTTTAATTAACTATTTTTCATAATTTAGGGTTTAGTTTCTTTAGCCGACACGGGTTTTAATTAAGTTCTATGGGCCGGTTAGGATTTAGTTTGGGCTTTAATTAATTTAGGGTTTTGGTATAACTCTATAAATATATGGGTATACGTCTGCCGAGGGTTTCTGAAAACCCTTTTCACCATATTCCCGTATACAGTGATACAGAGAGTTGTGAGAGAGCAGAGAAACAGAGAGGGAACTTGAGTATTATACAGAGAGGTTCAAGGAAGGTTGGACAGGGTGTTTTCTGGGTTGAACCAAGAGCGTCGGAGGAGTAGGACGGTAGTCGACGACGTTGACGGACAATTCAGAGACGAAGGTTTAGAGTTTCAAAGTCTGAAACTCAAGGCAAGTCTCTGTTCCACTCTATCCCTTTAATCTGTGTTCTGTGCATGTTTAGGAAGACTCCAGGGATTAAAATAAGTTTTAAATACATCTTGTATGCATGTTAATCAGTGTTTAAAATTATTGAATTAATCTGTTTTGCAGTTGTTTAAAATTATCAAGTTTTGATTGTGTACCATTGTCTTGTGATTAATTTGGAACTGGGATGGATCTTAAAACATGTAATAAAAGTTACCACAGAGGACTGGTACTCACAGGAATCGGAGAAGACGAAGTTTAAACGGACAGAAGGCTGCTAAGGGAGGAAGAACAGGCTTCCAAAGCCCTTAGGGCCGGCTCCCAAAGGGGTGGAGCCGGCTCTTGGTGTACTAGAGCAGGCTCTAGAGTGTCTAGAGCCAGCTCTAGATGGAAAAGAGCAGGCTCAAATTTTTTAGAGCCTGCTCTCTTCTAAAACGTACAGATTTATGCTTTTAAAGGCTGTTTGGGTTATACTGAGTGTATGCACTTGGTCTAAATTGTTTCAAGTGACCTATATGATTGTATAAAATTGGTATTATGACGGAAAAATATAAATACATAATTGAGTTGAAGAATAAAGCAAGAAGAACCTAAAAGCAAACTAGTAGCTTACACACTGTCTTGTTGATTTTAATTACTAGAATTTGGTAAGGTGTTGTATATAATCTAATTGTGTATAATCATATATTTTTCCAGTATTATAAGTATTGTGAATTGCCTATATTTAACTATATTAGTTTTGGATTTAAATTGGATATTCTAATTGTTAGAATTGTATCGATTTATCGACTGTTTTGAACATTAAACTATGTACTGGAGTTTGGAATTTCTGTATTATATAATTTATGGTTTAATTATATCTAAACAGAGGTATAAGAATAGTAAGTGCTTGAAACCATCTATTCTTGATTTGGAATTAATTGATATATTTATTTTATAAATTCTATTCAATTTAAGGAGTTTATGGAGGATTGGATTACTATGCCTTGTATTAGCATTTTAAATGATTAAAATGTGATGGTTGGATTCTGTAATAATTCCTATTGACTTGTTATAGGTTTTAAATGATAATTATGCATATAATGGATTATGGTTGATTAGTATCTAATGCTGTTTTCGTCAACTATGTTAACTGGAAGGGCTAATTGAACAGTCTTTTCATATATATAAAGAACTATAATGAGATATCTAAATGTGATATTGGATGCATAAATTGGTTGTATATATGCTAAACTATATTTATGCTTATTCTGGGATGTGGTTGATAAATAATTATACTGTGTTATTAACTACGTGAACTGGAGGATTGTATGTACCAGTATGGGACGGTGACATACTAGGTATGGATTAGTTCAAGCACTAAATCCTACCTAATTTGGAATGAGTTGGATTAACTATAAAAAGGTTAAGTCCTACTTATATGGATGTATATGAACCGGTATGGGACGGTGTCATATTAGGGATGGTTTAGTTCAGACACTAAGCCTACCTAGACTTGGATTAAGGTAGGGATTAATCATAAAAGTTAAGTCCATCACCTACATGTGTCATATCAATTGTGAATTGAATGACCAACTATGGTTTCAGGATGGATTGGTTATACATATATCAGACCACTACACAGATGGATGGTATAATGCATTAGGAGGAGTTCGGACTTTATATATATATTATACGGTGCCGTGGAATGAGCTTGAGTCTCATGACCATGGTTAGGGCGCGTATATCGCCTAGGATGGATAACTGGACATAGGTGTTGTTCCTTGGTAGGTCTAGGTACTCATGCCCACCCTAGGGTGCGTATTCGTATGTTGCCTTCTATTCAGGCTGAGACAAACCTACTGGACTAGCGAGCGTCCTATAGTGTGTACTATATACATATAATGACTACTCTAGATATTGTTGAGTCTTCCTAGGATGTATCTGCGTATCGGATTACTGTTTGGATTGTAGTAGATCAGGACTTGCATGTGGGCCTGACCCACTTCTTTATTTTTTCCAGGTGCTCGTCAGTTCCAGGGTTAGAGTTTGGACGTGCAGAGCAGATACAGCTATTCACTCCTCTGATTATGTAGGAATTTCCTCTATGTTAGCTTTGGATGTTATTTTTATTATTTCAATATCGTTTGGAGAATTTAAATAAGGGGTCCAATGGATGGATTCCCGAGTTGTAAACTTATGGAGTTGTGGATTATCAGGTTTTAAGTATTTAATTATAAAGGATTGTGTTTCTAGATTCTTTCAGCTTATTATTATTATTTTTATTTCGTATTTTATCTTGTAATCTGTGTTCGGTTACATATTAATTGTTTGACATCCCTCGGGTTTGGGCCTGGGCCTGATCAACCCATGTCTCGGATCCGAGGGGTATCACAATAGTCTGCAGAGAGGCACAGTTGAGGCAGTGGAACTTTATGATCCTATTTACTTGGACTAAAGAGGTCAGGTTTTCGTTGAGCTATCGACGTTAAACTTAGCATGCTGTCGAGCTATCGACGTTAAACTTAGCATGCTGTCGAGCTATCGACGTTAAACTTAGCCTTTGTATGTTGTACTGTAGTTTATTTTGATTTTTGATTTTGTTATTTTAAGTTTTTGATTTCGTTATTTTCTTTTCTAGGTTTTAGGTTCATTTTAGTCTTTATTTCAATTTTAGGTTAGTTTATGTTTGAATAAAATGGAAAAAAAAAAAAATAAATTGCAAAATCTAAAAATACAAAAATTTGTCCTAATGCTCGAGCATGAAAGTTGATGCTCGAGCATCAGCAGCTACAGGCCTAAGCATCAGTACCTTAAGCTCGAGCCTTTTATCATTGTTAGATCTAGGGTTTTTAGCGGCCTTGCTCGAGCATCACACTTGATGCTCGAGCCTCTGTACTTTAACATAAAGGAAACCCTCGAGCCACAGATGAAACCCTCGTGCCTTTGCCTTCCTTCGTCCCCAAACGCTCCCAATTCTCTCAAATCTTTTCATTTTCTTCATCTACATCATTTTAGTCTTCGATTGCCCTCAAGAGGTAAGAAATTTATTGTGACGGTCCAAGTTTTGTAAACCCGATGCGTCAGTGATGACCAAAAGATGACCCGATAACAGATCCGAAATACGGAAGCGAAAGGTGAAACAACGGTCTCTAGAAATAGAATGGTCTCTAAGACACCAATATGACCCTCAATGAGGTCATGGAACCCAAAGGAAAACAAATGCGGAAGTGTCGTTTCAAAAACGGACAAAAAGGAACCTAGGAGCAAAATGGTCATTTTGCAAAAAAAAATGGATTGAAGTGCTATCGAGCACACCACTGGGAATACAATGCAAAACTAATCATGATGGACTCAAGAATTTCATTATTCGGATTCCGGAAGAAGGATAAACGACAAAACAAAGAAAAACAAGCAATTAAGCTAAAAGGGTAAACTGGTAGTTATTTAGAAATATTTGGGAGCAACCGAGCACACCGTTGGATAGACAATGAAAAATTTAATCAATTTCAAAAAAAAATTCACTTGATTTGGAGTCCGGATGAGGGAGAAAGGACAAAAACAAAATCGACGTCGCGGCGGCCCGACGAAGGCCGTGACAGCTACAATGCCGTCAACCCACTACTGCTGCAATTGAGAGTAAAAACGGCATCTAAACGGACTTTTCTGGAAAAACTTAAAGAAGAAACCCCCCCTAAAATCAAGTTTCCTACCCCGATTGAAGACGGAAATAAAAAAAAAATGCATTATAAAATGCCCAGAATGCCCCCAAGAAAAATCAGGTCAAGAGGAAAAAAATAATTCGAGCTACTGCCCAAGTTTTGGAAATAGGGCTTCGGGAGGTTTTTAAGTTGCCTACATTGAAAATGCAATCTTAAAATACACCCACAAGACCTTTGGAAGTTTCGGATCGGTCGTGACGATTTTCAAAAAAAAGTCGATGAATACTACCAACTACATTTGTACTAAAAATTTGCAAAAACCTGGCAGTAAGGATTTTTTGGAAAAATATTGATTTTTGAGGGCCAAGATGACTTCAAAATTGAGTTTTCAACATGACTCGCGAGGAAAAAGGAAAAAAATGCATTGTGAAATACCCAAAATGCCCCTGAAACATAATAGGGTAAAACTCCCTAAAAATGCTGCTTAGAGTTTTTGTTTCATCAAGGAAGGTATTGTTTGCCAAAGTGAGTATGCAAGTGCATGCAATATGACAAAATAGATGCACCAACATGGCCTATAGCCTCTTTACATTCCATTAACATGTTTTAGCATACAAAGCCTCCATTTCTCACAAATAAGCTACAATGGCAATACTTGATTTTTAAAGAGAACATGCTTGTAGTCTTTCATGTTAATGGCTCTTGGCCTCATCTCATATATGTCAAATACATTGTAAAGAGTATACTTACATACACATTACATTAATGAAATCAAATATACACATTTTGACATATAAAGCTATAAAGGCATTTCAAGCCAATCTTCACAAAATGGAAATCTTCAAGTCCACAAGTTATCTAAGCATAATGGGAGTCTCAACTTTAATTCTTGTACCTGAAATATGCCCTAGTGTCGTAGGGGTGAGTAACATAAAGCTACTCATAGGAAATGAGCATGCATCGACCTAGAATTTTACAATTATATTACCTTATGGTGAAACATGTTAAAGGGGCTCATGTCACCTAATGTCTATATCAAGCGAGACTCGGGGAGCATCCTAAGCTACCCATGCAAGTTAAAGCGAACAACGGCATCCAAGTATACATGTTCAAGTACACTAAACTATATTAAAACATCATACACGACATACAAGCATACATTTCCAAGTATACTAACTATGTTAAGACAAGTCACACAATGTCTAAGCATATTACCCAAGTATACATTTTATATGAAAATCTCATAAATCAAGTATACGAACATAAGTATATTAAGCTCAACAAAATGCACATAAGACAAGTATACATGTCACAAGTATACTAAATGAAAGTCAAACTCACGGAGCAAGTATACAAGTTCAAGTATACTAAATAGTATTCAATTGTCCTAAACAAGCATCAATTCTCAAGCTACAAGTAATCCATAAATAACAACTTGAAATTAAATGCAAAAACAACAAATAGTGGAAAGACTAGGACATGCGGTCGCTAGACCAAGTAAGTATTTTCGGGTAATTACGACCCACAAGGTACTACCTAGTGCGCACTTATGACTTAGAAGACACTTGTCTCTGTACTAGAGCCAAACCCTAGCCATCATATAATATATGTCCTCACAAGCTGTCCAAAACCAATAAGTTCAAAACTTATACAAAATCGAAGGCAAGTTACCACATTGCATGCACAAGTAAGGTTGATTCCACACAAACCATGTCCTAAAATTCAAGTCTAAATAGTATATGACATGTTAAGTACTCAATATGCAATTTATACACAAAGCAAGAATATTTTACAATAATTGAGTCACATTACCATCCTAAGCCACAAGTACTAAATAAGCTTCAAATTAGTAGCATGCTCACAAGGTAATTGGAATACTACATTTTAAGAGATTTTCAACCTAATCATAGAAAGTCTCTAGATTTCAAATCTAGCCCAAACAACCTTAAATTAATCTATGTTAAACAACATAGCATGCTCAATACATATATCAAATCAAAAGAGCAAAATAAGCAAAACATCAATATGTAGATTTTAATTAATTCAATTTTAGTTAAATCTCTAGATTTCAAAAGTTGTTCGAATGATCCTAAATTAATATATAACAAGCACCAAATTGTGATTATACCATATCTCTAGTCTAAAATGGAATACAAGTAAAATACAATTTACTAGAATTTAAATTAAATTAAATCCATTAAATCTCTAGATTTGAAAACTCATCTAAATCATACCAAGTCAATATATATATCAAAGATCAACTCATGGCCATGCCATTTAACAAGTTTAAAATGAGTTACATGCAAGCTATGATAAATCATAATTTCTCAAATTAGCAAAAGACATGCATACAACTCATAGAAGCATCAATAGCATGCAAGAAACAAAATACAACCCTAAAACATCCCCTACCTCACAAGAGGATTGTTCCTCTTGAATCTAAGGCAAATCAACACAAAATGGCAAACCCTTCAAGGGTTAGAAGAGGAAGATGAGAGGAAACTTTTGTCTCCCAAGGTTATTGATCTAAGGTGAGTGGAAGACCTTCAAAAATCAAGGTCAAGGCTTAAGGCTTCAAGCTCCATCCATGGAGGCTAGGGTTTTTGGTGAGAAAGGAAATGAAAACAATGAATGAAGTGTGAGTGGAGGAAATAAAAATCCTCCACTCACTATGTGATCTTACACCATGGTCAACACACACATCTATGGTCAATTGCACAAAACCCTCCTTTAAAACCATAATCCCAAAGTTGCCCAAAGATATTTGCAAGACTAAATTGTGGCCCTACACTTGTCACCAATCCATGGCTCCTTCCTAGGCTTTATCCCACACCTACACTTGTCAACCATCGAAGCCAACAAGTGCACCAATCCTAGGCCAACAAGTGGGTGAATCCTCACCCTCTAAATGTCATCATCCAATACATCAAAGTGTTTCCACACAAATATCAACAAGTGGACCAATGAGAGTGTGACACTTGTCACACTTTTCAAAAATTACAAAAAGGTCTTTTTTGAAAATATCTTCCAAGTTTAATTGTAAAATGATCCCCAAGATGAAAAATAATTACTTTATTTAATTACACTAAAACCCCACAAGTTAAGGATAATTACACTAAAGTATGCATTAATGTCCCTTTATGAAAGAAGTAAGCAATTAACGTGCTTTTCTAGAAAAGTAAAAATACCACTATCATGGAAATCAAATATCATGAATGCATGCAAAATCGGAATCAAATCCGAGCACAAAAAGTGAGGTTGTGCCAGGAAAAAGGATAAACGAGAAAAGGACAAAATGTGAATAGTGTTCGAAAAAATAAAATATGAAAATGACACAATCCCCAAAGGAGGTTGTCAATCCAAAGAAAAGAGTCTCGGAAATCATTCCAGAGCACTCGAGACGACATCAAGTGATGAAAAATTGAACACAAAAAGGAAAAGACAACAGAAAAATATATATATATATATATCCGTAAAAATCTGAGAAAAAGAAAAGGAAGAAAAATGACCGGGTCATTACAACCTTCCCACCTTAAAAGGATTTTGTCCCTGAAATCCAGCCCCAACAAAACAAAAAGACGAAACCAGGATAACTACAGAGTATATCTCCGAGTATCCCACACAACATGCTACGAAAGCAATCCTAGAACTAAAAGACAAGGTACAACCCCATGTCATTCGCACCCATGTGCTCACGATAGGACAACCCCTCAAAAGAAAAGTGACGACATGGCCACATGACAAGTCAAACTTACACACAGAACTCAAGGTTAGACGGAGGAATAGAAAACAACAATGATAAGCATCCCTCCTAACGAACCATCATAAGGAACCAAAAACAACCACCAAAAGAACTCCAAGATAACCACATATCAAATCAGGGTACAGAACAAACACAACGTGGCAGTACGAATAGTGACCAAAACCCGCCTGCAACGTACTCAAATGTGTGGTAGCAATGACAGTACCTAGTGCCCGCCCACACTTACTCGTCAGTAAGGTAGCATCGACGGCAACTAGTACTCGCCCACAACACACAACTTTGTACGGTAGCATGATAGTATAAGGCACTAGTTCATAACCTGCCCCCCACTAGGTCTACCCATGAAACCTCTCGATACCAATGACATCAATGTCCAAATGATCATTACCAAAAACATTACGGGGACCAACATTTTGTGAGAGTTGAGATATGGTCCAAGATGTCCGGCCGGACCATCCTGGCCAATCCCAAAACTCTGACAACAATGCTATAGGTACCGCTATGCTTAAGGTCTTAAATCCTCAATAATATGGACACAAGTCCTCGTAAAATGATCTCACACTAATCAACTCACCCTGAGCACCATAACTCCGTTAACAAACACGGTAAAAACTCCCCAAGGGAAGACATGAAAGAAAGAAAACCACCAGTCCTAAGAAGGACAACACCACGACTCCACCTCTGAAACAAAAGACAACAAGGTCAAAGACTTCACCCCCTACTTGGAAGTAAGTCGACCAAAATCCACCAAACCCTCACCAAGGACTCAAGACAACCACGGTGATCCGCACGGACCAACCGACCCCAAAACTGTGCACGAGGCGACGAAGAAAAGAGACAACCAAGAAAAAGAGGAGGAACCCTATCCCCCCACAAGTGTTAACACAACGAACACGACAATGAAGCGTTCTTCCCACCTTAGGGAAGCGGACAGCTCAAAATAAAACAAATGTGAAAACTCCTCCACAAGGAATCTCACAATGGAACCATTACAAAACCCACATACGCACGAAGTGCGATTGGAGGAAACAAAAGGGAAAACTAAACATGAAAGTCATGCATATGATAATGAATGCAACTACCAAGTAAGCAAATCTACTCATATAGATAAAATCAAAGGTACATGTAGCATGTCTCTACGTAACGCAAAAGCATATTATTAAAGCATAGTAACAACATGGCATCTCTAAGCATGTAAATAAGGTATGCTAATGTCATACAACAAGAAAACAAATATGGATAGACCTCCACCTACTCATGCATCACAATATCATAAATCATACTACTAACATGGTAGTAAATGAAACTGCAAAAAACAAAAGTGATGCAACAATGAACCCTATGGACATCGTGTCCTAGAGTGCCTAGGTAAAAAGGAAGGACCAGTCCTAGCCGTACATTGACTCCAAAAACCAATGCAACAATAACCTGTCTCAAAATAAACGTGAGCCCTTACCACAATGGTAAGACTCTTACAATCCATCTCTGAATCTAAGGGTGACACTACAAGTGACACTAACAATGCAATGCTCTCTCTACCCGAAGCATCTATCAATCGACTTGATCCCAAAAGCGTCATCGCGCAAGGAGAACTCAAAGAAAATGGCAACTATAGCCATACCAACAACAACCAAATCAATCACCATGAATGATCTCCAAAATAACCATCATCATCACCAATCAAAGGACAACGCCTATCAAAACAAAACCAACACTGGTTCCATCCGAACTGCGCTTGTAGCTAGCCAGCACGGTAGCATGACAGTGCCATGCACCCGCCCACAAACGTACCCGCCCACGAAAAATGCAAGTTCTAGAGGAATATTCTTGGACAATCAAGGATCCTAAGAGGTCCATAACCTCATAATGGCCCAAAACCAACAAATCCACCACTATGGTAACGCCAAATGACTCATCTTACAAGAGCCTAAACAAAAGGTGACCATCCACCTACCTCAAAACCAATACTAGGTCGACAATAACCTATACTACCATGAAACTGTGACTACAATCACCATTAACCTCAACTCGTGCCTCAATGACCAATCCCATGTCATGCCAAATATGCAACACAATTATGCATATACAATTCTAATCTAGCATACGTCACATGTCATGCTCTTTACATTAGAATAAAACAATGCTAAACAAACGGCATACAACATCTAGCACGTAAGCACATAAACATGTTATCAATCAAAATATGTTATCATAAAGTATATAAACACATAGAGCATGGCAACAAAAGCATGATATGCACCCAAAACCCATCGTCCTAAGGTTTTCAAACCTAGGAGCTCTGATACCACCTGTGACGGCCCAAGTTTTGTAAACCCGGTGCGTCAGTGATGACCAAAAGATGACCCGATAACGGATCCGAAATGCGGAAGGGAAAGGTGAAACAACGGTCTCTAGAGATAGAATGCGTCTCTAAAACACCAATGTGACCCTCAATAAGGTCATGGAACCCAAAGGAAAACAAATGCGGAAGTGTCGTTTCAAAAACGGACAAAAAGGAACCTAGGGGCAAAATGGTCATTTTACAAAAAATGGATTCAAGTGCTATCGAGCACACCACTGGGAATACAATGAAAAACTAATCATGATGGACTCAAGAATTTCATTATTCGGATTCCGGACGAAGGAGAAACGACAAAACAAAGAAAAACGAGCAATAAAGCTAAAAGGGTAAACTGGTAATTATCCAAAAATATCTGGGTGCAACTGAGCACACCGTTGGATAGACAATGAAAAATTTAATCAATTTCAAAAAAAAATTCACTTGAGTTGGAGTTCGGATGAGGGAGAAAGGACAAAAACAAAATCGACGTCGCGACGGCCCAACGAAAGCCGTGACAGCTACAGTGCCGTCAACCCACTATTGCTACAATTGAGAGTAAAAACGGGCATCTAAACGGACTTTTCTGGAAAAGCTTAAAGAAGAAACCCCCTCTAAAATCAAGTTTCCTACCCCGATGGAAGATGGAAATAAAAAAAATGCATTCTAAAATGCCCAGAATGCCCCCAAGAAAAATCAGGTCAAGAGGAAAAAAATAATTCGAGCTACTGCCCAAGTTTTGGAAATAGGGCTTCGGGAGGTTTTTAAATTGCCTAAATTGAAAATGCAATCTTAAAATACACCCACAAGACCTCCGGAAGTTTTGGATCGGTCGTGACGATTTTCAAAAAAAAGTCGATGAATACTACCAACTACATTTGTACTAAAAAATTTGCAAAAACCTGGCATCAAGGATTTTTCGGAAAAATATTGATTTTTGAGGGCCAAGATGATGTTTTCTGGAAAAACACAAAGAAAAAACCCCCCTCAAAATTGAGTTTTGTACATGAATTGCGAGGAAAAATGAAAAAAATGCATTGTGAAATACCCAAAATGCCCCTGAAACAGAATAGGATAAAACTCCCTAAAAATGCTACTTAGAGTCTTTGTTTCATTAAGGAAGGTATTGTTTGCCAAAGTGAGTATGCAAGTGTATGCAATATGATAAAATAGATGCACCAACATGGCCTAAAGCCTCTTTACATTCCATTAACATGTTTTAGCATACAAAGCCTCCATTTCTCAGAAATAAGCTACAATGGCAATACTTGAGTTTTAAAGAGAACATGCTTGTAGTCTTTCATGTTAATGGCTCTTGGCCTCATCTCATACATGTCAAATACATTGTAAAGAGTATACTTACGTACACATTACATTAATGGAATCAAATATACACATTTTGACATATAAAGCTATAAAGGCATTTCAAGCCAATCTTCACAAAATGGAAATCTTCAAGTCCACAAGTCATCTAAGCATAATGGGAGTCTCAACTTTAATTCTTGTACCTGAAATATGCCCCAGTATCGTAGGGGTGAGTAACATAAAGCTACTCATAGGAAATGAGCATGCATCGACCTAGAATTTTACAATTATATTACCTTATGGTGAAACATGTTAAAGGGTCTCATGCCACCTAACGTCTATATCAAGTGAAACTCAGGGAGCATCCTAAGCTACCCATGCAAGTTAAAGCGAACAACGACATCCAAGTATACATGCTCAAGTACACTAAACCATATTAAAACATGATATACGACATACAAGCATATATTTCTAAGTATACTAACCATGTTAAGACAAGTCACACAATGTCTAAGCATATTACCCAAGTATTCATTTTACATGAAAATCTCATAAATCAAGTACACGAACATAAGTATATTAAGCTCAACAAAATGCACATAAGACAAGTATACATGTCACAAGTATACTAAATGAAAGTCAAACTCACGGTGTAAGTATATAAGTTCAAGTATACTAAATAGTATTCAATTGTCCCAAACAAGCATTAATTCTCAAGCTACAAGTAATCCATGATTAACAACTTGAAATTAAATGCAAAAACAACAAATAGTGGAAAGACTAGGACATGCGGTCGCTACCTAGTGCGCACTTATGACTTAGAAGACACTTGTCTCCGTACTAGAGCCAAACCCTAGCCATCACATAATATATGTCCTCACAAGCTTTCCAAAACTAATAAGTTCAAAACTTATACTAAATCGAATGCAAGTTACCACATTGCATGCACAAGTAAGGTTGATTCCACACAAACCATGTCCTAGAATTCAAGTCTAAATAGCATATGACATGTCAAGTCCTCAATATGCAATTTATACACAAAGTAAGAATATTTTACAATAATTGAGTCACATTACCATCCTAAGCCACAAGTACTAAATAAGCTTCAAATTAGTAGCATGCTCACAAGGTAATTAGAATACTACATTTTAAGAGATTTTCAACCTAATCATGGAAAGTCTCTAGATTTCAAATCTATCCCAAACAACCTTAAATTAATCTATGTTAAACAACATAGCATGCTCAATACATATATCAAATCAAAAGAGCAAAATAAGCAAGACATCATCATGTAGATTTTAATTAATTCAATTTTAATTAAATCTCTAGATTTCAAAAGTTGTTCGAATGATCCTAAATTAATATATAACAAGCACCGAATCATGATCATACCATATCTCTAGTCTAAAATGGAATACAAGTAAAATACAATTTACTAGAATTTAAATCAAATTAAATCCATTAAATCTCTAGATTTGAAAACTCATCTAAATCATCCCAAGTCAATATATATATCAAAGATCAACTCATGGCCATGCCATTTAACAAGTTTAAAATGAGTTACATGCAAGCTATGATAAATCATAATTTCTCAAATTATCAAAAGATATGCATACAACTCATATAAGCATCAATAGCATGCAAGAAACAAAATATAACCCTAAAACATCCTCTACCTCACAAGAGGATTGTTGCTCTTGAATCCAAGGCAAATCAACACAAAATGGCAAACCCTTCAAGGGTTATGAAGAGGAAGATGAGAGGAAACTTTTGTCTCCCAAGGTTATTGATCTAAGGTGAGTGGAAGGCCCTCAAAAATCAAGGTCAAGGCTTAAGGCTTCAAGCTCCATCCATGGAGGCTAGGGTTTTTGGTGAGAAAGGAAATGAAAACAATGAATGAATTGTGCGTGGAGGAAATAGAAATCCTCCACTCACTATGTGATCTTACACCATGGCCAACACACACATCTATGGTCAATTGCACAAAAACCCTCCTTTAAAACCATAATCCCAAAGTGGCCCAAAGATATTTGCAAGACTAAGTTGTGGCCCTACACTTGTCACCAATTCATGGCTCCTTCCTAGGCTTTACCCCACACCTACACTTGTCAAACATCCAAGCCAACAAGTGCACCAATCATAGGCCAACAAGTGGGTGAATCCTCACCCTCCAAATGTCATCATCCAATGCATTAAAGTGTTTTCACACAAATATTAACAAGTGGACCAATAAGAGTGTGACACTTGTCACACTTTTCAAAAATTACAAAAGGTCCTTTTTAAAAATATCTTCCAAGTTTAATTGCAAAATGGTCCCCAAGATGAAAAATAATTACGTTATTTAATTACACTAAAACCCCACAAGTTAAGGATAATTACACTAAAGTATGCATTAATATCCCTTTATGAAAGAAGTACGCAATTAACGTGCTTTCTAGAAAAGTAAAAATACCACTATTATAGAAATCAAATATCATGAATGCATGCAAAACCGGAATCAAATTCGAGCACAAAAAGTGAGGTTTTGCCAAGAAAAAGGATAAACGAGAAAAAAACAAAATGTGAATAGTGTTCGAAAAAATAAAATATGGAAATGACACAATCCCCAAAGGAGGTTGTCAATCCAAGGAAAAGAGTCTCGGAAATCATTCCAGAGCACTCGAGACGACATCAAGTGATGAAAAACCGAATATAAAAAGGAAAAGACAACGGAAAAAAAAATAAAATAAAATATCTGTAAAAATCTGAGAAAAAGAAAAGGAAGAAAAATGACCGGGTCATTACATTTATTATCTCTTTTTGATTTTTATATATATATATATATATATATATGTATATATACTTCTATATGTTATATATATATATATATATATATAATTTTGCACACGATTCTTCCATCAAAATACATAGAGAGAAGAATTTAATCATCTAGAACAATTTCTATTGCCTATAATCATCCACAAACTTGCAAAAATTCCGAATCTCACTTGGATTTGACGAACACAAGTTCGGTTGATTAGAGGTGTATTGAGCAAATATACGAAGCTGTGGGGTTGTTAAGTGATACAAAAGGAGTATTGGGGTGGTGCTGTTGTGATTTGGAATGGTTTTGGAGGAGAGTTGAGGGTGATTAGTTTCGATTGAAAACCAGGAAGCTCGAGCCTTCAGATTGAGGCTCGAGCATTTGCTTGCAACAGGCTCGAGCATTAGGACCTTAAGCTCGAGCATTAGCTAGTACTAGGCTTGAGCATCAGCACCTTAGGCTCGAGCATTGGAGCACAGAGTTGGGGGTTTAGCTTAGATATTATTCTTCGATTATAGTAATGCCGAGAAGGCCAAGGCAGAGAGTTGTTAGGACGCCGATAATGGCGTTAGATGATTCATGGTGGTATAGCAAGATCTGTGATAAGACAGATTTTGTTATAGAGGATTTTCAGAGGCACCGCGATACATTCTGGGTAGTGGAGGCCCTACAGGCTCTTTAGCTTTCTGGGTTTTTGAGGCATCCAGCGCAAATTTCCTACCCCAGGCTAGTGCGAGCTTTCTACCGCTCCTTACATTTCCATGTAGGAGACGAGGAGGAGGATGAGGAGGACCATTTCACAGCCACTGTCGAGGTTATATAGCTGACAGTGAGCTGTGACATTATTGCTCAGGCTGTGGGTTGCTATCACAGGTGCCCAGTCGCTCTTCAGGTCAGATTTCCACTGATTCCCCCGGGCACGATTTGGGCCTGGGGCAACATGCCTCCACCTTAGAGACGATTCGGAAGTCACAGCTTCCGAGATGTTTTTGGTTTTTGGATACAGCCCTTGTGGCCAATGCTCGCCCTATCGGACACAAGATAGTACGATGTGCTAAGATGGTGGATGTGACCTATGCATTCCACGCTGGCTACTGGGTGTCTATTCCCCATTTAGTTTTGGTACAGCTCCGTCGGCTAGATGAAGAGATGGAAGAGGCCCGACGCCCCCCTATTCATCATATTCACTTTCCTAAGCTAGTCACACGCATGATGGAGATAGTGGGGGTTCCGATACCCCCAAATGAGGCTGATGTTACTGTCTTCACCCAGTATCGTTTCACGCCGTGGAACAATATCTTTGGGCGTATGCTCAAGGAGATGAAGTTGAAGTGGGGTGTTGACGATGAGATCCGAGAGGATCGACGGCGTAGGGACGCCGAGGCAAGGGATGTGCCTTATGAGTTGCACTTTCCACCTTATCCACCCCCGCCTACTATTCTTCCTACAGAGCCTATTGATGTGGTGATGGCAGCGGTAGATGAGGACGAAGACGACGATGATGATGAGGAGGCTACAGATGAGGAGATGTATCTTTCCGATATCCAACCTTAGGTTAGTAGGAGACCTGCTCTTGCAGCCCAGCCTGAGAGTTCTTCTCAGGCTGAGATTAGAGCTTTACAGGCCAGGGTGGCCGAGCTGCAAGATGGTCAGACAGTGCTGCGTCAGATGTTGACTGCGCAGTAGAGCATATTGAAGGAGTTACTTCGTCGCACTCCGTCCGATCCATCCACTTCTTCTGTGCCACCACCACCACCTATGGATTAGTTCTTAGGATTTTTCTATATTTTTTTTGTTGACTAAGGCAGTCTTTTTGTTGTATTTATTTTCATATGATGTATATCTGCCCTGAGTCTTTCTTTTAAAAGCATTGTACTGATTTCTGATATTTATACATGCTTTTTGGCTCTATTATCCTTGTGTTTATATTTCTCTATGCTTACTCCATATACTTGATACTCTGATGTGTGTTGGAGTTTATTGATTTTACCAGATATAACAGATTAAGTATGGGGGTGCTTTTGAGAGGAACCACTATGTTGAAGGAAATGATGCTGGACACTCATTTTTACCCTTCCATGCATTACATTGTTATATCTTTGCTGTTCTACTTGTATGGTAATATCTTTCTCACTTTCTTTTGTTCTCACACATTGAGAACAATGTACACAATAAATTTAGGGGTAAGGTTGGCTTTGGAATTTTTGATAATTTTTAATTTGCATACACAAGGATGTGATTTGCTATTTGATGATATAAGCATGTGTTTGAGTCTGTTGATGGTTATATACTCTGTTTGAAGTCTGAAGTTGGTTAAAAATGGTTTGTCCTTGAAATTTTTTAAAATTAGTTGGTGGCATGTGGTTCACTCTGTTAGGATAATTGTTGTTTAATGATGCTGATCTCTGAGATGCTAAACTTTGCACAATATTCACACTTGCATGAAGTCTATGGGGTAGAAATTAGAAGTCTTGTTTTGTTTTGAGTTAGACTGAGATGATCAGTAGATTTGATAGTTTTCATGACCAAGGCATTAAAAAAAAAAATAGAGAAAAATTGGTATGTATGTAACAAAGAAAAAAAATCTTCACCAATGTGAATGAAAAATAAAAATAAAAATATGATGAAAACAAAGAAAGAAAGAAAAGTAGAAATGGATCAAGTTCAGGTTTATACTTAGATTGCTTGAGTAATTAAGTCCTTAGGGGTGTGTTCTGACACCTAATGCCCTAAGATCGTCTGGTCTGGGAGTTATTGGCTGAAAGCTTGTTACATAAGGGGTTTAGGTTACCTAGATTACTTGAATAATTAAGTCCTTAGGGGTGTTTTAACACTTAATGCCCTAAGACCATCTGGTCTGGCAGTCATTGGCTGAAAGTTCGCTACAAGGGTGATTTAGAAAGCTTAATAAACCTGAACATTGCACAGTATCCTTTTTGAAACAATGCATACCAAAAAAATAATAAAAATGCCTTGGGAGGTTGAATTTGAAGAGTCTGCTTGTGAATTGAGGAATGACAAGGAATAAATGCAAGTATGGACAGTAAGCCATACGATGAATTGCAGGATCACTTTCAAAAAACATTTTTAGAGATTAAAATTGTTGACTAAATGATTGAACTGATATGTGGGGACTATGGTTGCTTAATTGAGATTGGAAGTTGAAAGTTTTTCTGATTACATGATTGGTATACTTGCTGTATTTGGCTGATTAATGAACTGCAGGGATGATATGATTTGAAAATAGGCTTGAATAAGCTTGTTGTGCATTTAAGGCACTGATTTGAGAAGTTTGTGGGTATTTTCACTGGAAACCCTCACGAGACTATAACTCGTCTAATAGGAGTAACCGAGGGGTTTAAAGGCATGTTGCATAGGCTAAATGTAACCGTGATTCCCACGAAAGTGGCTTTTTAGTTCTGTATTGCTAAAGAACTAGCAATATGTAATTTTGGGGGTATGATGAACGCTAAATATACGCATATTCGAACCCCTAAGTACGTACATGTTAGGGCCTAAAATGATACTTCTATCCATAATTAGACTTATTTATGTTTACTGTGTGTTTGTAGGTACTTTCCCAGATAAATGGTTACAACTGAGACTTTATGATGATATCGAAGCTTACAAAGTCATTGCCGGTCATTCAGAGCAAGCCGAGAGCTAAATTGGTGAAGTTTGATGCAATTCAAGCCTTAGAGATCGAGCCCAAGTGTTGAGGCTCGAGCATCACAACAACAAAAAGAAGAAAAGTCAACAAGGCCAAAATGCTCGAGCATCACACCTTGATGCTCGAGCCTTACTATAAGGGTGCTCAAGCCTTACTTCAAGGTGCTTGAGCCTTAACCAAGGGTGCTCGAGCCTTGACCCTGAAGCTCGACCATGAGGCGTCGAAAATTAATGAGTTGATTTTAATTGAAGGCTATGCTCCCAAGTCTCGTGCCTCACCTCTATGATCGAGCACTATCCACAAAGGATCGAGCATCGTCCACTGATGCTCGAGCATTAAGCCCCCAAAAATATTCTAAGTGTTGAAGAAAAAGACGCTTCAAAAAATAGTTGAAGAAAATTGGCTAAGTGTCAATGTGATGATCGAGCACCATTTACTGAAGCTCGAGCATCTATCCAGAGAAGCTCAAGCATTGATCTTGATGCTCAAACATTAGCCCCAAAGCTCGAGCATCCGTTCCTGAAGCTCGAGCCTTGCATGACATGTCAGATTAAAAGCTACGGGATTACTCTCTTTATCAGCCGTATCTTATAGCAGTTGGGCTAGAAGACCTAAATGCCCACCAAATACATATTTTCTTCTATAAAAGAAAGCGTAAGCCTTGATAAAAGAGGTTTAAAATTTTAATCTTTTTTACGGTGTGATTTAGAAGGCTGAAGGCGTGGTAGCTTTTAGGGTTTATACAACCTTAAAAGTGAAAATCTTGAGAAGAGAGGTGTCGTCCATGGCATTAGAGATGAATTCAACACGGACGAGATCCAACCTTGTCAAGAGTAGTTAATCCCTTTCTTAGGGCACTGATGTAACCCAACGTTATATTATGGTTTGATTGTTTTAACTCTGGGTTTATTTTAATATCTAATGTTTTCTTGATTATATGACTATGAGCACTTGAGACAACTCAAGGGTTTTTCATGCTTTAGTAGAATATAAATTGTTATTACCTTGTCTTAGATATAATAATTTATATTCTATTCTCAACCTACCTTGTTGTACGGTATCTGGCGGAGCCCTGCCGGACACAAGAATAGAGGTCATATAATGGTGTTCCAATGTATTTTACAAAAGAATGTTTTCATAATATATGCTTAAGAAAGGTGGTAAATTCGCAAAGTAGTTAAAGTAGGTAGAATAGGTAGGCGAATAGTCCGCGCTAACCGCAGATAGGTTATAGTTAAGCTAATTTTGTAAAACATCTTTCTTTAAACTCCGAATTGAACGAATGTTATTGAGTTCAGTTCATTTGAAAACAGAATTAGTTAAAGTTCCAGAGTTGATTCAATTGACCATAGTATAACGATTGTGGTGAAGTCAAAGCCCTAAGATTTTCCCTCTCTGATCATTCACTTTAGTTTAATTTGCTTTAATTTAATATTTTGTTTAATTCAAGTTTGTTAAATCGTGACAACCAACAAACTCTCTAACTAAGTTATTCGTAAACCATGAAATTAATTTAAAGGCTAATACAAATTCCATCTCCCTATGGGTTCGACATCCTCTTTGTATAGAGCTATATCTTACACGATATCGGACGATTACGAGAGACACATTAGTTACCTATACTCTGTGCTAAATTATATTTCCATTTATATGATTGTGCAATGATAATGAGGTACATGCAGGCAAGTTTTAGTTGTTCATGGAGATGATGATGGTGACAGTGATATGTAGAGAAGTGGTGATTAAGTGATGGATGATTGTCTCGATGAAGGAATGATGATGGTGACGAGGGACATGACTAGGCTCAGGGAGTGTCCCAAGCTGCTTACGTATCCCAAGGTATATGAATTAAGTCAAAACGTAGTTTAGGAGTGGTGAAATGAAAAATGATGAGTCAAGGTAGACTCCAAATGAGTTTAAGACTTCGTCCGCACTGAGGAAGGATGTAAACCTTGGGCGATTCATTGGTGAGTTTTAGGGCCTCCATTCGCAAGGAGTGACTCTAAAGGGAAGCAAACACCGCGGTGTCTGTTTGGATGAGTACTGTAAGGGGTCACCACCCGAAAAAGATGTTTTATGACATATAGAGACCTCATAGTGCCTCTGAATGGAAGGGAAAGTAGACATCGCGGTGTCCACTTGGATTAGTATTGTGAGGGATCTCCACACGAAAAGATGATTGGTGACATGCAGAGGCTTCATGGTGCCTCTGAATGGAATGGAAAGTAGACATCGTGGTATCCACTAAGATGAGTATTATGAGGGGTCTCCATCCGAAAGGATGATAGGTGATATATAAAGACCTTATAGTGTCTCTAAATATAAGGGAAAGTAGACATCGCGATGTCCGCTTGGATGAGTATTGTGAGGGGTCTCCACCCGAAAGGTGATTTAAAAGGAGTGTGAGGGAAGATGAGCATTATGGCACTCATAGTAAAGTATTATAGGGTCTCCACCCAAATTTGGGATTTAAATGGACCGAATCTAGTCCATGGTGTGCTACAATGGGAGGAATGATTAAAGAAGAGGTTCATTGGATCATGAATGTTTACTTATTTAGAAAATATATCTAAATTACCGATCGTGATCCCTTTTGCACATAACCACGCAGGTTCCTGGGAAGAATGGGCGAGATCATTACAACATTACTTAAAGACCTAATCTCCTCTAGACGACTTAATCGCCTATTTTTGTTAGAAGGATTCTAGATATTGTGTAGTTAAGGGACACATTGGTGGTAATAATGATCCTAAGCCGGCATGAAGCATTCATGTTTTAGATAAAATGATTCCGCATGATTTGGGTTGGTTGTTTGAACATGCATTGAAATGACATTTCTAAATTGTTGATCAATGATCTAATGACATACAACCAGTAAGCTTCTATGAATATGGAGAGGTCACATTGGTCCTACTTAAAAACCATAAACCTTAGGCCTGTATGCTTGTGGATAAAGCTTTGCTAGACATTATATTATCATTCGACACATTAATGGACAACGATTGTCCATTCATTCCTAGTATCTCCAAATAAAGGATAATTGTGAGAACTTATGCGCTCTCGGAATGTGTGCAGGTTTGTATGTGTTTGTGCTTGTGATTACTTTTGGGAAGTAATATGTGTTGTTTCTTGTGTTTCATAGTGTTTACACTTTTAATGTCAAATCCATGCTTATAGTGCTACAATTATGTATTATCACCATTCCTGCTGTGTTTAGTGTATAATAATGTTATTCAGGGGTAGTTAAGTCATTTACCATCCTATGGGGTACATTGTATTTGCATTACAGTTCTCAGGCCTTTTCTACTATTTTTGATAAGGCTCAAGGTGTGATATTATGCTACAGGGTTATCCAGGGGCATTCATGTCATTTCATAGTTGTTGATAAACACTGAATATCTCATACTCGAGCTTTAAAAGTGCATGAGTTAGTACCTTAACAATGCTTTCATTTCGGTTTTATACTGATTTTTTATTATTAGCCTTTCATAGGTAATTTTTCGAAGAAACTGATTAAATCATGACTTTAAAACATGAAGCGATGATCTCAAAGCTTTTGGAAGTGTTTTGGACCTTCTGGAATGATTTAGAAGTCAAACAGGCAAAATTAGGCAATTTATGAAGAGTGTGCTAAAGCACAAATTGAGCCTCCTCCTTTGATTTATAGTTCTCCTCTTTGTCCTTCTCGTGAGTCTACTCACAAGCTTGAGCCTAAGCCATCCCTAGATAAGCTTAAGTATTCTTTCTTGGGTCCCAATGGAACTACACCGGTTCCTTTTGCGTCAAATTTCATAAATTCCCAAAGGAAAAATCTTGCGATGAGGGAGATAGTTGAGTTGTTGGATGTGGGATAGTGAGTGGCATTATGTCTAGCTAGACACTTTAAACTTAGCATGTGATGGGGACATTGTCTCCATTGTAGATTAGTATAGTTTAGGGTAGGTTATTTTTCTTTTTATTTTAGTTCTTTTATTTTTAGGTTTCTTGAAAAAAAAAAAAAAAAAAGAAAAGAACTTTTCTTTCTCATGACTCTTTACTCTACATGGTTGATATTGTGAGGTGATTTATTATTATTTCATATCTTTGTTCACTCTCATGTGGCGATGTCTAGTTGTTTTTGTTGACAGGTTTTTGCATTCAAGTTTAGAGGTACCACTTTACTTGACAATTGCTTATTCTTTGGATGGTTTGCTTTTGACATTATTCACTTCTACGGTAATATTGTTCAAACTCTTCTTCTATTTTTGTTCTCATTGCACATTAAGGACAATGTGATGTTCAAGTTTGGGGGTAAGGCAATATAACTGCAAGTTTGTTGATTAATTCCACACTTTCTGAAAAAATTTGTAATTTCTGAATTGAAAAAATTTGCAATTTCTGAATGGTAAAGTTGAGAGCATGTGGTTTTTAGCAATGAGTTTTTGCATGTGAATCTAGTTTGGTGTCCCAATGCAATTTTTAATGGATTAATACATTATGTATGTGGTATTAATGTTATTTTGGGAAAAAATTGAAAATTTTTGACATTGTGTTTTCATATAGTGGTCCACATTATTGGTCTTTCCACATTCTCATGATTTCTGACTCAAAATACTTCACTTTCACATGAGTACACTTGCATTTATTATGTGTGGTATAAACTTGACAACTCGTTGTATTTTGTGATTGACTGAGATGAGTTGGTGGGTTTGGAAAATTTGAGGACTATGTCATAATGATAGGTTTGTATATAAAAATTAGACTATTTTTCACTAAGTAACCGGGACTCTTGCCTCATTAAGCATTTAGATTTCACGTCAAAAGGTGGAGAACTTATAAGGAAAGAGTTAGTTGAAGAGTTAGTTTGGATTTGTAACCTAGTAAACTCGAGTGATGAAGTCCTTTGGGGTGTCTTGACACCTAATGCACTAAAATTGGCTAGTTTGGGAGTCATTGACCGAAAGCTTACTACATTGGTTTTCTAGAAAGCTTAAGGGATCCGAACATTACACAAAACTCTTATTAAAAAAAAAAAAAGTTAAAAAAAGTGCAAATATTGAATAAAAAGATGCATACTTGTGTTAAAATTTTTATTTAAGCCTTGGGAATCAAAATTTGAAGAATTTACTAGCAAGTTGAGGAAGGTTTTGAAATATTTATGAGCATGGATGGTAAGAAACATAGTTGGAAATAAGTTCACTTTTTAAAGGATGCTAGAGTCTGGGATTATTTGACACGTGAAGTTAAGCCTTATGTGGGAACCATAATTGTTGTGCATGATGTTGAAGGTTCGAAGTTGTTTCTGACTGTGCATAATCTACATACTTAATGTAGTTTCCGGTTTATTAATTACTGGGATATCTTTGCTGGCTACATAGGTGATAATTGAGCTAAAATTTGTATATTTATAGGTACCATCTCTGGAAACCCTCATGAGACTATAACTCATCCACTAGGGGTAACCTAGGGGTTTAAAGGCTTGTTGTATATACTAAATACAATCGTGATTCACACGAAAGAGGCTTATTTGTTTCTTACTTTCATTTTACTTTTGTTATTTGATTCTGTATTGTTGGGGACTAGCAATATGTAAGTTTGGGGTGTGATAAGCACTGAATATCTCATATTCAAGCCCTTAAAAGTGCATAAGTTAGTACCTTAACAGTGCTTTCATTTCGGGTTTATACTAATTTTTTATTATTTGCCTTTTGTATGTAATTTCCCGAAGAAACCGATTAAATCATGACTTCAAAACATGAAACGATGATCTCAGAGCTTTTGGAGGTGTTTTGGACCTTCTGGGATGATTCAGAAGTCAGACTGGCAAAATCGAAAAATTTATGAAGAGTGTGCTCGAGCATACTTTCATAGGGCTTGGCACACATTTTAGTGCTCGAGCACTATAAAGACACTTTCGAAAATTTGACTAAGTGTCCCAATTAGGGCTTGAGCACACTCTGTAGTGCTCGAGCATTGTATATAGGGCTCGAACAGTATCACATTGGGACTTAAAATCAAGTGCGAGAAAGTTATAAAAATCAGTCTTTTTGACCCCGACTGGCCAGATGATCCCAGAAGTCCTGAAGCCCATCCAAGAAGGAGTAGGAGTCAATTTCTCTAATAAAAGAAGATGTAAGGTTATAAAGAAACTCTTGCAATTTTCAGATCTCGTGGTCTCATGGTGGCTTTTAGGGTTTTGGAGTTCTCTTTGAAGATTGAAGAAGAAGATCCTAAGGAGTTTTTGGTGGCCCATGGAGATGGTTTCTACAACATCAATGAAGACATCCTCCTTCTCTATGAGTAGCTAAACTCCATCTTAGGGCATTGATGCAACCCGGATCCGAATAATATGGTTTGATTGTTCTTTAAATTTGGAGATTTTAATTGTTTATGTATTTTAATTGCATGATTATGAGCAATTGACTTAGGATTTCTAAGCAATTGGAGTTTTGATGAATAAACTTGGTTTTTGATGAAATTAATGCCTTATCTTAGAATTGATTTTACTTTAATCAAATCCAAACTATTCTTATCGTTTGAGATTGGTGGCTAAGGGTTTCTCATAACGATCTGAATAGTGACTTGTATTGTGAATGAATGTTTTAATAATTTACCACCAGTTCTTGACTCTTTTATGATCTATGCATGTTTGATTCGCTGCTGTTTGCTCCTCTATATATATACTTGTTACTCAAATCTAGTTTTGTGGAGTTTTATTGTTTTGCCAAGTACTTGGATGCAAGTTTTGGGGACATTTTCTTTCTTTTGCCCTTTTTCTTGCTATTGTGCATTTTTCTCTTATTCTCACCGGGATCTGGCAATCACTTTCTTACTCCAATTTTAATTTCACACATTGAAGACACTGTGTTGTTTAAGTTTGGGGGTAAGACATGAAAAAATTGTATATGCATATGAATATGGGTAGTGGTTGCTAGCAATGATTTTTAGCCTGTTTTGTGCTATTTTTGTTCTCACGCAGTCTTAAATGGATGAGTGCGACTTGCATGTGGAATTCATGCTGTTTGCGGATTATTAACATTTTTTGACATCTTGTCTGCAGGTCGTGGTCAACATCCTCATGATTTTTGATCTCTATAATACTTCACTATGTACATGTACACACTTGTATGCATTCTGTGGGGTATAAACTTGACATCTTATTCTGTTTTGTGTTAAACTAAGATGAGCAGGCATAGTGATTGATATGTATGCAGTATTTTAGAATCTTTTTCACTGAGTAACTGTGACTCTTGCCTCAATAAGCATTGAGGTTTCACGTAAAAAGGTGGAAAAGTTAGGAAAAAGGAAGTTGAAGGGTTAGTTTAGGCCTAAAACCTAGTTTACTCGAGTAATTATGTTCGCAGGGGAGTCTTGACACCTAGTACCCTAAAACCACCTGGTTTGGGAGTCATTAACTAAAAACTCATTACATAGGTAATCTAGAAAGCTTAAGCGATCCGAACATTGCACAAGACCTTGTTGATAAAATAAATAAAAAAAAAGAAAAAAAGAAAAAAAAAAGATATGAAATAAATGCATACTTGTGTAAAATTAGTATTTATGCCTTAGGGATTAGAATTTGAAGGATTTGCTCGTGAATTAAGGAATATCATGAAATATGCATGAGTATGAATGGTAAGTTCACTTTTAAAAGAATTTTGGAGGTCAGGATTGTTTGATATGTGATGAGATTGGTATGTAGGGACTATAATTACTGGCTTCATGTTGGAAGTTTGAAATTATCTCTGGAGGGTATATTTATACATACTTGCTGTATTTGTTTATTTATTGATTACCAGGGTATTTTGCTATATGGAACAGGTTTGCTAAAGTGCATTGAATGCACATATTTTGGGGTGTTTGTGGATATCATATCTGGAAAACCTCGCGAGACTATAACTCGTCCCCTAGGGGTTTAACGGCTTGTTGCATATGCTAAATGCAACCATGATTCCCACGAAAGCGGCTTCTTTGTTTCTTACTTTCATTTTTACTTTTGTTCTTTAATTCTGTACTGCTAAGGGACTATCAATATACAACTTTGGAGGTGTGATAAGCGCTGAATATCTCATATTCGAGCCCTTAAAAGTGCATTAGTTAGTACCTTAATATTGTTTCATTTCGGTTTTATACTGATTTTTTAGTATTTGTCTTTTGTAGGTGATTTCCCGAAGAAACCGATCAAATCATGACTTTAAAACATAAAACGATGATCTTAGTGCTTTTGGAGATGTTTTTGACCTTCTAGGATGATTCAGAAGTCAAACAGGCAAAATCGGGCAATTTATGAAATGTGTGCACACATTTTAGTGCTCGAGCACCGTATAAAGGGCTCGAGCACTATCACGCTGGGATTTAAAATCAAGTGCGGGAAAGTTATACAAATCAGTCTTTTTGACCCTTACCAGATGGGCCCAGAAGTCCTAAAGCCCATCCAAGAAAGAGTAGGAGTATGAAAGGTCACAAAGAAATATCTCTTACAATTTTCAAATCTCGCGGCGGCTTTTAGGGTTTTGGAGTTCTCTTTGAAGATTGGAGAAAAAGATCCCAAAAAGAAGAGCTGCAGTCCACGGAGATGCTTTCTACACCAACACTGATGTTATCCTCCATCTTCATGAGTAGCTGAATCTTCTCTTAGGGTATTGATGTAACCCGAATCTGAATATTATGGTTTGATTGTTGTTTAACTTTGGGGATTTTCATTATTTATGTATTTTAATTGCATGATAATGAGCAATTGACTTAGGATTTTTAAGCAATTAGAGTTTTAATGAAACAATCAGTTTTGATGAAATGAATATCTTGTCTTAAAATTGGTATTATTTTAATCAAATTCGAACTATTCTTATTGTTTGAGATTGGTGGCTAAGGGCTTCTCATAACGATTTGAATTGTGATCATGCAATAGTGCTTAAACTATTTTATGAATGAATGTTTTGATAATCAATGCTTAGGGAAGACGAATTATTCTGCAATTTAGTTTAGAGTAGTTAGGTAGATAATTCGTACCAATCAAAGATAGATTATTGCTTAACTAAATTCATGATTTATCTTCTTAAAATTGAATTACATAAGATGTTAATTCATTTAATTCCTGATTATGCATAAATATTGAAATCCCTAAGGTTGAATAATTAATCATATTATGAGGTTTATGGTGAAGTCAAGCCCTAAGTATTTCTCTTGATCTCAATCTTTATTATATTTACTTATTTTTACTTTCATGTTATTGATATACAACCAAAACAAACAAATCTTCTCTCTAAATTAAATTATCAGTTGATTTTACACTTGATAATCTAACACAGTCCTTGAGGTTCGACACCTTCAATATAGCCCTATCGTATAAGGATTCGTATTATTACGAGTGATTTTTACTATTGAAAATACACACATCAACCATCTTATGGTGTTTGTGTTTTTTTACCCTAAAAAACATTAGCAGATTAAGGATTGAAAGCCTTGGAAAAAAAAGGACCATATAAGCTAAATAAACATAGATATACAGTTGAATGTTAATGATTTTGATACTATTGGGAGGAGAAATCACCCAAAGGCAAACTATCAATTGTTGCTAGGACATGTTGTTGGTTAGTTGGTTGTGATGATAATATCAAAGTAGGTTATGAATGGGAATGATTGCGAATGCTGTTATCTAAATATATTTATACCTTCTTCTTGGCTTAACATGTATTGAGTTTGCATTTGAAATAGATTTTATTACTTTTGCTCTTTCCGTCTTTACTTTTGCTCTTTTTGTTCTACACTGTTCTTGTCCAACTTAATCCATCATCAGTTCTTTGCAAAATTTTCCCCGATGGTCGTAGATTCCCACAAGAAGATTGTTCATATTCTGGGACTTGCAAGAAGTCCTTCCCCAAAGGGGAAATAGGAAGCACCAAATTTGATGACTTTGTTTATGTCCCAACAACTTTTGGTGGTGGTAGATTCCCACTGGAAGACTGTCCAAATTTAGGTAATAAAAAGTCTTAGGAAATGTGAAATAGGCAGAAGCTCTAAATCTTCTCCATATTCTGATAGAATGAAATCATTTTCTAAAGGTACAATAGGAGGAAGCTCTAAATTTTACAACTATGAGAAAATCTCATATTGTGGTGATGGTAGATTACCATCCAAAGACCATGTTTGAAGACTGATGACTTTGAGAAAAGAATAACGTCCCAAATTTGACTCTCATGAGTTATGATATTGGTATGTTGGTTTTTTTCCTCTAATATTTTTTTCTCATCATGAACAATTGCATCATTTGCTATTATATAATATCAATTAATAGTTATTGAATAAAATAATAGACACGTAAAGCCACCTCTTATTATTTTTATTATATAGACAGGTACCTGTTTGGCCAAGCAACATTTTTAATTTTTTTCCTTGCATAAAAATTGTATTTATCATAATATAATTTGCAATTGTTTAACACTTGTTGCAATTACCACATCCAATTGATAGCCTTCAAAGGTTAAACAACCAAGCACCCTATCAACAAGCAATTCTCTAATTCATTGCCACGAAGAGTAACTGGTGCACTTTACAATTAGTTTTATTTCCGCGCACTTTATAATAAGTTTTATTCCCGTGCAACCTTGACATCTAAATAGAGCCTTTGGGTGTTTAAGAAGTAGATTTCAAATGCTGCTCTTTTCTCAAATTCATCAGTATTCGAATATGGATAATCTTTAGGTGGTAATCTACCATCACCACAAGATGAGATTTTCTTAGAGTTGTCAGATTTGGAGCTTCCTCTATTGTACCATTAGGAAATGACTTCATCCGACCAGAATATGGAGACGATTTGGAGCTTTTGCCTATTTCACATTTCCTAAAAGACTTATTTTTACCATAATTTGGACAATCTTCCAGTGGGAATCTACCACCACTGGAAGCTGACGGGACACAAACAAAGTCATTAAATTTGGTGCTTCATATTTTTGTAAATAAATTTAGGAAACCATGCACATGCTTAAAACTCAACAATATAATAACTAACAGCATGTAACAATAAATACATGTGAAAGCTATTACACACTGAGAAGTAGAATAACGTATAAGATCTGCAAAAAGAACGTTTTGCTTGATCTTCCACCCTCTTCACTTTTGCTCAGACGTCTATTCAATGGGGCTAAACTAAACTAAATTAAGCGTATGTATGAGAGTGGGGACCAAACAATATATATAACGTATCTGATAAAAACCCTCCTATTAAGGGATCCTTATCAAATAACAACAAACCCAACGTAACGTGAATTATGTTTATCGCATTATAGATTACCATATATAATGCTAATATATATTTATATTCTTATCCATATCTCATAACACATGATTACATATAACTATGGTATACCATAACCTAATAATTTATAATCACCTAAATAGGGTATCCAGTAATCATATATATGGTCTCAATCATCAATCCGGGTTTTAATAACGTTAATCAATGGTAGCCCAAAAATTCTTACGTTCTCCCACTTGGGCAAACATTGATTACAAAAAAATATATATATAGAAATAAAAAAAAAAAATTTAAAAAAATAATAAAATTCTGGATTGGATAACTTAAGTGGCCATAAAACCAAATATGAAAATACCTTAATTCAAGATCTTGTCAAAAGATATCACTAGTGCGAACCATAGAGAGTTATGTACATTTAATCATACATGACCATCTATGATCACAACACTAACACCATCATTCACATGGATCCCCGACAAATATGGAATACATGGAAATAGCATCTTTATGTGATTATTTATCCTATATCCATAACGGTCCAACTTTATGGTCTTTTACAAAACCCCTTATGCTTTAAATCAGAAGTCTTTATGTCTTTAATACAAGACAACTATGCCTTTCACCTTTATGTCTGTAAGAACCTTATGACATGAGGCATAACAAAAATTTAGCCTTAACCTTATGCTAAATATAATTGTAGTCTGTCAAAATTTATATCTCTTAAAGAGACTCAAAATTCATAATATCATATGTGCACATAAATATTCATGAATATAATAATAGGAATAATAATGTTCCAAAACCTTATGAGATACAAACATCCAAAATAAATAAGACTACAAATAGTTCTTATGAATGCCATAAAATAAGAGCAAATAAATAAATAAGACTACCACTATCCAAGTATATCAAAAGAATTCACCAAACCCATACTAATTACATGATTCTTGAATAACCCAATGGGTAAGGCCTTGGTTAGTGGGTCTGTTATCATTGCCGTAGTTTCTATGTGGTCAATCACTATCTGCTCTTCCCTCACTTTCTCCCTTACGAGCAAGTACTTGATATCCATATGTCTAGCACCAAAAGACTTTTTATTATTCTTGAAATAGAATACGGCAGAACTATTATCACAAAACATTTGCATAGGCCTAGAAATTGAGTCTACTACACAAATACCTTTAATAAGGTTCTTTAACCAAATAGCCTGAGAAGTGGCTTCATAACATGCTACAAACTCGGCTTGCATAGTAGATGAAGCAGTGCAGGATTGTTTGACACTCTTCCATGAAATTGCACTTTCAGCAAACATAAATACATAACCAGAAGTTGATTTCATATCAGCAGGACAACCTGCAAAATCAGAGTCTGTATATCCTATTACCTCAAGATTATCCATGTTACTGTAAGTAACCAAAAAATCCTTCATTCTTTGCAAATAACGTAAAACTTTTTTTGCAGCAACCCAATGCTCAAAATAAGGATTTCTTTGAAATCTCTTCAGCACAGTAACCGCAAACGCAATATCTGGACGAGTACATACTTGAGCATACATTAGGTTACCAACAACAGAAGTATAAGGTTTATTCTTCATCACTTCCTTTTCTATATTATTTCTGGGACATTATCCTAGGTTAAGTTTATCACCCTTTTCTATAGGAACCTGCCCAGGTGAACAAGTATCCATATTAAACCTCTTAAGTATACGATCAATATAAGCTCTTTGTGATAGCCCTAATAAGCCACGTGACCTATCCCGATGAATCTCAATGCCAAGAACAAATGATGCCTCACCAAGATCCTTCATCTAAAAATTTTGTGATAAAAGAATCTTGGTTTCCAGAAGTAAAGTTACATCACTGCTAGCTAATAAGATGTCATCAACATAGAGAATAAGAAAATTACCACTCACCTTAAGGTATATGCATTCATCAATAATATTTTCAACAAAATCATGAGATGTCATCACATGATTAAATTTTAAATACCATTGCCTCGATGCCTGCTTTAAACCATATATAGATTTTTTCAATTTACACACCATATGCTTCTTCCCCTTATCTTCAAACCCTTCGGGTTACATCATGTAAATTTCCTTATCAAGATCCCCATTAAGAAACGCTGTTTTACATCCATTTGGTGTAATTCTAGGTCATAGTGCACTGCTAGTGCCATTATAATTCTAAAGGAGTTTTTTGAAGACATAGGAGAAAAAGTCTCATTATAATCAATTCCTTCTAATCTTGCCTTGTAATGCTCTATGTTACCACCGAAATCTTTCTTAGTTTTGTACACCCACTTGCAACCTATTGGTTTAAAATCTTGTGGTGCATTCACTTGTTCCCAAACATTATTATTACTCATTGACTCTAATTCAGCTTCGATAGCTTCTAACCATTTGTCTGATAATGGACTTAAGATCGCTTCATTGAAACTAATTGGATCTTCTATATCTCCAATATCAAAATCACATTCGTGCAAATAAACAACAAAATCCTCAGGTAAAACAGGCCTCCTAGTTCTTTGGGATCTTCTTACTAGAATCTCTATAGTTGGCTGAAGCTGTTGTTCAAGTTGTAGAAGTTCTTGATTAAGTACTGGTTGAATTTCATGAGTCTCCTTATTTCCCTGGTCAATGGAAATATCATATTGCACAATCTTCATGGGAGTAGTAGTAGGAACCACTGTACGCTTTTCTTCAAAAGTAAACCGGTGAGAATCTGCACTTCCACAAACATCAAAATCTTCTATAAATTTAGCACGATTAGTCTCCACAATCTTAGTGCCTGAACCGGGACAGTAGAATCTATAGCCTTTAGACCTATCTGGATACCCAATAAAATAACAACTAATGGTTCTAGGATCTAACTTTTTCTCTTATGGAGTATAGATTCTAGCTTCAGCTTTACATCCCTAAACATGAAAGTGACTTAAACAAGGTTTCCTACCAGTCCATAACTCAAAAGGCGTTTTGGGTACTACTTTACTAGGAACCCTATTTAAAATATAACTGGCAGTCTTAAGGGCTTCACCCCATAAATAATTAGGCGAGGAAAACCTACAAATCATACTTCTAGCCATATCCTTTAAAGTATGGTTACGCCTTTCTGCAACCCCATTTTGTTCAGGCGTACCAGGAGTAGTATATTGAGCAATAATACCGCACTCTTCAAGGAATTTAGCAAAAGGACCTGGATAACAACCAGACTCATCATATCTTCCATAATACTCTCCACCCCGATCTGACCTTACAATTTTAATTTTCCTATCCAATTAATTTTCAACCTCAGCTTTAAAAATTTTAAAGACTTCAAGAACACTGGATTTTTCTGATAATAGGAAAATATAACAATAACGTGAAAAGTCGTCAATAAAAGTTACAAAATAACAATGACTACTAATAGTTGGTACAGGAAAAGGACCACATAAATCAGTGTGAATAATCTCTAAAAGTTGTTGACTACGATTGGAACCCTTCTTTCTAGAATTAGTCAATTTTCCTTTTATGCAATCAACACAAATACCAAAATCTCCAAAATCCAGTGGAGGCAGGATTTCTTCTTTTATTAATCGTACAATTCTTTCTTTAGAAATATGACTTAACCATCTATGCCAGAGCATGGATGAATTTTCATTTAAAAACAAACGTTTCTCTCCATTATTATTCTCCATATAATCCATCAGCCAAACAACCATTGCCAACTGTACAAGAGTGATGAAATAAATTAAAACCACTTTTATTAAATTCAAATGAATATCCAGACATAACAAGCTTAGACACTGAAATTAAATTCCTTCTCATAGAAGGTACATAAACTGTATCTACCAAATCTAAAGAAAAACCAGACTCTAACTGAAGTCTAATGACTCTTATGGACTCGACCACAACATTTATGCCATTCCCTACGAACACATTCATTTCATTTTTATTTGGTACCCTCCTGCTTATTAACCCCTGCAAAGAATGAGTGACATGAACAGAAGCCCCAGTGTCAATTCACCAAGAATCAGAAGGGACATCAATTAAACTAGACTCAAAACAAACTAAGACTAGAGGTTTACCGTTTTTCTTTTCAAGCCAAGCTTTGAACTTGCGACACTCCTTCTTCATATGACCATACTTTTTGCAAAAGAAACACTTAACCTTATCCTTATTTAGTTTGAAACCTAGAAGTCCATTGAGTGGTACAGTGTTCTTAGTAGGGTTCTTATGAGAGGATTTGAATTTATTATTTTGACGATTTTTACCCTTCCCATGGTACACAAGATGCACACTCTAACCTTTTTCACAACGAAGCCTTTCTTCTTCCTGGACACAAATAGAAATCAATTCATTCAACTCCCACTTCTCACGTTAAGTATTATAGGTCACCTTAAGCTGTCCATATTAGGATGGAAGATAATTGAGAACCAAGTGAACTAGGAAGGGATCAGAGATAGGAACATCTAAGGATTTCAGCTTATTTGCTATATCTATCATCCGCAAAATGTACTCGCGTAAACTTCCGTTACCATCAAACCTCATACTTGTTAAATTATTCATTAGGTTTCCAGTTTTAGCCTTATCTGACTTTACAAACTTCTGTCCCACGACATCTAAGAATTGTTTTGCATTATCGCACTCCGAAACTCTACCACGGATAGTGTTAGACATAGATCTCTTCATGATTAAGAGACACATGCGGTTAGCCCTATCCCATTTTTCATGTTTCAGCCTCTCTTCATGTGAGCTATCCTCAGTTGGCTTAGGTGGTTCATCTTGCCTTAATGCTAAGTCAAGATCCATTAGCTCAAGAACAATCTCTAGATCTTGTTTCCATTTCTTATAATTGGTCCCAGTCAATGTCTCAATAGAAGAAAATTGGGTATTCATTCCAGAAGCATTCATAATTGCAGAAGTAAAACAAATTATGCTATTTTACAATTACAATAATGAAAATAGCTAATTTTAATCAAAGGTCAAGCCCCAATAATTCCGTATGCATTGTTATACTCTCTCCTTTGGGTGAAAATAAAACATGCAACAAAGCTAATTTATAAAATATAAAATTATTAAAAAACCTTAACACCTTTGGGCAAAGATATATTTAAAAATTATATTTTATAAATTACTCTATGCCATTTTCGAATTGAACCAAATAAAAATCTCCTTTGGTGGATTAATATTATGTAATAACTCAAAAATGCAACTTTGATCAAAACACCATTAAACTAAGAAAATCTTATAAATACCATGAATGAATTACTTTGGTAACTTACTCAATCAACCTATTAGTATTTTCTTAGGTCAAATCACTAATCAACATCTCATTACATTTATATCCAAATTAAAACAGAATATATTGAAACAGTGAAAATAATAAATCACGTCAACATCACATTTATATCCAAATTAAAAAAGAATATATTGAAACAGTGAAAATAATAAATCACGTCAACATCTCATTATATTTATATCCAAATTAAAACAGAATATATTGAAACAATAAAAATAATAAATCACGTCAACATCACTTTTATAGCCAAATTAAAACAGAATATATTAAAACAGACGTGGAATTATTAATCAGCATATTTTAACATTTATATCCAAAATAACGACCTAATATATTAAATCAGTAGAAACTGAATCACGTGAAAATATTTAACATAATATATTAAATTATTATTGAAAATAAATAGGTTTTAAGATGTGTATGGATGGCTCTGATACCACATGTAAATAAATTTAGGAAACCATACACATGCTTAAAACACAACAATATAATAGTTAACAGCATGTAACAATAAATACTTACAGAAGCTATTACGCATTAAGAAGTGGAACAACGTACAAGATCTACAAAAAGAACGTTTTGCTTGATCTTCCACCCTCTCCACTTTTGCTCAGACATCTATTCAATGGGGATAGACTAAACTGAATTAAGCATATGTATGAGAGTGGGGACCAAACAATATATATAATGTATCTGATAAAATCCCTCCCATCAAGGGATCCTTATCAAATAACAAAAAACCCAACGTAACGTGAGTTATGTTTATCACATATAGATAACTATATATAATGCTAATATATATTTATATTCTTATCCATATCTCATAACACATGATTACATGTGACTAAGGTATACCATAACCCAATAATTTATAATCACCTTAATAGGGTATCCGGTAATCATATATATGGTCTCAATCATCAATCCGGGTTTTAATAACGTTAATCAATGGAAGCCTAAAAATTCTTACAATTTCCCCTTCAGGGAAGGACCTCTTACAAGTCCCATAATATGAACAGTCTTCTTGTGAGAATCTTCAAGCATTAGGGAAATTTTTGCAAACAACTGATGATGGATATTGTTGGAGAAGAACATAACATAACAGAAAGAGCAAATGTAAGGATAAAAAGAGCAAAAGTAAAGAAATCAATTTCAAATGCAAACTCAGTGCCTGTTCAACCAAGAAGAAGGTAGAAATCTCTTTAGATGATAAAAATATCATTGGTTGTTTATTTATTTATTTTATTTATTTTTTTACCAAGGCATTCACAATCATTCCTCTTCATAACCTACTTTATCATCGTCACAACTAACTAACCAAGAAGATGTTCTAGCAACAACTGGGAGTTTTCCTTTAGGTGATTTCTCTACCCAACAGTATTAGTCAGTATTCAACTGTATGTCCATGTCTATTTAACTTGCATGGTCCTTTTTTTTTTTGGGAGACTTTCTATCCTTAATATGCTAGTGTTTTTCAGGGAGAAAAAGCACAAGCTCCACAAGATGGCTTAGCAAGGAAAAATGATGAGTACAATTGGACGAGGATTGGGCACGACGAATTGAAAAGAAGCAAATTTCGAATAACTTACTATAAGTGTATGGACTGTGTAGCTAAAAAGAATGTGGGTAAATATCCAAATGGTCGGATCGACATTAGTTACAATGATGGTCACAGCCATCCCAAGCCTTACCCTCCGCCCACTTGGAGATCAGAGTACACACTTCAGCACAACTTAGAGTTTGCGTTACCTCGGGATGTTGCTCCCCAAGGAGCTGAATTGGATACTCGGGATCGTATAGCCATCAATGCTTTCATATCAAGCTTTGTCTTGCCTTACAAAGAAAATGTTGACACCAACCACTAAAAAGAGGATCCTATTGCATTGATAGTATTTGGCATGAAAAATGTTGATAACAACTAAGGAGATAACAACCAAGGTGATAACAACTAAGGAGTTGAAAATGGTAATACTCCATATCTTATTGCCCAAATGATGACAACAATAAATGACGCTTAGGGGTCTGCATATAAAGTTCGTCAACGTGAATATTGCATTTAAATAGGGTATCTAACTTTCTTGTGCTTCAGAAGTGAAGAAAGATAATGTATCTTCCTTCTTACGAAGCCATGACACTAAGTTTTGTCCAAGCATATAACAGGACCAAGAGGTGTTTTTTCTGTCATTAAGAGAACCACCCCAAATTGCAATGTCAAAAACTTTTGAGGGTGCATAATGCACACATCATAAGACCCTATCCCTTTGACATGTCTCGTAATCATTTTGTCAGCTTCAATATAAGATACTCTTGGGTTACTTTGAAACCTGGCACTCTGACAATAAAATAATAAAACAAAATACCAATTACTAATTTAGTTGGATTTCCAATTTAACTAAAATACAACATATTACCTATTTTATTATTTTATTTTTTAAATATATATTTGAGCTTCATTTTTTCATTATTTATTAATGTATATATATATACACCGTATAAAAGTGTATTCAATTTACAATATTTATATACATTTAAAACACTTAATCTAACTAAAAAATATTATTACATGAATTTTCAATTTCCAGATTACATTGTTATACACATTTTGATTCTTAAATGTTGCACTATTTAAGATTTCAACATATTCCTTAAAAATACACTTTTTAACTATTAGCACCGGTTTGCAAAGAAAAAAAGAAAAGAAAAGAAAACAAATACAAAAACAAAACTTTAGACTAGTCTATTTTATATACTTTGAGTTTCTTTCAAATTCAAACACTTTTTATATTAAACATCTTTTCTTTTAGGAAGAGTTGTTGTCCTGTTAAAATATATCACCTCTCAATTTAAATTATTTTGTATTTATTATTTTGAAAAGTACGTGCTTTGCTTCTTCAAAACTATTGAAAGTATGTGTCGATCATATAAAAAAACGTAACGGATATTTCAACGCCCTGAATTACTGTCTTGCTCTCTCTCTCTCTCTCTCTCTCTCTTCATCTTTCTATGCAAAATTTTTTGTGAAGAAAATTATTAGATGTTTTTATTCAGGGTCACCTTGAACCGCTTTTATTGGAAACACGTCTTTAATTAGTGTGAATCAAATTGGTTTTCAAAAAGTTAATAGTAAACCTTGAAAAGACATATCATTTCATGAATAGGTGTGCAATAGCCTATAAATTGTAGAGTAATCCAATAATTTTCTAAACTAACTTCCTTCCGTCCATGCAACCAATGTACTATCTCGAGATATATATTTATCTTGAATTTGTGGGCAACATGATAATGGAATACTTGGTAAATGTTAATGAACGTGACAGTCTTGAAGCATTTCATAGTCCAGACTTTCCAACAGATCGACCAGAAGTTTCTTACTCTCTCAAAGTATCTTACTCTCTCTTACTTTAATATATTTTTATTGATATTTTATTGAACTGTTATTATTTTATAATGCTTTATTTGTTATTTATATTATGCTATAACTAAATGTTTCGGTTTAACTTCATTGTGATCATATTTAATTGAAAATTTCTCATTCACTGTTTATATAATGTGTTTATTGTTTTGTGTTACTTTTCTATCTAATTTGTTCCTTTTATGTTTAATTCTTTTATATGCTTTGCCTAATTCTCTCCGAAGTATTTATGATTCCATTATATAACATGTTAATATTTGGAAGTCTCCTCTATGAAGATTTTTGAACATATGTTCTATGAAGATTTAGGAATAAGAATACTGAGAAATTAAGAAACTCTTTAGAGTTACGTTTAGAATAAAACGGCATTTAGTTCAACCAGATTAAAATATACATTAGTAATATGCGTATTACATATAGATATATATTTGTGTGTATATATCATCAAAAGCCGATTTGTATTTACTTCAATTAATTTAAAAATAAATAAAAATCATGAGAAATTATTTCATCCCAATACATCCTATTCTTCAAATAAATACTCACATGAAAGTCACATTTTTTTAAAGGAAAGTATCATAAACTAAAACTCTTTTTTCATTTTGAGTTCTTTTTCTTTTTCACTCTTTTTCTTTACTGCTAGGACCGATTGATTAAATTTAAAACTCTATCATGCATCACGTAGTGCAAAAGCTATTTTCTAGATTCTTTCGTAGAGAGAAGTTTTACAATCCTTGACTAAACACTCTCTTTGAATAATAAATTATCAATATTAATTAATAAATTTAAAAGTTGTGTTTATTCAACCAACACAATAAAAAGCTCATAACATTCTTGTATATAAAGTTTTTCAATTTATAAATAAATTTTAACATTGATTATATCTCATGTTCTTTCCTTTCACAAAAATCCGTTATCCTCTTATATATTCTCCTGGGAAATTTTAGTTGTCTCTTAATTTATGAATAAATCGTAATACTTATTTTATACCATCTAGGGATATCAATTTTTATCGCCCCGCCGGGGCCCCGCCCCGTCCCGCCCCGTTAATAACGGATATAGGAACACTTGTTATACCGTTGGGGCGGACATGGATATAAATTTTGTACCCGTCGAGGGTCACGGGGCGGGTAAGGGTTCAATATACATATCCTAGGGGCCCCGCCCCGCCCCGCCCCGCCCCGCCCCGCCCCGCCCCGCCCCGCCCCGCCCCGCATATAACTATATTTAATATATATATATATATATATATATATATATATATATATATTAATAAGTTATTTTAGCGGCTTACCCAATTACCCATATCTTATAATCCTAATTTGGGATGTAAACTTGGTATTAAATTTGCTTTTGTTTTGGTTATGGTGGAAGTTGGAGCTTAGAACTTCTTGTGATTTGGTTGTATTAAACTTTTATTTTTGTTTATTATGTTCTCTGAATTATGTTATGTGCATGTTATTTATTTATTTTTTATTAGGATACATAATTTTATTTATGTTGTGTCATTCCTAGGCTTTGCACATTTAAATAGCAGGAGTTTAAGTTCCAAAAAGTGGGAGAAAAAAATTTGTTAGTGGGGCGGGCACGGGGGTACAGTATTTCCTAACGGGGCGGGGTTGGATATGAAAATCCAACCCGTCGCGGGTCTCGGGGTGGGCATGGACTTGACAAAAATTAAAAGGGGCGGGGCGGGATTTAGAGAAACCCGCTCCAAACCCGCCCCGTTGCCATCCCTAATACCATCCCTTTCATCTATTTTTAGTCTCTTATACATTTTTCTTAATTTCACAAAAATCTATTTATGTACTATCGATGAATTTTAATAGTTTGGAAAATAAATTATGACGGTGTGTCTAAACAACTTTTTAGGTCTCTATATAATTTGTTATCATGTATATTGTATTCTTTTCAATCATATAAAATAATAATAATAATAATACTAGATATAAGACATGCAAATATAATTATTTAATTTTTATTACAAGTTTTGAAATCTATTGATATGAAAATATAATATTTATAAAACTTATTGTTATATTCTAATACATCATATGATTTGATATAATAAATACCTTGTATAATTGATTTAATAGTCTTTTTCATTACTTTGCAAAATAAAATTATATTCTTCAATTGTTCGGCTACAAATACCATATGAATATTAGGATTTCCATAAAGTTTACATAAAAAGACTTTGAAGATGATGAAAAGTGTCGAAAGGGTTGACTTAGTGATTTTCAATCCTTATTTATCTTTGAGATTAATAGTCAATTATTTAGCACTTTTATTGCAAGTTACCGTCAATTAATTTGTAATTCATTTTAGATTTTTCTTTTTCCATTTGATTTCCAAATTATTTTTTAGTTTTCACTTGAGCTATTTTGCTATCTCAAAATATGATTAAGTTATAATCACGTGCATTCCATGTGGCTCTATTTAGTATATATATATAAATAAATAAATATATATATATTTTCTACCCACATATTACCTATTTTTTTTTTTTGAATTTGTTATTATTATTTGTTTTTATTATTAAGTTTTTATTTGCTTTTTGAAAAACAACAAGTTTTAAAAAAGAGCAACTAGAGATAGATATAGTTTTTTAGCAGTATAATAATTTTAAATTGGAAATCAATTGGTATTTTATTTTAGTTAAAATAAAATTAGTAGAAGAAAAAAATTAAAAACAGTAGAAGAATTTTAAATTAATGAAAATTAATTTTTTTACTTTAGTTAAAATTAAAATTAATAGAAGAATTTTAATCCAAGTCAAGGGACCTAGGATGTGCAATTGGTATTTTAGTTAACAACAAAATTGGAAACCAACTAAATTAGTAATTCGTATTTTATTTACATGCGTTACACTTGCACTGTTATTAATATAGAAAAAAAAATAATAAACTACATATTACTTAAATCAACTAAATAATTATTGAAAATAAAATCGCCTAATATAATAAACTTATAATAATGTTAGTGAGATTAATTTACAATCGTCATCACTATTCATCTTTCCAATTTGATCTAGGGCGAGAGAGTGCTACGGAGCATTAATTAGAAAATAAAAAGGTTAAATTGTTAATCGAAACGGCAGTGTTTTGTTCATAATAATTTAGGCGGGGAAATTGGCGCCAATTCTAGCGCGCCAAATCACGGGAAATGACTTACACGCGTCGTATTCGTGTCTGAAGGGGAACAAAGATCCATTTCATAAAATTAGGGCACACAGTCAAGCCCTCTGTTTCTCTTTCTTCTATTCCTGCTCTCTCTCTCGCCCTCTCTCTGCACTTTTCTGTCTCCATAAGCATGCACTGTGAATTACAACATTTGAGGAAGAATTAATTGGTGAGCTGTTCTATAACTCCATAACCTTCTGATTTGATAGATTATTTGTTATTTATGGAAGCAAATCTATTAACATTATTTTACATCATTTAGGTTCTATCGCTTCAAGAGAAAACGTTGGATCCCTCTTTGTTTGCATCATTTTTCTTTGATTTTAGAACAAGAATGTGTAGTTCTGGTTTTGGGTTTGCTTTAAAATGACCTAATAGTCGAATTCATCTTTTTCCTTTACTTGGATGGTGAGATAGCAGAGTACTACAAGTTGATTCAGACATTATTAGTTACGAAAGCTCTGACTTTGCAGTATTCTCAGCAATTTGTTTGGGTTAGTTGGCACTTTATACTCATGCTGTAATTTTCTCTTCTTGCTGTGAATGTGAATTTTCTTTATTTGAGCAACAGTGTTGTATAAATAGGGGAATTGCATTTTTAACCTGTAACTTTTACAAGATTATTATTATTATTATTATTTTTGATAATTAACTTTCACATGATTTAAGAATGGGTATTATATAGAAGTATGCAATTTTTTATTTTTTGTTTTTAGTAGTAGAAAACTAATCATTTTCTCTCTTGTAATGGTTGAAAATCGGAAAGAGAGAACCAAGTGAGTACCATGTTCTTCTTCTTTTTCATTTTTCCATTTTAGGTGAAGAGATGAAAGATAATTAATTCTGCCAATTTGTTCTTACTCTTTCTTAATCCACCATCCTAAAGGTTTTCATTACCTTAAGTTTTTAGTTAAACATAAAACTAAATGTATATTTTATTACATGCTATTCAATGCTAATGAAACTCGATTTTATTGGCACTTCAAAACTATTTAGTTTCACCATTTAATGACTCTTAGAGGTTTACAGGTTGGTTAGTTTTTCTTTTCATGCAACCGTAATTGTTTGTAGATTTGACATCTTTCATGGACTATACAACTTATTGAATCACATAAAATTTTATGTTCATATTGTGAGATTTTATTTTTCCTTTACTTCTTTCTCTGGTTAATTCTATGAGTGTAGCAGTCACAAAACCTAAAAATGTCACTTTAATGTTTAGTGTTTAATTATTTAGAGTTTAGGGTATGTTTTATTGTCACTTTGTTTCAGTAGTTGGGGATGTGAATGTCATAATCTTACTTTTTAAGACATTCTGCTCTGTGGCAGTCACACAATTATTCCAAAGAGGCTTCGCTCTCAAGTTCCGCACCCGAGTTTGCGATTTGGGAGCGAATTCGTACAAAATTCGCGAATTCAATTTTTGCAATTCGCGAATTTGTTTTCCTACGATTTCCATATGAATTCACTTTATACAGCCAAATTTGTTAGAGTCCCAGTGATATGGAACACCTATATTACCATATATGCATTTATTACTTACACTTTTACTTAAACTCCACGTGTGCCCCAGCTGTATGGCATTGCTATACTACCATATATAAATATATTAATTATACATGTTTGAAAATATACTACTAAAAAACTTCCCAATTGGAAAATATTACACATAAATCACGCATTTATTAGTGAGAAAAGTTAGCTTATTTATTACATATATCATTAATGGAATAAATAATAATGAATATACTTGCATATGGATTTAAATAAATAAAAAAATATAAAATATATATGTCATGACCTGATATAATTTTATTTAAACCTAATATACAGACGCTCTCAAGACGCTCCCGCTTTCAAAATTTTTAGACTTTGACACTTTCGCGCACTCACTTTCGCTCCCACTCTTGCACTCGCTTCCGCTCTATGTGACTTAAGCTCTGCCTGCTTGTTTCCTCTATGTTCTCTCCACAGTCCCCACTCTACATTATTATTTGTGTGTGAAATTTTCATTGCAGGCGGTCCCACATCTTTAAGTTAATTTGCTCCCTTTTTGTCGTTGTAAAATTCTTGTTATTGATGGTTTTAGCAGAAAGAACTTGAGCTCAGGTCACTTTCACACACAAACAGAGATATAACTTGGTTTGTTTTGTTCTACTGCTGTTTTCTGTTGGTTTTCTTTCAGGAATCTCAATGTCAAAATATTTATTTGCTTTCATGGGAACAAGGCCAAGGATTTTTGTTTTTATTTCTTGAAATTTCTGGTCAGAAGGTGCCAAATTCTGTGTGATCAGTTTATAACTGCTGCGGATTTCTGCAGGTGAGTGAGCATTTTTGTTGCTGCCGTATGTCTATGAAATAGTAGGCATAGGAACATAAGTTATATTCTCTGGTGATGGATCTACGGAGTTGCAGTCAGTTGCACTTTATCCAGGCTATCGTGGGTGGTTTGGTGATAAAAGTCCGCAATGCAGATTCTCATGGAAGGCCTGCTCTTGTGTTCAAGAAGTTGAGAGATATATATGAAAGTGAAGATGCCAAAAATCCTAATCCAGTATCTACACTTAAAACACATGATAGATATGCGGAAAACTTATGTCTGCCCAAAGCAGAAAGGAAAATGAAGAGAAGAGTCCTTGAAACAGATGAGTTTAGTTGCAGCGTCAGTGATAATGAAACAGACAATGACCTAGATGATGTTAGTTTTGGAAAAATAACACTAAGACAGCTTAAGGAGAGGTGCAAGACAAAGAAAAGAAAGGTTTCAGAGTCGGTTTGTTTGACTCCAACACAAGATAATTCTACTTTGCAACTGGAGGAAGATGAAATTGATCTTATGAAGACTCTCAATTGTTGGAAATCAAAGCTTTCAAAGAATTTGATGGTGAAAAAGAAATGTGCAAAGAAACATGTTTCTATGTCTTCTGAAAATGCCTTTTCAGTTAAATCTGAGCAAATTACAAGTGCTGTAGAATCCCTGCATTCTGGTGGGGATTTACCCACTCCTGTTAGTGTCAAAGTTGAGGTTTCTAGATCTGAGCATGGCGCTTGCCAGAATATGACTGATGTTCCTGATGATTCCTTTTCAGAGTCAGTTGGTTTGACTCCAGCACAAGATAATTCTATTATGCAACCGGAGGAAGATGATCTTGATCTTAAGGAGTCTCTAAATTGTTGGAAATCGAAGCTTTCAAAAAATTTGATGGTGAAAAAGAAATATGCAAAGAAACATGTTTCTATGTCTTCTGAAAATGTCTTTTCAGTTAACTCTGAGCAAATTACAAGTGCTGTAGAACCCCTGCAATCTGGTGTGGATTTTCCCACTCCTGTTGGTGTCAAAGTTGAGGTTTTTGTTCCTGATAATTCCTCTATAGGTTGTAATGAGCAAGAAGTTTTTTGTCAAGCTGTATCCACTGAAAATATGGAGACTGTCAACTGTGAGAAAAAGATTATGGAACCAGCATCCCTTACAGAAGAATGCCAGAATTGCATTCTTAATGAAGTGTCCTTTGATTATGTAGTACCAGAAAGGCTCCTTTCACCTAGAAAGGTAAATAATATTCTTCTATTAAATTTTGATCTGGTTTTATAGTTTTTCTTTGAAAGTAGCTTACATGGAATTCTTTCACTTTTCAGGTCATTTCTCCAACTTCTCAGGAAAGGTTATGTGAGGCCATGGATTCTGTAGAGTTAAACACCGACATAAAACATTATAGTAAGTCACAAATTTTTATCTAGGTTTACTTCCACATCATATTGATAGCATTCCTCCTAGAATTTGTTTGAATGATATCATTGTTGTGTCACTTAGTACCTTAGACATAGAGTGTGTTCGGTTTGAAGGAATTGGAAGTAAAGGAAAAGGAGGAATAGCTTAAATCGTATTTGGTTTAGAAAATGGGGATGGATTAACTGAAATACATAAGTTCCTAGAGGTTTATGCATTTCACTTATTGACGGCCCTTCAATCTGTTTTTTTCTAGAGTTTTATTCAAGCAAAATAGAAGCGCACATATCATTTCTATGCAGTCAAAACCCCTCTAAAGCTAAATTGAGTTCTATGGGAACCTAAAATTCAAACCAATATTAGACAATGTTGCCCCTCAGAGGCCAAAAAAAATTATTGCCCCTCAGAAGCCTATGTTGCATTTAATTGAACATAAGTTTTCACTATTAGTACTTTTACATATTTTGCAAATTGAGACCTTTCTTGATGTAGTTTCCTCCTCCACTTTTATTTAAGCATTAGTGAGGTGGTCATTTTGATTTCAAAATATTCAGACTAAGATTAATACTGCATAGTGTTGCTACCAAAAGCCTGAGTTGAATCCTATATACATCTATTTCCTTTTGAGTTTCTAAACCTTTACAGACCGCAATATGGAGTCCTTTTCCAATCCAATTTCTTCCTAAAAATTTAAGTGAGGTGCTTGTAACTATTTTGGTATATTCTGACCAATATTGAACACTTCTTTCCCCAAATGCTTGAACTTGTAACATGCAAGTGTACCATAACTGTAAATTCTTACTATAAAGGAGAAGTGGCTCCAAGTCATGCCAAAAATGGCTGCAATTGTGCCCCCATCCTATTCTGCCTAACCCTTGACTCCGCCAAATTCATCCTTTGAGACTCTACAAGGGTACGTTGAGTATCAATCTCCATTTGTTGATCCTGAAGCTGCTGGGCTGACTCCGCAGCCCCTTTCTCAACCTCCTCATCCTTCCCAGAAGACTCCATCTGCACGCGATTGCATTATCCCGATATGGACTACAAGCTGCATTTCAGCATGCCCGAACCAAGAAACCGACCACATATCTTATCCTCAGTCATCGGAGTATTGCCATCTAAAGTTGCTTTACACTGCATCAATCATTTGCTCCTGTGTTAAGTTACCAAAAGTCAATTGTCAGTACAACAGAGAATTACATTAATAGATAATCAATGTAAAAAATTATACTAACAGTTCGTTCAGGTTCCTTATGTAGAGCCCTCGAGCACGCTGACAGGTCCAGCCCTTTCCCGGTTTGTAGTTAGTCTCCTATTGTAGAACTCTATCCTACCGATATCCTGTTGAGTCTCAGAGTCTCACTCTATCATTTGAATGCAATATGTTCTTTTTCTTAAAAATATTTATATAAACCAAAAAAGAAAGAGAAAAAGTTACCTATTAAGCAAAAGGATCAGTACTACCAACTCCTCACGATAACGGACAAAAGACTTATACCCATGCAATGATTAGCTTAGAGTTTTTACCAATTCTCAATATTGTTATTTCTTCTATCCTGCATTGTAGTTTCAACTTGTCATTATAACAAACTATTTATCTGAAATTTATACAACCATATACCAGGACACATTCACATGAAAATCCTTAGACAAGATTTTATTACATATATGATCCCAATCATCCTGTGAAACACCATCATGAGGGTGCTGGTGTGCATCTGTTTCAGATGAAAACTGCTTACAATGCAATGAAGTCTTTATCTATATTCCTTAAATTGACCAGCCAAATATATATTTATGGCATATGTGTGCAATCAAGATCTTTATTAAATTAACTCTAGGAAAACTGTTTATTGATATAAATAAATTTGTCCCTAATAAATTGAGATCAATAAATGCAAAACATTACCTATATTTGCTTGTATAACTGTTGTTTGTTGGTCTCCTTCACCTGCTTTCTCTCGTTTCATCTAAGTGGCATATACTTGTTGCAAATATTTCAGCTTCCCTTCAGGTATCAAAATCCACACGTGCCACTCAGCATTATGTATAAAATTTGAAAGTGCAATGTTTTACTTTGAGTGGTAAAAAAAAAAAAAAAATTTCTACTTTGACTTGCCTCAGCCTTTGTGGGAGCAACTGAAGCAGCAAAAAGTGTTCATTAATATCAATTCCAAATTTTCAACATACCAAGTTGAAAATAAATAAATAAAAGTAAGTACCTGTAACATGCATGAAATTTAATAAATAAGATACACAATCAACTAATGCATATTAAAACAATTTACACACGCACACGCACACGCACACAAATATAGTGATGTTATGATTCTACCTACCCACTCTGCTCTGGATGGTGTTGAACTGTATCTAGTGTATTTTACCTCTATGGTATTGGGCTTGCAATGGTGACTATTTTTGTGGCTTTAGCACATTCCTTTTGGTCCCCTCCAAACTATTATTTATTCCTGAGTAGGATTCTTTTGCCTTTTCTGATCTGTTAATTGTATATTTAGCCTCTCATAATGTTTACAGTTTGTTTACTTAGAATAGAAATTATAGGATGGGATGATATTCCTTGAAGTTCTATGTTTTATATGTGATTTTGGTATTTTGGCAATGTCTTCATTTCTTTTACTGTTCCTCAAATTCTACAGAAAAATTCGTCCTGTTTTGGTTTTTGAACAGCCCAAAATTATTGTTTGCATTCTCTCTGTAATTTACTTTTCTTGGGTCATGATTATTTCAGAATGTAAGTGGAAACTTTCCCTTGGGAAACAAACTGAGAATAAGACTTCATCAGTGGAATCAGATCTCGACAATGCTGAAGTAACAATAAATCCTGAGGGGCCTAAACAGTTTAATCGGAAAAAAGTCACTGTAAACCCCATGCAGATTAATAAACTGAACAATGACAAGAAAGGTTCTCCACCTAAAAGCACAGTCAAAGATTCCTGTCTTCAGCGTTCTCCACCTCATGGTAGTACGTATACATCTGTCAAAAATTGTTCAGAGAGTGCCATTGCATTTTCACAGCGGCAGATGCATGACATTGAATCTCTAGCAACAAAGCTTATGAAAGAATTGAAATTCATGAAGGACATTGTAGAAGGAAAATTGCTCTCTGATGCATCCCCAAGCCCCACTGTGCCCACCGAATATCACGAGGTAGGCAACTTTCCAAACATGCAGGCATCTTAGTGAAGTACCCTGTTGTTAAATGCTGCATGAACTTTTATTTTGTTTTTAATATTCAGTTTTAGACTAGAAAATTTTTTAGATGCTTTTTTTTCCTTGTAAAGTTTCCTCCTGGTATTGATAAATGGTTATGTATATTTTGTCTGTAATTCTTGATGTTCTTTTCTATACCATATATTAGGTGAAGAAGCGGGCCTTTGAAGCCAAAGTACTTTTTGTTCCCTAAATGTTTCCTGTTTTGGTAAATTTCTTTCTACTAATTTATTTAAATAGAGGGTAATGTTTTAAAATAAAATAAAAATTTATGCAGAAGTTCCACTCAGGGTAGGAACAGAATTTTGTCTCTCGGTGGACAACATTGGTGGTTAGATCTAATCACCTATTATTTTGGTTAAAGCCAATGCTATATTTTATTTGTTGTCTCAAATCTCATATGAAGGCAAGATTAGTGTATTTCTGTTCATCTACTTACGGGTCTTTGTAACTTTTCCCAATTCTCTCTGCACCGAAAGGGCAGTACTGCAAGTTTGCAACTCAACCTTTGGCATCCTGCCCAATATTCTCCAAGTGCCCCTCATTCAGAAAAAAACATGGGATGTCTTGTGAATTGTGAAAAAAGCTAACAGTGGAGTGTCAACAGGGTTACTTCCTAAAAAGTGTTTTTAATTTCTTAAGGTGGATAAACTTATGGGTCTTTGTAACTTTTACCCTTCCATGATAAAATCTCACTTTTCATTATCTTGCTTTTAAGGATAATAATATCATTTCTTTCTCGGGTTTGGTATGCTTAACTGTGTGGTTATTGTTGATGCATGTAGAAACTTTAGCCTATATTGCAGTCTAGGTGATTATTTGTTGATTTCTGTCCCCAATTAAAATAAGACAGGTTATAAGACTAATCAAGCTTACTTAAGATTGGAATAAATTAGAAGAATGGCATGACCCAATGTGTTCCCCCAAAATCAAGGGTGCTGGGAGGGGTAGGTTGGACAAGAACTAACCTTGTCATTATTTGTATAACCTGGCTGCTGTCATGATTCAAACCTGTGTTCTCACGGTTGATGAGTTTTCACCAGTGAACCAATTGGTGGTCCCTACAAGTTGCTAACTACTACGTTAGAGGACTACATACGTTTGGAACGGATACCTGCATACGTTTGGAACGGATACCTGCATACGTTTGGAACGGATACCTGCATACGTTTGGAACAGTCAAACAGTAAATTAATCTAAAACTTAAAACACGAAGAATATGTTTAGACCCACCTTTAGCATTCTTATGCTCCTTTTGGTATGAATGGTGAAAACATTGGAAGGAAAGGTTGGATGGGCGCAAGAGTTATTCCCAGAGAAAGGAAGGAGTCTATTTTGCTGTTGCTTGGTTGAGCAGGAATGGGTGGAGCTTTCCAAGTTATTTTATTTTATTTTATATTTTATTTTATTTTATTTTTTTACCATCTTCCCTTATTTTTTCAAATATTGAGACAAAGGGATGTGGTGTCTAGAGGAAGGGTCTTCCCTCTATTTCTCTTCTTATTACCCTTTACCAATTGACAGAAAGGATTTCCAATTTTCCATCCCTTTTCTTCTTTCCTTTCACGTTCTCTTCTCCCAAAACAGGTTAAGTTTGATTGGAATATGCATCTCATAATTTACAATAAATTCATTCAATATTTCCTTTTTTAGAGGACAAATTCTTACATTTAAATTTTATGTTAGATATACGAATACCCTATCTCTTCCATCTGGAAATCTTGGTTCAAACACTTCGTTACTGGTAAAGGATGCCTCTTCTTTGCATTTACTACGGTTCTTTCTACACGAGTGTCATAATCGTAATTGGAATTTTGTCCTTATATTCTTTAACTCTTAATACTTATTTGGAGTCTCTTCATATTAATGCTTATTTGGAGTTTGATAATATATTTGTTTTTGTGCCAGTAAACCTTATAGTATAAGAAATCCAACACATCTACGGAGTAATTGTTATTCAAACTTCTTTTTTGTATATCGTATCTACTGGTTCTCTGTGGCAATGTACAAAATATCATGCATATAGATGAACACAATGCAAATTTAGAAATTTGAATTATCCTTTTAATTAAATATATTATTTACTTTGACAGGTGAAAGAAGCTATAAAAAATGCAACAAAAGTTGAAGAAACATCAAGAAGGTGGCTGTCCATGATGGGCAGGGACTGCAATCGTTTCTGTAAAATCATGGTATATTTCTGTTGTCATATCCGTATTTTGGAGAACTGAAAGTTCAAATTGATTTGGGTAATGACTTATAGAATTATTTTGATTTTTGAATGCATTTCCATCCATGAACTGCAGAGATTGTCCGAGAAGAATGCTGCTGCTCCTGAAAATGCAATTCACAAGGAGAGGAAAAAGATTACATTTGCTGATGAGGCTGGTGGGGAACTCTGTCATGTGAAGATTTTTGAGGATGACATTGCTTTTCCGGACTGTGAAAGTGAAACACAAGTACTAGACTCACATACGTCGGGAGCAAATTGCTGATGATACATACCTTAGCATTTATAAATGCCGATTCCATGCTTGAACACAGAAATGGGGAAACCTGGACTCTTCTGGGGCTTCAATAGCCAGCACTCTAGGTATGTGCATCGATTGTGACGAAAGTTTGAAAATGCTTGGTAATTCTTTTTAGAAATGCCATCCTCAAATTATCTCTCATGTATTTAATCAGAAATGACAAAATTTGGAAATGCTTGTATTCCCGTGGATTCAGTTTTGTGTTCTTGTACCGGTGAAATCTTCATTGTAACGTAACAGAAATAATATCTTTGTTGTTTTTCTGTTTCAGAAATATAAATTATTACTTTATCTATACGTGCATATAAAATCTTCTTTAATGGTTAGAGAATTTCATCGATTGCTTTCACTACCATCACATTTTAACGATGCGCATTGCACTTGCCAACACCACATTGCTGTTCCAAACTCATCACATTAAATCTTGAACCTACCTTCTTCACTGATTGTATATCCTCTCTGCTTTATTCATCAGCTGCATGAGCTGTTGATTTGTTCTCAGTGCCCTGACCTCGGACGGAGTTCGATCTGAAACTTCACTTGTTTATCTCAACTCCGATGACTGGTCGGAGTCGTGCTTGGATCCTCTCCTTTAGTTCTTCTCACCAAGTATCTCCCGAGTCAATCCACAGTCCATCACATATATATATATATTTTTTCATCACATATATATATATATTTTTTCGGCATTGTATGTAAGCCCAATGGATAACAGTAGGATTTTACCGAATTCTGATAATTTTTATTTAAGTTTGTAAAGACCGTTTAACACATATAATGATCTATTTATATATTTTTGTCACTGTCCTTAACTTAGTAATTATATATATATATATTTTTCCTAATTTAATAAAATAGATTTAAGTATGAAATGAATAAAATTTATACCATAAGTAACATATAAGAAGGGAAAATGAAAATAAAAAAAATAATATAAGTCAAAAGGACAGGAGACTTATATAAAGCATAAGATATAGATAACGTGTAAATTATATATGATATTATTAATTATTTATGTTTCACTTTCATTAATATATTAATGATTATAGAGACCAATGTAAACTTAGATGAAATTCTAAATAATTGAACAAGATGGAAACTTGGTGTTTGTTTGAGTTCTCTGTAATCTGGTACTATTATTGGAAGGTAAGATTGAAGTGCTATTTTTTTTTTTTTTCTTGATTTGAAGACTGACAATTGTGATATTATTTTATTTTTTTTATTTGATGCCATAAAGTGAATTTCAACCGTCAGTTCCAATTTTAGCATTGAAAATTAAGTTCAAAAATTAATCAAGTGATCAATCACTACATCAAAATTGTATTCATAAAACACAGAGGACAGGTATATGATTCTATGATGAATATCATTTTCCCCATTCAGAGGGATCAATTTTTAATGAAGAAAAGTTGAGATATCAATTTTTTTTTTTTTTTTTTTGAAAGGAAATTGAGATGCCAAATTCTAAATAATTAAAAAAGCAATCCATGAAACTTTTCTCACAAGCCCACAAATAGTAATACTCTTTTTTCTTTTCAAAAATTAAGCATAGAGCTCCACAAAAAGAATTGAGAAAAATTGAGATATCAATTTATTTTATTATTTATTTTTTGAAAGGTAATTGAGATACCAATTTCTAAATAAAGTATAAAAGACACCCCTTAAGGTTTACAGTTTATGCAAATAGAACATCTATCATTTATTTTGTGTATATAAGTCATTTAAGTTTGAAAAAAATGTGGCAAAAAAGAGCTTAATGTCCATCATTTGTCAAAAAATGATGTGCATATTGAAAAATTGAGATATCAATTTATTTTATTATTTATTTTTTGAAAGGTAATTGAGATACCAATTTCTAAATAAAGTATAAAAGACACCCCTTAAGGTTTACAGTTTATGCAAATAGAACATTTATCATTTATTTTGTGTATATAAGTCATTTAAGTTTGAAAAAAATGTGGCAAAAAAGAGCTTAATGTCCATCATTTGTCAAAAAATGATGTGCATATTGCATATGATTATTTTAAGTTATAAAATCACTAAAACACCATTTTGCTCTCCCTAAAATGCCTCTAAGTAATTAAAGTCCTTCAATAATATGATGTCGTTCTTCCCGAACATTTTAGTCATTTTACACTTAGTTAATTTTTTTACCTTTTTTATATTAAGTTACAAAATAGCACTTTATTCTTTTCTTGCTCCATTGACACAGCAAACCCTTGTTGACACCAAAAATAAATGTTAAGAGGTTTTAAAAACATACAAGGAGGTATATACTATATGCTCTATATTTATATTATAAGAGTGTTTAATGCCCTTGAGTCATGACTCTACAAATAATTAAGGCCTTGTTTGGATGAGAAGATTTGGGGGATTAGGAAAGAAAAGAAAAGAAATGATAAGAAATAGGAAAATGATAGGGTCACCGAATGATTTTCCCGAATAAGTTCCAAATCTAACGTATTTTTGTTCACCTTATCTACTTAAACAACAGTTTCCAAAAAATAATTGTTTAACACGTAATAAATATAGCCAACCACATCAAATTCGGTGTTAATTCGGGGATTCCTTTTCGATTCCCCTATCATTATTCTAAGAAATATTGTGTTTGGATGGGAGGATTTGTAGAGAAAATAAAGGATTGTGAAGGATTTGGAAGGATATTGTATCACTCAAAAAATGAGAAAGTTTGGAGGGAAATGAAAGTGGGTTAGTGATACTTTTATAATGTCAAAATTAGCATCCAAAATTATAACATTAAACTGCCTAAAATTATAAATGAAATTATAGATGGAGGGTATGATAGTAATTCGATTACTATCATTTTTTTTCTTTAATCTCCTCTATTTTATCCAAATAAAAATATTAACATTTTCTTTCTTTTCTCTCCTATCTATCCATCTAAACATGAATGTAAATTATTGTTATTTTTTTCTTAATTTTTTATTTTTTCTCTCGTAATTAATATTATTTTTTCCTATCTTTTCTCTCCTACGTAGCCAAATGAAGCCACTGAAAAAGCAGTCGATGAGGCCTCTCTCACAAGCCCACAAATAGTTATACTCTTCTCTCTTTTTTTTTTTTTTTTTTAATTATTTAATTATTTTTTATTTTTTATTAAATCAACACAGAGTATACCCACAAATAGTAATACAATTTTTATTTTATTTTTTTGGTTAAATCAACACAGAGTTTACACAATCCCTCTAAAAATTAAGCATAGACGTACCATTGGCAGAAACACAGGAACACCCTATTCACACACCCATTTTGGATTATCAATTTCTTTTATTTTTTTTCTTTTTCTTTTTTAAGGGAATTGAGATACCAATTTCCATATAATAAAGTAAAAAAAGCAATCCAATAAACTTTTCTCACAAGCCCAGAAATAGTAATACTCTGTTTTATTTTATTTATTTATTTGTTTAAATCAACACATAGTATACACATCCCTCTAAAAATTAAGCATGGAGGTCCACAACAAGAATTGAAACAAAATATGAATGAAATTAAAAGGTGGTATATTAACCTTCTTCTATCATGCACCTTATTCAACCACAAATATCCACAAGAACACTCATAAGTGGAAACTATGGAGATTTATGGAACAAGAGCTCCCAAATCTCGGAGAAGGCTTCCACAATAACTCCATGATATTCCCTCGAATTTAGAGAGAGAAAACACAGCAAGAGCTGCTCCAAATCATCGGCCTCAAACGTCTGTTTCTCCAATATCATCTCCAACATCGACCTCTTGAAATCCTCATATGGGTCCTCCGACCTCTTCACCACCGCAAAGCTCTCCGTCGCTTTCCCCTCCACCATCGCCAGCGGTGCTTGCCGCCTCACAATAGGCTTACTCGCCGGAGACACACTTCCCGATGACCGTGTCTTTTGTAAAACATTAGTTTTATTATGTTTTCTTCTACTTCTCAGCTTAATGGGCTTCTTCAATGAATAATCTAAATCTTCATGATTTTCCTCTTTCTTCTTCTGGTTTGTCTCACTCTCATTCTTGGAGCTTGCATCCTTACTCGGCCATGTTTGGCCGTCGGAGCCACCGGAAGCCGGTGATTCGATATGGGGTGTAGGCGATGATTGTAGATTGAATGAATGTTGATTTGGCGTGGATGGTGGTGGGTTTGGATATTTGAAGGAAGGAAAAGAGATGTCGAATGATTTAGGGTTGCGCGGAGAGAAGAGTAAGGTTGATGGTGGCAATGGACTTTTTGGGAAAGAAGAAGGGTGTTTGGGACGACAGAATTGGAATGAAAAGAGAGAGAATCGAAGCTTGAAGCGTTTGTCCATTTGTGGGATGTGAAGATTGAATTATTGGTGGTGGTGGATAATCTGAGGAAAAAGATGACCAATTTAAGCTATAAATATAGAAGTATATATAACACAGTCAGAAAGGTAGAAAGAGAGGCCGGCTGAGACTTTGGAAAGGCGAAGAAGGAATCTGAGTGATGATGATATCAGATTTAATTCCTTGTCAAGTTGTCATCATTATTATATTAGACTAGAATGAAATATATATATATATATATTATATACACACACATACATGTATCATTATACTGCATATTATCAGCAATAAAAAATTATGTATCCATGGTAATCATGGCCTTAGAAAATATCCTATTCAAATAGTTAAATTTTATTTTATTTTATTTTTGACAATAAACACATACCCACTTTTGATCTTATGAAACTAGAAACATCTGCCTTCTATAATTATATATATACACATGCTAAACTACTCGACGAGGGCATGAATTCGTTAATATCCGTTGTATATGATAACAACCATGTTATTTAAATCTAATAATTTAATCCAAAATTTAATGGACGGATTTTTATCTTTAATAGAAATTCTGATTAAGATGTATGACCAAATTAAATTATTAGGTTTGATTTGCATGGTGCTTATTGGTGAGTGTAGGGGTGGCAAAAATTCCCAATCTGGTGGAGAACCGCTCTGCCCCCGCCCCATTTAAAGCGGGTTTGGAGTACCGTTTACTTAAATGGAGTGGGGATGGGGGTTTAAAAAAAAAACCGGCCGGTTGCGGGGCGGGAGCGGGGGACTAAGATTCCTGCCCCATACCCGCCCCATAACTGCCCCGTTTAATATTTTAAATTATTAATTTATCCTACCATGTTAATATATTTACCAAATTAACCTCCACTCTCTCTCTCTCTATATATATATTAGAAACCCTACACTTAACACTTCCATATATATATATATATGTGTGTGTGTGTGTGTTTGTGTGTATGTGCTATGATTGTGTTTAAATAAAAATATAATCAGTTATGGGGCGGGTGATGGGGCGGGGGCGGGGCAAGTGGGGTGGGGGCGGGGGCGGTTATGGGGATTAGAGGCAAAAAATTAATCGGTTATGGGGCGGTTTTGGGGGCACCAAAATTAAACGGGGGCGAGGATGGGGAATGGGAAACCCGCCTCATTGCCATCCCTAGGTGTGTGTCGAATGCAACAAGCTAAAATGTGTTAAGTGGCCAAGTTTAAGTTTGTAAGAGCCACTACCACCAATACTACTAACGTAGTTAGGGTGAATAGGGATCGTCCCAAGAGAAATGGAAGCTATGTTAATTGTGGAAACAAGGTCGGATTAATAGGTCGAGTGATCAAAATTTGAGATGGTTGGTTGATTAAGCTATACACTAAATTAAACAAATTCAATGCAAATCAAGCAATAGTAAATTAAAGATAGAGATAACAAAAGAGAGAGAGAGAGATCTTGGGACTTAGAGGTCACCATTAAACATCACCTTCTAACACTCTAATATATAATAGATGAGGGGAAACATGTGTTGCAACTTAAGTGTGTATTCTTGATTGAATCAACAAGCATGGATGACCAATTAAGTATACATTGTCTAAACAACCTAATGAATAGCACAATATATCAAATCAAATCATTAATCATTCTTTTAAGTTCACAATCCAAACACATCAGATGGTTAAAGAAATATACTACTTGCATTCATAAGTATGGAATATCAAACAACAAGCATGGATTGTCCTCTTGTAATACCCCTAGTTTTCAAAAGGATAAAATGGGAATTTAATTTTGATTATCTAAGTGACTTATGTACTTATTTGACTAGTTGTGTTTATTGTATTTGTTTAAATTAATTGATTGATTAATTGTGTGTTTAAATTAATATTGTTTAAGTGTGTTTTATTTTATTTTTCATTTGACTTGAAATTTTATGTGTGTTCTGTGTGGTTTTTTAGTCATAATTATTTATTTATTTTCATAAATTATGTTTAAGGGTAATTAATTAATTAGTTAGTTAATTTTATTCCAGATATATGTATAATGAACGTAACTGTTGTGATCACTTGTTTATTACCATGTTGGGTGATAATTAGGTTTAGGGTGTTATGATTAAGTAATTAGGTAGCCGACTTGTAGTTGGGCTGGACTTAGGGTTAGGATTACTGGATTTGGGATTAGGGTTTCAGAGGAGTCTATATATATATAACGATATATGTTGCAAGGGTTTTTGGGAGAAAACCCTATTCACGTAGGGGTAATTTAAGAGGAAAAACAGAGATACATAGAGAGGGTTGTATACACTTCAATGTGTATATTCTTGTGTAGTCTACAAGGGTTAATATAAAACATTATTCACGTAGTATTAATCTATGAAGCTAAGGAGGAAGAACAGAGGAATGGAACAATGGTCGGAGGTGGGAGCAGTATAAGAGAATTCTGAAACTTAGAGACGATGCGGCTGTAAGGTTTCAAAACGAAATCTAAAGGCAAGTTTCATTTTCTCCTTCCTGTAAACTTGTGTTCTGTGCATTCTAAATAGACTCCAGGAATTTAATTAAAACTTTTAAAACAAATTTTATGCATATTAGTTTAGTCTGAAATTTGGTTAACGTATAATAACTGAAGATGGCTTTCCTTGCATAAATTGTTAGATTATGTATTAAACCTCTGTAAATTAATTTATAATGGAATGTGAGGTGTTGTTAGGATGGTTAGGAAGTTAATTAACCTTTATAATGGAATTTTGACACATGTGATCAGACTTTAGATTGTTCATATGTTCAGTTAACTGTGATTGGCATTTTTGGATACGGTTTTGTTTTGTTTTAGATTTTTGTCAATTAATGCATGCTGGATGGTGAGAAGTTTCTAGGGCTTTAAGAATTTAAATTGAACCCTAGGAATGTTAAAGTACTTGGGACAGGAACGTCGGATTTCGTCGGAAACGCAGAAAAATCATCTGACGAAGTAGAGACGAGGCAGAGGGGCTCTTAGGGGAGAGAGCCGGCTCTCCATGAGGGGGAGCCGGCTCTAGAAGCCTAGGAGCCGGCTCCAATAAAGGGGAGCCGGCTGCCATGGAAAAAAAACCCCTACGGGTGTTTTCTGCAATTTTTCTGAAGTTCAGGGGCTTAAAGGTAATTACTGGAAAGTGATGGGGGGTTTTAAATGATTAAAATTAACTTGTTAAAGCCTTCAAATAGTTGGTTTATGCTAAGGTGCTAAACCTAAATGCATGTCTTAAAACATAAGCTTATAATAGGCCTACTGTCAAGGAAGGAGGAATGCTTGTTTTGCTAAGTTATTTTGACAACTTAATTTGGACTGACATTGTAGTTATTGTTAGAATTTATATCAATGATATATTTAGCATAGTTCAATTCAGGAATGTTGGTTATGACGTCATGTACCCTTATCTAATAAGCTGCATATTGTCAGGAGTAGTGGAAGATTAGTTGCTAGTTTTGTGTTAGCAAATTAAATGGAACCCATATAAAATACTTTTTGAAGTTTCATATGATGTACTTAAACTTTGGAGTGTCATTATATCCGACACAGAATTTATAATGGGGAATTACATAGATGCCATGAGATTTAATTATAAATTTGCATGCCGTAAAGGATATGGTAGGATTTAAATGCTAGTCATCATTTTAACATTTTAAACGAACTAGTATGGATGTGTTGTTTTGGAATTCTAGTATAATGTGCAGTTTAAAATTCTGATATTCATTATATTATGTTATGAAGGATAATTGCTGAACTGTCTTAATTTCTGTTCTGTCAATTACATGGAAATGGATGGTTTAAATTGTTTATTCTTATTTTAACAATTTAAAAGGAGGATCTATGAATATAATCATATACTGGATGCATGATAGGAGCTTATCTATATTTGATTTCTATTATGTTGGTTCTGGATATACTTGATGTTCATTTTGAGTGTGCATCATGTGTTGATCATATGCATTATATGTACCGGTATGGGACGGTGATATATCAGGGATGGATTAGATCAAAAAGCTAAGTCCTACCCCTTTCATACATACGGAATGGATTAAATAAAATAGTTAAATCCTACATGGATGCATGTCCTGTCAACTAAAACAGTTGAAGGACATAACGGATGTTTGTTTTATTTTTCTGCATTAGGAAAGAATTTATATATATATTTATGGTACCGTGATACGAGCTTGAGTCTCCTGATCACGGTTAAGGTGCGTATATTGCAAAGGTTGAGTAGCTAGATATAGCTAATGTTCCCTGGTAGGTCTAGGTACTTGGCCGCTGAAAAGCGTGTTTTATATGTCACCTTCTACCTAGGCTGAATTATGTTATAGGCTAGTGAACATCCTATAGTGTGTATTTATATATCTATGGACTATTGTAGCTATTGTTGAGCTATCTAGGATGTATCTGCGTATCGGGTTTATGTACGGATTGTAGTAGGATGGAACTTGCATGTGGGCCTGACCCACCTTTATTTTTCAGGTGTTCGTGAGTACCAGGCTTAGGGTTTGATCGTGGTGATGCAGATACAGTCACTCACTCTTCCGACTAAATTGGATTTTTCTTTCTGGTTTTAGTTTTGGATTTTATTCTGTAAAGTTTTATCAGTTGAGATTATTAGGGGTCCACTAGTTGGATTCCCGAGTTGTACGGATTGGAAAGTTAATTTATATTAAAACTTTTATTTTTGGAGGTTTTACAATTAGAATTCTTTTCAGCATATCATTATTTTATTCTTAATTCAGTTTTATTCATGCTTATTTATATATTGATTGTCTGGTATCCTTCGGATCTGTGCCTGGACTTGATCACCCGTGGCTCTAGAATCAAGGGGTATCGCACCTCTCATCTAGGAAAGTAATGCATCTGCACTACAATTAATCTAAGGACATAAAAATTAAACTAATTAAGCTAAGGGAGAGGCACAATCCATCAAGAAATGAGCATGAACCATCAAACAAACCACAAGAGTATTCTAATTAAGCACTATGCCTTGACAATCTCTAGATTCATTGTATCAACACACATAGACATGCATCAACATCACAAAACCAAGAGATAAACACATGAACATCTACTCTAGCATACATAGATATATGGATAGAATGAAATGATCAATTGGAAGTATTAATCAACACAAATTATTGTCAGAACAAGATTCATATATAAATCAAGTTGCAAGACAACATTACAATACAAATCCCCTCAAAATATACAACATCAAAGTCTAGAAGGCATGCTTAGGGCTAACTCTAGCCCCAAAAAGATGTTTAGCCACTCATTGATGTAGTCCTCCAACCCTCAAGGGCTATCTCCATGGTAGAGGTGATCTCCTTCTTGATGGAAACCCTAAAAGAATGGAAGAACTCCTAAAAATAGTGTATGTCTTTCTTAGCTCTAGCCTCCTCTCCAAGATTGATTCTCTAAAGTATGATATCAAGATATGAAGATATGAATCCCCATGTAAAAGTGGCTCAAAATCCTTAAATAGGAGGCTTAAGTGTCACACCCAATGGCCTGGACTCGTGCACTAAGACTTCTTCAATGATTGCACCATGAGCCATCTTTTAATGAGCTGGACTCTGTTTTAATTCGGACTTAAGAGGTTTCGATTGATCGAACTGTGGTGAGATCGATCGAACTTTGGTGAGATCTATCAAATGTTGGCGAGATCGATCCATCCTTGGCGGCGCCTTTTTGAATAAAGACAAATCTGAGATATTTTTGGGATATTTTGTGGATGAGACAAAAGTGGTAGGTGGAGTGGTAGGTGGGGATAAGATCAAACGATTTCGATCGATCTGAGAAAAGTTGGATCGATCAAAGATGGTAGATTCTTTTGGATAAGGACAAGAGCTTGGATCCATCTTGATGAGGCCTAGATCGATCACTTCCAGATCGATCAAACTTTTGTGAGATCGATCGAAGATGTTATTTTTCCACACTTTGCTTCCACTTTGCTCATTTTCTTCCATTCAGCTCAAGATTGCTTCTTTTATGCTCTTATTTGGCTGAATTGACTTATTTTGGGGATAAGTGCCTGAAAAAGACAATAACATAAAATTAGTCTAAGGCGGGAAAATAAGATAGATAAAGGTCCTAGAATGCATAAGCTTAAGGGGTTTAAATGCGCACTTTTCAGCGCTCATCACACCTCTAAATTTGAATATTGCTAGTCCCTAGCAATGAACTAAGAAGTAAGGAAATGAAATGAACAACTATACAATTTTGAATCTAAAAAGCAATAAATGGATAACGCCACTTTCGTAGGGAACACGATTGCATTTAGCAAAATGCAACAGGCCCTTTAAACCCCTAGGTTACCCCTAGTGGACGAGTGAAGTCTCGTGAGGGTTTCCAGAAATGATACCCACAAACATTAAGCTCTTTCTCACTAAAGAGGCACCAATATTGCGAACGAGTATTGGGAGAAAACTACCTCAAGTGTGTAATTTTTCACCCATTTCCAAGCAATCTCTCAAAATTTCAACATCAAATAAGCAAGTATGGTCCTCCACACATCAAGAAAATGATCACGCAAATTGTGACGACCCTGGTTTTTAGGCCAGCGTATCTTGTGATGAACCATAAGGATGAGCCGATAACGGATCCGAATGCGGAAGCAAAAATAGAAAACAAGACTCTAAGAAGTCAAAGTGACCTTCCATGAGGTCGTGGAACTCAACAAGAACTGATGCGGAAGTAAAAGATCGAAAATATGACAAATAAGCCCCCAGGGGCAAAATAGTCATTTCTAAAAACTATAGATTCGGGTGCCACCGAGCACACCGCTGGAAGGACAATGAAAAACTAATCAAGATGGACTCAAGAATCGCATGATTCGGAGTCCGAACGAAGAAGAAAAGGCATGACGAAGAAAAACGAGCACTTAAAGCAAAAAGGGTAGACTGGTAATTATCTAGGAAGAACCGGGTGCAACCCTGCAACCGTTGGAAAGACAGCAAAAAATTAGTCAAGTTCAAAAAAAAATTCACTTGAATCGAAGTCCGGACGAAGGAGAAAAGCTCAAAAGAAGAATTGACATCGCGGCGGCCCGACGAGGGGCCATGGCGCACACGGTGCCCATGCGCAAGCCCACCGGCGTGCATGCCGGCGCCCAAGGACATGGCTGGTGGCTGCCCTTGGCTGCTGCTACATTTTTTTTGATCTACCCAGAACTGAGGCTTGAAACGAAGGTCAAGACGAGTTTTTCTGAAAAAATACAAAGAAGAAACCCTCCCTAAAATCGAGTTTTCTACCCGACTACGCGAACGGAATCGAAAAAAACTCACTGTAAAATCCCCAAAATGCCCCTAGATCAGAACTGAATAAGAGGGTCATAAAGCTGCTAAATGAAAACTGGAAGCTGAAACTTCATGAGGGATTTCCGGCACCAAGAAGACATTTTCTGGAAAAACACGAAAAAGAAACCCCCCCTAAAATCACGTTTTCTAAGCGACCATATTGAAAGAAGAAAATAAAACTGAGGTAAAAGGTCCATAATGCCCCTAGATCAGAATATGCAAAAAAAATGCGAAATGAATTCACAAGAGGCTCAAAACACAAATGATGAGGTTTTGCCCGGAAATGACTATGCACGCAAACATAACTTACCTATTTAGACGCGCTACAATGGTCCATGGCTTAAAAATATAGCCGATGCAAAATCCGACCCCCCAACGGGCAAAAAGGCAAAAATGGACTTGGAATGGAAAACATGGAATCCAAAAATGCAAAACAGGATCAAATGACCGTTTAGCCCTTGGCCACACTTCATACAAGATTAATAAGACCCTATGAAAGAATGAAAATGGAATTCCCACACCCGATGCAACCATGGTGAAGCAATGACTTGCGATTTTTCAAGGTTTTCATAATATTTCATGAAGTTAAAAAGTTGTATAAAATACAATACACATGTCATTGGCCTCTGGCCTCATCTCATACATATCAAATACATTGAAAGGAGTGTACTTAAGTACACATTACATACATGGAATCAAATATACATATTTTGACATATAAGTCTACAAAATGACATTTCATGCTAACATTTGCATGAAATGGAAACTTGAAAGCTACACGACATCCAAGGAATGTTAGGCGTCACAAACCAAGTCTTCGTACCTGAAATATGCCCCAGTATCGTAGGGGTGAGTAACATAAAGCTACTCGTAGGAGATGAGCATGCATCGACCTAGCATTTTACAAATTTATTACCTTAAGGTGAAACATGTTAAAGGGGCTCATGCCACCTAACGTCTATGTCCAAGTGAGACTCGGGGAGCATCCTAAGCTACCTTAGAGTCTAAGCAACAAGAATTATGATATACATACGTGTATGAAACGAATCATGGTTGGGATAGTCCAAAGAACACGACAAGAAGAATGCTTGAGCATAGATTAATATGAATTGCATTTTCAATACAATTGAACTAGGTCTAGAGTAATCCATATAACATGACATAAGCATATTTGAATACAAGTTAACAAGAATCACATTATCCATGCAATTCAACAACAAAAGAGCATGTTATACAATGCAATAAGGTTTAAGTTCTCAAAGCCATCAACTTAGAATCTAAAGCACAAAATAACAGTAGTGGTTCATGCCACCTAACGTCTATGTTATAAATGAATCAATAGGATCAATCCTAAGCTTTATTAGAACGTTCAAACATGATTTTCAATATCGATGCAATTTAACCAACATTGGAACTTCCAATACAACGCATAAAGCATAATTTCGCAAAGTTAACATCCTGTAACTTAAAATGGAACGACAAATAAGAAACAACAAGTTACAACATCATCTAGTTATCAACTTGAAAATGAAATGCGAAATCAAACAAAGTGGATACTCGGACGTTACGCCGGATCAGACCGACAACATAGTTACTTTAGGGTTACTAGCCCATGGGTAACCTCCTTATGTGCGCACTAGACCATATAGATGGACTATCCCCTGTACTAGAACCACGTCCTAGCCATAGTCAAACAACGACATCCCCAAGTTTCCAAAATCAACAAGTTGTGCAACAACGCATATATCAACAGGAATATGCAAGATAATCAACTATCTACTAAGCACAACCAAATTTGGAAACCTATACAATACATGCTCTAAATCCACAACTGATATGATATGATGAATGTTGAATCTTCAGTGTGCGATTCGTTACACGCTATGCATGAAAGATGTTAAACACGAAGTGTGCAAATCATTACACAAGGTAACAATATATTCAATAAGGAAAACATATTATCACGAATACAAACATAGCAATTATATTATTCAATGTTCAAAACATAACCAAATGAATATACAACAAATCTAAGCCCATGATTTGAATATAGAAATCACTTCTAAAACACAACTAGATCATGGAGCAAATTGAAAGAATTTAAATAGATAAACACAATTAAATTCTCTAGATTCCGATTCAATTCCAAATAACCTCAATTTAATACATGTTAAAGGACATGGTATGGTCATCACCTATATCCATTCTAAAACTCAATTAGGTTGTTGGAACAACAAAGTAGAACTTTAATTAAATCATGCTAATTTAATTACCAAGGTTCTAAAACAACTTCTAATAGTCCCAAATTAATATATACTAGTAAACAAGTCATAGCCAATACAAATATCAAGTTAAAACCTTAATTAAGCTAATGGGACCACAAAATAGATTTTAATTAATTCTTTTAATTAAAATCTCTAAATTTTTAAACTTAACCAAATGCTCTCAATTTAACATATCTTAGAGAATATGCCAAGGACTAATGTAATATCACATTACAAGTTTATTTCATTCAATTTAGGACCATGTGACTTAACCTTTCACTAAAGTTAAATATAAATTAAAAGTTGCAATTCTCATGCAATTAATCCCAATTTAATATATGTGAACAACTATACCAAAGCTTAATTTTCTAGCATGCCACAATACAATCTCAAGTGGTATATCACCATGAGGATTAAATCTTAAACATGAAAATTAATTAAATGAAAGGTTTCAAAACCTCACCGAATATTCTAAATCAAATATATGTGAAACTATATGGCACGTAGATCAAGAATATCAGTCAGAATTCAAATGGAGTGAATAGTGCACTTGGGGCAAATTAATTAATCAAATTAATTAATAATTACTAATTTTCAAAACACCTCCAATTACTTTCAAATCCAACTATGTTGAAGAGCATGCTAAGGCCTAATATAATATAGTAACACATATTAATTTCATGCTAGTTAAGGCCATGTGAATTAATCTTTCACCTAAGATAAATATTAAATAAAATCTTTAATACTTATTCAAATATTCTAATTTTAATACACGACAATAAGCATATCAAGGGGCAATATAAAATCATGCTATATGTTTAAACCAAGTCATGAGCAACCGGGAAAATTAGATCCCGTACAAGAAAAATAAATAATAAAATCTCTAAATTTTATATTTAATCATGCAAACAAGTAGTATAAGCATCACAAGCATGCTATATAACAAGAATTTAAACCTAGAACATCTCCTACCTCAATTTAAGATGAAAATCTCAAATGCCATCAAAATGGAACGGCTCCGAATTCGACAAAACTACTAGGTTTTGTCGGGGACAACGCCGTGAACATAACCCCCATGAAAGCCCCATCAAAATCATAACTTGACCTCAAAACCAAACTCAAGAAATGGTCAAAACTGAATTCTAATAAGGAGGAAAGGTAGAGCACGGCGAGGGGAACAACAAACGTTAAGGCCGAAGACTTTCCATCAAGGAAAAGTGAACCAAAAGAGGAGAGAGAAGATGGAAGCACCCCTTGGGCTGCCATGGGAGCTCCAGGTTGTGCATGAAGAGGGGAGAAGATGAAAAATGAAATATCTCACCCCCCTTTTATAGAAATCTCAAAAAGTGCCCCGAACGGGCCCCGTCGGGTCCGAAAAAGTAAAATTTGAGCAGACGCTCTCAAATGGCAAAACTTTGTGAATGAAAAAGATTCAAAATGATAAAATATGAATAACGGAAGAAACGGCGTCAAAAACTGAGTCCCGAGCAGAAAGTTATGCGCAAAACAAGTTTGGCGAAAACCGGGGCCAGAAACCCTGAAACTGGAAAACATCGACCAAGAGGAAATTCCAAGAATACACAACTCGACGAAATGTGAAAATGAATCCCGTACGAGGATCCAGGCTCAAAACAAGACATTTTACAATAACTTTCATTAATTGCACAATGGCCCCTCCAAAAAGTGAAAACTGCACTTATAGCCCAGAATGAAAATATCTTCCAAAAATATTTTCTTAAAAACCCATGAAATAAAATATCTTCAAAAGATATTTACGAAAAACACTCCAAGAAAAGAAAATAATTTCAAAGAACTTTGCATCCATGCCTCCTATGGACACCGGGAGCAACCAGAGTACTTTCTTGCAAAAGTAAAGATACGTATTTCGTGGAAACCGCTCAAGATGAAGGCACGTGAAGTCAAAAACCAACTCCAAGCATGAGAAGTGAGGTTGTGCCAACAATGTGACAAATGGGGAAAAGACAAAATAGGGAAAAAGATGAAATAGGGAAAAGGACGAAAGACGCATAGTGTCCGAAAAGTGAAAATGCAGAAATGACTCGGTCCTCAAAGGAAGTTGTCAATCCACAGAAAAGAGTCTCAGGAACCAATTCCGAGCACTTGAGATGACACTAAGCGATACGAAATAGAGCTCAGAAAAGAAAATTAAACGAAAAAAAAAAAAAATCACTCGTAAAATTTCAGGAAAAAGGAAAGGAAGGCAAATGAACGGGTCGTTACACAAATCAAAACAACATTAGAATCCTTTTTAAGTGGACCGACATCAAATATGTTGCTATCTAAGCCAACTAAAGAAATGATCACATCATTACCCTCAAATTAGCACACAAATCTAGTACATATCATCAAAACAAAGAGTGGACATTTTATTAAAGCTTTATTGATCTAGGTGCGCTTATTCTTTTCACACAATTTTTTATTTTTATTTATTATTATTATTATTATTATTATTATTATTTTACTATCCTAAGGATCAAAGATGGAAGCATGGTGCAATGTAGTGATCTATTAAACGTTCTAGGATCCATGATGTCGAACGTTAGGTTAATGACTCCCAAACTGGACGGCTTTAGGGTATTAGGCGTTTAAACACCCCTAAGGACTTACAAGCTTAAATCAACTAGGGTACAAATTAAAATAACCTCTATCTAATTATTTCCCTCTTCTCACCTTTTGATAGAAGTCCTCACTTCTTCTTCTTCTTCTTCTTCTTCTTCTTCTTCTTTTTTTATTTTTATTTATTTATTTATTTTTTTTTTGTAAGTAGCAAGTTCAATTATTAACCTAGAGTTTGGGCCCTCCACCTTTCAGCGCGAGAAATTCAGTGTTTGATGAGGGTAGAATCCCGACTACTCAATGAAAAGGGATTGTTATCCACTTTTGTCAAAATGAAAACTTTTAATGCACTACTAGCCTAATGGGATATAATTAATTCAATAATCAACAAAGCATATACCCCACAAATGAATGCTAGTGTGCGTCTGTGCTAGTGTAGAATCTTAGAGTGAATCTCAAAACAATCACAAAGTCAATATGATGTGGACCACAAACGCAAGCAAGATATCAATCTTTTGAAAAATTTACTCCTAAATGGCATCCACAAGGTATACAAGGAGTATTGGACTCTCAAGTCAAGCAATTTTTAAATTCTAAGTAATATAGTCCTCAAAAGATTAAAATCATGGCTAGTCATGGACTAATCATAGAAAATCCCTCAAATACACAAGTCATACTCAAAATTTTGAATTGAAAGCAAACACTGCAAATAACACCCATTACCCCCAAACTTAAATGGCACAGTGTCCTCAATGTGCAAAGAGAATAAAAGAAAAGAGTATACCAGTGTAACTATGGCAAAGAATGGCCATGACACAAGTATCCAAAGTGGGTGGTATGACCCCCCTAAACTTGGGATTGACCGTGATCTTGAAAAATAGCACTTGGATAAAACTCATCAGATAACAAAGGGATAAGAACAGTGCACAGTGGACATGCAAGTGTAAATGGGATAACAAATGAAGTAAAGAGAGAGGAATAAGGGTGGTCTTGAAAAATTTTGGCAGCACTTTCTCTTACTGAAGTCACTGGGATGTACGTGATAAATGGAGTCAATCACAGGTAAATGCATAAATATAAGAGCTGACATCCAAAAATAGTAGGCATATAATAAGAAAAATAATGTATAGTACATCACAGTATCAGGGCCAACAGACTGGCCGCAAAAATAGAATCATGGTATCAAAAGCAGTCACAGATCACAGATATATATATAAATGATGGAGAGATGTAAAAAGATCAGGGCGAGCGGGGTGTAATCCCCGGATATCTTTGGATATGCCCTGCAGCACAGCCATGACGTCTGCACGGACAGTAAAAATGTCTGCTCTGAGAGAGACTACGGTATCCTCTAAAGTCTGGATACACTCTCCTAGGCCAGGTGTTTGAGCTGGAGCGTCAGGTATGACTGGATTAGGAGACTGACGTAAGTCCTGACTGTGCTCCTGAGAATGAACTGGCGACCCCACCGGAGAGTGATGTTGTGGCTCCTCTAGAGGTTGCTGCTCTAGGTTTATCTCCATATGCGTTGCAGTTGCCTATGCGACTGCTGGATCGTGTGCTGCTGCTGTTGCTGCTGCCTACTCTGCCTCATCTGCTGCTAAAATGGCATCCTGCTCCAAGCTCTTGATCAGAGCGTTGTAGCTCTTATTCCAATCCTTCTTTCTGTAGTGGCAAACCCCTGACTCAGGTCGCTCATCTGAATGAAAAGGGTAGTGCTGATCTCGAATGATTTTAGTGATAAGGTGTGTAAATGGGAGGAACTTAGCCCGCTTGGGCTTCACCTTACTAATGTAGTCCGTATAAAACTTTATCATGACACTCCAGTAGAGTGCCGGAATAGATACCCAGTGGCCTGTATAGAATGCGTAGAGGGTAGCCAGAAAGTCTGAACGCCTTTGGATCTTATGGCCCACAATAAATACATTTCGGTATAATACTGAATCGAAAAACCATAAATCATCGGGCAGATAAGTCCTCATGGTGAATGTCTTGCCATCACTGTAGTGGCCAGTCAGTACAACGGCCATGTTTGCGTCAGAAGGCCTCCTCAAGATAGGATACTGAAGATCAGGAGGGCAGACATGATGGCACCGAGAAGATCTGGCTTATGTATCAATTGTGATCTGGATGGGGTGGCCATCAATAGAAGTCTGCAGCTCCGCCAGATTACTCAGGGCCAGCCGGAGGTTCTGGTAGAACAACCGAATAAGCCGCGGGTAAACTGGGTAGGTCACAGGGGCCAAAATAGCTGAGATGCCCCGCCGATCAATATCATCGTAAGCTTCCCTGGTTAGGACTGACCGGGAAAAGAAAACAATATCAAACACTGACTTATGTGCCACTGAAAGACGTGAGCATCTCTGGATAGGTCTATCTCTGACCTGGCCTGGCTGTGCCGGTGGTGGAGAAGGATATGGTATATGCTCAATCTCATCTGAAGAAGATGATGCAGAAGTCGAAGACTGTAGTCTGGTGTCAGTTGATGAGGACTGAGCTGAAGTTGGCTCTTGAGCTGGGTCATGAACATGAGAAGGTCCTCTTTGTTCTTCTATCCTCTGACTCTGCAACCATATTGCCGGCGGGCAACTGTCTTTACCCTAGCCATGGTCTGCAAAAAGAAAAGAAACACTTGCAACTGGAGTCAGTAACAGATAATAAAGAATTGAAGCACAACATATAGAAACATGTATGTCAAGTAAGATAAACAATTAAGAATGAATTACATGAATCTGTGCAAGTGATAATGCAGCTAGATAAACAGTGACTAAGTGCAACATGCTAACATGATAAGTATTGAATATATCCAATGTGAAAAACACAGGCATTGGGCATAAATAAGATAGCATGGAACACAAAAGATGGTGTGTGAGATGTATATGCAAATCTGTGATGCTCGATCGATCATGAAAATATGAGATTTATCCAAGTTGGATCGATCAGGACTAAGTGAGATCGATCTTTCTTTGATTGATTAGAGAAAAACTCGATCGATCGAACTACTGTGAGAAATTTGAAAAGTCACAGATCTGTGACGTGGAAGACACAGGGGCACCCAAGCAAGCTTGCGGGGCCTTCTCACACATCAACAACACAATTTTGGTCACTTATCTTGGCACGTGACCCCCAAAATCGAATTTAGAATCAAAATATAAAATATATATATATATATATATATATATATATATATGTACACATATATATACATGCTCAAAACATCAAAAATGGAAAGAAATTAAACATGGAATCTCAGATCTATCATGGAAACATGGGCATCACTCAAGATAAAAGCTCAAAATCCAAAAAAGAAAACTCAAACTTACCAAATCGGGTGAAAGAAGTGGTCCGAGAGAGATAGAGATGAGATTTGAGATGAGAGATGAAGTTCGAAGACTTGGGATGTTTGCCGGAGGTTCGTAGGAAGTTAGGAAGAAGATTGGCAGCGGCGGGAGGAGATGAGGGTCTGAGATCGATAGGCAAATCGATTAAAATGACCCTAAGGTTTCTATTTTTAAAAACAATCTCCGCCCAGTTCGATCGATCATGGAAAAGATGAGATCAATTTGAGAGGGACTCAGATCGATCAAACCTCGCAAGACAACAAATATTTTTGAGAATTTTTGAATATTTGAAAATTAAAAATTAATAATTAAAAATATTTTTGGATTTTTGGAAATAAAATAAAAGAAAATAAAATGCAATAAAATAATTTTTTTTTGAATTTTGAAAATTTTAAAATAAAATAAAAGTAAAAATTAAAATAAAAATCTTTTTGGAATTTTTGAAAATAAAATAAACATTAAAAATAAATCTTTTTTTGTAATTTTGAAAATATATTTTTGATTTTGATTTTTCTTCTTCTTTTTTATTTATTTATTTTTGAAATTTAAAAATCAAAATGCAGTCAAAGTCAACAATGAACAAAGGACACAGATTGGTCAAACCAAGATTGATCGAGAATGAACTCCGATCGATCGAATAAGTGAAAACCTGCAGACAAGTTCGAACGATCAGACAAAGAGCTGTTTTTCAGGGGTTCAAATTTTTTTCTAAGTGTTGAAATTGAAGATCGATCCAAGAAGAAGTTGGATCGATCTTGGAATTTCAGATCGATCGAAAAATTACTTTGCACGATACATAGAGAGCTGATTTATGCAGGAAATCTTCGCATGATGGAACAGAGAGGTGATTGGATCTAGGAATGAAGGTTCGATTGATCGAACTTCTTTTGAGATCGATCGAATAGGCACAGAATGCCTAATTTCAGAATGCAAGTGTATACATACTCAAACACAGTTCCTAGCCATGTGTATGAACCCAAAATATATCTGGACGTCGCAAGAAATGAAAGTTAAAATAGAAATGAGGGAGGAATAGGGTTGTAAACCTTACGAAGTGCACTAGTCTTTAACGTCTTTAGCAAGACGTTGGGCTCTTTTAGCCCGGATCAAATATCTTGTTATACATCCCCTCCTTGACGGGGTGAAAATCACTTTGAACCCCATCCAACAAATTGTTCCCTAAGGAACTCATTGGATTTGATTCAAAAAACATTATAGGTAATTTGTCAAAACAACTCTTGGGCTTTCATGCCCTTTCAACACTTAGTTTTGAAGCAACATTCTTTAAATTCACATTGGAAGATAGACTTTTTGAAGTTTTATGTTCAAGCAAGGACTCGACTTTTTCACATTCATTGTCATGATATTTTTCCACAACACAAACATCTTCATGCTTATCCATTAAATTCGGGGTTGGATTGAATATATTCAACTTCACCTTCATGTGGCCAAATGAGATTTTCATTATCCCCGTCCTACATTGATATTGGTATTTGAGGTTGCCAAGAAGGGACGGCCAAGGATAACGAGAATTTGGCTCTTTGAATTTGGAACCAGTTCTGTGTCAATGACTACGAAATTGACCGGGAAGAAGAATTTATCAATCTTAATCAAGACATCCTCAATGATACCACGGGGCTTTTTAATGGATTGGTCGGCAAGTTACAAAACCACCGACGTCGGTTTTAAGTCCCCTAAGCCCAATTTAACATATACCGAATATGGAAGAAGATTAACACTTGCTCTTAAATCAAGAAGAGCCCGATTAATGACATGGTCACCAATGATGCAAGAAGTAGTAGGTGAACCGGGGTTTTTGAATTTTGGAAGAGTGTTATGTTGCAAAATGGAGCTCGCTTGCTCGGTTAAGACCACTTTCTTTGGTACTTGGCTCTTCGTTCTTCCTCTTTTGGATGTAAAGATCTTTCAAAAATTTGGCATAAGCCGGAATTTGTTTAATTGTATCCAAAAGTGGAAGATTAATCTTCACTTTCCTAAACACATAATGATTTCATTAGTCTTAATCTTTTGCTTTTCAAGAGAAATGGATCTTTTCAAGGCATTCCGAAAATGGAGCTTTTGGCTCAAAAACTTTTTCAAAACCTTCCTTTGAAGTATCTTCAACACAAGACTTTTTCACATTATCACAAGAATTTTTCAAATCATCTTTTAACATTTTCTCACAAAGATGATCATGCACATGCAATGAAAGAGGAATAGAATGTGAAACGGGACGGGTGTCAACTTTTGGTTGCACCGGTTCACTCTCTTCATTGGACACACTAACTTGGTTGTCCACAATTTTCCCACTTCTTAAGGTCGTCACCGCATTGACATGTTCAATTGTAGGACCTTCCGATGAGGAATGAGTCTCCACAACAAATTGTTACTTTTGTGGGGCATTCAAAGGCATTTTTCCTTTCTTTCTAGCATTCAATGTATTAGTTATTTGCCTTACTTGGGTTTCTAACTTAGCAATGGATTGAGAATGAGAATGAAGCAATTGAGTGTTCGCCTCTAGAGTGCCTAAAGCGGTCAATACTTTTTCTTCAAAAGTGGGACTCCTAGAATTTCCTTGAGAATACGATGATTGATTAGGAAAATGTGAGTTAGAAAATTGATTGCCATGCGATTGAAATGATGATCTAAAACCTTGGGAATCTTGGCTTTGCATTAGAGGTGGAACATACTTCCCTTGAAAACTACCTTGGGGAGGGTTTGAGCCTTCCCCTTGGCTTTTCCAAGAGAAGTTTGGATGGTTCCTCCAACTAGGATTGTAATGATTGCCATAGGGATTATTCCCTTGGTTAACAAATGTAGCATTAACTTGTTCATGATGCTCACTTTGTATGTGATAAGCGCCGAATATTGTATATTCAAGCGCCCTAAATTGCATTAGTAAAGTCCGTTGTATATTAATTTATGTAGATTATCTTCATTTCTATGTTTTTATGCATTTTCAGGTTCATTGGCCAAAATGGAACAAGAATAAGGCCTTGTGGAATCTTGAGCAACAAAAGGTGCCAATGCTGAATTCTGGCAGCAGTAGAACCTGGGCTTTGCTCGCCATTTTGACCTTCCAAACTCGAGAACTGGACTTCCCTCATAACATGAAAGATTTAGAGCTCTGAATTAGCTTTCTAAATCTTCAAACGGTTTGTCATTCGGAGCTCGGAGCAGAGAGTTATGGCCTTGTTACCAGAGGTGCGCAGAACTGCCTGGCAGCAATGAAATTCTGCCTTGATCTTCATTTTCGACCAACCATCCTTGAGAATTGGATCTCCACTAAAACATTAAATATTTAGAGCTCTGAATTAGCTTTCTAAATCTTCAAACGGTTCATCATTCGGAGTTCGGAGCGCAAAGTTATGGCTGTTTAACCGAAGTAGGTCTGGGCGGAGCAAGGCAAGAATGGAGCATTCTGCTCCAATTTCGAGTGCTCGAGCCCTTATTTCGAGTGCTCGAACTTAGGGCAGAATTGCATCCGGAAATGGCCCATTTTCAGCCACTTGCATCTTGGGTTCCTCAATTCTAATTTCCCTCTTTAATGGTTGGTTGGAGATGTTGGTTGGTGGGGGTTTCTAGAGCCTTATCTCTAGAAGATAAGAGAGGGAAGCCACACAATATGATGGAGCTTCATTTTACAAGATTAGAGGAGAGAGAAGAGAGCAAGAAAGGTGTGTTCTTGGAGCTGGAAGAGGGGAGCTCGAAAATGGAGGTCAAGGCTTTGCTTCCTCCTTCCTCTAGTGCATCAATGGGTAACTAACTCCCTTCTAGGGAGGTGATGAAACTCCTTCTTGTAAGCATGTCTTGTTTTTGATTTACATTTGGGGATGTAATGTATATATATGACCTTTCCATGAACTAGAGCTTTATTTGATGTGAAGAGCTTCAATGTCTATTAATGATCATTTTGAGTTTAAGATCTTGTCTTAAGATTGTCTCCTCTTATGATTATTTTGCTTCCATTTTCACAGTGACAATGAAGATGAGTTTATGGAAATGTTTTTATTGGCATGATGCTTGGGAAATTTGATAGTCTATAGCTTAGGGTTCTCTTTTGATAGATTATTCTTGATTCCTAATGTCATGTGCTTCTACTATGTGATTAAGGGCTTGATAACTCTATGCTTAGTGAGTATGTCTAAGGTTGCAACCTAGTTTAGGTAACCAAAACATGCAATACTTTGATAAGTTATTCTTTCCTATTGATTTCATAAAAATTCTTGAAGGTAATGTAGCAATTTTATGTTGTTGCATTTCATGGTTTTATGTATATATTATTCCCCAAGTAAATCATGTATTAACATGCTTATGGATAGGTAGTGGATTCACTTCCCTAGCCCTCTCTACCTAGATCTCCTTCCTTTACATTTACTAGCATTCTTGTTTTATGCACACTTCAATTACTAGCTTAATGACAAACCAATCAACAACTCCTTATTACACCTTATCATTCTTAAATAACTCTAGATACTTAGGTTGCCTTAAGACTAGCGCAGTCCCAGTGGTTCGACTTACCCGACCAATAGCCCTATTTTACAATGATTCGTGCTATTGCGAAGGTTGATGTATAGTTGATCAACCGATCAATTTTTGGCGCCGTTGCCGGGGACTGCAAATGGTTTAGCGACCAAGGTTCTAGGGTTAAATTTTAGTTTGATTGTGAATATCATGTTTTGTGAATATTTCTTGTGGGGTTTAACCATTTTTGTGTTGTAAGTGAGATTCTAGGAACTCGAAGCTCGCCGTGGGGAATGCTAGCAAATTGTAAGTCTAGAGGCCCCCAGGTAAGTCTCGTGACTTCTAGTTTCGAATTGTGGATATTGTGCATATGTTAAGCTTAGAAGTAGTTAATTTATTTGCAAGCCCTTGTTGAGGCTATATTATTGTTTTAAATTTCGTGTTCAAGCATCGGTCCTTGTCGTGGCCATTTACATTTTTTGTCTTGATAATTGAGGAGAATGGGAACATTGTATGTGGAGGTTATGGTGATGAAGTGTTGTGTTGATTATGTTGTGTGTTGTTGATGTTTAAGTCCTAGATGGAGGGTAGTTATCTTCCAACTCAATTCTACACACCACATGCGTTTTGTGCTTTTTGCTCTGGTAATACACATCATACAAGAGATTGTCTTCCAACGAGACAATTCTCGGATTTTTATCTAGAGCAACCAAATGCAAATTTCTCTGAACCGGGTAGTGATCCATACTTCAATGGTTATGACTCGGGTAGGGGAGATCACCAAAATTTCTTGTGGCATGACATGGAAAATTCAGCCCCACAATCTCATGGGCAACATTTTCAAGTCAATTTTCAACCTAATGATCATTATTTCCAGCCCTCTTCTCCTTTTCCACCGTCTCCATTGGATGAGCTAATTGTTGCTAACAAAGAAATGATGGAGTCTATGCACACACAAATGATGGACTCCAACAATCAACTATTGGCCTCCCTTGCTAGCATGCAATCCACAGTAGAGTCTATCAATCAAGTGGTACCATATCACCAGTCCCAAGTTAGTGCAATGATAGATGACCAAATATCTCAAATTCAACAAAGGATTAATGCTAAAAATCATGAAGAGGAGGAAACATTTTCATTTGAATTTATGGCCAATCCAAAAGAAAATTCTATGAATGATGAGATTACTCCTAGTAACTTTCATCATGAGAATGATCAAGTGGTTATTAAATGTGAAAATGATGAAATGGTGGTTGAAGATCAAATTGTTGCCACTCATAAAATGGAAGAATTTGTGGTTCAAAATGAGGGAAATAATGGTGTAGAGATTGTCTACCCTACTCCAAAACAGCCCCTACATAATCCTTTGCTTGATGCACCTCCTTTAATGGAGGATCCTCTAAAAGCTTGCTTAGCTCATTTCAATTATGAGGATTTTGATGTTGACAATTCTATTTTGGAGGTAAATTCTTTGTTTGATATTCCTCCACCTATTCTCTCTCTTCCTTGGGCAACATCAAATGTATCCCTCTCTTGGGAGCTTGCACTTTCTCTCATTCCTTTTCCTGAGTTATCTCAAGCTATTGAGCCCGAATCGCCGGATAAGTGTGAGGAGGATGTTGAAAGTCTGAAGGATAACTTGTTGAGCATTCCCGTGCTCAATATGACCCTTCATAAGTCGTTGCTTGGTGCACCTTCACCTAATCCATCTTCCCATAATCCAAATAAGCCCCATAATCCAAAGTTCTTCATTGAGGATGAAGAGTGGGTTGAGGTTTTTCCGCTACCTCTTTTCCACTTTTGTCTTCAAGCTCTTCCTCCTTCGCTTTTAAAAGAATTATCCTATTTGGGGAAGCTTGAATCTCTTGAGAGACATGGTATAGGGTAAGGAGGACTAACCTGATCTCGGTGTGTCTAGCTATCGAGATTTTTGAGGATTAGTACCTACTCTAACTTCGTCTAGCTATCGACATTAAATTTAGCAAAGCAAGGGAAGAAATTCTTTCGATGTTCCAAGCTTCCCTACCTTCTCAAATTGCTCGTGCCTTGAAATTTTCTGGGAAATGGTTTCGAAAAGCCAAAAGTTTAATTTTTCTGGAAATATTTTTAGTTGTGTACCACAATTTTAGACTGGCCTCTTAGATTATCTCAATTCTCACTTTCATTCCTGGAAGTTTCTATCTTAATGCATTAGCATGATTCTTGCAAACTTTGAGAATTTTCTCAAAATCATCCATGTAATGGAGAGATTGTGTGCAATTTAAAATTTTTTCTTAATTTCATCCAGGCATTAGAAGAGAGGTTAAGCAATTTAAAAAAAAAATTTCCAGAAATTTTCCATGCATGGCTTGAATTGAAGCTGCTGCTTGCAATGATTTTTCAATGCATGGGAATGACATGAAAAAATTTCGATGCATGGAATGGCATGCAAAGTTTTCAAAATTTTCCTAAAAATCTATCCATGCATTGGATTGGAATAGCATGCAAAGTTTCCAATGATTTTCCAATACAAAGTCTCCATTTCATCCCATGCATGCCAAGCTTGAAAATTTCATTTTTGAGAAATTCATCCATTTAAAGCTTGGAAAATTTTCCATTGGCATAATGTTGCAATTGTTCAAAAACCCTTCCCAGTGATTTCATCCGCCTAGCATGCTCACTGCCTCTAGTTCGAGGGCTCTAACACCCATTCCGAGTGCTCAGCATTTCATCTCATAAGCCTCTTCATTTTCCCGAGCTTACTGATCCAATTTCGAGCACTCGAATTGGCATTTCGAGTGCTCGACATCCCTCCACATCTTGGCCATTCTCTCTGCCCCAAGCTCGAGCACTCCAGCTTCCTCTTTGGAGTGCTCGAATTTTGCTCCATCCCATACTAACCTCTCTCAATCTCACTGCCTCATTTTCGAGCCCTCTATCTCCCATTTGGAGTGCTCGAAAACTCCATGAAACTTCTCAACCCATTCCGCGACCACTGCCCTCACTTCGAGCACACACTCACCTTCTAACCATCCCTCATCTCTCACAACTCACCTCACCAAACCATAACCCTTACCAGCTCTCGGCATCAACCATCTTCCCCATCTCCCTCACCTGCAAACCACCAACTCAACCTCAACCCCACACACCACCCTTCTCCCTCTCGGCAACTCCTCAACCAACCCACATCAACCCACACCCATGCATGCACAACCATGCATGCACAACCTTCATCTCAAACGCATCAACCTCACTTCACCACCCTCATCTCATCCCACCATGCATGCAACCCATAACTTACCACCATCAACCCCCCAACCTTCCTCATCACTCTCGGCTACCACCAAACCCAATCTCACTTCTATCTCTTCAAACCATGCACCCCATTCCCAGCTCCGGCCAACTTCCCTTCATCAACTAACCATGCACCAACCAACCTCACAACCCACCCTCTCGGCATCTCCATCCACAACCCCAACTCTCTAACAACCCACTCCATGCCAACCCCAAGCCACCCCACAACCTACAATTTCATGCACAAAGCTCCCCTCACCTCTCTGCCATATTTTCGAGCACTCGAAGCCAAGCTTCGAGTGCTCGCACTTGCTTGAGTTCTCACACAACAACCAGCCGAGGCCACTGCCCCTATTTCGAGCACTCGAAGGCACCCTTCGAGTGCTCGAACCAAGCCTCTCTCTCTCTCCCTTTTAAAACCCCAGCCCACCACTCTCACTCAACCTCATCTCCTCTCCTCGGCTGCCAACCCCTCTCCTCCACCAACTTCACAACCCAACCACCCTCAACCTCACCACCCCATGCAAACCCACCTTCACCTCCTCCACCTTTTTCCCCACTCTCCTCTAACCCAAGCACCATCATCAACCTCTCATCCACATCTTCCATTAACCACAAATAATGGGCCTTGTGTTCTCCATTGTTGGGTAAGTGTCTACCCTCTTTTTCTTTCAATTTTTGATCAATGGAGGATGGGATTGCTTGTGTGAAGGATTTGTGATTGTTTGGGAGTTGTGTATTGCATTTGCAGGGCCAAATTTTTGGATTTTCTCATCTCTAATCAACCTTTGGCCCTCTTCCTTTTTGTCTTGCACACCACGTGTTTGACGAATTGCCTAAGCCAACTTTATCTCTCTAAATGCACGGCTTTTGGCATTGTTTTGTTTTCCATTTTACACTTATGACTCATGTGTGCCAATTTGTATTTTGTATGGATTTTTACCTTGCAATCACATTCGTCTTAGTGTTTTCATTTCTGTTTTGATTTTTTTTCTTAAGAGACCTATGCTTTCACCTGTGTACATTAGTTCTGTCTTGATAGGTCTTCATGTCCAAGTTTGGGGGACGCCGTTGCGCACTCACATGGCTGAACATCTACGTCGTCGTCACTCCACTTGGTATTATTGTTCTTTTACCCTCTTTGCGCTTATTTTGATTTACTTGTCTTCTCACATTGAGGACAATGTGACATTCAAGTTTGGGGGTGCATTTATGTATTTTTGGTTTTACACTTTTGCTAAGCAATGATAATGGAATTTGAAACCTGTTGGAGATGAAAGCATATGTTTAAAACTTTGTGTATAGAAGCAGCTGATATTTTTGAAAATAAAGAAAATTTGAGTTGAAATGATCATGTAGATTCAAATTAGTCTGTATAAATGTCTCAATTAAATTCTCGCTGGATTTGACACTCTTTTAAGCTTCACAATGCACAGATGCACATTGGAAACTTAACTGTGAGGCATGCAACTTGATTGACCTTGACCTTGCCCTAGTTAATCTGATTTGATGAACCTAATGGATAAATATCTTTGGCATGATTTAAGTTGTCTTAAAAAAAAAAAAAAAAAAAAAAAAAAAAAAAAAAAAAAAAAAACTGAAAAGGAAAGAAAATAATGACCAGTTGACGTTCGTAGCCTTTCCAACTCGAGCTATTAAGCCCTAGGAGTGTCTCTACACTTAACACCCTAAAGCCATCTGGTTTGGGAGTTGTTGGCCTAACGCTTGCTACAAGGGTTGGTTAGAAAGCTTAAGGGACTTAAACATTGCACGGTCATTCAAAAAATAAACTGGTAATAAACATGGTTCGTTGGAGTTCGTAGCCTTTCCAACTCGAGCTATTAAGCCCTAGGAGTGTCTCTACACTTAACACCCTAAAGCCATCTGGTTTGGGAGTTGTTGGCCTAACGCTTGCTACAGGGGTTGGTTAGAAAGCTTAAGGGACTTCAGCATTGCACAACCATTCTATGTTTCGCTTATGAGTTACAATAAATTGTCAATAAGCAACAAAAGTTGTCTTGTAAATAAAATCATGCCTTAGGGACCTCATTTAAAGGGGAATTCAATGATTTGAAAACTTGTGCTTTGGAATTGGAAAAGAAAGTAAAAGCCGCATGTTGAGAATCCAATTCACTTTCACTGAAGCTAGAGTTGATTTCCATTCAAGAGATGATAATTGAGTTATTTATATAGACTTTGATGTTGATGCATGTATGTGGAAATGTATTTAGCCAATTTTTGTATCAATGCTTCATATATGCAAGGTAGTCTTCCCAATGACCCCATCTCCAGCTCTTTTTCTATTTCAAGTTATTTTTGAGCAATGTATATATCTTATTTTACCATGGATGATATTTTTGTAGTAGCAAGCCCATGGTTGTCTTTTCATTAAGTTTTTCATTGTAGTTTTGCTAAGGGACTAGCAAAATGTAAGTTTGGGGGTGTGATAAGCGCCGAATATTGTATATTCAAGCGCCCTAAATTGCATTAGTAAAGTCCGTTGTATATTAATTTATGTAGATTATCTTCATTTCTATGTTTTTATGCATTTTCAGGTTCATTGGCCAAAATGGAACAAGAATAAGGCCTTGTGGAATCTTGAGCAACAAAAGGTGCCAATGCTGAATTCTGGCAGCAGTAGAACCTGGGATTTGTTCACCATTTTGACCTTCCAAACTCGAGAACTGGACTTCCCTCATAACATGAAAGATTTAGAGCTCTGAATTAGCTTTCTAAATCTTCAAACGGTTTGTCATTCGGAGCTCGTAGCAGAGAGTTATGGCCTTGTTACCAGAGGTGCGCAGAACTGCCTGGCAGCAATGAAATTCTGCCTTGATCTTCATTTTCGACCAACCATCCTTGAGAATTGGATCTCCACTAAAACATTAAATATTTAGAGCTCTGAATTAGCTTTCTAAATCTTCAAACGGTTCATCATTCGGAGTTCGGAGCGCAAAGTTATGGCTGTTTAACCGAAGTAGGTCTGGGCGGAGCAAGGCAAGAATGGAGCATTCTGCTCCAATTTCGAGTGCTCGAGCCCTTATTTCGAGTGCTCGAACTTAGGGCAGAATTGCATCCGGAAATGGCCCATTTTCAGCCACTTGCATCTTGGGTTCCTCAATTCTAATTTCCTTCTTTAATGGTTGGTTGGAGATGTTGGTTGGTGGGGGTTTCTAGAGCCTTATCTCTAGAAGATAAGAGAGGGAAGCCACACAATATGATGGAGCTTCATTTTACAAGATTAGAGGAGAGAGAAGAGAGCAAGAAAGGTGTGTTCTTGGAGCTGGAAGAGGGGAGCTCGAAAATGGAGGTCAAGGCTTTGCTTCCTCCTTCCTCTAGTGCATCAATGGGTAACTAACTCCCTTCTAGGGAGGTGATGAAACTCCTTCTTGTAAGCATGTCTTGTTTTTGATTTACATTTGGGGATGTAATGTATATATATGACCTTTCCATGAACTAGAGCTTTATTTGATGTGAAGAGCTTCAATGTCTATTAATGATCATTTTGAGTTTAAGATCTTGTCTTAAGATTGTCTCCTCTTATGATTATTTTGCTTCCATTTTCATAGTGACAATGAAGATGAGTTTATGGAAATGTTTTTATTGGCATGATGCTTGGGAAATTTGATAGTCTATAGCTTAGGGTTCTCTTTTGATAGATTATTCTTGATTCCTAATGTCATGTGCTTCTACTATGTGATTAAGGGCTTGATAACTCTATGCTTAGTGAGTATGTCTAAGGTTGCAACCTAGTTTAGGTAACCAAAACATGCAATACTTTGATAAGTTATTCTTTCCTATTGATTTCATAAAAATTCTTGAAGGTAATGTAGCAATTTTATGTTGTTGCATTTCATGGTTTTATGTATATATTATTCCCCAAGTAAATCATGTATTAACATGCTTATGGATAGGTAGTGGATTCACTTCCCTAGCCCTCTCTACCTAGATCTCCTTCCTTTACATTTACTAGCATTCTTGTTTTATGCACACTTCAATTACTAGCTTAGTGACAAACCAATCAACAACTCCTTATTACACCTTATCATTCTTAAATAACTCTAGATACTTAGGTTGCCTTAAGACTAGCGCAGTCCCAGTGGTTCGACTTACCCGACCAATAGCCCTATTTTACAATGATTCGTGCTATTGCGAAGGTTGATGTATAGTTGATCAACCGATCAACATGTCCATGGGAACAATTGGAAGTAGAATGTAAGACACTAGAATAAGTCATACAAGATTCATTGGATGCACGATGGACATGATTAGGGGAGGAAGATATTTGATTCGCCGAATTTTGGTTGATCAAACCTTTGATATAAAAATTTCATCTCGGCGGCTATGTCATTGGAATTGTCAACTTGATATAAGCCAACATTCTTCCTTCCACTTGTATTTCTACCATTTTTGGAAGACAATGATCTATGCATTGAATTCTCACTCATGCTTTCATAAAGACGCCACACATCATTCTCATACTTATCAAGATAAGAGCCACCCATAGATGCATCAACCATACCCTTGTAACTATCCGGCAAACTTTCAAAGAAGTATTGAACTAATTGCCACTTAGGCATGTCATGATGTGGACCCTTCCTAAACAAATCATTGAATCTTTCCCATGCCTCATGAAACAATTCCCCATCCCCTTGAGAAAATTCTCTAATTGAAGTTCTCATGGCATTGGTTTTTGAAACCAGATAGTACTTTTTCAAGAACTCTTGTTGCATTTCCGCCCAAGAAGTTATCGAAAAAGGCCTAAGATTGTTAAATCAATATTTTGCCTTGTCTTTAAGGGTGAAAGGAAAAGTTTAAGCCTTAAAACCTCTTCCTGCATGTCCGTGTATTTCACGGTGGAACACACTTCAAGAAACTCATCCAAATATTGTAAGGTTCTTCACTTAGAAGTCCATGATAGTTGGGAAGCATTTGAATGGTTTGTGGTTTAATCTCATAGTGATGTGCTCTAAATGGGGGCAATTGAATACATGTAGGTGCATTGTATTCATTAGGCACATAATGGTCTCTTAAAACAAGAGGGGGATTTACAACGGATGGTGCTACATAAGCACCTTGATTGCCTTGAATGATTGGAGGTTGTGGAGCAAAAATTGGCCGAGGCATTCCCAATGGAATTTGGCCTTGTTGTTGTGATGGGATGAATGGTCTAGGCATGCCTAATGGTACTTAGATGTTGTTGTGATGCACATTAGGGTGGAAGATGCCTTGTTGGTCTATGTGACCAAGGTCCTTCACATGGTCCTCATTTTGCTCATCCATTGATGAAATGGAATGATTAGAACTACCTCTTTCACTAGGATCACGAATAACCGATTCAAGATGCAAATTAGGAGGGACAAGAGTAGGATTTAACGACCTTCGACCATGCATGCACAAGCAAGTAACAAGTAACAATCACTTCACCTTCGCAATAAATCAATCAACAAACTTCCTCTACATACATTGATCCTATACTCCCATGCTTTTAACAATATGCAAGAAAAGTAAATTACCACCAAGCGGGCCGACGATTTAACTAGAGATTGAGTTTAGAAAGAGCTCACAAAGGGTCATTAAGCACTACAAAGTATTTTTCAAATTTTTAGCTTAGTTTTGCAAATTTTTAGAATTTTAGCCTTTTTGTCTTAGCTTAGCTCCTTGCTTTGAATTCTCCTTTGCTCAACTTCCTTAGCTTAATGTACTTAGCCAAATAAGAACAAACATAATAAGTAACTAAAAAGAAAATGAAGTAAAGACACGATCAAAAGAGTACTAATTCCTAATTGTTTCCAAAACACGGCGTTGCCTAGATCCCCGGTAATAACGCTAAAACTTGGTGTGTGTCGAATGCAACAAGCTAAAACGTGTTAAGTGGCCGAGTTTAAATTTGTAAGAGCCACTACCACCAATACTACTAACGTAGTTAGGGTGAATAGGGATCGTCCCAAGGGAAATGAAAGCTATGTTAATTATAGAAACAAGGCCGGATTAATAGGTCGAGTGATCAAAACGTGAGATGGTTGGTTGATTAAGCTCTAAATTAAACAAATTCAATGCAAATCAAGCAATAGTAAATTAAAGATAGAGATAACAAAAGAAAGAGAGATCTTGGGGCTCAAAGGTCACCACTAAACATCACCTTTCTAGACACTCTAATGTATAATAGATGAGGGGAAACATGTGTTGCAACTTAAATGTGTGTTCTTGATTGAATCAATAAGCATGGATGACCAATTAAGTATACATTGTCTAAACAACCTAATGAATAGCACAATATATCAAATCAAGTCATTAATCCTTCTTTTAAGTTCACAATCCAAACACATCAAATGGTTAGAGAAATATATTACTTGCATTCATAAGTATGGAACATTAAACAACAAGTATGGATTGTCCTCTCATCTAGAAAAGTAATGCATCTACACTACAACTAATCTAATGACATGAAAATTAAACTAATTAAGCTAAGGGAGAGGCACAATCCATCAAAAAATGAGCATGAACCATCAAACAAGCCACAAGAGTATTCTAATTAAGCACTATGCCTTAATAATCTCTAGATTCATAGCATCAACACACATAGACATGCATCAACATCACAAAACCAAGAGATAAACACATGAACATCTACTCTAGCTTACATAGACATATGAATAGAATGAAATGATCAATTGGAAGTATTAATCAACACAAATCATTGTAAGAACAAGATTCATATATAAATCAAGTGTCAAGACAACATTACAACACAAATCCCCTCAAAATATACAACATCAAGGTCTAGAAGGCATGCTTAGGGCTAACTCTAGCCCCAAGAAGATGTTTAGCCACTTATTGATGTAGTCTTCCAACCCTCAAGGGCTATCTCCATGGTAGAGGTGATCTCCTTCTTGATGGAAACCCTAGAAGAATGGAAGAACTCCCAAAAATAGTGTATGTCTTTCTTAGCTTTAGCCTCCTCTCCAAGATTGATTCTTTAAAGTATGATATCAAGATATGAAGATATGAATCCCCATGTAAAAGTGGCTCAAAATCCTTATATAGGAGGCTCAAGTGTTACACCCAATGGTCTGGACTCGTGCACTAAGGCTCCTTTAATGATTGCACCATGAGCCATCTTTTAATGAGCTGGACTTTGTTTTAATTCGGACTTGAGAGGGTTCGATCGATCGAACTATGGTGGGATCGATCGAACTTTAGTGAGATCTATCAAATGTTGGCGAGATCGATCCATCCTTAGCGGCGCCTTTTTGAATAAAGACAAATCTGAGATATTTTTGGAATATTTTGGAGAAGAGACAAAAGTGGTAGGTGGAGTGGTAGGGGGGGATAAGATCAAACGATTTCGATCAATCTGAGGAAAGTTGGATCGATCGAAGATGGTAGATTCTTTTAGATAAGGATAAGAGCTTGGATCCATCTTGATGAGGCCTAGATCGATCACTTCCAGATCGATCGAACTTTTGTGAGATCTATTGAAGATGCTGTTTTTCCACACTTTGCTTCCACTTTACTCATTTTCTTCCATTCAGCTCAAGATTGCTTCTTTTATGCTCTTATTTGGCTGAACTGACTTATTTTGGGGATAAATGTCTGAAAAAGACAATAACATGAAATTAGTCTAAGGCGGGAAAATAAGATAGATAAAGGTCCTAGAATGCATAAGCTTAAGGGGTTTAAATGCGCACTTTTCAGCGCTCATCACACCCCCAAATTTGAATATTGCTAGTCCCTAACAATGAATTACGAAGTAAGGAAATGAAATGAACAACTATATAACTATGAATCTAAAAAGCAATAAATGGATAATGCCACTTTCGTAGGGAACATGATTACATTTAGCACATGCAATAAGCCCTTTAAACCCCTAGGTTACCCTAGTGGACGAGTGAAGTCTCGTGAGGGTTTGCAGAAATGATACCCATAAACATTAAGCTCTTTCTCACTAAAGAGGCACAAATATTGCAAATGAGTATTGGGAGAAAACTACCACAAGTATACAATTTTTTAACCATTTCCAAGCAATCTCCCAAAATTTCAATATCAAATAAACAAATATGATCCTCCACACATCAAGAAAATGATCATACAAATCAAAACAACACTAGAAAATATGCAATTACTTTCATATTGTTAAAAAAAAAAAAACCCTTAATTTTTTCAATTTGTGCAAGCAGTAAAATTAATAAATTAACCCTACTTTATCACTAACAAAAAAATGGTAAAAAACAAAACCAAAAGACAACATATATCTATATATCTTTATACAATGTCTCTCAATTCAATATATCTCTTTAATCTCAATTCTCATGTCTCTCAATCTTCCCTATATATATATATATGTATATATATATATATATGTACACTTTATTCACGCACCCACTAGCCTTATCTTTTATTCCATAGCCGTAAATAAATCCAATTATTTATAAAGGATTGAGACAAAACTGCTTAATTAGTAAGGAATGACATGTTGTATTCTTGCACAAATTTAAAATTTAAAGAAGGAATATATAAGTGTAAAAATTTGCAGATAAAAATTAAACAAGTTCACACAAATGAAAATACTAATAGAATTGATCCAAACCTCCTAATATTACTTTGATGTGGCCTCATCTAAATACAATAAGTAATTTTCTATCTAATTTTCCCTATATATATATATATATCCCCCTTTTATTAATTTCTATCTATTTATATCAAAAAATTGTAACTGGTTCATAATTTTTTCTCTTGACTTTCTTGAAGAGATTGGAATTGAATTGGTGATTTTTTTCTCTTGATCTTCTTGAAGGGTTGTGCTCTCTTGCTCAAAAAAAAAAAAAAAAAAAATGATGTACATATGTGAGAATCTCACTTGACAAACCATCTAAAATAAATTATGAAAAAAAAAACCATATAAAATATAGTTTCATAAAAAAAAAAAATGATGTCTTCTTGGAAACAAATTGCTTAATGGCAACATAAAAATATTTTATAGAGATAAATAATAATAGAGAGAAAGATTTCCTTGGATAGGTCTTCGAGTACATGCAAACAATTAATTCATTCTCTGTTCAAATATATACAAAATTGGCCGGGGCATTAATTCTTGTTACACAAAAAATGATAATTTTGAATTTTTAGAAAAAAAAAAAATGACATCACTAACGGGTATTTTTCATCAGATTTATTCAATAGGGGGCAATTTGCTCAAAAGATGACAATTTTGAATTTTTATACGCACTTTTTATTTTTTTATTAATAGGAGTGTTTTTTGCACATTTTTATACAGCGGTGGGTTTTTTTGCCCTTAGCCCTTTATTTATTTTTTATCTTATTTTTGTATGTTAACACTGTCCAAAATATTAGGGAGCTGATTTTGGGGCTCCACCAGTATCCTCATGCGTTCATTCCTTTTCTATCCTAAGATGAAATTACAAAAGAGTTCATAAACTATACAATATTTGGTTCTTAGAATTTTTAATACTATAATTGCCCTTCTCTAATTTTTAGCTAAATTCTTTCAAATTCTCATTCAGTTACCTTCCTTTATCTCTTCTAATACAAAAATGAAAGATTTCCTTAATGAAAACAAATAAATCTCATTATAGTATTTTTATTTATTTATTATTTATTTTGTTCTACTTCTTTATTAGAATATATATTTTGAATTGATTTTAAAAATATTGTATTCTTGTTGAATTAGAGCAATCTAGTGTATTCTTACAATACTGAATCAATCGATCACTATTTACTTTAAAACTGAATTTTAAATTTTGATTATATGGGAAAAATAATAGATACAATTGATTGAAAAAAATTCTGTAAATATCTTTGCTACTCTTCTATTACTTTCTTGAAAAAAGTGTTCAACTATTCTTCTACTACTTTCTTGAAAAAAGTGTTCAACCAATAATTCTATTCTTACCGGTCATTTTTTTCTTTGCTTGCCCTTTTTGTTTGTCAGGATGGGTGTGGGCTGTGTTACAGAATCTCAGTGGAAACATTACCCTTATGATTTTCGAGACTTTAATATTGGGAAAACTTCTCTTACAAGAAAGTTGAAAATTAAAGATCGGAGAAGAAATTATTGTTAAATAAAAGTGAAAAAGTTTAAGATTCGATATAAAAGGTATAGAACTTGATTGAAAATCAAAATAAAAATCTGAAATTTAGAAAAAAAGTTGATAAGTCCTAAGGGTTCGAGAGGGGATAGAACTTGAGATAATGAATTGAATTGGAAGAGTTTTCACTTTAAATAAAAGGTAACTATGATATTAAAATTAAATAAAAGAATTAAACATTGAATATGATAGGGACTCTTTTATAATTTTATTTATATATAAAAAAAAAAGCTGGAGCATTCTAGGATAATACTGGAATGTAAATAATAGCTCCCAAATATTATCATGTGGAACTTTATTTTGTTATTTTACCAATAAGTCCTAAACTCCTACTTTTCAAAGATGTAAACGTGTGCGTGCCAACTAAATAAAAAATTTATTTATTTATTATTTTATTTTTGTACGTACTGACATTGTCCAAAAATATTATCATGTAGAACTTTATTTTTGTTGGTTTACCCTCGAAGTCAAGGAGAAATGGTCCTCTTATGGGCCACAGTTCAATAAACAAAAGGTCTCCTGGGCCCAATATTTGGCTCCACTTGCTCAACAAGAACAGGTATGTCTACGGCCCTACACAATAAGAATTATTCTCTCTCTACTCAGCCGGTACAATGACGGAGTCATCCCAACCTCCAACGTATAGAATACCAATCCATCAATTTTCTTTTTGTTTCATTCAAGCCATGTCACACCGAAACGACAGAACTCATGTCATGACCTGGGTAGCAAATTCGATAGAATATCGAACGGCGTCCGTAAAATGACAACCGTTAGAGGACAAAAAGGACAATTCGGTTATTATTATTATTATTGTTATTATTTACTTTTTAATTTGCACGCGTTTTGACTCTTTTACAATAGATAATTGAATTTGAAGGAGCTGCTAAAGTTTCTGAAGTGTTACCAAACATAATACACGAGACTTGGAGATTCAAAAAAATTCGGAAAAGGGCGGTCTTTTAATTTGTGAGATAAATTTATATAATAGGTCTATTTTTATAATTTCAGTAGAGTTTTTTTTATAAAATTTTAGATCAATTTTTGTAATTTTAATGGAATTTTTTTTATAAAATTTTATGAAGAAAATACAAAAAAAATAATTTAGTAAGGCAAATTGTAATTTTAGTAGAGTATCATAATAAATTTTTTAAAATTTAAAGAAATAAAATATATATAAAAAAAATTTAGTAAAGGCAAATTATAATTTTAATAGGGATATTTTTATAAATTCTAAAAAAATTAAAATTTAAAATAAAAATATAAAAAATTTCAGTAGGGCCGCGTCACTAAATCCTACGCTAGGTCTGTGTCTGCCTCGATCCGTTACGTCTGTGGAGGAAATCCACGGACGATGTCCATCAGAATCTAAAACAAGTCAAACAAAGATTCAAAATGGTGTCTTCCATTTGCACCAAAATCGATATCTTTTAGTGGAAAGATTACAATAAGTCCAACCCACAATTAAATTTGAGGCCGTACCTAAAAAAATATATATAAAATAGTCTTTCACTATTGTATCATCTTTTAATTATATTTAGATGGTTTTGTTGTTTATTTGTTAAATTTTAATTTAAACTTAAATTTTTTTTTAAAAAAATCTTACAATAAATATACGTTACCAAAATATATTTCTAAATAGTATTAAATATCTATATCTATATCTATACTATTCTAAAAGTGTAAGAAATTTCTTTAATATTTTTTAATTTTTAAAAAATATAAAATAATTTTCATTAAATACTAAACATTAAATTCTCTTATGATTCATACAATTTTCAATTTTTCATTATAAAAATTCTAATGACGTGTCATTAAATCACCTTATAAGAAAATTAAAAAAAAAAAACATTTTATTTTGTAAGGTGTAAGGAATTTCTTAACATTTTTAGATTTTTAAAAAATACAAAAAGAAAAGAAAACATACTTTTTGTTTTTAAAACATACATTCACTCCATTTCAATTTTCAAACATTTTTGCTTATTTTAAATTTAGAAAAATTATTAACATATATATTAACTAACTATATAATGATTCATAATGTGTTACAACTCTTTAAAAATAAAAAACATAAAAGGAAAAAAAAAAAAAACTATAATAGAACCCGTTTCTTTCCAAAAATCTCCTCCTATAAAGCCTAATTAACATTATTCCAAACCAAAAAAAAAATAATGCACAATATTTGTTTAAAAAATAAAATATAAAAGAATTACATGCAACAAAAAGAAAAAGGAAAAAAAAAAAAATGTAAGACGAAAAGAAAACATACTTTTTGGTTTTTAAAACACACTTCCACTCCATTTCAAACATTTTTGCTTATTTTAAAATTAAAAAAAAAATATTACCATATATATTAACTCTCACAAATAAAAAATAAGAAAATAAAAAAACATTTTTTTTTTTAAAGTGTAAGGAATTTCTTAACATTTTAGATTTTTAAAAAATGCAAAAAAAAAAAAAAAAAAAAAAAAAATGTAAAAGGAAAAGAAAACATACTTTTTTGTTTTTAAAACGAACATCCACTCCATTTCAAACATTTTTGTTTATTTTAAATTTAGAAAAATTATTAACATATATATTAACTATATAATGATTCATAATGTGTTGCAACTCTTTAAAAATACAAAACATAAAAGGAAAAAAAAAAACTATAATAGAACCCGTTTCTTTCCAAAAATTTCCTAATATAAAACATAATTAACATTATTCCAAACCAAAAAAAAATTGCACAATATTTGTTTAAAAAATAAAAGAATTACATGCAACAAAAAGAAAAAGAAAAAAAAAATGTAAGACAAAAAGAAAACATACTTTTTTGTTTTTAAAACACACATCCACTCCATTTCAAACATTTTTGCTTATTTTAAATTTTTTAAAAAAATATTAACTATATAATTATTCATAATATGTTACAACTCTTTAGTTTCTTGTTAAGTGTAATGATTATGTCTCTTTAAATGTTATGATATAACGGTTCATAATGTAAAATCTTTTAATTTCCTATCATTCCAGCTGATTGGGAGTCTCTCCAAACGTACCTAGGGCCAGGAGGGGCACGTGCCCCTCTTGGCCTGGCCCCTCCTTTTATAATATATGTAGTAATTTTTTTTATTTTATATTTTTTGCCATATATATGAAAAATTTTATATAGTGTCCCTCGGCGCCGCCCTTTATAGTGTATGTAGTAATTTTTAAATTTTTTTCTATATATATGAAAAATTTTATACATTGCCACCCTAAATTTTGTGATTTCTAAAATTATTCCTTTATTTTCTCTTTTACTCTTCAGTCATTGAACGTACCAAAATTTATTTTAAATTTATTTACAATCCTTCTAATTCATATAAATCCTAGCTCTGTTTGGTTGGGTAGAATCAACTAGAAAAGAAAGTAAAGTGAAATTTTTATAACTTTTTTAGAATTTGGATAGAATGAAAATAAAACATTGTGGAAAATTTGAATTCTCGCAACCCGTTATTTTCCCCAAAACGTTTCCTGCCCAAAGCATGCGAAAATAAATTTTTTTTTTGTGAAAGCAACGTCTTTCTATTTTGCATTCCTTTTTTGTCCAACAACTATATCGACAATTGTACGCCACCAATAATAATAATAATAATTTTTTTATTGGGTTTCAAAGAATCACAAACCAACAATAACTTTATTGGTGGTAGAGTTTGAACTAACTTAGATTTCTATAAATAATAATTTATAAGGTGTCAATTTTTTGAAAACTATATAATTTTTTTTAGATATATATTACTAATAATTAATTCTTTATTATTCTACTATTTATTTTATTATTTTTATAAAATAAGGACAATATAGAATAAGGACAATTTAGGTAAGTACAAATATTTTTAGTAACTTTTATGCTATTCAATACAATTTTCTTAAATAAATTTTAACATTAACCAAATGCACGCTAGAAAATAAATTTTCTTTTAATTCACTTCACTTTTCTTTTCATTTTCCATTTCTTTTCTTTTCTTCTTATTTTTATCTAACCAAACATAGCCTTATAAAAATTCTAATTACGTGTCATTAATTCACCTTATTAACTCGCTCAAATAAAAAATAAGAAAAAAAACTTAAAAAGAAAAAAAAAACTATAATATTCCCACTATTTAAAAAGGAACCCGTTCCTTTCAAAAAAATTCCTCCCAAAAATTATAAAGCCTAATTCACACTATTCCTAACAAAACAAAAAAAAAATATTAAAAAAAAAAAAAAAGTACCATATTTGTTTAAAAAAAAAAAAATTATGCAACAAAATGAAAAAGAAAAACGTAAAAGAAAAAAGAAAAAAAAAAGCATACATTTTTTAAAAAGAAACACATTTCCATCCCACTTCAAACATTTTTGCTTATTTTAAATTTAAAAAAATTATTAACATATATATTAACTATATAATAATTCATTAAGTCTCTATAAAAGGTTACAACCCTTTAGTTTCTTACTATTAAGTGTAATGATTATGTCTTTTTAAATGTTATAATATAATGGTTCATAATGTACGACTCTTTAGTTTTCTGCCACTACATCTAATTGGGGTCTCTCCAAATATATCAAAATTGTCTTCCAATTTATTTTCAATTAATTTACAACCCTTATGATTCATATAATTTACAATTTTTCTTTATAAAAATTCTAATGACGTGTCATTAAATCACCATTTAACTCTCACAAATAAAAAATAAGAAAAAAAACATAAAAAGAAAAAAAAAACTATAATATTCCCACTATTTATAAAGGAACCATTCCTTTCCAAAAATTGTAAAGCCTAATTCACATTATTCCAATATATATATATATATATATGTAAAAGGAAAAACAAAAGTACCATATTTGTTTAAAAACAAAAATAAATAATAAATAAATACATGCAACAAAGAGAAAAAGAAAAAAAAAAAAAAAAAAAAAGGTCAAAAGAAAAATAATAAAAACATACATTTTAGTTTTAAAATATATGTCTACCCCAACTTCAAACGTTTTTGCTTATTTAAAAATTGGGGTGGTAAAATGGGTCAGAAATCATCAACCCGCCGGCCTATATTCGCCCGCTTTTTAATAGTTATGGGTAAACCATATTTAATTTGAGGGTCAAGATTGGTTAGATAATTTTTAACCACTTAATTTGAGGGTCAAGATGGGTTGAATATGGTTAATATTCAACCCATATTTCACCCATCACATGATAAATACAAAATACACATCTATTTTATATTGCACTCAACTCATTTCTCTCTCTAAAATTCTCACTCACAATCCTCTCTCTAAATTTGTCTCTCATCAATCCCCTCTCTCTAAGTTTCTCTCTCTAGAAATTTCTTTTTTTAAAAAATAAATAATTAAAAAATATTTTAAAAAATAAAAAAATAAATTTTTTTAAAACATTTCAAAAAAAATAATTTAAAAATAAAAAATAATTAATTTTTTTAAAAAAATTTTAAAAATTAAATAATTAAGAAATTAAAAAATGAAAAATTAAAAAATAATTAAAAATAATAATTAATGGGTCCACGGGTCATAACGGGTTGACCCTGCCCATTTTCAATTGGCCCATTTTTAACCCGTTCTGAACGGGTTGAATATAGGTCTTGACCCATATTGACCCACTCATTTTCAACCTAACCCAAACCCGGCCCAACCCGCCCATTTGCCACCCTTATTTAAAATCCCTTAGTTTTTTTTTGCCATTTCGTGTAATGATTAAGTCTATTTAAATGTTACGATATAATGGTTCATAATCTATAATCCTTTAATTTTTTGTCGTTAAATCTTATTGGGGATATCTCCAAACGCACCAAAATTTATTTTTAGTATAATATTCTTATCTATCTATATATATATAAAGTGTAATAACATCTCATTAAGTAACATTATTTAACTCTCGTAAATAAAATAAAAAAGAAAAGAAAAAAACGTAAAGGAAAAAAAGTCTATAATATTCCCACTATTTAAAAAAGAACCCGTTCCTTCCCAAAAATTTTCCCCCTAAAAATTCTAGAGCCTAATTCACATTATTCCAAACATTTAAAAAAAAAAAATGTAAAAGGAAAAAAAAAGATAAAAATATTTCTAATTGTGTTTTTAAATTATGTGACAGCTCATTATTTACAAAGTTTCTTAACAGATATTTCTTAAATTATGTGATGCTCATTGTCACAATATATGTCTTGTAAGTTACCCTGAATCTAAATAGTTGGTCGTTACTAGGGTGACGAAACACATCTATTTAAATGATCGATATTACAATCTTGTTAAAATGATGTATTATTGCCTTTTATATCAATGGTAGGGTGCACGAGTTGGGTATGAGAATGACAAGCAAAGGAGCCATGAACACGCATCGATGATCAAGTTGCATCAACACAGGGATGATCAATTTGCATGAACAAATGGATGAGCAATTTGGTTTTCAATGTTTATTATAATGAATTTGGATAATCATCTGGGTTAGGCTAATTAAATAATTTAAGTGAACCAAGTTTGAGTTAATTAAATAATTTAATTAAACATGAGACCCATATTTGATGAGTCAATTTGTCAAAACAAAAGTCCATAAAATTTTGGTGTCTACATATATATTGACCAAGTTATTCATTTTTTATTACCTTAATAATATTTGTGCATGCTCATATGGATCTCCAACCAAATTGTTCATATTGATAAAATTGCTCTATTTAATAATATATAGAATTTTTGTTACCTAAAACAAAAAATTGAAAAAAATAAAATTTTATTTGTTGCAGGAAATTCTCGAAGATATTTGGATATAAAGGTGACTCTCCAACTCTGTCAACAATATTGGGTAACCTTAAGCTAGTTCTTACTTTCTTGTTTGCAATTATTTTCAAGTATTATGATTTATGGAGTAAATTAGTCAATTGTAATTAATTGTCAAAAAAAAAAAAAAAAAAAAGAGGAAAGAAAGTAAGAAGATAAATAAATTATATACTAAAACTCTTCATTTTTTTTTTTCCTTTTATCAGTGATTTTTTTTTTTTTTTTTTTTTTTAAATGATGCATACGATATTATTTATGGAGAAATATTGGCATGCAAGTGATTGGTGTTTGCATTTCTAATTCACGATTGAATTTGTGATACTTGTTTGTTACATATTAAATTTTTTTAGAACTGAATAAATTAATTATCCAATTCTCTCTACAGGCCTTTAGAAAGTTAGGTTCCATTTAAAGTAAAACATAATCCATCTTACATTGAATATTGAATATGAATATAACAACTCAAAGTGCATTTCCAAATCTCTTGATTTCCCTTAAGTGCATAATTCGTTTTCAAGAATAGTTTATATATTCATAATTGTTGTTTTGTTTTTTTGACGTGAACTTATTTGTATAAATTCAAAAAAATAAATATTTAAAAGACAAGAAAAAATAAAGAAAACAATTTTTGATGTGGTTATAATATTACTATATTTCTACAAATATATATAAAGTGGTTTATATGATAACACACTATCTCATATTTCAATTCTACATTTAAATACTTCAGCTTATTACTTTTTATAATTTTGAGAAATTTTCAAAAGTAATATTTTTTTGCAAGGATTATTTTTTATTTATTTATTTATTTATTTTTTATCACGTGCATTATGCGCGTGCACTTTTGCTAGTACCTCAAAGCATAACAATTGTTTCTTCCACGTATCAAAGAAAAAGTACAAAGTAACTGTAATTCCCAAATTGGCCCTATGATGACAGAATATTCCGCCTATCATTGAATCTATAATCTATGCACGATACATCTCTCTTACAATCTTGAACTTTTCAATGAAATTGAATGTAGGTACTCGCTCCCGAAAAATCTGATCAGACATTGTCAATGACATTGTAGCCGATCAGCAGTGAATTTACTTGAACCTCTTCGTTGGATTCTATACCTTTCCTTCTTGTGTGAACTGTTACCCTATTCTTCTTGTGTTATTCATAGAAAAGAAATTTCTCTATCTAATTATAAATATGGTTGTTGCAAGATTTTTGAAAACAAAAACATGGAAATATGTTTTGGTAAAAAAATGTTGCATGTTTGAAAAATATAATGCCTAGTTTAAAAAGATAATTTAGATTTATTTGATTCAATTTGGGCACTATTCATCACTACAATGTTATTGCTACAGTGACAGAAACATGTAAAAAATATCAAATTAGTGTTTTGACTTTGGGCCACTATTTATGAAGAATTTCAGTAATATACAAAACAAATCACTATTTACCAAACATGTTTCAGCCCAAAACAATGCTACAATACTTGGCCCAAAACAAAAAACACAAAACAAAAGCGCATATGAAACAACCCCTTCGAATTATTAAAATTAAGTCGTAAGGGAAATTTGTGTGATACAAGTCATGAAATAAATCTTGATGATATGATTGCTCTTATATTGTTTCAATTGGACATGGATGGCACCAAATTTAAACAAATCTATACCTTTATACACACGAACACCCCTCTCTATCTATATACTCTCTCAATGTTTTTTTAAGGAACCGTGACTCACAAATTGAAGAATTACAGTTTCTCAAAAGTGACTCACAATTTCATTGGTTATCATGATTTTTGAAGGCTTTCCTAGAAATTGAAATCAAAGATCATACTAGTTCTCCGATTATATATATATATTTTCCCTATATAGTTGTCCAATTATATGTGTAATGTTATTTTTGGGAGTATAAAATCGATACTTTGAAATTAAAATTGGATTTGAAGAATTTAATTCAAAGTTATAACTAATTTTTCTTCAATTCTAATTCAAAATTTCGATTCGGTGCTTCCAAACGTTTCGAACCATTTGAAACAAAATCTGCAATTTTTAAAAATTAAAATTCCACCGTCTTAGAATTTCAATGTGAAGGAAGCCACACAACCTCGTCAACCTTTTTTTTCTCCTCCACTTCTCTAAACTAAAGGAAATACACCGTATTCACATTTGACCATTTGTTTTTGGTTCAAACAACTTAAAAAAATAACTTTAGGGTTAGATTTACCGGCCTTTCTTGAAGTTTGGTCTAATTATACTATTTAAATAAATTTTTTAAATTTCTTGCATTGATCTCCCTCTTTAATAGTTTGGCACTCACGGATGTAAAAAAAATACAATTAAATTACTTTTTTACCTCAATTATTTTAATTTTAAAATAGATAAAATCTAATGAATTGATATTTTTACCAATAATTATTAAAATTATTTCATCTCTCCTCCCTTTTCTCCCATTTCTTTGCTCTAGTTCTCTCTTCCCTCTCAACCTTCGCAAACAAATTAAATCCAACCTGTCTCTCCATAGCAAATCCAGCCCCTCTTTAGCTTGTTTTGAACTTCAAACTCATAAATAAACAACACGATTATTGTTATAGGTCAGATTAATCAATGGTTTTCTCACAATCTACTTTATCCTTTTAAATCCATGTATATATCTATTTATAAATATATGTAGAGTTTATAATATTTATATACATTTTAAGGCCATTTTTTAATTTTAAAAATATTTACGTAACTTTTCAAGTTTCTAAAGAGTTGTGTCTTTCATCAGGTTACCTTTCATTTTTAAAAAAAGTTAATGTTTTCATTTCTAAAAAAATTTAAACATAAACTTTTTCAAATAAGTGTCTCAAAGAGTTTATTCTAAAGTGCAAATTATTTTTTTCAATAATTGATATTTGAACATGACTTTTTCGAATAGTAGTTATATCAAAGAATTGGTCACAATTTGAAACACATATTTTGACATGACTTTTCGAAATAGTTGTCCCAAAACGTAAATATTTAAACATCGCCTTTAAACATCACTTTTCCGAAAAGTTGTCTCAAATTCAATTGATTATTTATTTATATTTAACACACTAACCTATAATTGGAAATTTAAACAACGTTAATTTTTATTTTTTGTAAAAAGGTAAATATTTTTAATTAGTTAATCCAAAGATTCACCATGATTAGGATGTATCGATTGAACCTTATGAATTACCAATTGGCATTCAGAAACTCATGTTATCCACTCCTATCTATCCATCTATCTTTCATAGAATCATAATTGAAATCACACGTCTATCATTGAATCACAGTGCACATTCGTGTATATTATTTGTTTCTTTATTTTAGCCCATCCCTTACTATCTTTATGAAAAGAGTAAAGTATAATAACACCCTAAACTTTGGCACAAGGATTGATAGATACAAATTAGTCTATTTTTTGACAATGGTATCTCTCAAGTTCGATAAAATTGCTAAAGACACCCGACAATAGTGAATTAACTTTATCACCCTTTGATATAAAATTGACAAATGCAATTGACTTAAATACCCTTGGATTGAATATGTTTAAATGAGATATCGGGTATAACCCCAAAGATCCGGCCGGCCACGACATCCACCACCCAGACTTATATATATATATATATAGGTGTAATGAGTGTATAAGGGTAAAAGTATCATTTAAGAGTTTTGTTATTTTATAATTTAAATTAATAAAATATTAAAGGGCAATATTAACTTTTTATAATTTTTAAGGGACTATTTGAATTCAATTTTTGACAAGGGGATGTCATTGTCCAAAAATAGACCAACTTGTATCTATCTTGCACTCCTTCTATCTATGGAAGAGTTGTGGCCACCATCAAAATTGATAAAAAAAAAAAAAAATCTATAATTAAAAAGGTATGAAAAAGTCAATTTTTTTTTTTGGAAGGTATATGAAAAGTGAAAGTTAACTACTTATTTGACAGGATTCTTAGTTGTGATAAATATATATTTGTATATGTGTATACATTCATACATACATATATATATTGGTACATATATACATGTCAAGTTTTCTATATACAATTTATAATTGGCCTGAGATTTGGTGTGTGTTTAACGACACCTCCTGTCGTTAATAAAAATTTAGAAAATGACTAAGTTGCCATTTCTTTGTGGTAAAAGACTTCAATAACCTTACACTTTGACATGAAATGACATAAATACCATAAAATGCCATTGAAATACAAAATATCAAATTTTATATTATTATGTTATGGGTAAGAGGCTGTATTATCACCATTTTAAAACTTTTGTGGAACGCTGGTGGTCGAAGAAGGTTACAATGATATGTGTGAAGAATGGTTTTTTCATGGTTTGATTCCAGAATAGAGAAGATGTGAAAAAGGTTTTATAGAGTTCGTACTGTGACGTCTCGAAATTTTTAGCATTTTTTTAATTTTCTATATTTATTTATTTTTTGTCTCGTTTTACGTGTCGGGCACTGTTTAGCTTGTCGTGTGAGTCCCAAGAGTTGATTAAAACATTTCTTTGAGTTTAGGATTCGTAAAAATGCATTTCGAGTCATTTTACCATTTTTCAGAATTTTGGTCCGGGAGGTTTCCGTGTGGGCTCCACGCTCGGATTTCTTGTGCTCGGGGCTATTTTTTGGATTCATTACATTCTATATTTTATTAATTGGAGTGTATCTATGTGATTGTGTGTTTAATTATACAATGTGGCATGTATATGGTGTGTATATGCAAAAAGAGGGGTTTTTAGACATTTTAAGGGTCAAGCAGGACCCACTTTGACTATGTTAGTGGCTAAAGGCCACAAGGTTAGATTTTTGACCCATTTTCCTTCCCCTTCTGCCGAATTTCTCTCTCTCTCTCTCTAGGAAACTATTTCTTTCTCTACAAACTCAAAAATCCACACTTTAAGCTTTAATTTGGACCCCTTCCTATTGGATTCGATCTATGCCATAAAGACAAAGTTGGAGAGCTCAACGAGAGTTTCGATTTAATCGGAGCAAAGTTTCAATTGGAGGTCTTTGAAGGATTTTTGAAAATTGGGGCTTTTGGGCTTCATTGAGGTAGAATTGTCTAATTGTTATTTTCCTTGAGTTTCGTAACTAATTGCATGTTTTTCCCCTCTTTTGATGTGCAAATTTGATGTTGGTTGGTTACTTTGGTGCCTAGGGTTTATACATGTTGTTCTACTTGCTAAATGATTAAGCTATGAGTGATTACATGTATAATTTGTGTATAATTGTGAACGATTTGTGGTTAAATGTGCCAATGATGAACCCTAGGACTTATGTATGCTAGAAAGTGTGATATCATGCTATTTGTTTATAATTTTGATCAAATAATGTTATGACCATTTAAATGATGTTTTTGCAAGCATGATTTGCTTTAAAGATTGAGAAACTATGATGTAAGGTTGAATGGTTTACATATGGTGCATTTCATCCACATGGTATTAATGACATTTGTTCTAAAATCATGATAAGTGGTGTGTAGAGACGTGTTGGAATTGTGGAAGGGTGAAATACGAATTTGAGAAGTTTTGGGAAAAATGTTTTTCTTAAACCCGGCCTTGGGGAGGCACCCTTTTGTTGGTAGTGCCAATTAGCTAATAGGGACATAGGAGGTACCCGTAAGTAGTTTTAGCGACTCGGCCCCCAAATGACCATTGGGAGGTCCAGTTAGCTAGTACGAGTCGCTAAAACTACCTACGGGTGCCTCCCGTAAGTAGTACTTTCCAATCTCTATTGGGCATTGTGCCCATTCCTCCCAATGGTCTATAACATAGCTGAGGTCCAGTTACATTAACATAAATTCCACTTCATCATTTAATGGTTACAAGATACTGTTGAGATTACAAAATGACATCTTCATAATGAAATAGAGTTCAATACATCATCAAATGTCCTATAAGCCTTAAGTTGGTATAGAAATCAAATTGAGACCTCAAAAGAGGAAAAATTAGGTCTCGACCTCATTTCTACCCAAAACAATTACATCAATCATCATATACAAAACTATCAAAATACTATGAGTTTGATTACAAAATAGTACATGTTTAGTTATAAGGTCCAATTTACATTAAAAATAACACGTTTCGGAATTGACTAATCATCAACTCGACAAAATAGGTCCTTAATTGGTCCAAAGATGAGATTGTAGGTCGTCCTTTACTTCTTTTTCGTTTCCTGAAAAATGTAAAGGAATGGACACAAGGCCTAGTAGAGATTGCCTAAGTGGCATTTCCTCAAGCAAGGTAAATAATGACATGCTTTACACGCAAAGAATAGAGAAATGTAAACGGGATTATGTTAGGGGTTTCAATTAAACCATTTAAATCATCAAGTAGTCATAACCATCATTTTCAAGCAATGCAATGCATGGAATACATTATGCAACCGCAAACCACACACACACCCTCGCATACCCACACCTTCTAATGGACTATAATGTAGCAAAGGACCTAATGACATGGAATGATCGTTTTCCCCTTGGAAGACCTCAGGTTCGGTAGGGACCCGGTTAATGATTCGGACCCCCAGGTTTGGGTCGTTATGCGTACCTTTGAAGGACGTCTGATCATCATTAGGAAGTGGATCACGAATGTTAAGTTTGAGAAGGATGTGTTGAAGACAATCCCAATTTGGATGAGAATTTATGATTTACCAATACATTTTCGTAATGCAGTGGTGGTCTCTAAGGTATGTTCCTCATTTGCACAACCTATATACATGGATAATCTAACTCTCCATAGGGATCAAGGGGGATTTGTTAGGGTTATAGTCGAAATTGATATAAAAGTTGAGCTTCCTGATATGTTAGAGGTTGACTTCCTTAGTGAAGATTGTATACTTAGTTTTGAATATGAATGGAGATTGGTGTTATGTTCTTTATGCAAGCAAGTTGATCACAAAGAGGATCAATGTCCTCAAAAAGTTCTTTAGGACAAATCTACAAAAATCGTGGATCGATGCATGGTCAAACATAAGGGAAAATTGTTTGAATGTGATGATGTAGACCAGATGCTTATGTTTATGCCTACACTGAGTCGGCAAGGTAAAGTAGGTAATGTGTCTGGTGTCTCTACCTCCAATCCTTTTACAGTACTCAACGCTAGTGGTGAAGTTGTTAATGACATTGTAGCGGGTGATGTGGTAGATACCAAGGAGGGGGATGATAATAATGCTTTTGGTGGAGGTATGGTTCCCTCTATTGGTGGTATTGTTGACACTGCTACTATGGTGGATAAAATTGAGGCCAATGAGGGGAGATTGAATTTTCCTTAAGGGGGTGTAAGCTTGGTGAGGGTAATGGTGGTACTTTAGAGGGGGCTCTTCAACAAGCTGAGGATGATTATATTATCATTCATGAAGGTCAGACAAGGGTCATGAGTCTAGAGGAAGGGTTTGGGGTGTGTAGACCAGATGTTTATTTGGAAACCCGAGTGAGAGAGGAAGCTTCTAAGGCACAAAAGGATAACCTTACGTGCCAAGGGGATCAAATGACTAGATAAAAGGGGTTTAAAAAGGGTAAAACTAGCAAAAAGATATCTAAACAGACTAGTGGTGTGTTCACAAATAGGGTGATGAGGAATAAAGGAGGGGGCAGTGACCCTAGTCTCCCCCCTCAATAATCTGTTCCTGAAATGTTAAAGGCCTTAATAGGCCTAAAATGTAGATAAAACTCAAACATTTGATTTGCCCTTTGAAGTTACATTTGTTATGTCTTTTGGAAACTAGAGTTCGTGAGGTGAGGTTTGGTAAAATTGCTCAGAAGATTGCTGGCAATTGGAGATGGTGTACAAATTATAAGTCTTATATATTAGAACGTATTTGGTGTGGGTGGGATTCGATGTGTTTCAAGTTGATGTTATCCATGAGGATGGTCTGGCCATGTTGCTGAAAGTTACTTAATTGTTACAGGTTATTAGCTTCTATCTTTCCTTTATTTAAGTATTTAATATAGCTGTAGAGATGAGAAGTTTGTTGGATGTTCTAAGTTAGTATGCATGCTTGGTTAATGATGCTTCGATAACCATGGGGGATTAGAACATAATCAGAATGTAGTGTGAGAAGTGGGGGGGGGGGGGTGGAGAAATTCCCTCAAACTGTATTGGATGAGTTTAACTCTTGTTTAATAGATGCTGGGCTTGTTGATGTTGTTACTAAGAGTGTTATGTGGACTTGGTGTAACATGAGGCATGTAGGAAGGAGGATATACGTTAGGCTGAATAGAGTTGTAGCTAATTTTACCTGGCTACACAAGTTTACCACTGTTCAAGCTACTGTGGAGACAATGAAAATCTTTAATCATGGAGCTCTAATCCTCCCTACTTTTGATGTTAATAATTATGGGCCTAAACCTTTTAGGTTTCTCAATGCGTGATGTATACAACTAACTATTGATGAGGTGATGAGGTTGCCTAGAGGACTACAATTTCACTTTCTTTGGTGGGGCTAGAGTAGTCAAATGAATTGGTGAAGAAATTCAACATGGCTAATTACTCTGCTATCTCTCTAAAGATTGACTTATCTAAAGCCTATGACTCTGTGTCTTGGGAGTTTTTATGGCTCTTACTTCAGAAGTTTGGGTTTTGGGATATGTGGATTAATTGGATCAGAGAGTATCTCTAAACTGCTTAGTTTTCTTTGATGGTGAAAGGGTCCCCTAAGGGATACTTCCAACCTTCTAAGGGATAGAGGCAGGGTTTCCTATTTCCCCTTTACTCTTGTAGGGGAGTACTTGTCTACTATGTTTCAAAATGAAGTGAGGAGTGGAGGTATTAAGGTGTCTAGAGTTGTAGAGAAAGCCAATTCAGAGATATGCCACCTTTTATTTGCTAATGATATGTTGTCAGTGATTAATGTTGATGTGTCATCTGCTAAAGAATTGAAAGAAGTTTTGGGACAATTTTATCAAGTCTCGGGGTTACAAGAATATGCTTGCAAGTCTCAAATATTTTTTGCTAAACATGTTAGGAGTAGGAGGAGGTTCAGGAGAGAAGGACAGTTTCCAATCAAGTATCTTAGAATTTCATTAAGTGATGCGGTTCTCAAGAAGGACAACTGTTCAACACTTATGGACAAAATTAACTCCAAGATTGGCTCCTGGACTAATAAAATGCTCTTTCTTGTAGGTAGAGTAGAGCTTGTTAGGACTGTGCTCACTCGTCTAATTGCATATTGGTATGTTGTTCTTCCCTTCCTGCCTCTATTTCTCATGCTATTGAGAAGAAATTGAAAAGGTTTGTGAGAAGTGCTCAAATGTTGCACATTTTAGTACCTAAGTTAGGGTATTTTAGTCTATACATCTATCTTACTTTCCCGTTTTAGTTATAATTTGTGTTTTTATCTATTTCAGATCAATAAGGTTCAAATAGGCTAAAAAGAGCCTATTAGCCCCTTTTCGGAGTCAAGAAGAAAATTCAGAAAAAGTCAGAAAAACTGCACTGGACAGTCTTCGATCGATCGAACGAATTCCCGATCAATCGATAATATCTTTGATCGATCGAAGTGAAGGTGGTGCTAGCTTAGTGGATAAGGTTGCTAGTTGTCAAGATATTTATGCCACATCAGCTTTGATCCATCGAAGTAAGCTTCGATCCATCGAAGCTGTGACAACTAACGAGGCCGCTTGATATACGCCAAAATAATGTAGTGAATGTGTGGTTCAGGAAAAGCCTTTTGGGTCAAGTTTAAATTTATAAAAACCACTACCAACACTACTACTAAAGTAACAAGAGTGAGTAGGGATCGTCCCAAGGGATTATACGTGTTGGAATTTAACTTCAACTCTAGCGTATCACAAGATTACAAAAGATAGAGATTGGTTGATTAAACTAGAAAACAATTAATTAAAATGAAAGTGAAATAAAACTAATTAGAGATAGGGATTTAAGAGATATGAAGAGAGGACTTAGGGTGTTGGAATCACCACTAAGCTCGTGTAATTAACCACTTGCTTTTCATTAATGGGGAATACATTGTTGTGAACAAAATGCGACTACCAATTGCACGGACCATCTAATTTATGTATGAATTGTCTACCTAAACTAAGTGTAGCACAACCCATCAATTTTAAGCATGACCCATCTAAGTAGCAACAATTGTAGCACACATCAATCTAGAGAATCATGGTATTTGCAATATTAAGCATGGACCATCTAATTTATGTATGAATTGTCTATCTAAACTAAGTGTAGCACAACACATCAATTTTAAGTATGACCCATCTAAGTAGCAACAATTGTAGCACACATCAATCTAGAGAATCATGGAATTTGCAATAATAAGCCATGGAATATCTAAGCAAGCATAGATTGTCAACCTACCTACAAGCATGAATTAAATTGTAGAACAACCCATCAAGCATAAGTATAAACCATCAAATTAATTGGTAAACCCATTCAATGAAAACTCATGCTTAGCTATCACTAGATTTTCAATCAACCACACATAGACATGCAATTAATATAGAAAAACTAGTGTAGAGATTAATTCCCAAATAATCACACATAAGACAACATGTAATCAAATAGAGAATCAATAGAAAGAATTAATCCATATGAATTATGTAAGAAATAATTCCTAATTTAATCACACATAGACATGTAAATAAACTAGAGAATTAATAGGAAGAATTAAACCATAGAAATCATAAAAATATACCAAAATTTATGAAATTCACAAGGCTAGAGCACTAATCACAACAATATATATTTAGATCCCCAAAAATAGAAATACAAGGGTTTCGATTACACAAGACTTAGGGCTCATCTAAGCCCTAAGTGTAGATCTAGCCAATCATAGAGGAGGTAGATGTGGTCATGAAATCAAGCTCCAAATATGGCTCCATCTTCTTCTTCCTCTTCTTCTTCTTATTCTTTGAAGCTCTAGAGATGGAGAGAGAGAGTGGTCTAGAGATGGATCTTGAGATATGCCTCCACTTCCCTCTTTTTTTCTAACCCTAATCTCTAACTTTGCTAGAGAGAGAAATAAAAATTACAATGTAAAAATAAAAAAGATAAAAAGCTCCTTTACAAATGGGTCACTTCCTTTTATATAGAAGGTCCTTTTCTTAGTCACTAAGTCAGGAATATAGCCCCAAAAATGTCTAATCCCGTACTATGTGATAGGTGGACTTTTGGGCAGGCACGGAATAAGACAGCTCGCTGCTAGCAATGTTTGATTGATCAGAGAAAAAGTTGGATTGATCAGAGAAGTTGGATCGATCAGAGAAAAAGTTGGATCGATCAGAGAAAAAGTTAGATCGATCAGAGAAGTTGGATCAATCAGAGAAAAAGTTGGATCGATCTAACTTGGTAGTTTTTCAGCATTGGCCTCCTTTTGCTCCAAATCAGCCTCTTTTTGCTCCGGATCATCACTAAGACTTAGTTTGACTCCAAAAAGGCCTTAAGAATCCATTTTTAGCCCATTTTAAAATTATTGATCTGAAATAGACAAAAACACAAATAAGTACTAAAACGGGTAAATAAGATAGATAAAGGTCATAGAACACTCAAGCTTAAAGGGTTTAAAAGTGTACTTTTCAGAGCTCATCAACAACCCTGAATTTTTACAAACCCAGTGTGTCCTGAGATGACCCGAAACGGATCCAAAATGCGGAAGCTAAAAATAAACATGGCCTCTAGAGATATATATCATCCCTAAGACACAAAAGTGTCTTCTTGAGGAGGCCCGAGGCTCAACGGAAGCAAGAAGGAAACAAGGATTCCAAAACCCTACAAGAAATGGACCAAGAGAAAAATGGTCATTTCACCTAGAAATGAGTGCTACTATACACACCATTGGAATGGCAACGAAAAATTAATAAATTTAGACTCAAGAATCACTTGATTCGGAGTCCGGACGAAGAATATATGAAAAAAGAACGAAGAGGCATCCTCCGTTTAAGAGACACCACGACCCTATCTTACTAAAACTGGTGTAACTCTCACTATGGTTGGACTTTTTGAGTGTGGTTGGTATCATTGGAAAACTAACTTCAATCTCTTGAATTTAGACTTAAGAACGACCTGATTTGGATTAGAAAAAAAGGAGATATGACCCTCTGAAGTTGACCTAAGAAATCTGTCCAAGAAGCTGAAAGGAAACCAAGCTCCAGGGAGGATCAGCCAGCCGATGTACAGTACCAGCGGACTGAAACTCAATCATCAGCTGGCTGATGTACAGTACTAGTCCACCGAAACGCCCTTTTTAGAGTGCAACTTTCGGGAAAATCACTGTGGACACTCATTGGTCGACCGATTTCTGCTATCAGCCGACTGATGGACCTGGTAGCAACCAAAAAAACTACTGCAAACCATGGGAAAGATGCTTGGCTTAATCCTAAAGCTATGCATGCTTCCTAAATGATCAAAACAAGTTACGAAACACTACATGGTCTCATAAAAGCATCCGCAACATGCTATAACAAAAGGAAACTTTGAATCATGTCCCTATACATGGATTTTGCTTAAATTTTCATAAATCACCCTAAAATAGTTCCAAAGTCTAAATATAAGAGTTTTGTGAAATGTAAATATGCAGGCAAATGTAAAAAGACAATTAAGACTCGTCCCAATGGTCTGCGGCCTCAAAATAACCCCAATGCAAAATATGACCTCTCAACAGCCAAAAATGACCTAAAATGCAATAAATAAAACCAAAGTGTAAAACCTATAACAAAATGGTGTTTAGCCCTTGGCCACACTTCATACATGATCATAGAGACCCTATGAAAGAAAAAGAATGGGATTCCCACACCCGATGTAAACATGGTGAAGCAAAGACTTGCAATTTTTCAATGTTTTCATAATGAACCTTGAAAACGAAAGTGCATTGAATACAAGATACATGTCATTGGCCTCTGGCCTCATCTTATACATGTTAAATAGATTACAAAAGGTGTACTTATGTACACATTACAGATATGGAATCAAGGATACAAGTTTTGATACATAAGGCTACAAAAATGGCATTTCATACTAACATTTGCATGAAATGGAAACTTAAGAGTTATTAGTCATCCAAGGAATGATGAGCATCATGAACCAAGCCTTCATACTTGAAACAAATCTCCAGTAACTTTGGGGTGAGTAACATAAAGCTACTCGTAGGAAATGAGCATGCATAGACTCAACTTTTTTTTTTTTACATTAACATGAAACAATCCAAAAGGGACATGCTACCTAACATCTATGTCAAAGTGAGACTCAGGGATCATCCTAAGCTACTCATGTAATTGAAATGAGATACATGACATACAAGCATACCGGTTACAAGTGTACTAAACAAAGATGAACATGCGAGGTAAGTATACAAAACATAGGTATACTAAACGAGATCAGAAACACACAAAGCAAGTATACAAGACACGAGTATACTAATTGGAATTCTAGATACAAGAAGCAAGTGCACAGTTTCAAGTATACTAAATGAGATCTAAATACATAAAGTAAGCATAATGTCTATGCAATTAACAAGGTAGGAATTACTCCATATAACACGACAAGTTTCTTAGATCTTCAAGAGATAACACTCGAAATCTAAGAGATTACAGATTTTGCATGTTGATATAAATCATTACACGTGGTCCATGCCACCTAGGATCTGAGTCAAGTTACATGTATAGGATCATTCCTAAGTCATGATAGCATAAAGTAATATGAAACGAGATAACTAAGAAAGTTAACAAGATTGAAACAATTCAATTAACACGACAAGGGTAAGACGTGAAATCAAGGATGATGCATAATATCTATGCAATTAAACAAGGTTAGAACATTTCATATAACACGAAAAGTTTCTTAAATCTTCAAGGAATGTAACACTTGAAATTTAAAAAGTGAGATCGGAGGTGAAACATAAAGTCTATGCAAATAAACAAGGTTGTGATGATCCAAGGAACGCGACAAGTTTATAAATTAACATGAATCACATTATCAATGCAATTAACATGATTGGAACATTCCAATTAACACGACAAGAAGAATACATGATATCAAGGATAATGCATAATATCTATGCAAGTAAACAAGATTGGAGCATTTCACATAACACGACAAGTTTTAAATCTTCAAGGAATAGTAACTTGAAATTTAAAGAGTGAAATCAACCAATGTGGATACTCCGATATCGCCTGATTAAAACCGTACTCTTGGGATCACTTTAGAGTTACTAACCCAAGGGTACCTTCCTCTAGTGTGCACTATAGTGTAGGGAGCTCTCTATCTCCCGTACTAGAACCAAATCCTAGCCATGTCAATTCTTGATTGATATCCCAAGTTTCAAAATCAACAAGTTATGCAACCAAGAGTGTATCAAGATACAAGGATTTCATTAAACCACGTTCCATGCACAACCAAGATTTTGGAATACACAAGTCATGTCCTAGATTCTCAACTATGATGGCATGTGAAATGTCAAGAAATCATAGTGTGCATCTATTTAGACTACAACCAAGATATATAACACATGAAATCCATTATTATAGATATACCTCTAGCAGAAGATTAATGATTTAATTATTTGTTTAATAACTCTTGAACAATTAAATCATTACAATGTAAGGGTGCAAGTTCATTAACCACATTAATGAAGCCAAGATACAAGAAGTCATAATGCATGATAAAAAGGTAAAAGCCCCATGAAATACAAGTCCAAATCATTAAAACACTTAGTAGAATTTAATTAACCTAATTAATTAATTTCTTTAGAAATCAAAGTTGTCTAAAAGTTCTCAAAATAATATATGTTTATGTCCATTCCATGGTGATTGCAAATATCACATCAATTTCACAAAGTGAGCAAGATATAATCATGTGGAATTTAATTAATTAAAATTAAATAAATCTCTAGATTTCAAAAGTTCCTCAAATGATCCTAAATAAATATATATCAAAGATTAAGTCATGGCTATGCCATATATCGAGTCAAAAATGGAATGCAAGCAAGGTACAATTAAGTAGAATTTAAATCAATTTAAATTCATTAAATCTCTAGATTTGAAAACTCTTTTAAATCACCCCATATTAATATACAACAAAGATTAAGTCATGGCCATGCCATTTATCAAGTCTAAAGTGAGTTATATGCAAGTTACAATTGATCATTAATTTATCAAATTGGTATAAAACATGCATACAACTTGTATTTCACTACAAAAACAATTAAAATCACTTAGAAAATAAACTATAACACCCCCTACCTCACAAGAGGATTGTTCCTCTTGAATCCAAGGCAAATCAACACAAAATGGAAAACCCTTCAAGGGTTATGTAGGGGAGGATGAGGGGAATAAAAAATATTCCAAGCTTTATGGTCGAAGGTGGATGGAAGGGCCTTAAAAATGAAGTCAAAGCCTTGAGTCAAGCTTTTCCTTCCATGGAGGCTAGGCTAGGGTTTGAGAACAAGGTGGTGAGGAAGATGAATTAAAATGTGGTAAGTGGAGGATTTAGCATTCCTCTACACCATGGTCTTCACACACACATAGTGCAAGACCTAAAATGAAACTTACACTTGTCATTAATCTAAGGCTCCTTCCTACACTAAATCTCTAGCCTACACTTGTCAACCATTCAAGCCAACAAGTAGTCCAATCCTAGGCCAACAAATAGGTGAATCTCCACCCTCCATGTGTCAAGAGATTAAGCTTCCAAGTGGTTCTACCAAAATGTCAACAAATGGTTCCATAGGAATGTGACATTTGTCACATTTTCCAAAAATTACAAAAAGGTCCTCTTCCAAAATATCTTCTAAATTAAATTAAAAAATGGTCCCTAAGATGAAAAATAATTACTTTATTTAATTACACTAAAACCCCGCAAGTTAAGAAAATTACCAAAAAGTTATGCATCCATGCCCTTTATAAGAAAAGTAAACATTTAACATGCTTTTCTACAAAAGTAAAAATGTAGATATTATGGAAATCAAATATCATGGATGGATGCAAAGCTGGAGTCAAATCCGAACACGAAAAGTGAGGTTGTGCTAATAAAGTGACAAACGGGAAAAAGACGAAAAGTGAATAGTGTCAAAAAATGAAAAATGTGGAAATGACTCGGTCCTTAAAGGAAGTTATCAATCCAAAGGAAAGAGTTTCAGAAACTATTTCTGAGCACTCGAGACGACACTAAGTGATGAGAAACAGAACTCAGAAAAGAAAATTAAACGGAAAAAGTTTATCCGTAAAATTTGAGAAAAAGGAAAGGAAGGAAAATGACTGGGTCATTACAGAAGCTATCTTCGATAGATCGAAGATACTGCTGTCAGTGAGCTGTTTTATTCCCGAGCACGCCTAAACTCCACCAACTTTTGTACCTGCGAGATTTGCACCAATCAAAGGTCAATTTCTGACTTGGAGACCACTCAAGGGAGCTAGTATTTAAATGCAATTAAACCAATTGTACTGGGTTCCAAGTTTTGTTCCAATTAACTTTTGTGACACATTTTGTATTCAATTAGTATTGTTTTCTCCTTCTAGATTAGGGTTTTTGGAGACCTGATGTGTGTCTAATTTTACCACTCGCAATAGAACGATTTCGTATAGAATAGTGCTATAGAAAGAAATGTCGAACCCACAGGGAGAAGAGATTTATATTCAGTCTTTAATTTAGTCCTGTTTATTTATAGGTAACTGGGTTAGAAAGTTTGCTTGGTTGTCAAGATTAAAAGAAAACTGAAATTAAACTGCAATATTAAACTAAGTAATCAGAGAGAGAAATCTTAGGGCTTTGACTTCACCACAATCATCATACTATAGTCAATTGTATCAACTCTGGGAATTTAACCAATTATGTTTTCAAATGAATTGAACTCAATAACATTCATTCAATTCAAGTTTTAAAGAAAGATGTTTTACCAAATTCAGTTAACTATAATCTATCTGCGATTCGCTTGGTCTATCCACCTACGTACTCTACCCACTTTAACTACTTTGCAAATAACCCATCTTTCCTAAACATAGACTATGAAAACATTCCTTGGTAAAAAACATTGGAATACCATTATATAACCTCTATTCTTATGGCCGGTAGGGCTTCGCTAGATACTGTCTAATAAGGTAGGTTGAGAATAGAACGCAAGCAATTATATCTAAGACAAGGTAATAATAGTTTATAATCTATTAAAGCATGAAAACCAATTGAGTTGTCTTAATTGCTCATAGTCATATAATCAAGAAAACATTATATATTAAAATAATCCTAAAGTTAAGAACAATCAAACCATAATACTAGATTGGGTTACATCAGTGCCCTAAGAGAGGAATTAGCTACTCATAACGATGTCGGATATCATCTGTGTTGAGTTCATCTCCATCGTCACGGACGGCACTTCTCTTCTCAGGATCTTCACTTCTAAGGTTGTAGAAACCCTAAAAGTTACCATGCTACCAACTTTCTGAATAACACCATAATAAGACTTGAAATTTTGGACCTCTTCTATCAAGGCTTACGCCTTTTGTTATAGAAGAAAATAAGGATCTGGTGGGCTTTTAGGTCTTTTGGCCTATCTGGGATAAGATACGGCTGATAAAGAGAACAATCCCGTACTTTAAATCTGACATGTCATGGAAGGCTCGAGCTTTAGGAATAGAGGCTCGAGCTTTAGGAACAAGGCTCCAGTTTCTCTGGATTGATGCTCGAGCTTCAAAAATTGGTGCTCGATCCTTACTTTAACACTTAGCCAATTTTTTTCAACTATTTTCTGAAGCGTCTTTTTCTTCAACACTTAGAATATTTTTGGGACTAAAATCTTTTAACATTGCTCAATCCAAGCTTTATGGGCTCAAGCACTAGGTACCAGGCTCGAGCATTTGGGATTCCAGGCTCGAGTCTCAAGTGATAGTGCTCGATCCTAAAGGTGAGGCATGTGACCTGGGAGCATAGCCTTTCAATTAAAATCAACTCTTCAACTTTCGACGCCTCATGCTCGAGCTTGAGGGTCAAGGCTCGAGCGCCCTTAGGTAAGGCTCGAGCACCCAAGGTTGGGGTTCGAGCATCAAGGTACAAGGCTCGAGCTTTAATGCCTTGTTAACTTTTCTTCTTTTCTTTGTTGCAAGGCTCGAGCATCATCACTTAGGCTCAAGCTCTGGGGCTTAAATTACTTCAAACTTCACCATTTAAGCTCTCGGCTTGCTCTGAATGACCGGCAACGACTCTGTAAGCTTCAATATCATCGTAAAGTCCCGGTTTTAACCATTTCTCTGGGAAAGTACCTGTAAACACACATTAACCATAAATTAGTCTAACTATGGATAGAAGTATCACTTTAAGCCTTAACATACGTATATTTAGGGGCTCGAATATGCATATATTCAGTGCTCATCACACCCCCAAACTTACATATTACTAGTCCTTTAGCAATACAGAACTAAAAAGCAACTTTTGTGGGAATCACGGTTGCATTTAGCCTATGCAACAAGCCTTTAAACCCTTAGTGTTGGCCTAAGGATTTTTATCTAAAGGTCAAGCTTATTTTTGATGATTACAAACCATTAATGATGTTTATGTACTAATATTTTCATTGAGTTATATATAGTTCATATCTTATATGATGAGCTAGATGAGCCATTTCAAGCATTCAAGTACTCAAGCTATGGACTCAATGAAGCCTTAAAGATTGCAAGAAATCAAAGAAAGACTTAAACTTCAAAGATCAATCAAATAATTTCAAGGAAGAAAACAAGTCTTCATCAAGCTCAAAAGATCATGGTCAGGGAATGGAGAAAAGGGTAGATAGGATGGTGAGAGCTTTAGATTTAAATGTTAAAGCATATTTGAATATCTTCTGAAGCTCAAGTTTTTAGGTTCATGCATATTTTCTCTAAAAATCAGTTTTTAGAAGGCCTAAAATCTTTCCATGAACTTTACTTATGCATGCTCTCATAATAGGAAGTGCACAGAACAAGACTTGTTTCATTTTTAGTCTTACACAAGGATTGGAGCCGCCTCCCAAATATTGGAGCCTGCTCTTTGTAGCCAAATTGTGTGTCGTAGAATGCATTTTGTGAATTGGAGCCTCCTCCCAGTTATTGGAGCCGCCTCCCATTTATTGGAGCCTCCTCCAATTTTTTGAAGAGCCGGCTCTTCTAGATTATTTGAATCTTCAACGGCACTTTTTTGCATTTAAGACTTCCAACTACTTCTAACAGACATATTAAGCCTCGGTTGTCTATATAAAAAAGGCTCATTTTACTGAAGCAACACACCACTGAATAATACATTCAAGAGAGCATTCAAGAGCATTCAATAAGCCATTAAATTCTTCTTTGAGCTTTCACTTTCAACCATCACTACATTCTCTCATCCTAGAACTTGAGCTTTATTACTATTCTGATATTCTCTAGTTATGAGCTTACACTTGTATATCTATTGAGAGAGATTCTTGTATTTCATTTGCAAACTTTGCTACAATCTTGTAAGGGTTGGTGTGACCCAAAAGAAGCCTAGGAGAAGGGTGTTCTCCTAGCAAGGAAAAGAAGCAAGGTTTTGCTTCAAATTTGAAGGTTTACTCTCCACCATTAAGGAGAAGCTCTAGTGAATTTGGGAAGTCTCAAGGGGGATCTTGAGCCGAGGAGTAGGAGTTTCCGAACCTCGCTAAATCATCGAGTTCATTGTTTGCATTTTCCTATCTCTATCTCTTTTATACTTGTGCTATATATTGCTTAAATTTTTTCAATTAATCATTGCATAATAGTTGTTGTAAAACAAATTTCATAAATTGCGAAAATTGGCCATTGACTCTATTCACCCCCCCTCTAGAGTCAATTAGTGGTTAACAATTGGTATCAGAGCCTAATCTCTAGAAAAAGATTAATCATCTTAGAGAATGATCATGGCCAATACAAATTTTCATCAAGAAGGTCAATCTAACAATAGACCCCCTTGGTTTGATGGAAGTGACTACAACTATTGGAAAATCAAAATGAGAGCATTCTTAAGAGGCATAGATGTAGATGTTTGGAAAGCCATAGAAAAAGGAGACCATGTTCCAACCAAGATAGTAGAGGGTGAAAATGTTCGAACACCCGATATTGAATGGACCCTCAATGACCGTAGGCTTATACAATGTAATGTCAAGGCTATCACTAATCTCTATTGTGCCTTAAGCAAAGACGAATTCAATAGAATTTCGAATTACGAAACGGCTAAAGAAATTTGGGATAAACTTAAAGTTACCTATATAGGTACTAGTCATGTTAAGGAATCCAAAATGAATATGCTTGTCCATAAATATGAACTTTTTACCATGAATAATAAAGAAACTATTAGTGAAATGTACTCTCGTTTTACTAACAATGTTAATCCTTTGAAAGCTCTTGGAAGAAAATATACATCATCCAACAATGTAAGAAAAATCCTTAGATCTTTGCCAAAGAATTGGGAAGCAAAGAAGACCGCCATCCAAGAAGCCAAAGATCTTAACACACTTCCCATTGACGAACTCATTGGTTCATTAATGGCTTACGAGCTAGAAATGAATGATAGAGATGAAGAAACTCAAAAGAAGGATATAGCTCTACAAGTTACTACCAAAGAAGTTGCAATTGATAAGGCTCCTCATGATGAAGAAAAAGAAGAAGTTGCTCTCATTACCAAAACCGTGAGAAGAATCCTTCAAATGAAGAAGTTCCAAAAGAGCAACAACTTCAAAAGAAATGGGTCATCTAGTGAGCAAGGAAAAAGAGAAGCACCTACTTGCTTCCATTGTGGAAAACCGGGGCATTTCAAATCCGATTGCTATGCCTATAAAAATGAAAAAGGAAAGGAAAAAGAAAGGAAAGGCCATGTAAGCTACATGGGAGGATGATGATTCAAATGGATCCGAAAGTGACGATGAACTCAATGAATTGGTTAATCTTTGCCTTATGGCCGATGACGATGAGGTAAATTCTAATCATGACTCATTTGATTTGGAAACTACTTATGATGAATTGGTTGATGCACACAATTACTTGCTAGATACCTTTAGAGAATTGCATGATGAATTAGGCAAAATGGTTAAAAAATGTGCTACTCTAAAAAGGGAAAAGAATATCATCTCTCAAAACCTTGAAAAATTTCAACTTGAAAATGAAGCTTTGAAAAAGGAAAAAGAATTAGCTAAAGAATCGGTTTCAATAGATTTAATTTCTGAAAATAAATCATTAAAAATTATAATTGAAGATCAAATTGAGACTTTAGCAAAATTCACAAAAGGTAGAGAAAATTTGGGTCTTATACTTGGAAAGCAAAGAAATGCTTATGCCAAGGATAGACTTGGATTTGATCCTCACAACAAAGATTCTTGTTTATTGAAAAAGAGAGAACCTTTGAACAATTACTTTGTTAAAAATTCCTCTTTTAGTCCACAATGTAATTATTGTAAAAAAATAGGACATAAGATCAATCATTGTCCTATTAGGCCATGTAGGACAAAAGAAGTTTGGGTTATTATAGGGACTTATACACCTCTTCCTAACTCTTATGGACCCAAGAGAATGTGGGTACCAAAAGAAGATTATTCAAATTCCTTTTGTAGGTTTGCTTGAAGTCTCCATATTTATCCAAGGACAAAGGGTTTCTTGATAGCGGATGCTCAAGGCATATGACGGGAGATCAATCAAAATTTCACTCCATCAAACCTCATAAAGGAGGAAGCGTCACATTCAGTGACAATTCAAAAGGCAAGGTCATTGGCATTGGAACTATTGGTATCTCCTCCTCCTTATCTATTGATGATGTGTTACTTGTTAAGGGCTAAAAACATAACCTATTTAGTATTAGCCAATTATGTGATAAAGGATATGATGTTTTGTTTAAATCGGACAAATGCATTGTCGAAAAGGATAATGTTGAAGTTTTCCATGCTCTAAGAAATGGTAATGTATATTCTTTGCTTTTATGTGAACTACACGATCAAGATGTCAAGTGTCTTGTATCCTCAAATGAGAATAGTTGGTTGTGGCATAGAAGGTTAGGTCATGCTAGTATGGATTTGATTTCAAAACTATCTAAGAATAAATTGGTCAAAGGCCTCCCAAAGACTAATTTTTCTAAAGATAAAACTTGTAGCGCATGCCAAATAGACAAACAAATCAAGTCATCATTTAAAAGGAAAAAGGATATAACGACTTCAAGACCACTAGAATTAATTCATATGGACTTATTCGGTCCGGAGAGAATTGCTAGTCTTGGTGGAAAACTCTATGCATTTGTCATTGTGGATGACTTCTCTAGATTCACTTGGGTATTTTTCCTTACACATAAAAATGAGGTTCATACAATCTTTACTAAATTTTGTAAGAGAGTCGAAAACGAAAAAGAATGTAAGATCAAGTCCATTAGAAGTGATAGAGGTAGAGAGTTTGACAACCAAGATGTGGAAAGATTTTGTGATGAAAATGGATACAATCATAATCTTTCGGCTCCTAGAACTCCTCAACAAAATGGAGTTGTTGAAAGGAAAAATAGGTCTCTCCAAGAAATGGCTAGGACTATGTTAAATGAACATAATTCTCCTAGATCTCTATGGGCCGAAGCTGTTAGTACCTCATGCTATGTCATAAATAGAGTCATCATTAGAAAACTCCTTAATAAGACTCCTTATGATCTTTGGAACAAAAGGAAACCAAATGTTGGATACTTTAAAGTCTTTGGGTGTAAATGCTTCGTGTTAAATGACAAAGATAATCTAGGAAAATTTGAACCTAAATCAGATGAAGGCATTTTCCTAGGATACTCTTCTCGTAGCAAAGCATTTAGAGTGTTTAACAAAAGAACACGAGTGGTTGTGGAATCAATACATGTTGTATTTGATGAATCACCATTATCCCCTCTTAGATGCTCATTGGATGAAAATGAAGATGTGATTGAGATTGAAAAGAATGTTGAAAATCTTGATTTAAATGGTCCTTCTCATAAAGATCTCTCCAAAGATGTTCCAAAAGAAAGTCACTCTCATGAAGACACTCCTTCTAAGGCTTGGAAGCAAGTGCTTAATCATCCAATAAATCAAATTATCGGTGATCCATCTAAAGGTGTAAGAACTAGATCTCAAATGAGTAATATTTGCAATTATGTAGCTTTTGTTTCCCAACTTGAACCAAAAAATATTCATGAAGCTGAAAATGATGAATCTTGGCTTTTGGCCATGCAAGAAGAACTTAACCAATTCGAAAGAAATAAAGTTTGGCTTTTGGTTCCAAGGCTTAAAGACAAAACTATCACTGGCACAAAATGGGTATTTAGGAACAAAAAGGATGAATCGGGAATCATAGTAAGAAACAAGGCAAGGCTTGTTGCTCAAGGATATAATTAAGAAGAAGGAATTGATTATGAGGAATCCTTTGCCCCCGTAGCTAGACTTGAAGCTATAAGAATGCTCCTTGCTTTTGCATCCCATAAGAACTTCAAGTTATATCAAATGGATGTAAAAAGTGCTTTCTTAAATGGTATCATTGAAGAAGAAGTATATGTTGATCAACCACCGGGCTTTGAAAGCTTTAATTACCCAAACCATGTTTTTAAATTATCAAAAGCCTTGTATGGTTTGAAACAAGCTCCAAGAGTTTGGTATGAAAGACTAAGTGGTTTTCTACTTGTTAATGGTTTTATTAGAGGTAAAATTGATAATACTCTTTTCACTAAAACCATCGATAACAACTTATTGGTCATTCAAATTTACGTTGATGATATTATCTTTGGATCAACCAATAGTGTGATATGTGAAAAGTTTGCTTCTAGTATGCAAAATGAATTCGAAATGAGCATGATGGGTGAACTTACTTTTTTCCTAGGATTGCAAATCAAACAAACACTTGATGGCATTTTTGTTTGCCAATCTAAGTATGTTAAAGTTTTGCTAAAGAAATTTGGCTTGGAGGAAGTCAAACATGCCAATACTCCAATGAGCTCATCTTTGAAACTTGATAAAGATGAAAAAGGCACTGATTTAGATATTAAAAAATACAGAGGTATGATTGGTAGTCTCTTATATCTAACCGCAAGTAGACCGGATATCATGTTTAGTGTAAGTTTATGTGCTCGTTTTCAATCTTGTCCTAAAGAATCTCATTTATGTGCCGTTAAACGAATCTTTCGCTATTTGAGCTATACCACATTCTTGGGACTTTGGTATCCTAGACATACATCATTTGACCTTGTTGGTTACTCGGACGCTGATTTTGGTGGATGCAAAGTTGATAGAAAAAGTACTAGCGGGACTTGTCACTTCATTGGACAATCATTAGTATTTTGGTCTTGCAAGAAACAAAATTCCATAGCTCTATCAACGGCGGAAGCTGAGTATATTGCAGCCGGTAGTTGTTGCGGTCAAACACTTTACATTAAACAACAACTAGAAGACTTTGGACTCTATTTTGATCACATTCCTATTATGTGTGATAATACAAGTGCAATATGCATCTCTAAAAATCCTATTCAGCATTCAAGAACAAAGCATATAGATATTAGATACCATTTTCTTAGGGATCATGTTTTAAGGGTGATATTGATCTTATATTTGTGACTACTTAAAAGCAATTAGCTGACATCTTCACAAACCCACTCCAAGAGGAGAGATTCTGTCTACTCAGAAGAGAAATTGGAATGATCACAGAGCAGAATGTCATGCAGTGAAGTAGCAGCAGCAGAGCCGGCTCCAATCTAAATAAGAGCCGCTTCTATAGAAAACAAGAGCCGGATCATCTCATTCAAGAGCCGCCTCTCCAACCTACATCCAAGAAAATCACAAATCCTAACTCTCGGTATCTCTAGAGCCGGATCACCAAATTTCATGAGCCGGCTCCCCAAAACCTGCATCCAAGTCCTAACTCTCGGGATCTCTCCAAAAATCAAGAGCTGGCTCTAAAAAGCTCTTAAGCCGGCTCCAATTTCCCATGAGCTGGCTCCAATCAGGTATGTCTCTCTTAAATCCTCTCGGCAGTAGCATTTTAGGCATTATATTCACCAATTCCAGAGAGCATAAACCGTGAGAGCTCCTTCACCATGAGTATGAGTGCTTCAAATTTTAAGGTCTCAAAATGATTTCATCCATCATATAATATCAAGTGGCCTTTATTCTGCATCCTAATTCATTCTCCTCTCATTGTTGTGCAAGAATTTCCTCATCTCAGGTAAAAACTTCAACCTCATTTGTTCTCCTTTCTTCATTATTTCGTCTATCATATATATGTATTGATCCATGCTTTGATGTAATACTCCATGAATTGCTTTAAACTCATCTTAAATTGAATTTTGTTGCATGAATTCCTTTCATTTTTGAACAAAATTTTGGTTTAATCTCCTTTACATTACATGTTCAAACCCTAGAAATGTCATATTTAGATCCAAAATTTTGGTCCTGCTTCATGAATCTAAGCATTTTCTTGTGGATTATGTTGAATTTCCCTCTTGGGTTTACATTTCCATAATATTTTACCAATTCCACATGAATTGTCATAATTGATTCAACATTTCTCAAGACTTAATTTTCTATCAAACCCTAGAAAATTAATACTTTCAGCAAATTTTTTTTGGGGGTTGCTTTGTGAATTCATTTCTTTTTAATTTTATTCCATTAAAATTCCATTCTAAGTCTACATTTCAAAATTCATTTTTCAAAATCCAACGACAATCGCATTGTTGCTCACAATTTTTTTTGGGTTTTCAAACATAGTTTATTTTATTGTTTTGTTCTCCAAATTGTCTAGATATGAAAATTTTTTTTTCAAAGTCTTTTGAAAATGCCTCCATATCTTTCAAAATTAATATAAGTTTAGTTTTTAAATTGTGACTTGTTTAGGTCCCTACTGAGTTTCCATGGCATCATCCTCCCGTAGAAGGAATCCTTCTCGTGGCAAAACTAGGATCACTCAATCTCATGACTCTATCCCAAATGAACAAACTCCTCCTCCAAGTCCAATTCAAATTTCTGCCACAAAGTTATATAGAACTCCTACTCACAAGAGGCTATATGAGAAAGAATTTCTTCATAGGAAAGTGGCCAAAGGAAAGGTTCTGTCACACACAATTTGTGATGACCTCAACCTCAACACCTACAAACTTTTTAATGCTATTGGCCTTGGGTCATTTGTTGGGATGAAAAACAAGTTTTATCCAAGACTTGTTCAGTTATTCTACACCCACCTTGAGAAAATGCCTGGTGTAGAGAAGTTACAATGCTATGTGGTTGGAGTGGAATTCGATCTTGATGTTAGAAGCATTTCCAAAATCTTTCATTTTATGGATGATGGTATTCAATTCTACTCTCCTCAAAAATGGTTCACTGGGAAAGATTTTGACAAACTAGCAGCCATTCGCCAAATGAGCTATGATTCACGCACTACCAATATCAAAGAAGTCAAATCCAAACAATTGACTATGGAAGCTCGCTTGATCCACAAAATTATTGCATACTCCATTCTTCCTAAAACCGGCAGTCGCTCAAAAGTCTCTCGCATGGAAATCTTTCTGATTTGGTGTGTCTTAAATGGAAAAGATTTTGACTTGGCCTACATTATCTTTCATCACATGTTGGCATGCAAGAAAAAGAAAAAGACGCCACTCCACTATGCCATGGTTCTCACTCACATTTTCATGGCTAACAAAATTCCACTTGACAAAAGTGAATCAGCCAAACTAGGCCCAAGAGATATCCTTGATGCTTTCAATCTAGACACAATGGGGCTAAAAAGGGATCCCGATGGTATGTGGTTTTATCCTAGGCAGAGAAGATTCGAAGAGGCTAGAGCTCGTGGAGAAGAGATTGAGGATGTTGATGATGGGGATGAGGAAGAACATGAAAGCAATGACAGTGCTGAAGATGAGGATGTTCCAGTTGCACATCGCTCAAATCATGATCTTTTATTGGAACTTCTAAATGTTTCTCGTCAAAATCAAGCCACTCTTTAAGAACAACAAACCACTCTTGAACACCAACAACAACAACTTAACGAAGTGCTTATGACTGTCACTTATGTCAGTGAAGACTTTGAAGCCTTTCGAAAAGGCCTTGAACCCCCTCCTCCTTCTACTTAGAACAATATCACCTCGTCTAAAAACTCTTTTTGTGCACTCACTTGTTTTATCTGCTTTACAGAAGCCTCTTTTAGCTATGTTTTTACTTATGTCGTTTTTCTTTTGAAGTCTTTATCATAATCTATGCTTTTATCTAACATCTGCTAGTTATGTTCATATTTTCCTTATCTACTGTTTTGACTTCTGTCATCTATAAAATGACATATTTCCTATTTTATTGCCCTTTAAATTCTCATTGTCTAATAGTTCATGAATTGGCATGTATTTTCTCTTTCATAGAAGTAGACTTTTTGAGATGACAAAGGGGGAGAAAGATGTGTTATTATGCTATGTGTCTACTCTACTTTTTATATATATCTTGATTGATGCATATTGATAGGGGGAGACTTATAAAAATATCTGTAAAAAGTTAAATGAAATCAAGCATGATATGATACTTTAGATATGCTTATTGATAGGGGGAGCTCTCTTTCAAATACAACTCTACTTTGTCAATAAACACATCAATGTTTTGTCATCATCAAAAAGGGGGAGATTGTTGGCCTAAGGATTTTTATCTAAAGGTCAAGCTTATTTTTGATGATTACAAACCATTAATGATGTTTATGTACTAATATTTTCATTGAGTTATATATAGTTCATATCTTATATGATGAGCTAGATGAGCCATTTCAAGCATTCAAGTACTCAAGCTATGGACTCAATGAAGCCTCAAAGATTGCAAGAAATCAAAGAAAGACTCAAACTTTAAAGATCAATCAAATAATTTCAAGGAAGAAAGCAAGTCTTCATCAAGCTCAAAAGATCATGGTTAGGGAATGGAGAAAAGGGTAGATAGGATGGTGAGAGCTTTAGATTTAAATGTTAAAGCATATTTGAATATCTTCTGAAGCTCAAGTTTTTAGGTTCATGCATATTTTCTCTAAAAATCAGTTTTTAGAAGGCCTAAAATCTTTCCATGAACTTTACTTATGCATGCTCTCATAATAGGAAGTGCACAGAACAAGACTTGTTTCATTTTTAGTCTTACACAAGGATTGGAGCCGCCTCCCAAATATTGGAGCCTGCTCTTTGTAGCCAAATTGTGTGTCGTAGAATGCATTTTGTGAATTGGAGCCTCCTGTGATACCCCCTAATTTTGGAACACGGATTGATCAAGTCCGCGCACAAAATCAAGGGATATCAAAACAATTTAAGTATTTAACAAGCACAGAATACAAAGATGAATAATAAAGAATAAATAAACCGCTGAAGAAAACTAATAAATAAATATTACTTAATGATTCTCCAACAATTACAATTCGGAAATCCCATAACTCAAGGACCCCTTAAACATTATCCAATAATCCAATACTATTTAAAAGTACACAAGATGAATAGACGAATGACAGTCTCCCAGCTGCGGATCCTCAACCTCGAGACTGGAACCTCTAATAACCTGAAAAATAAATCGTGGGTTAAACCCTACGAGCAAGTTCACTCTACCAGGCCTCTGAAAACCAATAAGCAGATCATCTCTGATCAAAACCAAACCTAATAAAGTTTTAACTTTAATAAAGCACGATATACATGTCTATATATAATTATATATACTATACTAATCACATCCATTAATAGGTTTATTAAATTTCCATACCTATTAAATAATTATTAAAATAATATTCATACCTAGACCAATCTACCATTTCATTTTATAAAAACTCCTTTGACCTTAATCCCATCCTAGTCAGTTGTTTAATCATTTAAACAACAAATTATAATAAAAGAAATACTCTATTTAATCCCAACCCGATAATGATTTTAATTGTTTAAATCACATATCCAAAATCCAAGTTTTGACAAATCATCCACGTCTTCCCCAATATTATTTTATTAATGTAAAATAATACACTAACCAGTAAGTACTAAACTATTCTCATTTAAGAATATCTAACCCTAATCCAATCCATACATACAACAACTATAGATGATATTTTAATCATCTAACACATAACAACGTAATTATGCTTTGGCAAATCAACCATGCCATTGTAAATATTTTTATTTATATATTGGCAATTCAACCATGCCTCCATAAGTATATTTATTTATACATTGGCAATTCAACCATGCCTCCGTGTATGTATATTTATACATTGGCAATTCAACCATGCCTCCACAGGTATATTTATTCATACATTTAATTAGCAATTCATCCATGCTTTCCATATATGTATTCTATTCATACAAATATTTAGGTAATATATTTAATCATTTGACAATTCATCCATGCCCACACTTTAACCATGAATTAACTTTAAAATTAGCAATACGCTAAATCATACATAGCCATCACATGCATATTATACGCATATCATTAATTTAACAACCAGCCTATTAAGATATGCCAAATAAGAATGATAATATTAATCATCTTAAATGATTTATATATATATATACCTACACATATGTTATTTAATGTATTTATGTGTTTAACACCTTCTTTAATAATCCTTGATTATTTAAAATCAATATACATACATACATACATATATATATATTCATCCTTCCATACAACTCATAGACAAATTAAACTATATATACACATATATAAATAATTATATATATATATATATATATATATATATATATACACACACACTTCCTTCCATAATAAATTATTAATTTATTATATTTACACAAATTAGTGCAACTAAATATGTCAGAAATAGTTTCCTTTAAATACTCCATATTGGTTTAAATAGTTTTCCAACACTTTCTCACTAAAACATAAATATCTCCTAGTAGGATGGGAATCTGATAATAAAATTGGTACAATTGGAAAGAAGACGAAAAATCCTTGAATTTGAGCTCAAGAATGACCCAATTTCGATTTAAAATGACTAAGTTATGACCGTTTTAATTTCTAGTGTCGAATTAGGCCAACATAGTTTCCCACGCGCGCCCACGTGCTTACTATGCACTTGCACGCGCTGGATTCAAGCCTCCTTGTGTGCTGGTATTGGCTAAGCTCTTTCAGCTACCGTGAGCTCACCACACTGAATCCATCACTTCCTTTATGCCGCATCCAATGGTCATAAATGAGTGCGCAAATGAACACGCTCACACTAGATTATTTTCTATTAACTAGAATAGATCTAAGGTCCAGATCAGCGAGTGCACCATCTTCTCATGGTCTGCAATACACCAAATAATCCCATAGTTGACCAGACCACTTCTATGGTCCAGATACACATGCGCACCAAAGTTTTATGCGCCGCGATGCACCATATCAATTCACATAAGTTTAATTAATCAAATGGCCCTAATTGGCGTATACACCCTATTATCCTACACCGCGCCGCACTGGATCAATTCTTTATTGTGCCGCCGCTCCACATGCGCCAGTTACCTAGTATATATATATATATATATATATATATCCTAACAAATAATAGGAAAATAAATCCTAATAAATTCCTAAAAATATCATAAAAATTCCAGAAAATTACAGAACAATTCTAGAAAATAAAGAAACCATAATTAACTCTCTTGGGTCACAAATCCACCTATAGATTGATTTTAAAATATACATAACACCTATATATATCAATTAAAATCCAATAATCTAAAAATCAAATATAATAGTTTATACTTTTTAATTATTCCGATCTAACCATAATTTTTAAACAAATAAATTTAATTAAAGTCTTGATACTCAAGGTGAAATCCTTATGAGTTCTAAGAGGAAAGTTAGAGAAAACTCGCCTGAAGGTTTCGAAACGAAACCGACGCTTTAAGCTTTAATTATCTCTTCCAATTCCGACGTCCTCCTTTTCAGATCCGACCTCCTCCTTGTCAGCCCTTCTTCTTCCTCTCTCTCTGTCTGTTTTATTTTTCTAACGTGTAAAACCTTTAACCCTAAAGCCTTATGTGTATTTTTATACACCTTAAATTCCAAATCCTATTCCAACTAGTATTATGAATTAAAATAATAATCTTTAAATAATTTATATCTATAAACATATATATATATATATATATATATATATATAAATATATATTCCTTCCATAATTAACCCATTAGTTAATTAAATCATATATACATATATATATCAATAAATATATATATCTATACATATATCTTTCCATAACAATTATGAATTAATTATATTTATATATAATTATAAATATATATATATATATATATATATATATATATTTATAATTAATACAAAAGTGATCATTTAAATAATTAAATAACCACCGGCCTTCATTAAGTAATCCAATAAGGTTTCATACAAACCCAAGACCACATCTTTTGGTCCAACTTTCCTTAAACCCAATCCAATTAATTTAAATAAATAAGATAATTAATTAAATACTAAAATTAAAATAACTAATTACATGAAGCACATAAACAAACAAGAATTTACAACTAAGTCACACAATACCAATAAAATCAACACACCAATAATTCAATCAATAATCAACCACACAAACAATCAATCATCATACATAATCACGAAATATAACTTAATTAAAATAAGATAATTAATCTAGCACTCAATAAAATAAAATAAATCATTGAAAAATAAAATAAAATAATTAATCCTAATTAATAAATCCTTTAAAAATATCGGGGTATTACACCTCCTCCCAGTTATTGGAGCCGCCTCCCATTTATTGGAGCCTCCTCCAATTTTTTGAAGAGCCGGCTCTTCTAGATTATTTGAATCTTCAACGGCACTTTTTTGCATTTAAGACTTCCAACTACTTCTAACAGATATATTAAGCCTCGGTTGTCTATATAAAGAAGGTTCATTTTACTGAAGCAACACACCACTGAATAATACATTCAAGAGAGCATTCAAGAGCATTCAATAAGCCATTAAATTCTTCTCTGAGCTTTCACTTTCAACCATCACTACATTCTCTCATCCTAGAACTTGAGCTTCATTAATATTCTGATATTCTCTAGTTGTGAGCTTACACTTGTATATCTATTGAGAGAGATTCTTGTATTTCATTTGCAAACTTTGCTACAATCTTGTAAGGGTTGGTGTGACCCAAAAGAAGCCTAGGAGAATGGTATTCTCCTAGCAAGGAAAAGAAGCAAGGTCTTGCTTTAAATTTGAAGGTTTGCTCTCCACCATTAAGGAGAAGCTCTAGTGAATTTGGGAAGTCTCAAGGGGGATCTTGAGCCGAGGAGTAGGAGTTTCCGAACCTCGCTAAATCACCGAGTTCATTGTTTGCATTTTCCTATCTCTATCTCTTTTATACTTGTGCTATATATTGCTTAAATTTTTTCAATTAATCATTGCATAATAGTTGTTGTAAAATAAATTTCATAAATTACGAAAATTGGCCATTGACTCTATTCACCCCCCCTCTAGAGTTAATTAGTGGTTAACACTTAGGTTACCCCTAATGGACGAGTTATAGTCTCGTGAGGGTTTCCAGTGAAGATACCCACAAACTTCTCAAATCAGTGCCTTAATTGCACAGCAAACTCATTCAAGCCTATTTTCAAATCATAGCATCCCTGCAGTTCATTAATTAGTCAAATATGGCAAGTATACAAATTATGTAATCAGAAAAACTTTTGACTTCCAATTTCAATTAAGCCACCATGGTCCCCACATATCAGTTTAATCATTCATTCAACAATCTTAATCTCTAAAACATTTTTCAAAAGTGATCATTCAATTTAATGTGTGGCTTACTGTCCATACTTGCATTTATCCCTTGCTATTCCTCAATTCACAGGCAGACTTTTCAAATTTCAACTTTCAAGGCATTTTTATTTTTCTTACAGGTATGCATTTCTTCGAAAAGGATACTGTGCAATGTTCAGGCCTATTAAGCTTTCTAAATCACCCATGTAACGAACTTTTAGCCAATGACTCCCAGACTAGATGGTCTTAGGGCATTAAGTGTTGAAACACCCCTAAGGACTTAATTGTTCAAGTAATCTATACAACTTAAACCACTTATGTAACAAGCTTTCAACTAATGACTCCCAGACCAGATGGTCTTAGGGTATTAGGTGTCAGAACACACCCCTAAGGACTTAATCACTCAAGCAATCTAAGTACAAACCTGAACTTGATCCTTTTCTACTTTTTCTTCATTTTTTTTTTTTTTTCATTTACATTGGTGAAGAATTTTTCTTTTATTGTATTGCATACATACCATTTTTTTCTGTTTCTTTTCTATATATATTTTTTAATGCCTTAATCATCAAAATTATCAGAGTATACGACAATCAACAGAGTCAAACATATGCTTATATCATCAGCTATCTAATCATATCCTTGTGTAAGCAAAAATTTAAATTTTCCAACACAACCTTACCCCCAAACTTAGTGTGCACATTATCCTTAATGTGGGAGAATAGAAGAAAGTTAGAAAGATATTATTATACAAGCAGACCAGCAAAGATATGACAAAATAATGCACAGACGGGTAAAAAGAGTTTCTAGTATCTCCTTCTTCAACATAATGGTTCCTCTCAAAACCACCCAATGGTGGTGTCAGTCAAATCACCCCCAAAGTTAATCTATTGTATCAGGCAAAATCAATAAACTCCAATACACATCAGAGTATCAAGTATATGGAGTAAGCATAGAAAATAACATAATGAACTAAAATATTAACACGAGGAGAATATAAGCAAAAAACATGTATATATATCAGAAATCAGTATAATGCTTTTGAAAGAAAGACTTAGGGCAGGTATACATCATATGGAAATAAATACAGCAAAAGACTGCCCTAGTCAACAAAAATACAAAAAAACCTTAACAAGCTAATCTGTAGGTGGTGGTGGTGGATCAGAAGAAGTAGATGGAGCGGACAGAGTACGGCGCAGTAACTCCTCTAATATGCTCTGCTGCGCAGTCAGCATCTGCTACAGCACCATCTGGCCATCCTGCAGCTCGATCACTCTGGCTTGTAAAGCTCTAATCTCAGCTTGAGAAGAACTCTCAAGCTGGGCTGCAGGAGTGGGCCTCCTCCTAATCTGGGGCCGGGTATCAGAGAGATCCATTTCCTCATCTGTAGCCTTCTCATCATCACTTCTCCTTGTAGTAACTGCAGTATAACCCGTGTCAGCAAACTCCACTACTTTGCAGTGATGTTCTGGCATGTGTCGCCACACTTTATGTAATACCCCTAATTTTAAAAGGATAATCCTGGTATTTTATTTAATTGCTGTATTTATATTTTTAATTTATTTATTTGGCCATTTGCTTTATTGTTTTAGTTATTGTTAATTAGTTAAGGTAATTGCAGTATTTATTTATTTATTTGTTTTATTTAATTGTTATTATTTATTTGTGTATTGGTTTACTTATTTTCTTCCATTGGTGTATGCTTATGTGGAAAATGAATTGAGTGTATTATTTATTTTATTTGAATTAACTGGTATGTTTAATTAAATTAGTTTTGTTTATTGCAATTGTTTAATTAGGGTTCTTTTAGAAGTTACGGTTGTTAGCCGACGTAGATTTTCAATAGGGTTTTCTATGGGCCGACTAGGATTCATGGTAGGGTTTGGATTGAACTTAGGTTTTGTATAAACCTATAAATATAAGTATTAAGTTCTACCTAGGGTTTTAGAAAACCATATTCACGACAGTGAGGCAGAGAAGGAACAAAGGAGGATTACGGTAGTTCGCCGGAGAAACTTAAAAAGACGACGTTAGGATTTTGAACCGAATCTCAAAGGCAAGTTCTAATCCTAGCTCTTTTCTTTTGGCTCGTGTTCTTTACATGTCTAATACAACTCCAGGAAGATAATAATGATTTAAAATTAAACAACGTTTTCATGTCTCTGTGTTTTAATACTGCTCGTAGTCGTAAGATTTTGTACTGCTTGTTTTGAGGTTTTCTTGTATAATCTTTAATTGAATGCATGTAAATTGATGTATATAGGGTTTTAATTAAATTGGAACATATGGGATACAATAGAATTAATCTGGATTATAGGGTTGAATGCTTTAAACGGTGAGTGTTCAAGAATCAACAATTGCTTCGTTTTAAGTTTTATTGCATAGTTGTGTTCTGATGGATTGATTGAATAAAGTATTTAATTGCCTCTTGATCATGTTGGAACCTAATTTAAACCTCTAAGAACCATAGGAATGGAAGTCAGTTCATCAGAAACTCGCTGGAATTGAAAACGACGAAGAACAGGAAGAGAGACGACTCATTTTTGGAAAGAGCAGGCTCTTCTGGACAAAGAACAAGCTCCATGGAATCATGGAGCAGGCTCTAGGGGTCTTGGAGCAGGCTCCAAGCTTAGTAGAGCCAGCTCCAAGCTTAAAAGAGAAGGCTCCCTCTTTGAAGGAGCAGGCTCTTTCGTCGGGCTTTCGTTTTTTTTTTCGGCGACTGTTTTGGCTACGATGCTTGGAATTTGGAGTTTTTAGATTCTGTTAGAAGCTATATTAGAGTGTTTAGAGATGTTCTAAGCCTTGTTAAACTTTCAGAGAGTAGGTGACACAAAAATAAATCAACTGGAGTTTACACTTGAACCGTAGACAATGTTTAAATAAGCTAGTTTACTGTTCTTGGTTGTAAAGGATTTTAAATTTTGCATAACTTGGAATAGAAATTCTCCGTGATATATTACGGATAATATATTTCAATAATGTCAAATAAGCATGCGAATTTACAGATAACTACTGGTTTTGATGTTTGTATTTGAACTTTAGATAATTTTAATAAATTAGGTTACTGTTTCTGGAATGAAAGGATTTTAAATTGTTCAATCTTAGTTCCAGTATTATAAAAATAAGCATGTGAAATTATATATCCTTCCATGCTTACTTTGATTTAATTGATTTACATGTATGGCTTGTAGTATCAATTATTGGATTTTGCGGAGTAGTGTTGAATAAGCCTATTAATATACAAAATGTTATCATGCTTAATATGAAATAGTTGACGCTTATGTTTAATATTTCTATTATTAACTGTGGAAATTATGGAACTGTTGATATTTACATTTATAGACTATATTATCAACTGCTGGATATTTGGATTGTATGCACCGGTATGGGACGGTGGCATACTAGGTTTGGATTAGCTCATATTGCTAAGTCCTACTTATTTTGGAATAAAGGTATGGATTATAATAAATAGAGTCCTCCTTATATGTTAGTCTGTATGGCTGACTACACTGAACGACTAATTGGATTTCTTACGGATGGATAAGAACAGATTTTAAATATATTTTTATGGTACCGTGATTTGAGCTTGAGTCTCAGAGTCGACGGTTAGGGAGCGTATATGCAGTAGGATGCATAGCTGGCTATGTTGGTTGAGGTATATCCTATTAGGCTTAGGTAGTCATGCCTACTCAGGTGCGTTTTGCATGTTGCCTTCTATTCAGGTTGAGACCCGCATCATAGTCCAGTGAGAGTCCATAGTGTGGATATATATATATACATGGATTATAAAGCTATTGTTGAGTTGGTTAGAGTGTATATGCGTATCGAGTCTCTGCTTGGATTGTAGTAGGATAGAACTTGTTCGTGGGCCTGACCTACTCCTATTTTTCAGGTGTATGTCAGTTCCAAGCTTGAGCTTGTTTGTGCTGAGTAGAGAAGGTCACTCATTCTTCCGACGACGTAGGATCTCTCTTCATGACTTAGATATGGATTTCTTTTAGTTTTACAATTCAGTTTGGCTTTTCTTATTAGGGGTTCACTGGATGGATTCCCGAGTTGTACCCTTGGAGGTTTTGGAGTTGGATTATTTAATCTTTATTATTTAAGGATTTTAAGTATTTAATTTTAGATTTTCCTTCAGCTTAAATTTTATTTCTTAAATTTCATTTTTGTATTCCATGTTTGTTTTAAAATATTAATTGTCTGATATTTCCCTCGGGTTTGGGCCTGGGCTTGATCAACCTGTGTCTCAGATTTGAGGGGTATCACACTTTATCCCATTCTTTCATTCCAAACTATGGAGACTCATTACAAGATTCCTTCTGGTGACCTATCACAAAACCTTGTAGCTCTAATAGCCTGGTAATCATATATGGAAAAGGCAACACATGTGTAGGAACATTCTGATGCGGCCCAATCTTAGACCAAAACTCCAATAACTGGCAGAAAATCATCGTAGGGAACGAATACCAATGCTCAAACTATATAGCATAAAGTGCCTGGAGAAAATCAGTATGCCTAATATTCTTATGCCCAAGAGGATAGACATTAGCTAAAATAATAGAATCTAGAATCCACAATCTCTTTGGAATCTTGGCCTTGGTAGTACTACTACGCTTCTGCCTGGCATACCTCCTATCACACAACTTTTGAATCAAAGTTTCTACAATTGTTACCCTAGGAAAAAGTATGAACGTAGGATAGCTATGCCTCTCTTCTATTACCTCAGGAAGTGTATGATAACATTCTAGAGCTGTAGCAATAGCATCAGGATTAATAAGCAACTTATGCCTATCAACCATAGACCTAAGCTCCCAAGGGTCATCCTCACTATAAACAAGATTAAGGTAAAACAATCAAACAAGACGAGGGTAAGCAATCTGGGTAACAGGGACCATAAGATGAGGAAGATGCCTGTAACTGAAAGACTTCATAGCCCATCTAGTGCGAGGATCATTGATGAACGCTTGATAATCAAAGGTCGTTTCATAAGAAATTGTAATTGTCTTCCAAGTACCCGGTAAAACATCTTTAATCATCCTAGCGTGCTTAGTAGGAGCAGGACGAGCCATCCTCAAAAAAATCCCTAAAAACACCCAAAATTCTCCAGCGTATGTAATCTGTTAACTAAGGCTCGAGCTTGACCTTTCAGGCTCGAGCTTCACCTAATGCTCGAGCTTCAATTTGCAGAGCTCGAGCCTTACTTGGATTTCAGCAAAACAGATCTCAGATCTCAGTATATGAATCAATTAAGAGTTAATCTAAACAACTAGTCTATGTGGATGACATAGAAACAAAATCCAAAGAATCATATATTCAAAGAATAACTCATACTCTTCTTCATTAGATCTAGAAAATTAATGAACTAAGGAAAAACCAATGGAAAAAGGAAGAAGAAAGAGAAGTTTACCTCTATATTGCCTATAAATTTGGGACGAGAATGTGAAGTATCATCGATTATGAATATTGAATGAACTTGGAGAGTCTATATAGAGAATGGATGTTCTTTGTGTTATAGGAGATAGAGTACTTAGTTTCCTGATTTTAAAACTTTTAGAACCTCAGGCTCGAGCTTCAAGGGTATGAGCTCGAGCCTGCCGCCACCAATCCCTAAATTCACGATGATGAAAGGCTCGAGCTTGAGATACTGATGCTCGAGCCTTTAGTAGCTGATGCTCGAGCCCCAACTTTCAGGCTTGACCATTGTGACATTTATTATTTTTTTTCAAATTTTATTTTCTTTTTCTATTTCAACCTAAAACTAAAATAAACTACAAATAAATTAAACCTAAAAATTACTAAAACCTAGAAAAATAACTAATTAAAACACACACGAAAATACTAAAAATAAAAATTAAACAAAACTACGGTACAACATACAAATGCTAAGTTTAGCGTCAAAAGCTCGACAACATGCTAAGTTTAATGTCGATAGCTCAACGCAAACTGACTCTCTAATCCAAGTAAATAGGATCAGAAGTTCTACTGCCTCCATTGTGCCTTTCTGCACACTACCCTCTATGTAGGGTTTAAGTCTCTGTCCATTAACCTTGGACAGTTGTCTAGTCTTACAATCTTATATCTCAATTGCACTATAAGGCGTATCAGAAATAACCATGTATGGACCTTCCCAACGTAACTTTAACTTTCCAGGAAAAAGTTTCAGCCGTGTATTAAACAACCAAACCTTTTTCCTAGGCTCAAAAGTCTTATGTAAGATATGCTTGTCATGAAATGCCTTAATCTTTGATTTGTAAACCTTAGCATTCTCATAAGCATCATTACGCAATTCTTTAAGCTTAGTTAATTGGAGCTTCCTGTTAGAACCGGCAGATGTCATATCAAAATTGAGCTTTTTAATAGCCCAAAAAACTCTGTGTTTTAACTCTACAGGAAGATGGCTCTCTTTACCATAGACTAGATGGTAAGGTGACATACCAATCGGAGTCTTAAAAGCAGTACGGTAAGCCCACAAAGCATCATTCAGTCTATAAGACCAATCTTTACAATCTGGCTTAACTGTTTTTTCAAGAATTCTCTTAATTTTACGATTAGATACTTCTACTTCGCCACTTGTTTAGGGATGATAGGTAGAAACAACTTTATTAGTGATGGAGTATCTTTGTATCAAGGTATGGAAATACCTATTATAGAAATGAGCACCCCCATCACTAATAATAGCTCGTGGCATACCAAACCGACTAAAGATGTTTGTTTGAATGAACTCAACCATGATTGCGTGATCAGCGGTTTTGGTAGCTACTGTTTCAACCCATTTAGACACATAGTCAATAGCCATAAGAATGTATTCATTTTTATTGGATAGAATAAAAAGACCCATAAAATCAATACCTCAAACATCAACAACCTTAATAATTAAGATTGGAGTTAAGGGCATCATGTTCCTTCCAGAACTTGACCCTAATTGCTGACATCTGAGGCATGACCTACAGAATAAGTATGCATCCTGAAAGAGTAAAGGCCAAAAGAAACCACATTGAAGAATTTTAGCTGCAGTTTTCTTTGCACTAAAATGATCTCCACATGCCAAACTGTGACAGAAGGTCAGATAATATGAAACTCACTCTTAGGAACACATCTACGAACTATTTGATTAGCACAATATTTGAATAGTTGAGGGTCTTCCCAATAGTATATCCTAATTTGGGAGAAGAATCAATCCTTGTCCTGCTTTAACTAAGACAAAGGAATTTTGCCTATTGCGAGGTAATTCACAATATCAGCAAACCAAGGCAAATCCTTATGAGAAACCTCAAATAGCTGTTCATCTAGAAAGGAATCATAAACTGGAAGTAAAGTTGAGGTATCCTCAATCAGAATTCTAGAAAAATGGTCAGCTACAACATTCTCTGACCCTTTCTTATCCCGGATTTCGTAATCAAACTCTTGAAGTAAGAGGATCCGTCGAATCAAACGGGGTTTGGTTTCCTTTTTGGAAAGAATATGTTTTAAAGTAGAATGATCAGAATAGACTACAACTTTGGAACCTAATAGATATGATCTGAATTTATCCAAAGCAAAGACAACTACAAACAACTCTTTTTCAGTAGTGGTATAATTCAATTGCGTATCTGAAAGAGTTTTACTCGAATTGTAGATAACATGATGAAGCTTATCCACTCGTTATCCCAAGATAGCACCCATAGCATAATTAGATGCGTCATACATAATCTCAAATGGAAGAGCCCAGTCCGGAGGATTCATGATAGGAGCTGAAGAAAGAAGAGAGCGAAGCTTTTGGAAAGCTTCTAGACATGATTCATCAAAGACAAAAGGAGCATCCTTTGCAAGTAGATTACACAAAGGATGGAAAATTTTGCTAAAATCTTTAATAAAACATCGATAGAACCCAGTATGCCTAAGAAATGATCGCACTCCCCTTACGGAGGTAGGAGGAGGCAATTTAGAGATTAAATCTACTTTAGCTCTATCAACTTCAATACCTCTCTCTAAAATGATATGGCCTAACACAATTCCCTCTTGAACCATAAAATGGCTCTTATCCCAACTAAGAATAAGATTGGTTTCCCTACAACGCTGAAGCATTAGGGAAAAATTTGGAGACAGTTTTTGAATGTGGACCCGAAAACAGAGATGTCATCCATAAAGACTTCGAGAAACTTTTTAACCATGTCCAAAAGGATAGACATCATACACCTTTGGAATGTTACTGGCGCATTACATAATCCGAAAGGTATCCGTTTATATGCAAACATACCGAATGGACAAGTGAAGGTAGTTTTCTCTTGATCCTTAGGATCAATGGCCACCTGATTATAGCTGGAATATCCATCTAAAAAGCAATAATAACTCTGGCTAGCCAATCGCTCTAGAATCTGATCAATGAATAGAAGTAAAAAATGATCTTTTTTAGTAGCGGAGTTGAGTTTTCGATAATTAATACACACACGCCATCCAGTGGTGGTGCGCTGTGGAACTAATTCTCCCTCGGGATTCTCAACTACTATAATACCTATCTTTTTAGGTACTACCTGAGTATGACTCACCCACTTGTTATCTGAGATGGGGTAAATTATTCCCGCATCTAGCAACTTTACAGCTTTTCAAGAATCCTCCTCCAAATGAATCTGATACATGTAAATTATGGGACTAATTCCTTTCAAATCAGCCACACTCCACCCAATAGCCTCTTTATTTTGCTCAAGAACTTTTAAGAGACTACTTTCTTGGGAACTTGTAAGATTAGAAGCAATGATCATCGGGAGGGTGTTATTTAAACCCAAGAAAGAGTATTTAAGCTTTTCCGGTAATGGCTTAAGCTCAAACTTAGGTCGAAACTCTATGGAAAGAATAGGTGGAGTACTCAAAAGTGGTGGAAGAGGCTTTAACCTAGATTTTCATGGAGGAAAATCTGTGATAGGAGTGGAATTGAGCAAATAATTCACTTCAGCTATTGAAGAATCGATATCGAAATCTTTATAATTAAAGTGATTCAGACAAGCTTCTAAATTATCATTGGATAAAATAGTTGGGCGTGATTCCTCAACCAACTCGTCAATAACATCAAGGAAGAAGCATTCACTATCATCGTGGGGATGATGAATAGCATTGAAGATGTTTAGCTTGACTTTCATATTTCTAAAAGATAAATCCATGGCTCCAGTCATACAGTTAATGCAAGCATTTGCTGTGGCTAGGAAAGGACGCCCAAAAATAATTGGAATATACTTTTTGGAATCGTGGACCGGTTCTGTATCAAGACCTAGGAAATCGACTAGAAAATAGAACTTGTCCACTTTAATGAGTACATCTTCAACAATACCTCGTGGTTGTTTGACAGAACGGTCAGCAAGTTGTAAAACAACTAATGTAGGTTTTAACTCTCCCAAACCTAATTTCTCATACATCGAGTAAGGAATAAGATTTACACTTGCTCCAAGATTAATAAGTGCTCGTTCTATTACATTGTTCCAAATGATGCAAGAAATTGTAGGAGAACCAGGATCTTTAACCTTTAAAGGAGTGTTATACTTAAGAATACCACTGACTTGCTCGGTGAGACAAACTTTTTTAGGAACTTGGCTTTTTGATTTTCTCTTAAGAGTGCACAAGTCCTTTAGAAATTTGGAGTAGGCTGGAATTTGTTTAATAGCATTGAGCAGGGGAAGATTGATTTTGACCTGTTTAAAGACCTCCATCATATCTTGAATTTTCTACCATTGTTTACCAAAGTGGGAGGGTTTCTTGAGACGTTCACGATAAGGCACTTTTGGCTCATAAGCAATCTCAGGGTTAGGAGTAGATGAAGATGTGACTCCACCTTCAACTCCTCTGGTGGATTATGGAAAAGAACTTGAGGAAACATCCTTGGGATGTGGATTATGAATGATAGGAATTATAGGAATCCCAACCCTTTCTTTTTCCTCCTGTCATTTCTCAACTTGGTTATCAACCACTTTACCACTCCTCAATGTAGTAATAGCCTGAACTTGCTTATGATGAATACCTGAGGAATTGGTTTCATTAATCCTGTAAATCTGCCCTTTCGGGTTGGCTATTGGCTGACTAGGCAGCTTTCCATCCTCTCTTCGAGATAGAGTACTCCCTATTTGCCCAACTTGTGCCTCTAGCTTTGCTATAGCTTGAGAATGAGAATTAAGAAGTTAGGTATTGGCTTTAAAATCAACTAGAGCATTGAGTACTTGATCCTTAAAAGCAGAATTTCTAGGAGGACTTGGAAGGTTAGGAGCTTGAGTGGATTGATTCCTAAATTAAGGTGGACGATAAATACCAGATTGGTTGAAAGAATTATTCTGTGGCATAGGATTGGATGAATTTTGATACTGCCCCCTGTGATTGAGGAACAGTGGTTCCTTGATTTTGATTACGCCATGATAGATTGGGATGATCTCTCCAGCCAGGATTATATGTAGAAGAATATGGATTGTAAGCTAGTCTAGAGAATGCAACATTCACTTGCTCCTGTGGGATCTCAGATGATTGTCCCAGCATAGGGAAAGTGTCAGCAAAATGATTGGGATTAACACAGATTGTACAAACTTCTTTGGGTAAGACAGTTTGTGGATTAGCAACAGGAGTGAAGCCAGATGATAAGATTTGATCGAACCTACGGTTCAAGGCTTCTATTTGAGCGGTTAACTCCTTAGATTTATTTACCTCTTAAAGTTTTTTAACCTTATGCATTCTAGGTGAAGACCTAGACCTAAAGGAAAAAGCATGTTGTACTGAGTTTTCACTTAGGGCCTCAAACAGTTCCCAAGCGTCAGCCGGAATCTTACGTAGAAAAGCTCCATTACTGGAAGCATCGATCATATTCCTATAAGAATCAGTGAGACTATCATAGAAAATCTGTATTAAGTGCTATTGAGCAATATCATGGTGTGGACACTTTCTTAGAAGATCATTATATCTTTCCCATGAATCATGGAGTTGTTTTCCCTGGATTTGGGAAAATACCATAATTTCTCTTCTCATTTGTGTGGTTTTACCCACAGTGTAGTATTTTTTCAAAAACTCCTATTGCAACATGTCCCATGTAGATATAAAATTTGTTGGAAGAGACTACAACCAAGTTCTTGCTTTGTCCTTGAGAGAAAATTGGAAAAGACGCATTTTGAATGAATCGTTGGTGAGAGTATTTAACTTGGTAGTCGAACATAATTCCAAAAATACATCCAAGTGCTTGTAAGGATCCTCTATTGCAAACCCATGGAAGGTAGGAAGCATTTGGATCATAGCATGCTTGATCTCAAAATGGGTTACATCAGTATCCGGTAAAACAAAGCACGATGGGGAAGTGTATGTGGTAGGAATAAAGTGATCCCTCAATTGTGGTTGTGGTGGAGGAATAGGGGGAACCCGTTCTCCATTACCATTACCATTATTACCCGGTGCGTCATGTTGATCAACCAAATTATCAGAGGAACTTCCTATAGAATTCAAAATTTTTTTAAGCTTTCTTAACTGTTTAAGAGTTTTCTCTATTTCAGGATCGTACACTAAAGGTATTGTCCGATTATGGCAAGTTAACATGCACTGGTTCCACTAATCCTAACAGTTGCAAAAATAAAATATTCCAAGTAATAGAAAACAATAAGAACTCACAAAAGGTTTAATAAATCGAAGCTTTTTATCCCTAAAGCGTCTTTGTCCTCACTGCTAACTTGTACCTAAAAAGAAAAAGAATTAAGGTGAGATATCAGAAAGTCCGAAGACTGGTAAACCAAAATAAACTAATTAAAAACTAAATTAAAACTAATCCCCCCTGCAATGGCGCCAAAAATTGATGTGTGTCTAATTTTACCACTCGTAATAGAACGATTCCGTGTAGAATAGTGATATAGAAAGAGATATTGAACCCACAAGGGGAAGAGATTTATATTCAGTCTTTAATTTATTCCTATTTGTTGCCCAAGAATTGACTCTAGAGGGGGGGGGGGGGGGGGTAAATAGAGTCAATGATAAACAATGGATAATTTTTGCAATATAGAAAAACAATTTCAAGCAAAGTACTTAAAACAATTGTGCAATTATAAAGATACGAAATAAGCAATTAAATAGCACAATTATAAGAGAGATAAGGGAATAGAAATTGTAAACATTGACTAGGCGATTTTAGCGAGGTTCGGAAACTCCTACTCCTCAGCTCAAGACTCCTCTTGAGACTTCCCAATGCACTATGGCTTCTCCTTACGTGTGGAGAGCAAACCTTTACATGAAGTAAGACTTTGCTTCTTTTCCTTGCTAGGAGAACACCCTTTTCCTAGGCTTCTTTTGGGTCACACCAACCCTTACAAGTTTGTAGAAAAGATTGTAATTGAATTACAAGATTGAATCTCTCTCAAGATAGATATACAAGTGCAAGCTCACTAGAAATATCTCTCAAAGATTGATGTAGAAACTTTAGCTCTCAACTAGAGTATATATAAATATCAATGAAGCTCAAACTCTATAAATGAAATGAACGAGAGAAGATGAAATATGTGAAGAATATAAGATCTTATGAATTCAATAAAATCTCTCAAGAGTATAATAGAGCAAAAACTCTATGAAGAATAAAACAAGAGCAAAAGCCCTTTTAATCTTTGCTAGAATCTCTCAATATAGAATAAGAGTGAATGAAAGAGATGAAGAGAAGATTTGAGAACAAAAGCTCTCTTTAATGCAATATGAAGTCTTTCAAATGATGTCTCTTAATTATTAAGACATTCCCCACTCTATTTATAGAGTTTCCAAGCTCAATATAGCTGTTTGGAGTTGAATGCATAAGGTTCAAGGAGAATAGAGCTATTGCATTTTGAAATCTGCAAATTCGACAGGAACCGGTCGACATATGGCATAAACTGGTTGACGTCTTTGCATAAACCGGTTGATGTATGCTCCAAACCGGTTGACGTATGTTATGTTTCTGAAATTTCAGTACTGCCTAGATACTGGTCGACGTATGGATCAAACCGGTCGATGTATGCATCAAACCAGTCGACGTATATGAGCTCCTCCTTGAATTTTGCTACTGCCTAGATACCAGTTGACAGTTGCATCAAGCTAGTCGACGTATACATTAACAGTTTGGATAGATGACAGCTTATGCATAGGACTTTCAGTATTATATGTCATTTTACTTTAAGTTTATAATGTAAATAAGGAAATACCCCCCATTTGGATTCAATAAAAAATACTAAAAAATTGAAATCCAACTAAATGAAAATGTAGAAATTCAGTTTTAGTACAAATTTGGATTTCCGACAGTTTTGGTAAAAATGAATCCTTATGTAGACCAATGTAGACTTGGTCAAAATTTTTGATAAAATCAGTTTAGGCTAGTTGAAGTATAAAGAGTTATTACCGGGAAAAATTATTTTGAAATAATCATTATTTCAAAAATCCATTTTTCACACTTAGCCAAAAACACAGTTTTTCATGACGCGTATTCTGGGGTCCTAATGTCCGTTACCAACTCATGGTAATAAAGGCTTCTCATGCCTTAATTGTTGACCAATATGAATTTTATGATTGATGTGCATGGTCTTAGCATTTCTAGCACAAGTGATGAGTTCTTTCAAAGCTTATGCAAGCTTGAACTAACTCACTCTTTAGCAAAGACTCCATATGTCAATTGTATATGAATGAAGTGCATAGTTAATTGCTAATGGATATAGGAGCATACGAATAATGATATGATATGCATGGTCCTATAGAGATGAGCTTCAAATGGATTCATAAATACTTTGACATTGAATCTTAAACACTCACCATCCTATCTACCTCTTTCTTCACGCTTTGTCCATGGTCGTGTAGGCTTTCAGGTAGACTCGCTTTCTTCCTTTCTTTGAGTTGCTTTCTTACTTGTTGTAGTCTAAGCTATCTTTGGATAGACTTTGCATTTGATTCTTTGCAACTTCAAGTTCCTTTGACTCCTTTACTTTCCATAGATGTGATCTTGAGTAATGGAATACTTGGAATGGTCTTTATGATCTTCATTGAGGTTCTTCATTGAATATTAGTCATCTGTAACACTCAATGTGAACATTAGTCCTTAAACACCATTAATGGTTTGTTATCATCAAAACAACTAGATTGTCCTTAAATGAAATCCTTAAGGTCAACAATATGGTTTCAGGATCAAACGCTTTACCACTGTGCCAAAAGCTATAGCTGTTAGCCAAGGTGCAACTTTATTTCCTTATACTAGCAGCGCAGAGCCCGCACTAAGTGGCAAGTGGATATGAGGGGCTGCGCCATTACAGTGCCAACGGGTCAGGCTGTCAAGCCCCTTTTCGAGTCAAAGGTAGATTGTTGGCTCCCATAAACAACAATCTCCCCCCCAGCAACTACCCTGGGACTCGAACCCATGACCTCGCTCTGATACCAGGTTTCAGGATCAAGCGCTTTACCACTGCGCCAAAAGCTATAGCTGTTAGCCAAGGTGCAACTTTATTTCCTTATACTAGCAGCACAGAGCCCCGCACTAAGTGGCAGGGGGACATGAGGGGCTGCACCATTACAATGCTAACGGGTCGGGCTGTCAAGCCCCTTTTCGAGTCAAAGGTAGATTACTGGCTCCCATAAACCAACACTATTGATTTACAGGTAACTGGTTTGAAAGTTTTCTTGGTTGTCACGATTAAAAACAAATTAAAATTAAACTGAAATATTAAACTAAGTAATCATAGAGAGAAATCTTAGGGCTTTGACTTCACCACAATCATCATACTATAGTCAATTGTATTAACTCTGGGAATTTAACTAATTATGTTTTCAAATGAATTGAACTCAATAACATTCATTCAATTTGGGTTTTAAAGAAAGATGTTTTACCATATTCAGTTAACTATAACCTATCTGCGATTCGCATGGTCTATCCACCTACCTACTCTACCTACTTTAACTACTTTACAAATAACCCATTTTTCCTAAGCATAGACTATGAAAATATTCCTTAGTAAAAAAACATTAGAATACCATTATATGACCTCTATTCTTATGGCCGGTAGGGCTCCGCCAGATACTGTCCAATAAGGTAGGTTGAGAATAGAACACAAGCAATTATATCTAAGACAAGGTAATAACAATTTGTAATCTATTAAAGCATGAAAGCTGTAATACCCCTAATTTTAAAAGGATAGTCTGGGTATTTATTTAATTGTTTAATTGCGATTTAATTTATATAATTGAGAATTTGGTGATTTAATTTATTTATTTAATTATTTAATTGCATATATTTATTTAATTGTTGTTTAATTGGATTTATTCTATTTTATTTGACTTAATTATTATTTTTTTCATTAGATGTGTTTTATTGAATTAGGTTTTTAGAGGTCATGTAGGTAGCCGACATAACTAAACATTAACTAGGTTTTCCATGGGCTGAGTTTTCAGTTTAGGGTTTAGTTAAACTAGGGTTTTGGAGTATACCTATAAATATATGTCTTACGTTTGGTTTAGGGTTTTAGAACCCTATTCACGACATAAAGAGAACAGAGAGAAGCATAGAGGAGACTGGGAGAGAACAAAGAGGGAAAACCAAAGGATCACCGGAAAAGCTTAGGAGAAGACGTTGAGATTTTGAACCGAATCTCACAGGCAAGTTTTATACTAACTCTATCTCTTTGGCCTGTGTTCTTTGCATTCCTAATACAGTCCCAGGAAGAGATTAATATAAATGAATTTGGTTACCTTGTTATTTACTTCAAAGCAGTATGTCTTTCTCTATGTGAATGTTAATTGTTTTTAAACTGTTTTTGCTTGTTGTTATTCTTTCATGTGTAATTCTTGTTCCAATCGAATTTAATTAGTGACTAATGAATTTAAATTACTCTAGAGCACCTTGGGATTTAGTTTTAACTAAAAAGGAAGTTGGTTTGAAGGATTAAACAAAATCTATATAGTATGTATTCATGGTTTTGGTTTTGGCTTGCGGAAACTGTTTTGCGAAATTCTTATTCCAATTGACTTTGGTTGATAAGTAATGAATTTAATTAACTCTGGATCACCCTAGGATTTAGTTTAATCAGTCAAAGCATAATTAAAAGCGTTAGAGGCTGTAACAGAGAGGAACGGAATGGAGCTCACCGGAGACGAAACAAGCAATCAGTGAGAGAGGGGGAAGAAGAGGCGGCTCCATGAAAACATGGAGCCGGCTTAAAGAAGGTTGAAGGTGGCTCCAAAAATGTTTGGAGCCGGCTCCATCATTTTGGAGGCGGCTCCTTTAGCAGTTCTCAGTTTTTTGTCTTTTCAGTGATGGTTTTGGCTACGGGTTTCAGAATTTGGTGTTTCCAGATGCTATTAGGAGCTATGCAGGGGTGTTCCAGTAGCATCTAAGTTCTATTAACAAATTCTGAGGGTGTGATAATACATAACAAATTACAAAGAAATCGGTAGTTTTAAACTGTTATAGTTTCAAGTGAACTTGTGGACTGTTTTGGAGGCAGAGGATTTTAAGCGCATAACCCTATGAGTTGCAATTTTATTTGGGAATGGGAATATTGTTTAATCATGATTCTATAATTTAAAGTAAGCATATTAGATTACAGAATGATTATAATCGGAATAAGTGACAGTAAGTCACTTTTAAGGAAGTTTACATGGTTGAAATTTTGCAGACGATTCAAGTTGTTTAATTCTAAACTAGCAATTGAATTAGGAGTTTTATGTTTAAATCATGTAACAATGGTATGAGTTTAAACATGTCAGTTTATATAAATTCTGTTATCATATAGTCAGAAATTAGTTGATGTTTACAAAGAGTTCTTTGTATCAACTTATTGGATATTGTGGAGTAGGTATCAATAAGCATGTTAATTCTGTTATTATTATTATGCTTGTTGTGAGTTACAGGATTGTTATATTTATTCTCTGCATTTAAAACTTGTTAGAGAATCAGGTACTGGATGTATTGAACAAGCATGCTAGTTAAACATTCTTGTTATACTTATGATTGGATATGTTGATAATGATATGTTATGCTGTTATATATATATTATCAATATTGAATGGATGGTTTGTATGCACCGGTATAGGATGGTGACATACTAGGGGGATTAGCTCAAAAGAACGCTAAGTCCTACTTACTCTGGATTAAGGGATGGATTAACTACAAATGTTAAAGTCCTACCTGTGTTTTGTGTCAGATCATTAAATAGTTAAGTGACACTTTGGTTTGAAACAGAATTTAAATATATTTTTATGGTGCCACGATATGAGCCTGAGTCTCAGAGTCATTGGTTAGGGAGCGTATATGCATTGGGATGCATAGCTGGCTATGATGGTTAGATATGTACCCTGCTAGGTCTAGGTAGTCATGCCCACCTCGGGTGCGTTTTGCATGGTGCCTACTAGTCAGGTTGAGATGGGCCTGTAGTCCAGTGAGAGTCCTGTAGTGTGATTATATATATATATATTTGTCTACGGACTATTAGTTATTATTGGATTGGTTAGGATGTACATGCGTATCGGGTCTCTTCTTAGGTAGTAGTTGTATAGAACTTGCTAGTGGGTCAGCCCACTTATCATTTTTCAAGTGATGGGCATTTCCAGTCTAGGGATTGTTCGGGCTAAGTAGAGACGATCTTCCATTCTACCGACGATGTAGGACTTTATTTCTTTATGTTAGATTTGGATTTTATCTTCAGTTATTTAATTACCTTCAGTTTGGGATTGTTATTAGGGGTCCACTAGAGATGGATTCTCGAGTTGTAAAATTATTGAAGGATTCTTTCTAAGAAGGTTTTGGATAATTGGATTTCACGTATTTTAAATTTCAAGGATTATGTTTAGTATTCCTTTCAGCTTTTAAACTTTTATTTATTAAATTCATTTTGTATTCTGTGTTCGGTTAAATATTAATTGGTTGGTATCCCTCGGATCTGTACTCGGACTTGATCACCCGTGGCTCTAGAATCAAGGGGTATCACAAAAACCAATTGAGTTGTCTCAATTGCTCATAGTCATATAATCAAGAAAACATTATATATTAAAAGAATCCCAGAGTTAAGAACAATCAAACTATAATACTAGATTGGGTTACATCAGTGCCCTAAGAGAGGAATTAGCTACTCATGAAGATGTTGGATATCATCTATGTTGAGTTCATCTCTATCATCACGGATGACACTTTTATTCTCATGATCTTCATTTCTAAGGTTGTAGAAACCCTAAAAGTCACCACGCTACCAACCTTCTGAATAACACCGTAATAAGACTTGGAATTTCATACCTCTTCTATCAAGGATTACGCTTTCTTTTATAGAAGAAAATAAGGATCTGGTGAGCTTTTAGGTGGCCCATCTGGGATGAGATACGGCTAATAAAGAGAACAATCCCATACTTTAAATCTGACATGTCATGGAAGGCTCGAGCTTTAGGAACAGAGGCTCGAGCTTTAAGGTTCAGGCTCGAGCTTTAGGAATAAGGCTCGAGCTTCTTTAGATTGATGCTTAAGCTTCAAGAATTGATGCTTGATCTTCACTTTGACACTTAGCCAATTTTCTTCAGCTATTTTCCGAAGCGTCTTTTTCTTCAACACTTAAAAATATTTTTAGGATTGAACTCTTTTAACATTACTCGATCCAAGCTTCATGGGCTCAAGCACTAGGTACCAGGTTCTCGCATTTGGGACTCCAAGCTCGAGCTTCAATGAATGGTGCTCGATCCTTGGGGTTAGGCATGAGACCTGGGAGCATAGCTTTTCAATTAAAATCAACTTTTCAACTTTCGATGCGTCATGCTCGAGCTTAAGGGTCAAGGCTCGAGCACCCTTAGGTAAGGCTCCAGCATCTTAAGTTAGGGCTCGAGCATCAAGGTACAAGGCTCGAGCTTCAATGCCTTGCAGACTTTTCTTCTTTTCTTTGTTGTAAGGCTCGAGCCTAATCACTTAGGCTTGAGCTATAGGGCTTGAATTTCTTCAAACTTCACCATTTAAGCTCTCGGCTTGCTCTAAATGACCGGTAACGACTCTGTAACTTCGATATTATCATAAAGTCCCGGTTTTAACCATTTCTCTAGGAAAGTACCTGTAAACACACATTAAACATAAATCAGTCTAACTATGGATATAAGTATCAATATATTTAGGGGCAACCAAAGTAAGAGGAAGAAGATGGTGCCTACATTGAAGAAAGCCTTGAGGGTTGGATGACAACAATCATGAGTGGCTAGATCTTTCTCTTGGGGCTAGAGATAGCCCTTAGGCTTGCCTCCTAAACTTTAGTACTTTGTAATTTTTGGGGATTTTAGCTGTAATTGATGTTTGGACCTATGATTATATAAATCTTGAGTTTCTACATGATTTGTATGTTAATTCTTCCAATTGATATTTTATTTTTATTTATATGTCTATATATGTTAGAATGAATGGTCATATGCTTACACTAGAATTTATGAGTTTAATGCATGTTTATGTGTGTTGAAATTGTAGATCTAGTAATGGTCAAGGCATGGTGCTTAATTGGTTACTCTTGTTGTTTGTTTGATGGATTATACTTATTTCTTGATGGATTATGCTACCTCATTAGCTTAATTAGTTTAATTTCCTTGTCATTAGTATAATTGTAGTGTAGTTGCTTTAAATTCCTAGATAGGTAGGCAATCCATACTTGTTGTTTGATGATCCATGCTTATGAGTGTAAGTAGTACATTTCTTTAGATTTTTGTGTGTGTATTAATTGTGGGTTTATTGAATGGTTAATGACTTAATTTGATAAGTTGTGCTACTCAGTAGATTGATTAGATAATCTATGTTTATTTTGCCATCCATGTTTAGTATTTCAATTAATGACACACACGCTTGTTTTACAACATGGAATCCCCCTAAATTAACAAATGTTAAATATTTAGTGAAGTGAAGCTTAGTGGTGAACTAGATGCCCCAAGACTTTTCTCTCATTCTCTACACCTTAATCTTTAGATTGATCTTTAATTTGCATGCTTTTAATTGAATCATTAGCTTAATGAAACCAACCAAAACTTTTTTTGATCATTCGACCTACTAACCTGAATTTGATTTCGTAGTACCTTACAAATCCATTGGGACGATCCCTACTCACTCTTGCTGCATTAGTAGTAGTAGTAGTAGTGGTTTTTATAAATTTAAATTTGACCAAAAAGGCTTTTCTTGAACCACACTCACACATTTTGGCATATGTGAGCGACCACATCGATCAGTTTGTGTGGGATTGCTTATAAAACTCATCATCTGATTTGGAAGAAAGTTTTGTTTGCAAAAGGTGAGGGAGGGTTTGGGGTAAGGTCTATTGTTGATATTTAGAAAATTTTTGCTTGTGTTATGGTGTGGGATATCATTAGACAGAAAGATACACTATGGGTGGCATGATTTTACAACACCTATCTAGCACAGTTTCCTTATTAGAATGCTGTTCCCCATAAATGTTGTTGGAAAAATAAACCAAATATATGAACTAACTTAAGTGTTGAATACATGAACCAACTTATGTGTGGAATACATGCACTGTCTCATCGGGAGATGAAACCCTTGTATTAAACTTAGTGTTTTATTTATTGTCTTGTAATTTGTGTCTTTCTAGAGTCATGTATTGATGCCTATAAATACATATTCTTAAGTTCTTTTGTAAGCAAAAAGTGAGAAAGAAATATATTAGTATTTGAGAGTTTTATATAAAAGTTGTGTGTGTTCTTCTTCTTTATATTGAGTGCCCTCCTACAAATTGGTATCAGAGCAAATTTTAAAGAAGAAGGTAGCAGAAAAATTTCAGAATTATCTCATGGCAAATACAAGCAATTGGGCTTCTCTTATTCCTCGCTTCAATGGAGACAATTATGATTATTGGAGCAACAATGTAAAGGTGCTGCTCAAATCAATGAAGTTATGGAATCTTGTTGAAGAGGGTTTTGATGAACCCGAAAATGAAGATGATTTAACTCAAGTACAAACGAATGTTTTGAATGAGAAGAGAGAAAAGGATAGCAAGACACTTTTCATAATCTATCAAACAATTGAAATGCCGATCTACGAAAGAATTGCAAAAGCCACCAAATCCAAGCAAGCTTGGGAGATTATACAAGCAGCATACAAAGGTGAGGAAAAAGTGAAAAAGGTACGTCTTCAAACCTTAAGATCGGAATTTGAGAAGTTAGAAATGAAGGAGAATTCATCTATTTCTGAGTATTTTACAAATGTTACATCCATAGGAAATCAAATGGCTTCCAATGGAGAAATTTTAGAAGATGAAAGAGTTGTTGAAAAAATTCTTCGCAGCTTGCCTAAAAAATTTGATTATGTTGTAGTTGCCATTGAAGAATCTAGAGATCTCTCTTCTCTTTCTCTAGACGATTTATTGGGAACTTTGAAGGCTCATGAAATTCGGATCAATCAAAGAAATCCTCCTCCTCCTCCTCTTGACCAAGCTCTTAAATATCAAGTTTCAATTACGGGAGGCCGTGATTATAACTATGGTCGAGGCCGTGGAAGGAGTGGAAATTTCCGAGGAAGAGGTTCTAATTTCTGTGGAAGAGGAAGAGCTTTTTAAAAAAATGAAAATTTTTCTAAGGAAGATGAGAAAAATCAACACACAAATTTTTCACAAAGAGGAAGAGGCCGTGGTTTTTACCAAGGAAGAAAAGGCTATGTTGAATGTTTTCATTGCCATAAACCTAGTCACAAAATTAGTGAATGTTGGTACAAACAAGCTAAAAAAAATGAGACTGGTTTTATGCATGAAAACAAGTCTGATTTCCATGAAAATAACTCTCATGAAACTTTGTTGATTGCATGTCATGGTGATAATACCGATGATGTATGGTACTTGGATAGTGGTGCTAGCAAGCACATGACTGGCAACAAAAATCTGTTTTCAATTTTGGTTAAAGTGGATCATGGCCAAATAACAATTGGAGACGCCAGAGCATACAAAATTCAAGGCATTGGAGAAGTTTCATTCAAAACAAATTTTGGGAAAATTGAGAAAATGTCGGAAGTTTATTATGTGCCCGGTTTAAAAGGTAATTTACTTAGCACCGGTAATCTTTTGTGGAAAGGATATGATATTCGTTTTCATGATAATGCATGCATCATGACAAAAAAACAATCAGCTTGTTGCTAAAATTGGGATGACGGCTAACAATCTTTTTCCTCTCAAGCTTAAAATTGCTAATATTTCTTGTTTCACTAGTGTTGACAAAGGAGACTCCAAGTTGTGGCATGACAGGTTTGGACACTTAAATTTTGGAAGTTTGAAATTGTTGGCGTTAAAGAAAATGTTGGAAGGGCTGCCTCAAATTGAAAGTATAGATGGAATTTGTGAAGAATGCATGCTTGGAAAACAACATAGAGATCCATTTCCTTCACAATCCTTATGGCGTGCCAAACATCCATTGGAGCTTGTTCATACGGATTTGTGTGGTCCATTGCCGATTCCATCTCTTGGAGGTAATAGATATTTTCTCCTATTTATTGATGACTTCACTGGAAAAAATTGGGTATATCTTCTCAAAGAAAAATCTCAATCATTTCAAGCTTTCAAAGATTGTAAGGCCCAAGTTGAAAAATTTTCCGGTTTTCCAATTAAAACATTAAGAAGTGATCAAAGGCGTGAATACCTTTCCAATGAATTTGAGAGGTTGTGTAGAGATATTGGCATACGGCATGAGTTAACAGTTAGACGCACACCACAACAAAATGGTGTGAGTGAAAGGAGAAATAGAACGGTCATGGAAATGGCAAAATGCATGCTTAAAAAGAAAAAATTGCCATCAGAATTTTGGGTGGAAGCAGTCGCTTGTGCTGTTTATTTGATTAACAGATCTCCCACAAAATTTTTGGAGAATCGTACACCTCATGAAGCATGGTATGGAAGAAAGCCTAGTGTTCAACACTTCAAGATTTTTTGAAGTGTTGCTTATGCATATATTCCGGATGTGATGAGAAATAAGCTTGATAATAAGGCCGAAAAATGCATTTTTATTGGGTATAGTGAAAGGTCCAAAGCCTATAAGCTATACAATCCAGAAACAAAGAAAATTGTGATTAGCAGAGATGTAAAATTTGATGAAAATGCTACTTTTCTTGATTCAAAAACAGGTGGTTCTTCAAATGCAACAATTTTTGATGATTTTCAAGGTGTAGAAATTAATGGTGATTTGTCTTCAACATGTCCCTTATCAAGTGAAGGATCCTCTCAAGGCCCTCCATCTTCTCATGGGAGGAAGACAAGGAGCTTGTAAGAACTCTATGAATCTACCAATGAAGTGAATCAAGACAACCTTGTCTTTTTTGCTTTCTTTGCAGGGGAAGATCCAATCTCTTATGAAGAAGTATGCAAAGAGGAAAAATGGAAGAAAGCAATGAATGAAGAAATTAATGCCATTGAAAAGAATGGTACATGGGAGTTGGCTAATCTACCACCAAACAAAAATTCCATTGGTGTGAAATGGTTTTTCAAGACAAAGGTGAATCCCGATGGCTCCATCAACAAGTATAAAGCACGGCTTGTTGCAAAAGGTTACAAACAAAAAGAAGGGGAGGATTATAATGAGGTATTTGCTCCAGTCTCTCGACTTGATACCATTCGTTTGATAATTTCTCTTGCTGCCCAAAATGATTGGAAGTTGTTCCAAATGGATGTTAAATCCGCTTTTTTGAATGGGATCCTTGAAGAAGAAATTTATGTTGAACAACCTATTGGGTTTGTAAAAAATGGGGAAGAACACAAGGTGTATAAGCTTAACAAAGCTTTATATGGTTGAAGCAATTCCCACGAGCTTGGTATAGCCGCATTAATTCATATTTTGAGAGAAATAGTTTTCAAAAGTGTCCTTATGAACACACGCTCTACATCAAAAATGATTTGGAAGGAGGCTTCATGATTGTGAGTCTTTATGTTGATGACTTGATTTTTACTGGCAATAATCTGAAATTGTTGAATGATTTTAAAGTCTCAATGATGAAAGAATTTGAAATGACGGACTTGGGTGAGCTACATCATTTTTTGGGCATTGAAGTTCGTCAATCTAAAGAGGGAATTTTTATTTCTCAAGAAAGTTATGCTGAAAAGATTTTGGAAAAATTCAAGATGGAGCAAACTAATCCCGTTTCAACACCATGCATCACCGGAATAAAATTAAGCAAAAATGGTGAAGGAAAGCTTGTTGATTCTCCCATGTTTCGAAGTTTGATTGGAAATTTGATGTACTTAACTGCTACAAGGCCCGATATAATGTTTGCGGTAAGTTTGGTTAGCCGATTCATGGAGAAACCACATTCAAGTCATTGGGAGGCTGCAAAAAGAATTTTGAGGTATGTGAAAGGAACCATTGATTATGGTATTTTTAATCAAGCAAATGTTCCGGTTAAACTTGTTGGCTACACGGATAGTGACTTGGCGGGAAGTATTGATGATAGTAAGGGCACATCCGACTATGTCTTTAATCTTGGAAGCGGTGCAATTTCATGGAGTTCGAAGAAACAAGCTATTGTGGCTCTTTCTACAACGGAAGCGGAGTATATTGCTGCCTCACTTGCCGGTTGTCAAATCATTTGGTTGCAAGGTATTTTGAAAAATCTCAAGCGCAAGCAAGAAGGGCCAACAACATTATTTTGTGACAATAGTTCAACTATCTCTGTTACAAAAGACCAAGTTCTACATGGAAGGACGAAGCATATTGCATCCCTTATTATTTCTTAAGGGAGCTTGTCAATGAAGGAATTATTCAAGTTGAATATTACAAGACGGATGAACAAATGTCAGATTTATTCACAAAGCCTCTTGGTGGAATTTTATTCAAGAAGAATCTTGCAAAGTTGGGAATGAAAAGCAAATTTGGTTTACGGGAGGCATTGTTGGAAAAATAAACCAAATACATGAACTAACTCAAGTGTTGAATACATGAACCAACTCACGTGTGGAATACATGCACTATCTCATTGGGAGATGAAACATTTGTATTAAACTTAGTGTTTTATTTATTGTCTTGTAATTTGTGTCTTTCTAGAGTCATGTATTGATGCCTATAAATACATGTTTTTAAGTTCTTTTATAAGCAAGAAGTGAGAAAGAAATATATTAGTATTTGAGGCTTTTATATAAAAGTTGTGTGTGTTCTCCTTCTTCATATTGAGTGCCCTCCTACAAATGTTAATCTGTGGCATAGAAGAACTTACTCTCCGTTAGGGACATTATGAGACAACACACTTCCTTTGTTATTGGTGCCCAGTTAAGGTTTAGTTTGTTTCATGACTCCTGGTTTAATGGCCTCACCTTGTTATAGAAATATATATGGTCATGGGGTTGTTCGATGGTTCCCATTCCCTAGAAATTCTAGCCTACAGGTCCTAATGCATAATGGGAGTTGGAGGCTAGACTTTCTTACTGAAAATTACATGCTTTACGTTAGGGAGTTTATTGCTAGCCTGTCTATTAGGGTTGGGACTGATATTCTGAAGTGGGATGGTGGTTAATTCAGCGTCAAAAGAGCTTGGAATATAGTGAGATGTCAGCTGAGTTAGTGAACTGGAGGGATTTGTGTTGGAACAAAGGACGACCTCGCTACTACTTTGGTACTGCCATAATCATTCAGGACAAACATCCCTCCATGTGCAATTTGAAGAAGAGAGGCATGAACATTGCTGCTCTGTGCTCCTTTTCTAGGTCTCATTCTGATGGGAGGGATCACCTGTTTGTGAATTGTTTGTTTGCTCGAATTGTGTGGTGTTGGTTTGATGAGTTATTGAGTTGGGGTCTGCGCGCCTTTGTACTCTTCCATTGATCAATTACTAGTATGGTTTATTCAACAAACTGTAGGTCATAGTTACAGGTCTCAGATTAGTACAATGGTGTTCACAACAGTTCTTTGGGCCTTGTGGGGTGAGAGAAATGCAAGATATCATCAGGATGTGGGTCGATCGGCTGAGGAGGTGGCTAGAGCTACATGCTTTCAGATCCTTGATGCGGATGTGACTAGACTTCATGATGTGCTATTCAGTTTGGGTTGATAGTAAATGGTTAGGGGAATGTTTTATCATGTATTGCAAATGGTATATTTTTCTGTGTTTGTACTGATATATTTGTACTGATTGCAAAAATTTTGACAATTTTGAAAATTAATATAACTAACTACCTGCTTATGAAAAAAAAAATGTTTACAAGAAAAGGGTAACAGAGTCTTTTGTAGGGATAGTAATTTTTACTGCTCCGTCCCGCCCTGCCAATAACAGGATATAGGAACAAATTTTATAGGGTAGCATGGATACCAAAAATTGACCCGTCACGGGGCGGGTAAGGATTTCTATAAATATCCGCCCGGCCCGGCCCGGCCCCGCCCCGCCCGGTCTTACATACAGTTTTTTTAATTTTAATATATATATATATACATACATACATATTATAAGTTACAATATAAGTTATAACCCTAAAGCATTGTACTCTCAATGTCTCCACATCCGCAAGGTACACAGAGGTCGGCGCATCTTATCCAAAAACCAAACCACCATCTATTTCTCTCTCCTCCTTTTGTTTCTCTCCTCCCTCTCCATCTGTTTTTCTCTCCTCTGCAGCTCCTCCCACCACCACCACCTCCACCTCCACCTCCACCTCCACCAAACGCCGCCACCGATCTATTCCTTTCAACACTGACAACACAATAAGCGCATCCCGTCTTCAAGCTATGTTTCGCAGCCTTGGGATGGAGATCGATGATCCTCTGAAGATAAGAGAGAATCGGTGACGACCCTCAACAATAATAATATTTTCGCTTACAGATTTTGTTTTTCTCTTTGAATTTGGGTCTTTTTTTTTTTTCCTAGTTGGGAAACTCACACACACTACCTCCACTAAGGTTCGAACCCCTGACCTCCCTTTGGGAGATAAGAGCCTTGTACCGCTAGGCTACAAGCCTGTTGATAATTTGGGTCTTTTTTCTTTTTCTTTTTTTCAACAAGGCACTAAATCATTCTTATATATATATTTATAAAATCTGGGTATACTGATCCATGAATGGGTAATTGTAGATGCCTGATATATGTTATTCCAGTAATCAAAAAAGAAAAAAAAAAATGTTAACGGGACGGGACGGGTATAGGTATTGCCATCTCCTAACGAGGCAGGGGGACTTAAGAATTCAACCCGTCCTAAACCCGTCCCGTTGCCGACTCTTTTGGTTTGATAGTTTTATTATTATTAAATTAGATAAGAGTATGAAATATATGTTGTCAAACTCTCTATCCATAATTTACTCAAACCTCAAGAGGTGAGTGTAATCTACCCCTTTATACTTTGAACATTCTAAGTGCGGGATTACCCATGAACCCATTGTATCAAGGACACCTTTAATTGGATAGCCAAGCCCAAACGATAAACATATTCTGATGTCATATATTAGTACATTACTAATCTTCTTCCCCTCTTTCTTTCTTTCCTCCTCCTCCTTCTCCTTCTTCTTCTTTCTTCCGTTGTTTTTTTATTTTATTTTTATTTTTATTTTTTATTTTTTGGCACAGTCCATTACAAATCAAACACAGTCAAAAGTGCACATCAGGCTCTCCATACAACAGCTGCACTTACCCAATGCTAGTCATCAACCAATTCAATCACGCCATATAACAACATATCACAAAAATGAAAACGTAGAATCTCCATAGTACCCTTAATCTTTGACGTATCACGCCATGATTGGAAGAAATATTAGTCAACTCATAGGGCCTAAGTCGTTTTGGGATAAGGTGTCCTAAAATAAACGGACTATGTCCCGCTAAAATCGTGCCCACACGACAGCTACGACCAAGGAGCACCTTCAAGCAAAGAAAAATCTCTGTCCCTATCATTATTCCCCATTTTGCCACACACAAAAAAAACACATACCTGCTCCATTCAAACAAGCCTAGGGGGTTTGTTTAGGAGGAGAAGAGGAGGAAGGAGTAGTTTTTATCCCCCCCAAAGGGATTCTTCCTTCTTCTTCCCCCCCCACCTCTCTCTCTATATCTATCTCTCTCTCTCAAAACCATCCCCGCCCATTCCATGAGGACATTGTGTCCCAATCTTGACAGGGAAGATGGCTTGGATACAGTCCTCGAAGTCCCCATACCCGAAGAAATGTTCAACAACATGGGCAGCACTCTCACCCTCCGGTGGCAGAACATGCGCGCTTGGATGAGGGCTCAACGCACCGGCGACAAGTCTTCCAATGTTGGGGCTGGATCATCATCAAGCAATAATGAGTTCATGTTGTTGCTTAAAATTGTTGGTTCTCCTCTTATCCCATTCCAGGTCCAAACCGACCATGCATGGACTATGCCCATTAGAGATGGTTCTATTGTAAGCATATATATAACTTTCTCATGCATCATATTTCTCTCTCAATCTTTCAAGAATACATGATATAATATCCCACTTGTTGTTTATTTCTTGGATTTACATTTTCATTTAAATTGACCAAGTTATAAAACTGTTGGTCACGTCACCCAGAATCCTATTCTGTTTGTTAGGTAAATTCCCAATCTCTTAGAAAATGTTAACCACCAAAAGCTTAAACTAATAAAGGGTGTATAATTATGTATATTTATATGCCCTAAACAGAAAACTCTGTGTGTTATCATACAAATGACATGTTTTTGGTATCTTGTAACCATAAATAATCTATTCCTTTCACAGTGGTAAAAGAGAGTTTCTTGCTAATTTGGAGAATTGCTAACAAACTGATCTATGCAACTTTCCCAATAAAAGAGAGGTTTTCTAATTCATAATATGGTAAACCCAGTGACCATTTCTACCCACTAACTTCTAATCTAACATTCTTGTCATAAAATAAAAATAATAATAAAAAAAATTTGTAATATGCATGTAGTAGGTGAAATTTCTTCACGTTTGATCTTTCCTTTTATATTGCGTAGGCAATGAGAGAGAAAAACACCATGTTACACCATAAATATTACCAGAGAAATAGTAATATATTTATCTTGGAGAGCATGACACATGAATCAATAACAAATCTCATTATAATTAATTGTTGTATTTCTTGGATGTATATTGTAACTTAATTTGACAGCAAAGCTAAAAACTCTTGTCACAGCACCTAAAATCCTATTCTGTTTGTTAGGATTGAACTTTTAACTACTTTTTAAAAATGTTAAACCCCATGTACTCTAAAAGTTTAAACTAACAGAGAGAGTGTGTAACTTTATTTATTTATATCTAACTCAATGCGATATCATACAAAAGACATCTTTTTGGTATTCTAATTATAACCATAGATAATCTGTTCTCTTGTCACACCTTTTCTGTTTTTGGCTGATATTGTATCATTATTCATTTCACAGTGGTGAAAAAGGAGTTTCTTTCTAATTTGGAGACATGCTAAGAAACTCATATGCAAGTTTCCCAACAAAAGAGAGATTTTCTAATTCATAATATGCATATAGGTGAAATTTCTTCATGCTAGATCTTTTCTTTTTATTTTTTCCTAGGCAACAAAGGAAAGAAAAACACTATGTTACACCATAAATATAAACAAGAGAAGTAGTAATAAGTTTATAATTAATATATATATATGCCTTATGTTGAACTTTACAATGAACAGGAATCTTCAACCGCGAAATATATAGTGCAGCAGTATATCGCGGCAACTGGAGGACAAGCTGCATTGAATGCAGTGAATAGTATGTACGCGGTGGGACAGGTGAAGATAATATCATCGGACATCCACCAAAGTGACAATAGTGTGAACGCCAAACGTACGTGTGAGTTGGGTGGGTTCGTGCTATGGCAAAAGAACCCTGACCTGTGGTACCTAGAACTGGTTGTTTCCGGCATGAAGGTGAGTGCAGGTAGTAATGGCAAGGTAGCATGGAGTCAGTCTTCTTCTCAACCGTCCCAAGTTTCAAGAGGCCCTCCAAGACCCCTTCGTCGCTTCTTTCAGGTAGTCCAAACCTGTCTTGATGCTTCAATTTTTTGCGACTTGAGTAAATTAATACTCAAAAATATATCTGCATAAGTACTAGAAAAAGAGGCACATTGTTCAACAGAAAAAGACTTTAATTACATTTCATGTTACTTGCATATTTGTTGTTGTTATTTCAACATTTACTATGAATTCAATGTGGTCCTATCCATAAAATTTGATGCTTTCATTGACTTAATGATGTCATGAACCACATAATGTGCTCTAATTCCTTTTGCAATGTCTTTCACTTACCATGGCTTGTAAATTCTACTAATTTCACAACATAAACATTTTACCTTTTGCAGAAGTGGTGGGATTAATACAACTTCAGTATTCTGCTAACCCATGGATTATTCCATATAATTTGACAATTTATAAGAGTACATGTTTCTTAGCTTTCAATGAACATGCATTCATATTGTCATTTTTGGATGTCAATAGGGCCTGGATCCGAGGTCTACTGCCAACTTGTTCTTGAACGCGGTGTGCATTGGAGAGAAGAACATCAACAAAGAAGATTGTTTCATACTGAAGCTGGAGACAGGCTCGGATACCCTTAAGGCACATAGTACGCCAAACACTGAAATTGTCCATCACACGATATGGGGCTACTTCAGCCAAAGAACGGGACTACTCATCCAATTTGAGGACTCGAAACTAGTGAGAATGAAGACTTCTAAAGGAGACGCTAGCGTGTTTTGGGAGACGAATATGGAGTCCATGGTTGAGGATTATAGATACGTTGATGGTGTCAATATAGCACACAGTGGGAAGACTGTCGCGACGATTTATAGATATGGGAAGTCATTGAATCACAGGGGGAAGATTGAGGAGACATGGAGGATTGAAGAGATTGATTTCAATATATTTGGTTTGTCCATGGAATCTTTTTTGCCTCCAGCTGATGTTAAGAAAGAACAAGAACAAGATGAGCCAGGAATGGGATAAGTGAGCTAATATGTTGTTTCATGAACACACAAATTGAAAGTTGCTTGTACATATAGGTGAATTGAATTCAGATTTTCCATTTAAGATTCATGTTCAACAACTTTGGAAACCAATCTTCTTTCATTCTCTCATGAACTTTACTTCCCATCTCTTTTTCATCTTCTACAATTTCCTCTACCAGGAGAGTAAAGGATGCATTAAAAATTTCATTTCAATAAGAGTATCAAAGTCACGATCATCTTTCATTTCAAGTTAAGCAAAATAATTAATCATCATTATTTCACCCTTTTCAAAAGTTCCAGATAACATTATAATACATGAAGCATCAAATCAATCAAGAAGAATTTCCAATTTATTTTTCAATCAAATTAAATAAACTATTTATTTTTTCTTTAGCTTACACCTGCTATTTTCATATATGGTTAGTAATATTCCATTGTCTCGGAGCCGAAGATCTCGAAGGAAACCATGCGAGATCATTGTTATTCTTGGTGATCTAATTATTTATGTAGTCTTTAACTAATTTATTTATTTATTTATTATTTTTTCAATTTTAAGATATGAGCAAGGTTTTTATTTATTTATTTATTTTTGTAGGAATCCATAAAACTATCCCCACCCACCCTACCCCTTTTCCACCTAAGTATGACCTACACAACTTGAACTCAAACTTGGCTCTAATCTTTGCATTAGATTTTAGCCTAATTTGTGAAGTGTAAAATTGTAATTTGCATATTTCGGTTTCAAAACAAGTCCGATCGAGTTGTAATCTTGTTTTACTTTTCAGTCTCGAGGTTGGAAGTGGAACAACACGTGCTAACTCACTCCGAGATCAACAAGAGAAAACTTATGCTCCATTTGGTAGGAATGAATTAAGGAAGAGGTATGGAGGGATCTGAAGACAAAAAGGAAGAGATAAATTTCCTTCATTTGGTAGAGAGAAGACAAGGAGAGAAGAGAAATGAGAATAAATGAGTCACCCTTCATCCTTCACAAATTTTCTTCCTTCCAAATATGGACGGAAGACACATAGGAAGAAAGAAAATGCTATTATAAATATTTTTAAATTACAAAACTTTCCTTATAATTAACACTTTCTCTTCTGTTCTCTTCTAACAAACCAGATAAGGTATTATCTCATTCTCTTCTCATATATCCAACCAAACAAAAAGAAGTGTGGAGGAAAATTTTCCCACCAATTACAAAGCTCCACGTGTACGCAACTATATAAAGAAGCCAGCCCAAATGACAGGCCCAAAGGCCCGAGGAGAGCTCCATACGCCAAGCTAGCCTAAAAGTAACTCACAGCCCAAAAGGGCAATACGAAGTCTTGACGTCATTGTAACGACCTGAACCCGTGAGTCCGAATCGCTATTCGGATCTTTACCCAAACTTGAGGACGCATAATAATTAAATAGTCATTCACGTTCTTAAAAAAAATCTCAATACATTAAGTATGATTTAATAGGACATAATGAAGTCAAATAATGGCTAAGTAATGGATAAGGAAGGAACATAAATAAGTGGCGAACTAAAGGTTGAAAATAATCAACAAGTGCATAGTAACAAGAACGATCAACGCCTAACACCTATACGTCGACCAAAATAGGACTTTCAGTTGACGTATAGGTCTCAGACATCGACCAAAAGTGAATTTTTAGTTTATTTAATTGTTCAACCAAACCCACCCAAATCATCCCAAAATCAACTGTAATGTTTCTCATTTTTCGGGATTATTTATTTATTGCCTCGTTTTTCATGTCAAGCACCATTCAACATGCCATGTGAGTTCCGAGAGTTGTTTGGGGCATTTCTTCGAGTTTGTGACTCTTAGAAATGCATTGTTAGTTATTTTAGTATTTTTCAGAATTTTGGGTCGGGAGTTCCCGTTTGGACCCTACGTTTGGATTTCTCGTGCTCGGGACTACCTTTTGGGATCTTTGCACTCCATTTTTATTTAATGCATATTTATGTGATTGGGTGCTTATGTGCTTGATTTTATCATGTTTTGGGTGTATTTTGCAAAAAGTGACAATTTAGATAGTTTTGGTCCAATGACTTAACCATTTACACAAAATTGCATGACCACATTTTTTTGGGTCATTTCGTTTACTCTTCAGCTGTGACTTCTCTCCTTTCTCTCTATATTTTCTTATCTCTTTTGATCTTAAGCTTCAAGGCTTAGATCCATCTCCTTCCACTTGGAATTTGAAGTTACCATAAAAGACAATATTGGAGAATGCGTCGAGAGCTTCAATTTGATAGGAGCAAAGTTCAATTTGGGTGCTCTTGAGGATTTCAAATTTTGGGGAATTTTGAGGCTTTTGCATTAATCAAAGGTAGAGTTATCTAATTGTCAAATCCCTTAGGTTTAGTAGTTGATTCTATGTTTTTCCCCACCTCTTACTTATTAATTTGATGCTTAATTGAATAATTATCTCTTAGGGTTACATATATGGAATTGTTATTGCCAATTTCCATGATTTATGTGACTATGTGGTTAAATGTTGCAAGAAGTTTAAATAGCATGTTGCCAAGGTGTTATGTGAGAATTCTTGTGTCTTAAAGCATGCTATATGTGATGTAGATATGTAGATGGTTTATATAATAACGTATGTTGTGTCTTATGGCCTTGTATGAATGTAAACTGTTTTAAAGTTGATAAAAACATGTTGGTAAGCGAAAGGTTTCTTAGCATGATATCCATATAGCATTGGCCTCATTTCATGATCATTTATGTGGTTGTATGAGGAGGCATGTGTGTGTGGGAACATAAAGAGGTGCAAAGTTAGATTTGAAAAGTTTTGGGTATAGGTTTTCTTAAACTCGGTAGTTGGGGAGGTTCCCCTGGAGGTGTTAGTTAGTTAATAGGGATACGGGAGGTACATGCAAGTGATTATGCGACCTCGGGCCCCAAATGGTAGTTGGGAGGTACCCTTTGTCAGGGACGACTAGCAAATCCTCCCTAGGGATGTCGGAAGTCACCTAATGTCTAGCTAATTAATATGTTTTCGGGGTGTGTAGTGTTAGTTGAGTGTGTGGGTGTAGGTAACTGGCGGGAGCATTACTCATTTCATGCATTGCATTGCATTATTTTGACATTGATGGTTAATGATGAGTTAAATGCAATATATGAGATCCCATGCATGTTCCCGCCCTTATTCCTCCTTTTTTTGAGTGTAAGGCATGAGATTATCTACATTACTTGAGGAGATGCCATTTAGGCAATCTTTACTGGGCCTTGTGCTCATTCATCTACATTTTTTAGGTCACGGGAAAGAAGTGGTGGATGATATCCCTCCACAAGCTTAGATGGGGCTAGAGAGATCGCTTTTGACATTCTTTGTAACCAAACTCCATTTTTGTAAACCCTCGGCAAATGACATGTAATTGCCTTTATATTGTGGCTTTGTAAATATAACCTTACCCTTTTGGGTCATGTTTAAGTATATTTTGGATATGTATATGATGACAATGGATTCTTATGATTTAAATGTTAAAGGAAGAATGATGAATGAAAGAATTTAAGTACTTTTGTGTCACCATGTTATTAATTCTAGATATTGGTTTGTCATCTATATTGTAGACCATTTGTGAATGTTTCTAGACAGGTTCATACCATACTTAGGCTCACAAGTGAGCCCGGTCACGTTCAAGGTCTTAGGTACCATAAACCTGCACATTTTCCAACTCCCAGGGCCTGTCGGCCGGTTGATGATATAAGCCAGCCTACCTATAGTGCAATTTGGACGCAGATAGAGAGTTGGGTTTTCAGATTTGTCATTTCAACAGGCTAACCAACACTGTCAGCCGACCGACCCTCCAGTTTTGGTTGGCTAATACGGGGCTGTCAGTCGGTCGACGCAACCTAGTTCACTTGCCTACTCATTCAAAGATGCTATGGCACACTACAAACCATAGTATGATGTATTGATTATATTTCAACATTAGAAATGACACTAATACCCTTAGATGACCTTAGGTTCGAGTAAGGACCCGGATAATGATCCGGACCCCGGGTTTGGGTCGTTACAACAACCACTAAAATTGTAACGACTTGAATCCTGAAGGCCCAATGTGTGAATAGATATAGGGAAACCCTTATAGGATTGCCCAAGATTAACGTTTTTTTTTTTTTTTTTTTGAACAATACCCAGTAGACTACCCCTGTGTGGTAGTCAACTACCCTAGAACACTACCCCTATATGGTAGTCAATTACTCCTAGCAGAGTACCCCTGTATGGTAGTCAAATAACCTTTAAAGAATAATTGGGTGCATTGGAACGCAGGCCAGGTGCGTTTGAATGCTTTGGGCATACTTTGCACCCCATTCTGGAAACACCCCTGGATGAAAATTCTAGACAAAATAATGCTGAAAATGCCCCTTTTAATGGTCTTTCACTTGAAAAACCTGTGGTCATTTAGGCCATCCAAACCCTATCCCAAATATACACATTAACATAGAAATATTTGTTGGACCAAGAAGGGGGGGTTGAATTGGTTTAAGGAACTTTCTTCTTTTTCACATGATCATAAACATGATAACATAGAAGATATGACCCAGTACAATTAATCAAATCACATAAACACAACATATACAAGGAAACCCTATGAATAAGGAAAAACCTTGGTTCTTGGCCTTAGCCAATAAAAGCCTCCACTAGTTGTATGTATCTTGTTATACACTCAGCTATCTCACTCTCTGCACACACCCTTACACCAGAATAGATACTAACTTTCACAACCAATACACACACACTAGCTCATCAATAACACTTGCTGTATACAAGTAGTTACTCACTTAGCTGCCCCACTTTCCAACCACCTTGTACTCACTAGGACACTGACTTTCACTCCCTCTACACACACCTAAGATCAACAATGTGCACACAGGCACTCCCCCAGTCCACAGCCCCTTTGCTTGAACACACAAGCTTGCAATAGCTTAATCAACAATGAATAGAGGTGTCAACACGCCAAGTACAATATACTTAAGCTGGAACACAAAATAAGAGTGAATACACGCAGCCTTAAGTACCACACCACAAGAAACCCTAGCTTCCACTTCACTGCAACAAGAAGGGTAGAACTGTCAATACATACTACAGCTTTACTTGATGCTCAAACTAGGTTTCCACAGCCTTGACTCAGTCAAATACACTTGCTTGAGTAGATTATACAAGTAGATAAGCAAGGTAGAACAATAACAGCTCCCACAAGGCAAAAACCCTAAAATCAAAGGTAATGAAGTAACTTCACAATGCAGCTCCAAGAATGGCCTGCATTGAACTTCCACAACTCTGTATAGCCAAAATACTCTTGTATAGAAGTCTTCCACAATAAACTCAGCAAGGTAATACAAATGTAGTGCACAATAGAACAAAACCCTCAAAGTAAGGGTAAAGAAGTAACTTCACTTTCAGCTTCAGAACTGACCTACACTTGTCACTCACAGCCTTGATATCTTCATTAAACTTTGTTCAACAAGATTCACAGTGACAAGAGCAAGGTAAAATAATGTCACTTCACAAAAGGCTTAAACCACAATCTCAAGGGTAGAATGGTCTGTTCATAGTATAGCTTCAGTTCAGGCCTGTAAATGGCTCCCTCTGCCTTGTACCTCCAAATTACACTTGTTTAATAGTTAAGAACAATTTATAGAGCAAGTTACAGCAATGAATGTTCACAATCAGGTTTAACCTCACCAAACCCTAGCTTAAAAGCTTTCAAGGGTAGGTTTGTAATTTAACCATAGGGACACCTTCTTGGTTAAATTCAGCTCTCTAGACAGATTGAAATCTCAAAAAAGTACATTCATTTTGGTCTCTCGAGAGTTCTTGAAATTTCAGCTCATTTCAGCCTTTTTGCTTTTTGAAAGAGGCACACTTTCAAGAAAGCTATAGTAGCCTTTATATAGTGACCTTGTTCAAACCCTATTGTAGATAAGGCCTTCTCACTATATCCAATGAACATACGCACACCTTTCTCTCTGTAGGACCACAATGCCATGTGGCAGTAAGCTATGCCAACCTCATTTATAAACAAACTCTCACTCAAATACTCTTTAGCTGTCACATGATGTACACTAGAAAAATGCTGAACATTATCAACCAAATGTGGACTATTTTATACAATGCACCTTCAATAGAGTGTTTCACATTGTCACAAGAATATAGCTTAACAAATATACCCTCAAGGTAATTAATAGAATTACTAAAATACCCTTCAATGAACACATCAGAGAACTTTGTTGCAGCTTGTATATTTAAATGTAACTCATGAAATTAAGCCAGTGATGTAATGTACTATTCCCGGCAAATGCAATAGGATCACACACACATGTAGAAATTCTAGAATGCCCCTGTGACTGTGTGAAACTAAAACATGGATGTTGAACCTTTAATAACCCTTGACATTGAAAGTGCAAAACACTTGATCAAACATGAATCAACAATCTCCCCCTTTTGCACTTTCATATGTTAAAAACCCTTTGAACCATTTCTCCCCCTTTTTGACATTGGAAGTCAAAAGGTGGATGGGATTAACAATGAAGTATTGAAGGCCAACAGTTTTTAACTTGAAAGTATCAGAGCAGATGAGATACAAACTTTGAAGTAAGATATAGGAGAATTCTGGACAAGGATCTGCCAAATTAAACACCATACTTGCTGAATTGATTTTCAAATCCTTGGTTTCATTTTGATATTTAGATTCATTTGAGAGTGGTATTGCAGAGTAATTTCCCTCTTCATCATTTCCTTCTTGAAAGGACTTTAGATTCCTCTTACTTCTGGATTTCAACTTTGGTAGGCCTGTGGAGGCTTTGAAACCTTGTATTTTTGAGGATTCAGCAAGTTTTCCTTTTCTAGAGAAACCTATAGCTGTTATGAAACTCTTGTAACGACCCAGATTTCTCAACCTGGTGCGTTAGTGATGAACCGGAAGTTGACTCGATAACGGACCCGAAATGCGGAAGCGAAAGAAGCCAAATGACCTCAAGAGATGTACGTCATCCCTAAGGCCCCAAAATGACTCTCCATGAAGCCACGGAACTCAAATGAGCCAAGCAAATGAAGCAAGAATGCCTAACCCGAAAAGAGATGAACTAAGGGCAAAATGGTCATTTCTCACTGAAAAGGTTGCCACCGTGCACACCATTGGAAGGACAACGAAAAATGAACAAAATGAGACTCAAGAATCATCTGATTCTGAGTCCAGGCAGAAAAGATATGAAATTCCAACACCCGATGCGAAAGTTATGAAGCAATGACTTAACATTTTCCAATATTTTCATAATAAACTTTGAAAACAAAAGTGCATAGAAAATGAGATACATGTCATTGGCCTCCGGCCTCATCTCATACATGTTAAATACATTGAAAAGAGTGCACTTACGTACACCTTACATATACGAATCAACGAATACAAGTTTAAACAAATAGGGCTACAAAGAGGCATCTTATGCTAACACTTGCATAAAATAAAAACATAGAAACTGTAAGCCATCCAAGGAGCAATGGAATCTTCAAATCTTGAGTCCTGTACCTGAAATATGCCCCAGTATCGTAGGGGTGAGTAACATAAAGCTACTCGTGAGAGATGAGCATGCATCGACCTAGCTTTTTACGAAAACAACAAGTGTGGGTCATGCCACCTAACGTCTATGTTCAAAATAAATCTATAAGGTCATTCCTAAACTACATTTGAACATTAAAACGCAAATTATGATATCGATGCAATTTAACCAATAATGGAACTTCCAATACAACGCATGAAGCATGCTTTCACAAAGCTACATCTTAAGCTCAAAATAGGAAATCAAATAAAGAACAAGAAGTTACGATATCACCTAGTTATCAACTTGAAATGAAATACGAAATCAAACAAAGTGGATACTCAGACGTCACGCCGGATCAGACCGACAACATAGTTACTTTAGGGTTACTAGCCCATGGGTAAGCTCCCTATGTGCGCATTAGACTGTATAGAGGGACAATCCCCCGTACTAGAACCAAGTCCTAGCCGTAGCCAAACAACGACATCCCCAAGTTTCCAAAATCAACAAATTGTGCAACAACGTATATATATCAACATGTATATACAAGATATCAACTATTTATCAAGCACAATCCAAATTTTGGAAACTTATACAATACATGCTCAAAATTCACAAGTACTATGGCATGTAAGATGTCAAATACAAAGTGTGCAATTCCTTACATATAGCAATAATATATTCAATAAGGAAAAACATATTTTCATGAATATAAAAGTAACAACTATGTTATCCAATAATCAAAAGTAATCAAGTGAACATACATCAAATCCAAATCCATGATTTAAATATAGAAACAACTTCCAAAATGCAATTAAATCCATGGAGTAATAAAGTAGAATTTAATTAAACATAAATAGTTAAATTCTCTAAATTCCAAGTTAATCCAAATAATCTCAATTTAATATATATTGAAAGACATGCCATGATCATCATATATATAACATCAAATGACAAGTTAAGTGATTAAAACACTTGAAACAAAATTAATCAAACTAATTAATTAATTTTCTCTAGATTTTTAAACAATTCCAAATGCCCTCAATTTAATCTATGTTAGAGAATATGCCAAGGCCTATTTAAATACCATATTACAACTTGATTTAATACTTGATACAACCATGTGAATTAAACTTTCACTAAAGATAAATATTAAATAAAAGTTGTAATTATTAATCAAATGATCCAAATTTGATATATGTTAACCAACATATCTAAGCATAATTTCATAGCATGTTACAATTCAAATCAAAGTTATACATCATCATAAATTTTAAATCTTATACAAAGAAATAAAAATTACTAACTTTCTAGATTTGATACAAGGCATACATATATGTTGTATAATTATGGCAAACACACAATACAACACACAAATAATCCTAAAACATTCCGTACCTCAATTGGAATGAAAATTCCAATTACCACCGAAATGAAATCGCCCCAAATTTTCGGTCCGCAAAACAGATTTTTCAGCTTGCTACCTTCAACTTGTAAAATTCATAAAAAATTCAATTCTAACCCAAATTGAATGAATCCAAAGCCCAATGAAAGCTTAAATACTGTAATTTGATAATATCAATTTAGTTTAACAAAATATTTTCCCAATTGAAACAGTTTTGACCCACAACTTTGAAACAAATTCTGCCCAGAAAACACATTTTCTACTTGTAGCTTCCAACTTTGAAAATTCATGAAAAATTCATTTGACATCCAAATTGGGCAAACCTAATTTATTTTGGAAGTAAACATATGAGAGTGTAAAACTAAAAATTTAAGCCATGATCCAATGTCAAAAGGTTAGTGAAATAAATCATCTAAAAATATGTTTTCCAGCTGCAATAAAAACATGGACAGTAGATAGTTTCGGATTTTTAAAAAAATTTAGAAATGCTCTAAAATCATGAAAAAATTCTGAGTATCGTAAAAACCATGGAGGAAGTTCCAGTAAAAATTTCAAGGTAATTGAAGTACCACAACTCTATATAAAAATTCATTTCCAGACCAAAAAGGAAAAGCTTCAAATTTCCAGCAACTAGCTTGCAACTTCAAAAATTCATAACTAATTGATTTTAAATCCAAATTACATGAAACCAAAACTAAATGAAAGATAATTTGACAAGATTAATTTCAAGTTAAAACAGTTTAAGGGCAAAATACAAGTCATTCTCTTCCATGCATGTAAAACACTCAATAATGACATAAAAATACTTCAAAATAATAGATCAATACCTCACTAGAGAATTGAATCTCTAGATACCAAAGTAAAACTAGGAGTTAGGCTAGATCCTTCATGGGTTTTGAAAAGGAGAGTGGGAGGAGCCTAAAGTATTCCAAGTTCAAAGTTCTAAGGTGAGTGAAAGGGCACCAAAAATGAAGTCAAAGCTACTAGTCAAGCTTTTCTCCAATGGTAGTTTCCTTAGGGTTCTTGAGAGGAAAGTGATGAATGAATTAAAATGTGTAAACCCTAAGCTAAATTGGTGGGCTTCTCCACTCACTAGGTGCTCTTGCACTACCTCTCACACACACACTAATGCAAGACTAAAGGTGAGTCCTACACTTGTCATGAATCCAAGTAAGCTTCCAAGATTAAATATTAACCCTACACTTGTCAACCATCCATGCCAATAAGTGCACCAATCCTTACAACAAGTAGGTGAATCTCCACCCTCCATGTGTCATGAGATTAAGCCTCCAAGTGGTTCCACCACAAAATCAACAAGTGGCACCATAGGAATGTGACACTTGTCACATTTTTCGAAAATTGCAAAAAGGTGATTTTTGAAAATATCTTCCAATTTAATTTGCAAAATGGTCCCTAAGACGAAAAATAATTACTTTACTTAATTACCCAAAAACCCCTCAAGTTATGGATAATTGCAAAAAGTCTTGTTTTCATGGCTTTTACAAAGAAAGTAAGCATTTAATATACATTTCTACAAAAGTAAAAATGTAGATGTCATGGAATTTAAATATCATGGACGTATGCCAAGCCAGAATCAAATCCGAGCACAAAAAGTGAGGTTAAGTAAGGAAAAATGAAAAACGACTAAAGGACGAAAAAGGGAAAAGACGAAAAAATGAATAGTGTCAAAAAAAAAAAAAAAGTGGAAATGACTCGGTTCTCAAAGGAAGTTGTCAATCCAAAGGAAAGAGTCTCAGAAACCATTTCCGAGCACTCGAGACAACACTAAGAGGCGAGAAATCGAACCCGAAAAGGAAAAGACAATGAAAAAAATTTATCCGCAAAATTTAAAGAAAGGGAAATAAATGAAAATGACCGGGTCATTACAACCTTCCCACCTTAAAGGGATTTCGTCGTCAAAATCCAGCCCTAAGAAACTAAAGGTGAAACTAGGATAACTACGGAGTACATCTCCGAGTACCCCACATAACGTGCTACAAAAGCAATCCCAAAGCTGAAAGACAACGTACAAACCAATGTCATTCGCACCCACGTGCTTACGACAGGACAACCTCTCAAAAGGAAATTGACCACACGGTCACACGATTAGTCAAAAGTCACACACAAAGAACCCAAGGTTGGACAAAGGAACGAAAGACAACAACCATAAGCATTCCTCCTGATGAACCATCATACCGATCCAAAAACAACCACCAAAAGAACTCCAAGATAACCACGTATCAAATCAGGGTTGAATTGGGCTAAGGAACTTTTTTCTTTTTCACTTGATCATAAACATGATAACATAGAAGATATGAACCAGTACAATCAATTAAATCATATAGACACAAGATATACAAGGAAACCCTATCGAAAGGGAAAAACCTTGGTTCTTGGCCTCAGCCAATAAAAGCCTCCACTAGTTGTATGTATTTTGTTCACACTTAGCTGTCTCACTCTCTACATACACCCTTGCACCAGAATAGACACTTGCTTTCATAACCAATACACACACACTAGCTCATCAACAACACTTGCTGTATGCAAGTAGTTACTCACTCAGTTGCCCCATTTTCCAACCATCTTGTACTCACTAGGACACTGAATTTCACTCCCTCTATACACATATAAGATCAACAATGTGCACACAGGCACTCTCCAGTCCACAGCCCCTTTGCTTAGGCACACAAGCTCTCAATAGCTTAATCAACAATGAATAGAGGTGTCAACACACCAAGTACATGATAAACGCCGAATATTGCATATTCAAGCGCCCTTAGCTGCATTAGTTAAATCCATCTTTTGATTATTCTTTGTAAGTTATCTTTATTTGCACACTTTTATTTATTTTCAGGTTCATTGGCCAAAAAGGAGCAAAAATGGTGTTTTATCAAATCTTGGAATAGCAATGTGCTCAAGGCTAAGTTCTGGCAGCAGCAGAATCTGACTTTGCTCGCCATTTTTGACCAATCAAACTCAAGAACTGGACTTCCATTTAAACATGACATATTTAGAGCTTCGATTTAACTTTCAAAATCTTTAAACGGTTCATCATTTGGAGTTTGGAACAAAAAGTTATGGCTGTTCTACCAAAGTTGTGCAAAGCCGGTTAAGAGCAAGGAGCTCACTGGACTAACTTCGAGCACTCGAAGTCCTTAGTTCGAGCGCTCGAAGTGCTAGTTCGAGCGCTCGAACTTCGGGCGGTTCCTCTCCGAGAACCATCACTTCAGCCCACTTGCACCTTGTTTCTCTCATCTCTGATTTCCATCTTTATGGGTTGGTTGGAGATGTCTTTTGGTGGATTTCTGTGCCTTGTTTGGTGGAGGGAGATGCCTATACAAAGGAGGGGAACCACACAAACAATATATATCTCATCTTTGTAAGATTTGTGGAGAGAGAAAGAGGAGAAAAAGAGAGAGTTCTTGAAGCCAAGGAAAGGGAGCTCAAAAATGGAGGTTCCAGCCCAGCTTCTTCCTTCTTCTAAGGCTCCCATGGGTAACTAAACCTCCTTTTAGGGAGGTGATGAAGTCCCTCCCTTGTAAGCATGTCTCAGTATAGTTCTATTTTGGGGATTGCAATGTATAATCTTTGGTCTTTTCATAGTCTAGAACATCTTACCTTGTGTAATGGATCTTCATGTATGTAAATGATTAATGTTGAGTCAATTATCTATCTTTGATGGCTTATTCTTTTAATCATGTTGCTTGCACTCTCATGGTGACAATGGTAGTGAGATCATGGAATTGTTTTAATGGCATGGAGTTGGAGGACTTTGATAGATCATTGCTTAGGTGAAACCTTTGATGATTTATTCTTATTTCTTGCCTTCATGTGCTTCATCATTTTATCTAGGGCTTGATAGTTTTTCATTCAAGTAAATGTGGTTAAGCTACACCTTAGTTAGGTAGTCTAAACATGTTAACCTTTGATGGATTATGCTTGCTTCAGATTTAATGAGTTTCTTGAGGATATTATAGCAACCAAGTGTGCTATGTATCATGACCATATATATATATTGTTTTCCCCCAATTTAGCTCTAATCTAACATGTGTATAGGGATGGAGGTGGATTCGCTTCCCTAGTCCTCTTTACTTGTATTTTATCTCCCTTAAACTCTTGCAAACTTTTACTTTATGCACTTTAATTTCATAGCTTAAGTGACAACCAACAAATCCTCTATGAACACCTCTATCATTCTAAAAAGACTCTAGACATTTAGGTTGCCATAGATTAGCGCAGTCCCAGTGGTTCGACTTACCTGACCAATAGCCCTATTTTACAATGATTCGTGCTATTGCGAAGGTTGATTTATAATTGTAATCGACTCAACCGATCAATTTTTGGCGCCGTTGCCGGGGACTGCAAACGGTTTAGCAACCGAAGTTCTAGGGATAATTTTAGTTTGATTGTTAATATTGTGATTTGTGAATATTTCTTGTGCGGTTTTGACGATCTTTGTGTTTTAAAGTGTTTGTGAGACTCTAGGGACTTGATGCTCGCCGAGGGAAAGCTAGCAAATTTGTAAGTCTAAGGGACTCCAGGTAAGTTTCTTGACCTTCTAGTTTCGAATTTGTAATATAATGTGCATGTGTTAACCCTAGTAATAATTTAGTTTTAAAGCCCTGGTTGAGGCTCTTATCTTGTTTAAATTTCGTGTACAAGCATCGGTCCTTGTCGTGGCCATATAAATTCTGTCTTGCTAATTGAGGAGAATGGGAACATCGTATGTGGAGTTGGGAATGATGAATAGTAGCATTGATAGCATTATATATTGTTGATGTTTGGCCGTAGATCGCTCTCCCTACCAATTCTTGACTCGCCAGTTGACATAAATTCACTTGAAAGAACGCTTAGACGAAACCTTAGGGAATCTTCTAGCGTAAGAGAGCTGGAAACTGAATTTAACACAATGGCTGAAAATGTAGGAGATGCCCGAAATGAGGGAATTAGGGCCGAAATTCCAAATGAAGAGCCAATGACTCTCAGGGACCATTTCATCCCTACTACATATGCTTCACCTTCATGCATAGTGATGCCAAACATTGATGCGGCTCAATATGAGATCAAATCAAGTACCATTCAAATGCTTCCATCTTTCCATGGCCTTGATAATGAAGATCCGTATAAGCATCTTGATGAATTCCTTGAAATCTGTTCGACCATCCGGTTGAGAGGTTTTCCTGAAAATGCACTCCATCTGCATCTTTTTCCATTTTCTTTAAAAGATAGGGCAAAGTATTGGTTAAACTCACTCACTCCAAATTCTATCACTTCTTGGGCTCAATTACAGCAAGAATTCCTTAAGAAGTATTATCCGGTGAGTAAAACCAACCAAATGAGGCGTTCCATTCTTAGCTTTTCTCAAACGGATGGAGAACAACTCTACGAGACTTGGGAAAGGCTGCAAGACCTTCTTAGAAAATGTCCGCATCATTTGATTCCAAAATGGCAATTAGTGTAAGCTTTCTATGCTGGCTTAACCGAACCCCATAGATTCATGGTTGACTCTTCTTGTGGCGGGATGTTCATGTTCAAGAATGCAGATGAGGCTTGGACCCTATTAGAGAATTTAAGCGAAAACTCACTTCAACATAATTCTCGTAGGGCTCCGACCTCAACCAATACAAAGAACACCAACCCGTGTCAACTAAAATCAATAAGGGAGGAATTATCCCAAGTGGATGCCATAGCTCATAAATTCTATCAATTGATGGCACCACATCTCTCTCATTCATTATCTCAAAATTCGGCAAGTTCGGTATGCTCATCATGTACTACTCCTTTCCATCTCACGGAAGATTGTCCCACACCGGAGCAATATTCCAATCCAAATGAAGAACACGCTCATGCCATGTTCTCAAGATCCGGGAATAATCCCTATTCCAATACCTACAATCCGGGATGGCGAGATCACCCTAATTTTTCGTGGCGGCAACAAGCCCCACAAAACTCCCAATTCCAAAATCAAGGGCATCAAAATCAGCCCCCTCCTCAATTTCAAAATAGGCAATTTCCAGCCTCCTCAAGCTACCATCCTCTGTATAATCCAAATGTCTCTAATCAACCTCCGGTCTACCCAACTGATGAAATTGTGGCTGCAAACAAGCAAATGATGGAGTCATTAAACAAGCAAATCATGGACTCCAACAAGCAACTCTTAACATCTTTGCAACCTACTCTTCAAATGGTTCACTCTCATACTCAATCCATAGCTAAGCTCGAGAATCAAGTGGGCCAAATAGCTAACTCTGTGAACCAATTGCTTCAAAAGGACAAGGGTAAGCTTCCCGCTCAACCATTTGAAAATCCTAGAGGGATGCATGCGATTGATGAAACCCTTCCATCGAGTGGGCCGAGTCATAAGCATGTTCAAGCGATTACCACCCTTAGGAGTGGTAGAGTGGTTGACAACAAGGTTGATGGAGACAAAAATGGAAAAGAACCTCCTTTGAGAAATCCAAATTCAAGCTCTTCCAATCAAATTCCAAGCTCTTCTTGTCCAAATACCATTCACGGAAATCCCACACATGTTAACCCAAGTGTGGAAACTACTTATGAGCCAAAAGCTCCGTTTCCGCAACGTCTTCAAGAGTCAACACACATTGGGAACAAGAATTGTAAAATTCAAGACATGTGGGAAGTTTTCAAGTAAGTGAAGATCAACTTGCCCCTCTTAGATGCTATCAAGCAGATTCCTCCCTATGCGAAATTTCTCAAAGACTTGTGTACTCAAAAGCGCACTTCTAAAAGTCATTTGCCAAAGAAAGTGAGGTTAACTGAAAATATTAGTGCTATCATTCAGCACAGCACTCCTCCAAAGTATAAGGATCCGGGTGCCCTCATAATCTCTTGTGTCATTGGTGACAACAAAATCAAGAGGGCCCTCCTTGACTTAGGAACTAGTGTGAATTTAATTCCATACTCAGTTTACTTACAGCTTGGCCTGGGAGATTTAAAGCCGACTTCCGTGGTTTTGCAACTTGCTGATAGATCGGTCAAGCATCCACGAGGCATTCTTGAGGATGTTATCATCCAAGTGGACAAATTCTACTTCCTGGTAGACTTTGTGGTTCTTGACACGGAACTGGTCCACGATCCAAAAAAGCATATTCCAGTGATCCTTGGTAGGCCATTCTTAGCTACGGCTAATGCATCAATCAACTGCCGAACCGGGGTGATGGACATTGCTTTTGGAAACATGCAAGTCAAACTCCATATCTTTCATGCAACTCAACATCCTTCCAATGAAGATGATTATTTTCTTGTTGATGTCATTGATGAAGTGGTTGAAGAATCTCTCCCCTTCATTCTAAGCAAGGACCCCCTTGAGACGTGCATGTCTCATTTCGACTTTTTAAACTTTGATATTGACCAATCCATCCAAGAAGTTAATTCTCTGCTAGATATCGACGCTATCACGGATTTCCCCCTTGGAAAATTCCAAGAGAGCCGCTTCCTCAGCTTTCCACTACTCCTCCGGCTCCGTCTTTGAAATCTCCACCGCTACTTGAGCTTAAGCCGCTCCCGGCCTATCTCAAGTATGTATTCCTTGCTTCAAATCAAACTCTCCTGGTCATCATTGCATCAGATCTTCTAAATGACCAAGAAACTAACCTTTTAGCGGTGCTACAAGAGCACAAAGAAGCTATTGGTTGGGCAGTGGCTGACTTGAAGGGAATTGACCCCTCCATCTGTATGCACTGCATTCATATGGAGGATGATGCAAAGCCTACTAGAGAGGTTCAGCGCCGGTATAATCCTAACATGAAGGAAGTAGTAATGAAGGAAGTAATAAAATTGTTAGATGCGGGAATCATCTACCCCATCTCTGATAGCAAGTGGGTAAGCCCCACATAAGTTGTTCCCAAGAAATCTGGTCTCACCATTGTTGAAAATTCAGCGGGTGAGCTCTTGCCACAATGAACCACCACCGGGTGGCGTGTGTGTATTGATTACCGAAAGCTCAACTCGTTAACTAGGAAAGATCATTTTCCATTGCCATTTATTGATCAAATCCTAGAAAGGCTAGCCGGCCAAAGTTACTATTGTTTTCTCGACGGTTATTCCGGCTATAACCAAGTGGCAATCGCCCCTCAAGATCAAGAGAAAACAACATTCACATGTCCCTTTGGAACTTTTGCATATCGACGCATGCCTTTTGGGCTATGCAATGCTCCTGCAACGTTTCAAAGATGTATGATGTCCATATTTTCCGATATGGTTGAAAAATTCTTGGAAGTTTTCATGGACGATTTTTTTGTCTTCGGCTCCTCCTTTGATTCTTGTCTCAACAACCTATCTCTTGTACTCCAAAGATGTAAGGAGACAAATCTAATTCTAAGCTGGGAGAAGAGCCATTTCATGGTCCAAGAACGCATTGTTCTAGGTCATGTTATCTCTAAACGGGGAATCGAGGTAGACAAGGCAAAAGTTGAGTTAATTTCTAACCTTCCTCCTCCGAATTCCGTCCGTCAAATCCGTTCTTTTCTCGGCTATGCTGGTTTTTATCGCCGCTTCATCAAAGACTTTAGCAAAGTCTCACGGCCCTTGTGCAACCTCTTAGCCAAGGATGTTCCATTCGATTTTGATGGAGCTTGTATGGAAGCTTTCATTAAACTTCGCACTCTCCTCTCATCTGCCCCAATAATGAAACCACCTAATTGGTCTCTTCCTTTTGAGATCATGTGCGATGCATCCGACTATGCATTAGGCGCGGTTTTGGGCCAACGTATGGACAAACTCCCATACGTCATTTATTATGCTAGTCAAACTCTTTCTGATGCTCAATTAAATTACACAACTACTGAAAAAGAGTTGCTAGCTGTAGTTTATGCCTTAGACAAATTCCGCTCCTATCTTCTAGGTTCCAAGGTCATAGTTTTCTCGGATCATGCCGCCCTTCGGCATTTGCTATCAAAAAAAGAGACCAAACCCCACTTGATTCGATGGATACTCTTACTTCAAGAGTTCGACATCGAAATTCGGGATAAAAAAGGGGCAGACAATGTTGTCGCCAATCATCTCTCTCGCTTACTCATTGAAAAATCGTCCGATTTCGCTGTTGTCCGTGATTCTTTTCCAGATAAGCAACTCTTCCAGATTTCCCATGCAAATCTTCCATGGTTTGTGGATATTGTTAACTACCTTGCGGTAGGTAAAATTCCAACTCATTGGTCCAAACAAGAGAAGGACCGGTTCTTTTCCCAAGTCAAGCACTTCTTTTGGGAAGATCCGGAGCTATTCAAATACTGCCCGGACCAAATCATTCGGCGATGTATTCCCGAAGTTGAGACTACAAGCATTCTCAATTTCTCTCATACTCTTGCTTGTGGAGGCCATTTTAGTGCCAAAAAGACCGCTCACAAAGTTCTTCAAAGCGGATTCTATTGGCCCTCCTTGTTCCGAGATGCATACAATTTCTGTAAATCATGTGAAAGATGCCAAAGGCTTGGATCCATGTCCCAAAGAGACATGATGCCCCTTAATCCCATATTAATAATTGAAATTTTTGATGTGTGGGGAATCGACTTCATGGGACCATTTCCATCTTCTCATGGCTACGAGTACATCCTTGTAGCGGTGGATTATGTTTCCAAATGGCTGGAAGCCGCGGCCACCAGAACCAGTGATCATAAAGTTGTGATCGAGTTCATTCAATCAACATCTTTAGTCGTTTTGGTATGCCCCGAGCAATCATCAGCGATGGCGGATCACATTTCAGAAATCGTTATCTTAAATCCGTCCTTTCTAAGTATTCTGTCATCCATAAGGTTGCTACACCTTACCATCCTCAAACGAGTGGTCAAGTAGAGGTGTCTAACCGGCAGATAAAGCACATTTTGGAAAAAAACGGTTCGCCCGGACTGCAAGGATTGGTCACTAAGACTAGACGATGCACTTTGGGCTTACCTGACGGCTTATAAGACACCCATTGGCATGTCGCCATATCGACTTATCTTTGGCAAAGCGTGTCATCTTCCAGTAGAATTAGAGCACCGTGCTTTTTGGGCCATAAAAAGGCTAAATTTTGATCTCAAACAGGCTAGCTTTAATCGTGCTTTGCAACTGAATGAACTTGAGGAAATCCGAAATGATGCATACGAAAATGCCAAAATCTATAAGGCAAAGACTAAAGCTTTTCATGACAAGCACATTGTTAGCAAGTCTTTCGCCCTGGGACAAAAGGTTTGGCTTTTCAATTCCCGCTTGAAACTCTTTCCCGGTAAACTTCGGTCAAGATGGGATGGTCCATATATCGTCACTACTGTCTTCCCTCATGGAGCAATCAAACTCTAAGATCCGGCAAGAGGATCGCTCTTTAAAGTTAATGGCCAACGGCTTAAGCCTTGCATTGACGGCATAGTCCCAACCCGAAAAATTAAGGAAGTCCTCTTGACAGACCCAATTTATGAGGATTGATGCCTGTTCTAGCTTCGTCTAGCTATCGACTTTAAATTTAGCACAGTAAGAGAAGCACTTCTTTCTATTTCCAGACTTCTCTACATTTTCATTGCCTGGGCTTTGAAATTTTCTGGGAAATTGCTAAGGAAAGCCAAAATTTAACCTTATCTGGAAATATCTTAAATTATGTCCAACAATTCAAACTGGTTCTCTTAGGCTTTCTACAACCCTTGTTTTCATACTTGGAAATTTTCAGCTCCATCCGGCAATTTTATTGGATTGTTGGAGTGCTTCACATGTGTATGACCTCTATATCTTTTTTATGCATTATTGGAAAATTAACTCCAAATTCCATTCATGCATTGAAGAGATGTTGGCAAATAGGCAATTTCAGTCATTTCACCCAAGCTTTGCTCCCTGGTCAAATTTCGAGCACTCAAAGTCCAGGCTTAGAGCCCTTGAAATTTCTAATTTTCAGTTAGGAGCCTACTGTCTCAAGTTCGAGCACTCGAAGTCCTTACTTCGAGCCCTCGAAAGTCCATCGAAGCTCACTGCCTAAACTTTGAACGCTCGAAGTGCACACTTCGAGCGCTCGAAACTCACTGCCTTAAGTCCGAGCGCTCGAAGGCCTAACTTCGAGCTCTCGAACCCCCCTTCCCCAGTTTTTAAATCTGATCTCTCCCTCTCCCGCATCTTTCTAACTCCATAACCCACGACCTCCTCCCTCCATTTCCACCTTTTCTCTCTCCCATTACTTCTCTCCTACCTCCCCCACTCCCTCCATCACCCACAACCACAACCTCCACCTTTCCACCTTCCTCTCTTCCTCCATTAACTCCTACCTCCCCCACTTCCTCCATCACCTACAACCTCTACCTTTCCACATTCCTTTCTTCCTCCATTAACTCCTACCCACATCTCACTCCTCTCCTTCTTCTTCATCCATCCCTTTATATATGACCATCACCCCCATTAGTCCTCCTCATTCCACCGGTGCCTTTTTCTACTCTTCTTCCAAGGTATGTCTCTTCCCTCTTTCTCTTCAATCTCTGTGTTTTCTTATTACATTTGAGGAGTATGGGCATCAAATCTTTGGAGTTTAATTGTGCTTGTTGCTATGCTCTATCATAGAGAGCATTGTGTTTGAAATTTTTTGGGTTTCTTCATAGATTCCTCTCATTCTCACATCCTTTCTTTCTTTATGCATACCAGGTGTTCGCTGAAATTCCCCAACCAAGTTTGCCTCTCCATATGTCTCGTGCAGGACCTTCCCGTCGTCCTAGACCCTTTGAGGATGTTCCCGTCGTTCCTTATGAACAGCCCCGAGCCCCTTGGCTCGACAATGAGCTCAATTATGAGCTTCTCTTCCCGCTCACGGGTGCCTTTGACACTCATCCCACCACTTCATGGGCTGTCGCCGAGCTAGTTAACCGGCGTCTTCAGCAAATTTGCCAACCTGTTTCCAAGGTCACCTACCCCCGTGTGGTGCGGCTCTTCTTCCAGAATCTTAATTGCCCTAAAGAGCCGCCGGTCACTCTCACCACATCCATTGATGGCATCCCTTTTTTCTTCACTCTTGCGGACATGGTGGCAGTCTCTGGCTGTCCTCTGGAGTGCCCCGATGACATTGTCAATCGTGAGAATCTCCCTTTATATGAGGAGCTGGATACTTTAACTGTGGAGCAGGTTGTCGCTGTCATTTGCAACGTGGATGACCCTCATCGCCCTCGGAGCTTTACCCTCAAATCCACCCTTTCGGAGCGAGTTTAGTTCCTTGACTCCGTTCTCAAGCATAATGTTTACCCTTTGGCGCACAGCACCGAGCGCCGAGGCCTGATGTTGCAAGCCTTGTATGCTATGGACCAAGGCAAATGGTTCTCTGTCCCAGAACTCATTTGGGACACATTTATGCGGTTTTGGGACGAGTGTATCAACGCACGGCAGTAGCGTCTTAAAAATCGGCCTTTGCCATTACCATTCTTTGTTATTAAGCTCTTGAAGTACAAGGGCTTCATGGTTCCTCCTCATGAACCAAGGGGCAAAAAGATTCAAACTTTTACTCTCCGCCGGTGGACCAATGTTCTAAGCCATTCTCGGAACCCTCGGCTCGCTGCTCCTCCTTTGCTCCACTCTCCATCTCCTCCTTTTTCTGAGGATGACCCCATGGCGGAGGACGTTGCAAGGGACGAACCTCCTGTTGATCTTCCGCCCAACCAAGCCTTCTTTTGGGCTAGTCTTGCCCGTCTTCATGAGCGGATGGATCGTTTTGAGCTTTCTTTAGCTGACTACACTCGGACTGTGCGGGAGGACTACTTCTGTGCCGAAGAAGACCGTCGCCTTGCTGCCGACGACCGCCGTGTTGCGGCGGAGGACCGTCGCATGGCACAGGAGGACCCGCATGAGACTCAATCCCTCCTCAATGCTATCCTCGCCCGTTTTCCCCCGGCCCAGTAGATAGCTGCCAGTGTTGGACTTTTTCATTTTGTTTCGTATTTGTGTATGTTTCCTTTCTGTTTTTCTTTTACTTTTCAACTTTAGGATTGTGCTATGCACAAGTTGCTCTGGTTCAACATGTTTGACTCTCAGTTCCTTTTGTAATCATGTTTTTATGAATAAAAATCCGTTAGCATTTCTGTTATCTTCTTTTTCGACATTTTCTGTCCATATTTTTCCTGTTTGTTACTATTTTTCTCGTTGTTCTGCTTTTTCTTCATGTCCCATTACAGGTGGCACATTTCAAGTTTGGGGGACTCATTTTGCATTTTTTTTTTATATATAGCGAGATGCCTTTGCCTTCGTCGCTCCACTGGGTATTTTTGTTCCTTTTATCCCCTTTTGCCCTTTTATTTTTTTTTTCCATCTTTGTCTCCCACATTGAGGACAATGTGTCCTTCCAGTTTGGGGGTGCAACTTGCATTGTTGGTTCCATATTTTTGCTAAGCAATGACAGTATAATTTGAAACTGGGCGGAGATAAAGCATATGTTTAATACCGTGGATATGGAAGCAATTGTGAATTTTTGAAAATAAAGAAAAAAAAATGTGATTTTAAAATGATCATGTGGATTCAAATTAGTTTGTATGTCTCAATTAGATTCTCGTTGGATTTTCCACTCTTTTATGCTTTACAATGCATATTGGAAACTTAACCGTGAGGCATGTAACTTGATTAATCGTGATCTTGACCTAGTCAATCTGAATTGATGAACCTAATAGATGGATACCTTTGGTGTGAAAAAAAAAAAAAAAAACCTTGACGAGTTTGAGTTTGTAGCCTTTCCAGCTTGAGTTATTAAGCCCTAGGAGTGCCTCTACACTCAACACCCTAAAGCCATCTGGTTTGGGAGTTGTTGGCCTAACGCTTGCTATATGGGTTGGTCAGAAAGCTTAAAAGACTTAGACATTGCACGGTCATTCAAAAATATTTTTATTCAACATGGTTTGTTGGAGTTCGTAGCCTTGCCAATTCGAGCTATTAAGCACTAGGAGTGTCTCTACACTCAGCACCCTAAAGCCATCTGGTTTGGGAGTTGTTGGCCTAACGCTTGCTATACGGGTTGGTTAGAAAGCTTAAAGGATTTCAGCATTGCACAACCATTTTATGTATCATTTTCGAGTTAAAATAAACTGTCAACAAGCAACAAAGTTGTTTGTAATTTAATTCATGCCTTAGGGACTTTATTTAAAAGGGAATTCAGCGATTTGAAGACTTGTGGCTTGAAACTGGAAAAAGAAAGTAAAAGCCGCATGCTGTGAATCCAATCCACTTTCACTGAAGCTAGAGTTGATTTCCAGTCAAGAGATGACAATTGAGTTATTTATATAGACTAGGATGTTGATGCGTGTTTATTGAAATGTGTTTAACCAATTCTTTTTTGTATCAATGCTTCATATATGCATGGTAGTCTCCTCAATGACCCCGTCTCTAGTCCTATGTCTGTTTCGAGTTATATTCGAGCTATGTATATATTTCATTTTGCCATAGTTGATTTTGTGGTAGCATTTCCATTGTGGTCATTTTACTGAGTTTTTCATTTTAGTTTTGCTAAGGGACTAGCAAAATGTAAGTTTGGGGGTGTGATAAGCGCCGAATATTGCATATTCAACGCCCTTAGCTGCATTAGTTAAATCCATCTTTTGATTATTCTTTGTAAATTATCTTTATTTGCACGCTTTTATTTATTTTCAGGTTCATTGGCTAAAAAGGAGCAAAAATGGTGTTTTATCAAATCTTGGAATAGCAATGTGCTCAAGGCTAAGTTCTGGCAGAAGCGGAATCTAACTTTGGTTGCCATTTTTGACCCATCAAACTTGAGAACTGGACTTCCATTTAAACATGACATATTTAGAACTTCGATTTAACTTTCAAAATCTTCAAACGGTTCGTCATTTGGAGTTTGGAGCAAAAAGTTATGGCTGTTCTACCAAAGTTGTGCAAAGCAGGTTAAGAGCAAGGAGCTCACTGGACTAACTTTGAGCACTCGAAGTCCTTAGTTCGAGCGCTCAAAGTGCTAGTTCGAGCGCTTGAACTCCTTAGTTCGAGCGCTCGAACTCCGGGCAGTTCCTCTCCGAGAACCATCACTTCAGCCCACTTGCACCTTATTTCTCTCATCTCTGATTTCCATCTTTATGGGTTGGTTGGAGATGTCTTTTGGTGGATTTCTGTGCCTTGTTTGGTGGAGGGAGATGTCTATACAAAGGAGGGGAACCACATAAACAATATATATCTCATCTTTGCAAGATTTGTGGAGAGAGAAAGAGGAGAAAAAGAGAGAGTTCTTGAAGCCAAGGAAAGGGAGCTCGAAAATGGAGGTTCCAGCCAAGCTTCTTCCTTCTTCTAAGGCTCCCATGGGTAACTAAACCTCCTTCTAGGGAGGTGATGAAGTCCCTCCCTTGTAAGCATGTCTCAGTATAGTTCTATTTTGGGGATTGCAATGTATAATCTTTGGTCTTTTCATGGTCTAGAGCATCTTACCTTATGTAATGGATCTTCATGTATGTAAATGATTAATGTTGAGTCAATTATCTATCTTTGATGGCTTATTCTTTTAATCATGTTGCTTGCACTCTCATGGTGACAATGGTAGTGAGATCATGGAATTGTTTTAATGGCATGGAGTTGGAGCACTTTGATAGATCATTGCTTAGGTGAAACCTTTGATGATTTATGCTTATTTCTTGCCTTCATGTGCTTTATCATTTTATCTAGGGCTTGATAGTTTTTCATTCAAGTAAATGTGGTTAAGCTACACCTTAGTTAGGTAGTCTAAACATGTTAATCTTTGATGGATTATGCTTGCTTCAGATTTAATGAGTTTCTTGAGGATATTATAGCAACCAAGTGTGCTATGTATCATGACCATATATATATATTGTTTTCCCCCAATTTAGCTCTAATCTAGCATGTGTATAGGGATGGAGGCGGATTCACTTCCCTAGTCCTCTTTACTTGTATTTTATCTCCCTTAAACTCTTGCAAACTTTTACTTTATGCACTTTAATTTCATGGCTTAAGTGACAACCAACAAATCCTCTATGAACACCTCTATCATTCTAAAAAGACTCTAGACATTTAGGTTGCCATAGATTAGCGCAGTCCCAGTGGTTCGACTTACCCGACCAATAGCCCTATTTTACAATGATTCGTGCTATTGTGAAGGTTGATTTATAATTGTAATCGACTCAACTATGTGTGGCTTGCAATATCAGATTTTGAATATGTTATTCCTCAGGCAAAACTTCAACTTAGACGGCCTCTAATCAACTAACAAAGCATGCTCACATGATTTACATTCATAGTATAGCATGATAATATCATTTTAAGTTTAGTTTCAGTGGCTTAGATCAGAAAAGCAACTAAAACTAAAGGTTTGAGGTATAAGATATTATACCAGCTGTAATATGAAGTCCATAGCTCCTTCAGCAGTTCAAAATCACCAAAGTATGTATGCTCAGACCTTGTTCAAGCCCTAGAAGTGACCATAGCAATTTTGAACCTCTTGAACCTCCCTTTGCACCAAAAAATCAGCAACACTCAGCCTTTTTCTTCATCTTCAAATTGTATACAAAGGTTAGAGCAATTTTCTGGTTAAGTTCAGCTCTCTAGACAGATTGAAATCTTAGAAAAGTATATTCATTTTGGTCTCTCCAGAGTTCTTGAAATTTCAGCTCATTTCAGCCCTTTTGCTTTTTGGGAAAGGCACACTTTCAAGAAAGCTATAACAGCCTTTATATAGTGACCTTGTTGAAACCCTGTTGTAGATAAGGCCTTCTCACTACAGCCGATGAACATACACACACCTTTCTCTCTACAGGACCACAATGCCACGTGGCAGCAAGCTGTGCCAACCTCATTTATACACAAACTCGCACTCAAATACGCCTTGGCTGTGTAACGACCCACTTATTTTTCTTCCTTTCATTTTTCTTGAAATTTTACGAATGAATTTTTTTCGTTTAATTTTCTTTTTTGAGCTCTGTTTCGTGTCGCTTAGTGTCATCCCGAGTGCTCAGAATTGGTTTCTGAGACTCTTTCATATGAATTGAAAACTTCCTTTGACGACTGAGTCATTTTCCCATTTTTCGTTTTTCAGACATTATGCGCTATTTTGTCTTTTCCCTATTCTGTCCTTTTCCCTATTCTGTCTTATCTCCGTTTGTCAGTTTTTGGCACAACCTCACTTCTCATGCTCGAAGTTGGTTTTTGACTTCACGTGCCTTCATCTTAAGTGGTTTTCTCGAAATACGTATCTTTACTTTTGCAAGAAAGTACTTTGGTTGCTCCCGGTGTCCACAGGGGCATAGATGCACAATTCTTCAGAATCTTTTTCATTTCTTGGGGTGTTTTTCGTAAATATCTTTTGAAGATATTTTATTTTAGGGGCATGTAAGAAAATATCTTTTGGAAGATATTTTCATTCTGGGGCAATTTTGCAGTTAACCCTTTTTGTAGGGGCCATTGTGTAATTAACAAAAGTTATTGCAAAAATGTCTCGTCTGGAGCCTGGATCCTCGTACGGGATTCATTTTCACTTTTCATTGACTCGTAAATTCATAGAATTTCCTTCTGGTCATTTTTCTCCAGTTTCAGAGTTTCTGGACCCAGTTGCTGCCGAACTTGTTCGGAGTATAACTTTCTGCTTGGGACTTAGTTTTCAACGCCGTTTCTTCCATTGTTCATATTTTCTCATTTTGAATCTTTTTTGTTCATGGAGTTTTACCGTTTGAGTGCATTTGCTCAAAATATACTTTTCCGGACCTAGCGGGGCCCTTTCGGGGCAGTTTTTGAGACTTACTATAAATAGGATGCCCTAAAGTGAAAAATCAGATTTTGGTCATCTTCCCCACCTCTCTTGGCCGGATCTCCTAGCAGCCATGGCTGCCACTTTCTCTCTTCTCCTTTGGTCTACTTTTCCTTAGTAGAAATCCTTCGGCCTTAGCATTTATTGCTTCCCTTGACGTGCTCTACCTTTTGCCCTTATTAGAATCCATTTCTGAAGATTTTTCGAGTTCGGGTTTAGAGTCAAGTTGAGATTTTCATGGGGCTTCTTGCGGATTCTTGTTCACGGTGTTGTCCCCGACAAAACCTCTCGGTATCGTCGAATTCGGAGCACTTTTATTTTGGTGGGCCTTTGGGATTTTCATCTCAAATTGAGGTAGGAGGTGTTATAGGTTTAATTCTTGTTAAATAACATGCTATTGATGCTTATACAACTTGATTGCATGCTTAAATATGAAATATAGAGATTTTATTATTTAATTTTCTTGTATTGGATTTGATTTTCCCGGTTGCTTATGACTTGTTTTAAACATGTAGTATGGTAATATAATGCTCTATAATATGGTTATTGACATATATTAAATTGAGGGAATTTGAACAAGTATTAAAGATTTTATTTAATATTTATCTTGAATAGAATATTAAATCATATGGCCTTAGTTAACTTAAAATCAATATGTGTTAGCATATTAAATTAGGCCTTAGCATGCTCTCCAACATAGTTGAATTTGAAAGTGATTGGAGGTGTTTTGAAAATTAGTAATTATTAATTAATTTGATTAATTAATTTACCCCGAGTTCACTATTCACTCTATTTAAATTTTAACTTGATATTCTTGATTTAAATGCCATATAGCTTCACATATATTTGATTTAGAATATTCGGTTAGGTTTTGAAAACATTTTATTTAATTAAATTCCATGTTTAAGATTTAATCCTCATGGTGATATACAACTTGGAATTGTATTGTGGCATGCTAGAAAATTAAGCTTAGGTATAGTTGTTCACATATATTAAATTGGGATTAATTGCATGAGAATTGCAACTTTTAATTTATATTTAACTTTAGTGAAAGGTTAAGTCACATGGTCTTAAATTGAATGAAATAAACTTGTAATGTGATATTACATTAGTCCTTGGCATATTCTCTAAGATATGTTAAATTGAGAGCATTTGGTTAAGTTTAAAAATCTAGAGATTTTAATTAAAAGAATTAATTAAAATCTATTTTGTGGTCCCATTAGCTTAATTAAGGTTTTAACCTGATATTTGTATTGGCCATGACTTGTTTACTAGTATATATTAAATTGGGACTATCTGAAGTTATTTTAGAACCTTGGGATTTAAATTAGAATGATTTAATTAAAGTTCTACTTTGTTGTTCTAATAACCTAATTGAGTTTTAGAATAGATATAGGTGATGACCTTGCCATGCCCTTTAACATGTATTAAATTGAGGTTAATTGAAATTGAATCAGAAATCTAGAGAATTTAATTGTGTTTATCTATTTAAAGTCTATCAATTTGCTCCATGATCTAGTTGTGTTTTAGAAGTGGTTTCTATATTCAAATCATGGACTTGGACTTGTTGTATATTCATTTGGTTATGTTTTGAACATTGGATAACATAGTTGTTATGTTTGTATTCATGAGAATATGTTTTCCTTATTGAATATATTGTTGCCTTGTGTAATGATTTGCACACTTCGTGTTTAATATCTTTCATGCATAGCGTGTAACGAATTGCACACTGAAGATTCGACATTCATCATATCATATTAGTTGTGGATTTAGAGCATATATTGTATAGGTTTCCAAATTTGGTTGTGCTTAGTAGATAGTTGATTATCTTGCATATTCTTGTTGATATATGTGTTGTTGCACAACTTGTTAATTTTGGAAACTTGGGGATGTCATTGTTTGACTATGGCTAGGACGTGGTTCTAGTACGGGGGATAGTCCCTCTATATGGTCTAGTGCGCACATAGAGAGGTTACCCATGGGCTAGTAACCTAACTATGTTGTCGGTCTGATCCGACGTGACGTCCGAGTATCCACTTTGTTTGATTTCGCATTTTATTTTCAAGTTGATAACTAGATGATGTTGTAACTTGTTGTTTCTTAATTGTCGTTCCATTTTAAGTTACAGGATGTTAACTTTGCAAAATTGTGCTTTATGCGTTGTATTAGAAGTTCCAATGTTGGTTAAATTGCATCGATATTGAAAATCGTGTTTTGACGTTCTAATAAAGCTTAGGATTGATTCTATTGATTCATTTATAACTTAGACGTTAGGTGGCATGACCCACTTCTGTTGTTTTCGTGCTTTAGATTTCAAGCTGATAGCTTTAAGAAATTGTATTTTGTTGCCTTGTATAATATGCTTTTTTGTGGTTAGATTGCATTGAAGTTGTAAATTGCGTTTTGATTGTTCAGCATGGCCTAGGATGATTCCTTAGACTTATTTAGAACATAGACGTTAGGTGATATGATCACTTTAGTTGTTTCTGTATTCGAGATTGCAAGTTAATACCTTTAAGAACCTATATCTTGTTGCTTTGTATAATGTGCTTCCATATTGTTTAAATGGCATAGATGATGTGATTTATGCTAGAAACACTCTAAGGTAGCTTTGGATGCTCCCTGAGTCTCATTTCGATATAGATGTTAGGTGGCATGAACCCCTTTAACATGTTTCACCTTAGGGTGATAAATTTATAAAATGCTAGGTCGATGCATGCTCATCTCCTACGAGTAGCTTTATGTTACTCACCCCTACAATACTGGGGCATATTTCAGGTACGAAGACTTGGTTCGTGACGCCTAGCATTCCTTGGATGTCGTGTAGCATTCAAGTTTCCATTTCATGCAAATGTTAGCATGAAATTTCATTTTGTAGACTTATATGTCAAAATATGTATATTTGATTCCATATATGTAATGTGTACTTAAGTACACTCCTTTCAATGTAATTGATATGTATGAGATGAGGCCGGAGGTCAATGACATGTATATTGTGTTCTATGTACTTTTTAACTTCATGAAATATTGTGAAAATCTTGAAAAATCACAAGTCATTGCTTCACCATGGTTGCATCGGGTGTGGGAATTCTATTTTCATTCTTTTATAGGGTCTTATTAATCTTATATGAAGTGTGGCCAAGGGCCAAATGGTCATTTGACTCCATTTTACATTTTTAGATTCCATGTTTTCCATTCCAAGTCCATTTTTGCCTTTTTGCCCGTTGGGGGGTCAGATTTTGTATCGGTGGTATTTTTAAGTCGTGGACCATTGTAGCACGTCCAAATAGGTAAGTTACATTTGCGTGCATGGTCATTTCCGGGCAAAACTTTATCGTTTGTGTTTTGAGCCTCTTGTGAATTCATTTCGCACTTTTTTTGTATCTGATCTAGGGGTATTATAGACTTTTCACGGTGGTTTTATTTCCTTCTTTCAACATGGTTGAATAGAAAACATGATTTTATGGGGGGTTTCTTTTTTGTGTTTTTCTAGAAAATGTCGTCTTGACATCGGAAATCGCTTACGAAGTTCAGCTTTTAGTTTTTTATTTAGCAGCTTTTTTGACCCTCTGGACCAGATTTCTTGGGAGGGAATTTTGGGCATTCTACATTGCGTTTTTTTTTTTAATTCTCTCATGAGTCACGTAGAAAACTCAATTTTGAGGGGTTTCTTCTTTGTATTTTTGCAAAAAAATTCATCTAGGCCTCCAAATTTAGCCTCTATTCTGGATTTTTCTGAAAAATAACCCCACAGCAGCTTTATGGGCTGCTGCTACCAGCCATGTGTGCACCCAGCGCGCGCGCGGCATGCATGGGCGCGTGCATGGGCGTGCGCATGGGGCTGTCATGGCCCCTCGTCGGGCCGCTGCGACGTCAATTCTTCTTTTGGGCTTTTCTCCTTTGTCCGGACTCCGATTCAAGTGAATTTTTTTTTGAACTTGATTAATTTTTCGCTGTCTTTCCAACGGTGTGCTCGGTTGCACCTGGATCTTTCTGGATAATTACCAGTTTACCCTTTTAGCCTTAAGTGCTCATTTTTCTTCGTCAGGCCGTTTCTCCTTCGTCCGGACTCCGAATCATGCGATTCTTGAGTCCATCTTGATTAGTTTTTCGTTATCTTTCCAGCGGTGTGCTTAGTTGCACCTGAATCCACATTTTTAAAAATGACTATTTGGCCCTTGGGGGCTTATTTGTCATATTTTTAACCTTTTGCTTCCGCATCAGTTTTCATTGAGTTCTACAACCTCATGGAAGGTCACTTTGACTTCTTAGAGTCTTGTGTTCTGTTTTTGCTTCCACATTTTGGATCTGTTATTGGATCATCCTTACGGTTCATCATAGGACATGCTGGCCTAAAAAACCAAGGTCGTCACAGGCTGTCACATGATGTACACCAGAAAAATGTGGAGCATTATCAACCAAATGTGGGCTATTTTATACAATGCACCTTCAATAGAGTGTTTCACATTGTCACAGGAATATAGCTTGACCAATATACCTTCGAGGCAATTAATAGAATTACTGAAATACCCTTCAATGAACACATCAGATAACTTTGCTGCAGCTTGTATATTTAAATGTAACTTATGAAATTAAGGCCAGTGATGCAATGTACTATTCCCAGCAAATGCAATAGGATCATACACACATGTAGAAATTCTAGAATGCCCCTGTGACTATGTGAAACTAAAACATGGATGTTGAACCTTTAATAACCCTTGACATTGAAAGTGTAAAACACTTAATCAAACATGAATCAACAATATTGATAAATCACCATTCTCTCATTGAGATAGATTCTGATACATCATTTAACGGCAACAAAAAATATGTAATTGAGTTTACAAAACATCCTCTTTATAACAAAATAGGTTTAGTTACATCATTTGATGATTCAAAACACTAAGATGGCATGGAAAACATATTGAGACCTCAAAAGAGAGAAAGTAGGTCTCAAAATCATTTCTACCGAAAATAAATACATTGGCCCTTAAATACAAGTTTAACAAAATAATGCATGGTTGGTTATAAGTTCAATATAAATTAACAGATACATTTTTCATATGGACTAAACACCAAGTTCTACGGAAAGGATCTTCAATGCATCAATGGTGAGGTTATGGTTCATCCATCACCTCTTTCCCATTTTCAAAAAAATATTAAGTAGAGGAATGAGTACAACGTCTCAGTAGATATTGCCTAAGTGGCACTTCCTCAAATTAAGAAGGCAATTACATGCTTATAAACATCAAGAATTAGATTAGATGAAACGGGATCATGCTGAGATCAAACCACATCAAATCATCACCAACTAGTCATCATGACAACTCTAAATATGATGTAATGCATTAAATAAATTACGTAAGCGCACTCCACACACACACGCTCGCATTTTCAAACACTCACATTGAAAACGTACTAACTAATAGGACTTTCGGTACCTCTCGCCATCCTTAGGGAGAATTTGCAAATCGTTCCTAACAAAGGGTACCTCCTAACTACCATTTGGGGCCCGAGTCGCTAAATTACTTATGGGTACCCCCATGTCCCTATTAGTTAGCTAGCACCACTGATAGAGGGGTATCTACCCAAACTGGGTTTGAGAAAACCTTTTCTCAAAATTTTTTCAAAATTCACAATCCACACTCCACATTCATCTCCACACAACCATGCTCAACAATTATGCAATGCCATCAATGCTATAGTTGAAATGCATGATAAACTTCAATAATCTCATTGTTATCTTACAATCTCTATTTATGGATCAATTTAAATTCATACATAAATTTCAATTTTGTAGATATACATGGCATTTGGCAAATAAAACATTGATAATATAGAATATTTACATAGCATAACAAAACATTGATAATATAGAAAATTTAACATCAAATTGACAAAGAAATTCTCACATTGGCAATATTGCAAACGCATAGTGTATATGGCATTATATACTTCAACAATGTCATATAACATCAATTTGTCATCTTTGTTCTCAAATAAGTAATCAATTAGCATGATTATTACAAAATAGTATCTAAAAAACATACAACCACATATACATCACACCAATTGCCAACGACTACAACATACACAAAACCATAGCATGCTACTACACAATTGATATCATATTGTCATGCTAAAATTAAGGAAAAACATGTAGTTGACTTCAAAATCAAAGGATTATGACAATTAGACAACTCTACCTCTTTGAAGCCCAAAAGCCCTAATTTCAAAATTCTTTAAAAACCTCCTAATGAAAATTTGCACCAATCAAATTGAAGCTCTCGTCGAGCTCTCCAACTTTGCCTTCTATGGTAACGATCAATTCCAAGTGGAACTAGGTAAAATCTAAGCTTTTAGATGTGGGTGTACCAAGCTCTGGTGTTTTTTATTCTGATTCGGACATCCTAGCGCTAGGGGTACGATCATTACTCTCTTGACTCATGGTAGAAGAATGGGACAAAGATAGAAAAAGAGAAAAAAAATAATAAGTGAAGGAGAAAGAGACTAACCTTAGTGATGAGAGATGATCAGGATGACCGCGGAGGAAAATTTCAGGCCAGAGATTTTGCAAGTGCAGACCTCTGTAATGGTGAAATGATGTATATATAGGCAATAGACATGCGAAGAGGAGGCAGCTGCACGACACCCCAAGATGCAGAACTTTGAAAGAGTAATGATGAACATCAATGCCTCCACGAACTGCTCCACTTCAAAACACCGTTAGAATTTCTTATATCAGTCAGGTTTATAAAAGGAATTGGAGGCAAAGTGTTGAGGGAAATTTTCTCGCCAATTACTAGGCTTCACGTGTAAGCAACTATATAAAGAAGCCAGCCCAAAAGATTGTCCCAAAGGCCCAAGGAGAGCTCCACATGCAAAGCTAGCCTAAAAGTAACTCACAACCCAGAAGGTCCAATACGAAGTCTTAACTGTCATGGCTATAAGTAACACATGAATAAAAAATTACAAAGAATTAGGGATTTATTGAGCTTTAAAAATGAAAGGTCCTAAAATGGTTCCACGAAGATGTCTTTTTACAATATAAATATGGGCAAAAGACCCAAATAAAGGATAGCTATTCATGGCCTGTGCTCTTCTTTGTTCCATATTTGAGCATATTTTACTATTTTTAATCTATTCTTCATTCAACTTTGAGCATGAGAGCATTAAGATCATTAGGCCGAGCCTTAATGTTCAGTTCGAGTTTTTTTGCACCTACAAGAGGGAAGTGCACAATTTTTTCCTTATGGATGTCTCATTCATCTCTTATTCTTTTTCTTCCATACAATTTTCTTCCATTGTACCAAATAGAGCATTAGGCAGAAAAGTGAAGTAAGGACATACTTAGGGTTATGTTTTAATTAAGAGATAGATGTTTTAGAGTCAAAACAAGTGTACTTTTTTACTCTCAGTCAAAACACAACTGGTTGCGTTCTAAACAGAACTAGTTGTGTTTACTCAAACCACAAAGAACGTTCTTTTAAAGACCAATTTAATTATCTTTTTGATTAAGTTTTAGAGGGCAACTTTTGCATGAATTAATTGTTAACTTTTCCAAGAGGGTTTTTTAGGTCTCTCTAAATATATCATATGATTTAAAAATCATCATGGATTTTTATAATCAAGTTTTAAAACCCTAAGAAAATCTTTGAGAGATTTTGCAGAGCTTGCTTATTTTTCAATTTGAGAATACACATACTATGTAGACACCCCCTTTTTGCCCTCCCCCCATTCACATTATAGGCCATATCATCATCTCCCAAGACCAGTTACTAGTAGGACCCATGATATGTTAACTTGTTTTACTCTTTTCAATGATAAAACCACTTACAATAGCATCAGTCCTTGTAGGATAAGGCTATGTAGAGGGTATCAAACCATGAAGAGTTTGAATTTTATTGCCATTAAATTCTTAAGATTACTTCCGGTTTAATTCAAAATGGAGGATTGTTTGTTTATTTTTCAACTTATAGAAAATGACATTAACTACTTAAAGCAAAAATTGAATGCAATTGAAATGGATAATGAAGAAAGATGGCTAGGGAATTGACTTCACCACACCCTCATAACCATGTCTAATTGCATTTAATGTGGAAAAATTCACTCTATGTATAACTATAATTCGTGTGACTTAAGCTCACGATGAAATCACCAAGAAGATGACTGCACATATAATTCAAAAACTAAAGATAACCTATCTTTGGTTGGCAAGATTTTTTTACTAAACTTCATAACATTAGGGTGTAGTACGAATCGTCTTCCCTAGGTATGGCCAATCAAAATTCTTGCGTTGCACGTCATGAAAACCATTGCATAACATTCATTATCACTGTCACAACAAAAATGATTTAAGTTCAATCATGATAAAAAGCTTTATAGAACAAGAAAAAGGGTTTCATCAATCTGATTATAAGCATTAAAACCAATTACAAGAGTATCGCAAATGTAAATATCAAGGTTATACAACTTATTATACATATATCAACGGGCCAGTGGCCTAGTGGTATCAGGCCCTTACTTCCCAAAGAAAGGTTAGGGGGTTAAACCTCACTAGAGGCATGTATGTGTGAGTATCAACTAGGAAAAAAAAACTTGTTATACATATACATAAATCCCCCCCCCCCCCCTTCCAAAAAAAAAAAAAAAAAAAAAAAAAAACACAATTGAACCATAGTTACTTGGAGATGGTTATATCAACTCTATAAGAAGGAGGTTAGTTGCTTAATAACAAGGTGGATGCCTCTATGGTTGAATGGATAACCATCTGCAAGGTACTCACCATTGTTGGTCTTCAAGCCCTAAAAGCCAATATTTCTCTCTCTAGAAATATCCTTCAAGTGTAAGATGATAGAAAATGATGATAACCAAGGGCATATATCAAAACATGTGGTCAAAAGGCTCTAATTTCATGCCCCAATAGCTTCCAACTAGATCCATAACTTTAGGAATAAAACTTTGCCTACTAGACAATCTGCAGATGAACGATCGATCACAGCTGGTGCGAAATCGGTCTTCGCTTGTCATGATCTGTGCTACGCGCGTATATGTGTGCCCAATCACTAAAAATAGGCAAGGGATGATTGATCGTTGACAGGCGACGATCGGTCGCCCGTAACTCAAAGTTTTATTTTGGAATTGAATTAAGGAGCCAATGAAAATAATTGATTGTAGCAATTGTATTATGGGGCGATGATCAATTGTACTATGTTGAAAGGCCCAATTTTCTTTTAGACTTGGTCTGTGCTTAGGCCCAATAGTCTTATCTTTAATTAGGTACCTAAATGACTATGATCTCGGTCCAAAGGGCTTGAGATCTTCTTTGGAAATTAGCCCGAGTGGACCTATCATTTGAAAACCCAAAGTTCTTGGATTTAATTGTTTTGGAGGATAAAAGTCTGAAAATATAAAAACATGAAAACAACATAAAAGTATAAAATGAATACAACTAGAGAGCTAATATATGCAAATAAAAGGGCTTGAATGTGCAATATTCGGTGCTTATTAACCCATATATGACAGAAAATGAAAATTGACAACTGGACCGTCTAATCGGATATCAGACCTCACCATCATGCTTAAAACATCACAAAATGTTAAGAAACACTTATACTTGACGTGACCTTTTTCTCCACAAAAATGACATGCTGAAACAAGTTTGGGAGGCCTAGTGTTAATAGAAGGTTTGGTCTCAACTTTCATAAAAATTTCTTTTGATTTTTACACTGACAAATCCTCTGAAGTTGAAGCCAATTCTTTGTTACTATTATTGTCTTTAACCATTCTTTTCAACATGATCACTACTCAAATTATCAGTTTTAAGTTAAGTGATTTTTTAAACCCTTTCACTTGTTCAAATTCATTTTATAGAAAGCTTTACCAAGAAGATTCATTTTTTCATGGCTAAGTTTTTTCAAATTTTTATTGGTGGCTGAAACTTCTAACTTATAAATATCCCTATCATGTTTCGCAAGCTTCAATTTCTCTAACAAATTTTCAAAATCCCCTTTCAACTTAGTCCACCTCAGACGCTTACTTGTTATAGATTTAGAAATATGAAATGCAACGAAAATATCAACAGAAGGATCAATTAAAAACATGATACATAAAGCACAACAATATCAACAAGTATGACCTACTCAATGTTTCAAGCAACCTGCTTTGATACCAAGTGTGAGTAAGGCGGTGCAAAATCTGTTATGTTGATTAATTGTGAATACCTCTTTAAATGACCTAGAGGGGATGAATAGGTCAACTTATCTAAATTTTTTGATTGATTAATTACCTACAATGATTATTAATTAAACATTCGTGACAGCAAAAGTTTAAATAGTAAAGTAAAGAAAATAAAGTAGAGTTTGAGAGATGATATTGGGTTTTTGAGTGTGAAAACCCTTGTTGGAAGAAATCCGACCAATAGGGATGAAAACCATGGAGACTTTCGCAATCTTGAGCGAAACAATCCATTATTGTTGAAGCAAACTAGTATGAGCTCTGACTCAAGCTCATATCCACTTCGCTCTATCAAGTACCAATCATTGAATGTCTCTCTGGCTTCACGACACCCCGTCCAAATGTATTAGACTTTAGGCTTACTCCTTGATCATTATAGAAGGGATCCTAGTAGATTAACAACACTCCTAGAATGCTTTGACCTCTTCTTAGTGAGATTAACATCATTCTCTTCCTTCAAATCTGAATTTTGTGAAGGCTAGAAGGAAACCCTGCTAAACTGATCAATTTTTGTAATCTGATGTGGACTCAAAAGGTTTCATGTTGATAAGTAGAATAAAATCACCCTAAATGACTCTTGTGTTTAAGTGTGTGCTTTGAAAGATAAACAATAAGATTTCTTAAAAAATCTCTAAAAAAACTTCAATGATCATGTGAAAGATGAAAACCTTGTTTTTCAAATTGAAGTAATCAATTTGCTATAGGGTTAGAGTTAAATAATATTGTTGCCCAAGTATTGACTCTAGAGGGGGTGAATAGAGTTTATGGCAAATAAGGGCCAATTTTTAGTTTTAATTATTTTGTAAATTCTAATAAACACCTTAGAACAATTATGCAATAATCAGGATATAAACTCAAGCAATTAATAGCACAATTGTAAAAAAGATAAGGGAAAAGAAATGCAAACACTTGACACAACGATTTAGTGAGGTTCGGTAACTCCTACTCCTCGGCTCAAGATCCCTCTTGAGACTTTCCTAATCCCACTATGGCACCTCCTTACGGGTAGAGAGCAAACCGGTACAAGAAGCACACCACTTTTAATTCTTTTTGCTAAGAGAATAATCATCTCTTATACTTTTGCTGCATCACACCAATCCTTGGGTTACATTGTAGATGGAAATTTGTTGCACAATAATATATGTCTCAAAGATTGATATGCAAATCAAAGCTTGATGAGCGCTGAACATTGCATATTCGAGCCCCTAAATATATGTACATTAAGGCCTAAAGTGATACTTCTATCCATAGTTAGACTGATTTATGTTTAATGTGTGTTTATTGGTACTTTCTCAGAGAAACAGTTAAAACTGGGACTTTATGATGATATCAAAGCTTACAGAGTCGTTGCCAGTCATTTAGAGCAAGCCAGGAGCTTTTATGGTGAAGTTTGGAAGAATTCAAGAACCAAAGCTCGAGCCCAAATCCTGAGGCTCGAGCCTTGCAAGGAAAAGAAGAAAAGTCAACAAGGAATTAAAGCTCGAGCCTTGTACCTTCAGAGCTTGATTCCTAACTAAGGGTGCTCGAGCCTTGACCCTCAGGAGCATAAGGCGTCAGAATTTGAAAAGTTGATTTAATAGAAGAACAAGCACCATTCCTTGAAGCTTGAGTATTAATCCAATGAAGCTTGAGCCTTGTTCCCAAAGCTCGAGCCCTAACCTTAAAGCTCGAGCTCTACTTCCTAAAGCTCGAGCTTTCTATGACAGATTAGATTTCAAGTTATGGGATTATTCCTTTTTAAGTTGTATTTCACTCCAGATGAACCAGAAGACCTAAAGGCCCACCAAACCTTTACTTTCTTCTATAAAAGAAGGCACATGCCTTGATAGAAGGGGTCCAAGTTCCTTTTTCTTATGTTATTCAGATGGCTGATACTGTGATGGCGGCTTTTAGGGTTTCCATAACCTTAGAAGGTGAAGATCCTGAGAAGAGAAGTGTCGTACGTGACGATGGAGACGACTACAACACAGATGATATTCAGCATCGTCAAGAGTAGCTAATTCCTCTCTTAGGGCACTGATGTAACCCAATTTAGTATTATGGTTTGATTATTTTAACTTTGGGATTTTTTATTTGTATATTATGTTTTTGATTTTATGATTATGAGCAATTGAGACAACTCAATTGGATTTAATGTTTGAAATAGTTTTCGAATTTTTATTACCTTGTCTTAGATATAACTGTTCATATTCTATTCTTAACCCATTCTGATTGGACAGTATTTGGCGGAGCCCTGCCAGACATAAGAATGGAGGTCATGTAATGATATTCCAACATTTTTTTATAAAAGAAAGTTTTCATAGTCTATGCTTAGGAAAAATGGATTGTTTACAAATTAGTTAAAGTAGTTAAAATAGGTAGAGTAGGTAAATGGATAGTCCATGCTAACTATAGATAGGTTATAATTAATTGCATTTTATAAAACATCTTTCTTTAAAACCCGAATTGAATGAATGTTTTTGAGTTTAATTTATTTGAAATATAATTTGATTAAATCCCCAGAGTTAAAACAGTTAACCATAGTATGAAGGTTGTGGTGAAGTCAAAGCCCTAAGACCTTTCTCTCTTCGATTAGTTTAATTTTAGTTTATAATTGTGACAACCAATCAAACAATTCAACCAGTTACCTATAAACCAATAAAGATTAGTTGAAAACGTAATATAATACTTCATCTCCCTATGGGTTTGACACCCTCTCTATAGTTCTATCCTACCAAGATTCGTGCTATTGCGAGTAGTTAATTTTTAATTGAAGTAACTGACACACAACAATTTTTGGCGCCGTTGCCGAGGAGATTTGTTATTATTTTAGTTTTTAATTAGTTTATTTTTGGTTTGCCAGTCTTTGAATTTTTTGATATCTCACTTTAATTTTTTTTTTTTTCTTTTCAGGTGCAGGAAATTAACAGTGAGAACAAAGACACTTAAGGGATAAAAAGTTCCAGTTTATTAAACCTCATGTGAGTTTTTACTGTTTTCTTTTACTTGGAAAATTTTATTTTTGTTACTATTAGGATTAGTGGATTTAGTGCATGTTAATTCGCCATACTCAGTCAAAACCTTTAGTGCATGATCTTGAAATAGAGAGAACTCTTAATCAATTAAGAAAACTTAAAAAAACATTTAAATTTAATAGGAAGTTCCTCTGATAACATGGCTGATCAGTGTAATGCACCGGGTAATGGCAATGGTAATGGTAATGGTAATGATAATGGAGAATGAGTTCCACCTGCTCCTCTACAACCACAATTGAAGGATCATTTTATTCGAACCATATATACTTCCCCTTCATGCTTTGTATTTCCTAATACTGATGCAACCCATTTTTGAGATCAAGCCTGCTATGATCCAAATGCTTCTTACTTTCCATGGGTTTGCAACAGAGGATCCTTATATGCACTTGGATGTATTCTTGGAATTGTGTTCGACTACCAAGTTGACCATTCTTACTAACGATTCATTCAGGATGCGATTTTTCCAATTCTCTCTCAAGGGCAAAACAAGAACTTGGTTGCAGTCCCTTCCAACAAATTCCATATCTATATGGGACATGTTGCAACAAGAGTTCTTGAAAAAGTATTACACAGTGGGTAAAACCTATTACAAATGAGAATAGAAATCATGGCGTTTTCCCAAATCCTGGGAAAACAGCTCCATGATTTATGGGGAAGATATAATAATCTTCTAAGAAAGTATCCACACCATGATATTGCTAAATGGCACTTAATACAGATTTTTAATGATAGTCTTTTAGATTCTTATAGATACATGGTTGATGCATCTAGTAATGGAGCCTTTCTGCATAAGAGTCCGGTTGACACTTGGGAACTATTTGAGGCCCTAAGTGAAAATTCAGTGCAACATGTTTCTTCCTTTAGGTCTAGGTCTTCACTTGGAATGCATAAGGTTGAAAAACTCTATGAGGTAGATAAATTTAGTGAGTTAGCCGCTCAAATAGAAGCTTTGAACCGTAGGTTTGATCGAATCCTATCATCTGGCTTTGCTCCTATTGCTAATCCATAAACTGCCTTGCTAAAGGAAGTTTGTTCAATCTGTGATTGTTCCTCAATCATAGGGACAGTACAAAAATTCATCCAATCCTATGCCACAAAATAATTCTTTCAATCAATCTGGTATTTACCGTCCACCTCAGTTTAGGAATCAACCCACTCAAACGCCTAATCTTCCACATCCTCTTAGAAATTCTACTTTTGAGGATCAAGTACTTAATGCTCTTATTGATCTTAAAGCCAATACCCAATTGCTTAATTCTCATTTTCAAGCTATAACAAAGCTAAAGGCACAAGTTGGGCAAATAACAAGTACTTTATCTCGAAGAGAGGATGAAAAACTACATAGTCAGCCAGTAGCCAACCCGAAAGAGCAAACTTACATGATTGATGAAACCAATTCCTTAGGTATTCATGATCAGCAATTTTATGTTATCACTACATTAAGGAGTGGTAAAGTGGTTGATAACCAAGTTGAAAAAGGACAGGTAGAAAAAGGGAGGCTTAGGGTTCCTATTGTTCCTATCGTTCATAATCCACATCCCAAGGATGTTTCCTCAAGTTCTATTCCACAATCCACCATAGGAGTTGAAGGTGGAGTCACTTTTTCATCTGCTCCTGACCTTGAGACAATTTATGAGCCAAGAGCGCCTTATCCTGAACGACTCAAGGAACTCTCCCACTTTGGTAAACAAAGGGAGAAGATTCAAGATATGATGGGGGTCGTTAAACTGGTCAAAATTAATCTTCCTTTGCTTGATGCTATAAAGCAAATTCTAGCCTTCTCCAAATTTTTAAAGGATTTGTGCACTCTTAAGAGAAAATCTAAAAGCCAAGTTCCTAAGAAAATTTATCTCACCGAGCAAGTCAGTACTATTCTTAAGTATAACACTCCTTTAAAGGTTAAAGATCCTGGTGGTCCTACAATTTCTTGCATCATTGGAAACAATGTGATAGAGCGAGCACTTCTTGATTTGGAGCAAGTGTGAATCTTATTCCTTACTCGGTGTATGAAAAGCTAGGTTTAGGAGAGTTAAAACCTATGTCGGTTGTTCGATAGCTTGCTGACCGTTCTGTCAGACAACCACGAGGTATTGTTGTAGATGTACTCATAAAAGTGGACAAGTTCTTTTTTTTGGTCGATTTCTTAGTTTTTGATACAGAACCGGTCTACGATTCCAAAAAGTATATTCTAGTCATTCTAAAGCGTCCTTTTCTAGCCACAGTGAATGCTTGCATTAACTGTAGGACTGGAGCCATAGATTTATCTTTTGGAAATATGAAATTCAAGCTGAACATCTTCAATGCTATTCATCATCCCAACGATGATAGTGAATGCTTCTTCCTTGATGTTATTAATGAGTTGGTTAATGAATCACTCCCAACTATTTTATCCAAGGATCCTTTAGTAGCTTGTCTGAATTACTTCAATTATGAAGACTTCAATATCGAATCTTCAATAGCTGAAGTGAATTCATTACTCAACTCCACTCTTATCATAGATTTTCCTCCATGGAAATCTAGACTTGAGCCTCTTCCACCACTTTCTAGTACTCCGCCTATTTCTTCCTTAGAGTTTCCACCTAAGCTTGAGCTTAAGCCATTTCCAGACATGCTCAAGTATGCTTTATTGGGTTTAAATGACACCCTTTCGGTGATCATTACTTCCAATCTTGCAAGTTCCCAAGAAAGTAGTCTCTTAAAAGTTCTTGAGCAAAATAAAGAGGTAATTGGGTGGAGTGTGGCTGATTTGAAAGGACTTAGTCCCATAATTTGCATGTATCAAATTCATTTGGAGGAGCATTTTCCCGAACATCTCGGGAACTCCAAAGAAGATTAAATCCTAATATGAAGGAGGTGGTTATGAAGGAAGTTGTGAAGTTACTAGATGCGGGAATAATCTACCTTATCTCAAATAGCAAGGGGGTGAGTCATACTCTACCCTATCTCAAATAGCAAGGGGGTGAGTCATACTCAAGTAGTACCTAAAAACACAGGTATTATAGTGGTTGAGAATTCTGAGGGAGAATTAGTTCCACAATGTACCACCACTAGATGGCGTGTGTGTATTGATTATCGGAAACTCAACTCCGTTACTGGAAAATATCATTTTCCTCTTCCATTCATTGATCAAATTCTAGAGCGATTGGCTAGCCAAAACTATTATTACTTTTTAGATGGATATTTTGGCGATAATCAGGTGGCCATTGATCCTAAGGATCAAGATAAAACTACTTTCACTTGTCCATTCGATACTTTTGCATATAGACGGACGCCTTTCGGATTATGTAATGTGCAAGCAACATTCTAGAGGTGTATAATGTCTATCTTTTTGGACATGGTTGAAAAGTTTCTTGAGGTTTTTATGGATGACTTCTCTGTTTTCGGATCCACATTCGAGAATTGTCTCCAACATCTGTCCCTAGTACTTCAGCGTTGTAGGGAAACTAATCTTATTCTTAGTTGGGAGAAAAGCCATTTTATGGTTCAAGAAGGGATAGTTTTAGGACATATCATTTCAGAGAGAGGTCTTGAAGTTGATAGAGCTAAAGTAGATTTGATCTCTAAATTGCTTCCTACTACCTCCGTAAGGGGAGTGCGATCATTTCTTGGGCACGCTGGGTTTTATCGACGTTTTATTAAAGATTTCAGCAAAATTGCTCGGCCATTATGTAATCTACTTTCAAAGGATGCTCCTTTTGTCTTTGATGAATCATGCGTAGAAGCTTTCCATAAGCTTCGCTCTCTTCTTTCTTCAGCTCCTATCATGAATCCTCCAAATTGGGCTTTTCCATTTGAGCTTATGTGTGACGCATCTGATTATGCTATGGGTGCTATCTTGGGATAACGAGTAGATAAACTTCCTCATGTTATCTACTATGTGAGCAAAACTCTTTCAGATGCACAATTGAATTATACTACTACTAAAAAAGAGTTGCTTGCAGTTGTCTTTGCTTTGGACAAATTCAGATCATATTTGTTGGGTTCGAAAGTAATAGTTTATTATGATCATTCTACTTTGAAACATCTTCTTTCCAAAAAGGAAACCAAACCTCGTTTGATTCGATGGATCCTCTTGTTTCAAGAGTTTGATTACGAAATCTGGGACAAGAAAGGGTCAGAGAATGTGGTAACTGGTCATCTTTCTAAAATTCTGATTGAGGATACCTCAACTTCACTTCCAGTTTATGATTCCTCTCTAGATGAACAGCTATTTGGGATTTCTCATACAGAACTGTCTTGGTTTGCTAATATTGTGAATTATCTCGCAATAGGCAAAATACCTTTATCTTGGTCAAAGCAGGAAAAAGATCGATTCTTCTCTCAGATTAAGATATACTATTGGGAAGATCCCCAGCTCTTCAAGTATTGTGCTGATCAAATCATTCGTAGATTTGTTCTTGAGAGTGAGTTTTATAGTATTCTGACCTTCTGTCACAGTTTAGGTTGTAGAGGTCATTTCAGCGCAAAGAAAACTACAGCTAAAATTCTTCATTGTGGTTTCTTTTGGCCTTCACTCTTTCAGGATGCATACTTGTTCTATACGTCATGCCTTCGATGTCAGCAGTTTGGATCAATTTCCAGAAGAAACATGATGCCCTTAACTCCGATCTTAGTCATTGAGGTTTTTGATGTATGGGGTTTTGATTTCATGGGTCCTTTTGTTCAGTTAAATTATAATGAATATATTCTTGTGGCTGTTGATTATGTGTCTAAATGGGTTGAAGCAGTAACTACTAAAACCGCCGATCACGCAGTTGTGGTTGAGTTCATTCGAACGAATATTTTTAGTCGGTTTGGTATGCCACGAGCTATCTTTAGAGATAGGGGTACTCACTTCTGTAATAGGTGTTTTTATACTTTGGTACAAAAATTCTCCATCACTCATAAAGTTGCTACTCCCTATCATCCCCAAACAAGTCGCTAAGTTGAAATATCCAATCGTGAGATTAAGCGAATTCTTGAAAAAACGGTTAAGCTAGATCGTAAGAATTGGTCTTTTAGACTAAATGATGCTTTGTGGGCTTACCGTATAACTTTTAAGACTCCGATTGGTATGTCACCTTACCGTCTCGTCTGTGGTAAAGGTTGCCATCTTCCTGTAGAGTTAGAATACAGAGCTTTCTGGGCATAAAAATGCTCAATTTTGATATGAACTGTGCTGGTTCTAATAGGAAGCTTCAACTAACTGAGCTTCAAGAATTACGTAATGATGCTTATGAGAGTGCTAAGGTTTATAAATCCAAGATTAAGGTATTTCATAACAAGCATATCTTGCGTAAGACTTTTGAGAGTGGGAAAAATGTTTGGTTGTTTAATACACGACTGAAACTTTTTCCTGGAAAGCTGAAGTCACATTGGGAAGGTCCATACATTGTTATTTCTGTTACACCTTATGGTGTAATAGAGATACAGGATTACAAGACTGGACAATTGTCCAAAGTCAATGGACAGAGACTTAAACCCTACATAAAGGGTAGTGTGCAGAGAGGCACAATTGAGGTAGTAGAACTTCATAATCCTATTTACTTAGACTAAAGAGGTCAGTTTTCGTCGAGCTATCGATGCTAAACTTAGCATGCTGTTGAGCTATCTGCATTAAACTTAGCATTTGTATGTTGTACCGTAGTTTATTTTTATTTTTATTCATATTTTTATTTTTGCTTTTGCTTTAATTTTTAGGGTTTAGTTATTGTTATTATTATTTTATTTTTAGGTTAGGTTAGGTGTAATACCCCTAATTTTAAAAGGATAGTCTTGGTATTTAATTAATTATTTTAATTGCATTTTGATTTGGTTAGTTGCTTATTTAATTAATTGTTTATTTAATTGAATTATTTGTTTATTGCATTTCTTTGATTATTTGATTATTTGCACTTGATTATTCTTTAATTAAATTAATTGTTTTATTTATTTATTTAATTGAAATTTTATTTAGTTGAATTAAATGTGTAATGGTTCAAATTGTGTTATTTATTTTATTTATATGCATTATTTGATTTATTAGTTTCAGTTAGTTTTATTAATTGTTTAATTGTATAACATATTTTTAGGGTTTTATGTTTATGAGTTCTCGTGGGATAAGGTAGCCAACTTAGAATTAGGTTTAATTAAAGCTTATATAGACATACCGTGATTGTCAGACTTAGGGGGAGACACCTATATATATTTTCTATTTATGTCTACTAGGGTAAAACAAAAACCCTATTCACGTATTGAGAGGCAGAGAGAAACAGAGAGAGAGCCTTGAGAGATTAACAGAGAGGTTCAAGGAGGAAGGAATGGATTGCTTCTAGGTTGAACCAAGAGCAACAGAGGTGTAGAACGACAGTTTAAAAAGTGGTAAAAAAAACTCAGAGACGGTGGTTTAAGGTTTCAATACTGAAACTGAAGGAAAGTTCTTATTCTAACTCTTTCCCTTAAACCTGTGTTCTGTGCATGCCTAGGTAGACCCCAGGGTTTAAATTAATGTTAAAACATATCTTATATGCATGTTGATTCAGACTGTAAACAATTTTATTGAGTTAATTAACTTAATTTGATTTAATGAACAAATAGTCTCAGTTTATGTTTTACCTCTTGTTCACGATACTTCTTATTTATGGATAATTTGGGACATTAACTGAACCCTAGAAAGCTTAATAAAAACATTACAAAGGCTCTGAAACTTCGCCGGAGGCGAAGAAGATGAACCATCGCTGGAGACGAAGAAGATGAACAGTAGTGGACTATGGCTCTTCAGGGAGAGAGAGCCGGCTCCCAAAAGGAGAGAGCCGGCTCCCTCAATGTCAGAGCCGGCTCCTAAGGGTGGGGAGCCGGCTCCCATGTGCTTGGAGCAGGCTCTCAACTTATGAGAGCCTACTCTCGCCCTGAAATGCCTAGAAATTGATTTTAGGGCTCTGTTTGGGCTATACAGGGTATTCTTATGCCGTTTAAATTGCACTAAATGTTGTAAATAACTGTTGTGGACCTATAACAATATTGAGAAGCATTATTACATTAATGTATTAAGGAATGGAGCAACATTAAGTTAAGGAAAAGCCTACATGTTGAATACTGTTTTGCTAATTTTTTTGCTTACTGAAACTTAGCAAATCTTTTGTATATGATTTAATAATATTTAATCATATTTCAATAGTGTTATAGGTGTAGTGGATTATCTGAAAATAGCTATGCTTGGATTGGATTAAATTGATGTTTTTAATATGTTGTAAACTGCATCAATTTATGGACTATTTGGAGGATTTAAATGCTTAGCTTTATTTAAGCAATTTAAAGGATTACACCATGATTTTTAGGTCTTATAATGAATGCCTAATATGGTTATATATGTATTAAAATTTATTTAGGCATATCTTGGAGTATGGTTGATGAGTACTTATTACTGTATTATCAATTATGCTATTTGGAGGATTGTATGCATCGATATGGGACGGTGGCATACTAGGGATAGATTAGTTCAAACACTAAGTCCTACCTATTCTAGATTGAGTTATGGATTAACCATAAAGATTAAGTTCTACTCATATTGGTGTCAGGTCAATAAACAATTGAATGACATACTTTGGTTTCTGAATGAATTTTTATACATATGTCAGGCCACTGTATCAGATGGATGATATTTTGTATTAGGCTTATACAGACTATATATATTTATGATTATGGTGCCGTGATATGAGCTTGAGTCTTAAGATCATGGTTAGGATGCGTATGTCACCTAGGATGGATAACTGGATATAGTTGTTGTTCCCTGGTAGGTCTAGGTAGACATGACCTCGTGATGTGCGATTTGCATGGTAGCTCTACTCAGGCTGAGAGACAGACCTATTGGGCTAGTGAACATCCTATAGTGTGTATTTATTCATATATGGACTACTTTAGTTATTGATGAGCTATCTAGGATGTATCTGCGTATCGGGTTTTTGTATGGATTATAGTAGGAGAGAAATTGCATGTGGGCCTGACCCACTCTCTTATTTTTCAGGTGTTCGTCAGTTTCAGGGTTAGAGCTTGATCGTGCCGAGCAAATATAGTCACGCATTCCTCCGACTACGTAGAACTACTTTCCATGTTTAGTTTTGGATTTTGTTTCAGTTGTTTCCTTTTCAGTTTGGGATTTTGATAGGGGTCCACTAGATGGATTCCCGAGTTGTTTAAGTAGTGAAGGTTTTGGATTATTGGATTTTAATTATATTTTTGAGGATTTTAAATTTAGAATTCTTTTAGCTTTATTATTTTATTTTTATTTCATTTTTGTATTTCGTGCTTCTTTACATATTAATTGTTTGGTATCCCTCAGATCTGTGCTTGGACTTGATCACCCATGGCTTTAGAATCGAGGGGTATCACATTAGGTTTGGTTTAAATAAGAAAAAGAAAATAAAAATTGAAAAAATAAAAAAATACAAAAATTTGTCTCAAAGCTCGAGCTTTCATTCTGAAGCTTGAGCATTAGCTACCAAAAGCTCGAGCTTGCACAAGCTAAGCTCGAGTTCTCCATCATCGCTAAAATTAGTTTCAGTGGTTAAGCTCAAGCCTTATTCTTAGGGTTTGAGATCTTTTACTTTAAAATATAAGGAAACCCTCGTGCTGAGCTTGGAAACCTCGCGCCCTTCATTGTTCTTGCGTCCATTCTCTCCCAAATCTCTTCAAACTTCTTTGATTCATCATTCTCATCATCTCAAGAGACGATCCTTCATCAAAAAGGTAAGAATCTCTTAATATTTCTTTATTATATATATATATATATATATGTATATATTTTCTATATATACTCACTGATTCGACCACAAAACCATGTTCAAAATTCCCTAAATTCTAGATTTAATCATCTATAACCATATCTAATCATGAATCCATTCCCAAACTTGCAAAAATTTCGAATCTCATTTTGGATTTAAAGAACACGAGTTTGGGTATTTTTGGAGGGTTGAGGTGCTAATATTGGAAGTTTGGGGTTGTTTGGCAATTAAGGAGAAACTTTAGGGTGTTTTGGGATTGGTTTTGGATGATTTTGGAAGGATTGGGGACGATTTTGCTTCGGTTGAAAACCAGGAAGCTCGGGCTCTCATATTTGGGCTCGAGCCTTTGCTTGCAGCAAAATCAAGCTTTGGTACTTTAAGCTCGAGCCTCAACCACAGTAAAGCTCGAGCTATTGGATCTTAAGCTCGAGTTTTAGATCACAGATTTGGGATTTTATTGGACAATGTTGCGAGATAGTGCCAAAACTTTAGACACAGTTATAAAGATGCCTCGACAGCTGCGTCAGATATGTATTCGGACGTCCGCTATGACTTTAGACGATGCTTGGCGGTACAACATTATCTAGTCGGAGACGGACTTTGCGTTAGAGGATTTTGAGCAGCACAGAGACACATTCTGGGTAGTAGAGGCCCTACGAGCTAGACAGTTGTCAGGATTTATGAGGCATCTAGCACAAATTGCCTATCCTAGACTGGTGCGTGCGTTCTACCGCACTCTGATATTATATGCGGGCAATGATGCCCATGATGGAGAGGACTACTTGACGGCCACTGTTGAGGGAGTCGTGCTGACATTGGACTATGTAGCTATAGCGAGAGCTATAGGCTGCCACCATAGATGCCCTGCTGCTCTCCAGGAGCAGTTTTCGTAGATTCCCCCTGGTATATCCAGGGAGGCGATGGTTAGAGCCCTTGGCCAGGGGAGGCATTTGCCATCTTCGAGATGATCCAGAAGTCACAACTTCTAAGACATTTCTGGTTCTTAGATACAGTCTTTGTGGCCAATGCTCACCCTATCGGACATAAGTTAAGGCGATGCACAGAGATGGTAGATGCCCACTATGCATTCCACGCCGGTTACCGGGTGTCCATACCCCAGCTGGTGTTCCTTCAGATGTGCCGGCTCTATGATGAGATGGGAGAGGCCCGACACCCTCCTACCCACCACTTATATTTTCCCAAGCTTATTACTCGCCTGATAGAGATCTCGGGAGTGCTCATACTTCCGAATGAGGCTACAGTTACTGTGTTCACTCAGTATTGTTTCATTCAATGGAATAATGTCTATGGCTATATGCCTAAGGCACAGAAGGGTGAGTGGTGGGTTGACGGTGAGATCCGAGAAGATTGACGGCGTTTGGATGTCAAGGCATGGGGTGTGCCATATATGCTGCATGTACTACCTTACCCACCTCCACTTATTATTCGCTCAGCTGATCATGAGGATGCAGCGGTGGCTGAGGAGACAAAGGATGAGAAGGATGCTGACTAAGCCACAGAGGATGAGATGGATCTCTCTGATGGCCAGGCCCCACTTAGGAGGAGGCCAGTTCTTGCAGCCCAGCCTGAGAGTTCTTCTCAAGCTGAGATTAGAGCTTTATAGGCCAGAGTGGCCGAGCTACAGGATGGACAGATGGTGCTGAGACGGATGCTAACTACACAGCAGAGCATTTTAGAGGAGCTACTACGCCGCACTCTGTTTACCCCTTCTACTTCTACTTCTACTGATACTCCTACACCTTATATGGATTAGCTGTATAGGGCTTTTTTATATTTTATTTTGATAAATAGGCACTTTTGTTGACTAAGGCGGTATTTTTTGATGAATTTATTTCTTTATGCTGTATTTCTGTCCTAAGGTGCTGTTTGATAGAACTTAAAATTAAGCACTGAAAATTCAAGTACTAAATTTTAAGCGCTGCAACTTTAAGCACTGAATGTATTAATTTGAAAACCTGTTTGATTAGGTTTTAATTTTAAGTGCTGAATTCATTAAGATTGTTTGTTATATACAAAAGCTGAAGTTTGAAAGTTGTACATATTATATTTTTGCCCCTTAATATCTGATACTCATAACAGTTTTATATTTATAATACAAAAATATTAATAAAACAGCCACATTCACTCAATGAAATAAATAAATATATGGATTTTGTATTACATAATATTTAAAATATATGTGTTTTGGATTGAATAATATTTAGGTAGGGTATTGAAAAGGGTGTTACAAAGATTAAAGAAAATACTTGAAAAATATATGGATTTTGTATTACATAATATTTAAAATATATGAGTTTTGTATTACATAATATTTATCTAGGTATAGTGTTACAGAAATTAAAGAAAGTAAAATTTAAAATATATGTGTTTTGAATTACATAATATTTATGTAGGGTATTAAAAAATGTGTTACAAAAATTAAGGAAAGTGAAAAAGAATTCTTATCTAGGAACATAAGTCTATTATATATTTTCAGGGCTTCGTGGGAGTAGTCGAGGTGCACGCAAGCTGGTCCAGACACCCACAATTAACAAAAAATAAAAATAAAAAATTAATTCTATTATATAAATAATTAATAAAAATTTAAAGTATATAGGTTTTGGATATCAAAAAGAATGTTACAAAAGATTAAAGAAAGTAAAATTTAAAATATATGGGTTTTGGATTACATGGTAAAGTATTGAAAAGAGCATTAAGAAAGTACGTGAAAGACAATTCTTCTCTGATAATAGAATTCTATCATATAAATAATTACATAATATTTTTGTATGGTATAAAAATGGTGTGGGCATAAAAATAGTGTTAAAAATATTAAAGAAAGTATGTGAAATTGAATAGAATTCTGTTATATAAATAATTATTTTCTAGAGTGAATCAATATAAATGGTAACCAAAAGGCTATATACGTGTTTAAAAATTAAAATATATTAGGTAGAGTTATGTTTTCTTATTTTTTTGAAATTTGTTACATGTAATTCATTTTCATTAGAAAAATCGCAGAGAGAAACCCTAAAAGAGATAACACAATTATATGAGGGTAGAGTAGTCATTAAAAATTATTTTTTAAACCCAACCACTTACCGTGTTCTGCGATAAACGATAAGTAACCTTCCCCACACTTAAAATTTTGGCCTTCTTTAAGCAATACTTACCATGTTAAGCGGTGTCCTAAAATTTTATTAAACAAACTTATTTTTAAAAATCACTTACCATGTTCTGCATTTAACATTGAATTAGGAAATTAAAGATGCCTTAAGTTTGTTATTTCCGAAGCAATGTACTGATATTAATCATTTATATACATGCTTTCTACCTATATTATTCTTGTGTTGATATTTGAGTTACATATGATATTTCTTTGCTATTACTCCATATACTTGATACTCTGATATGTGTTTAAGTTTATTGATTTTGCCAGGTACAACAGATTAAGTTTGGGGGTGATTTCTCAAATTTTACCCTTCTGTGCTTCATTTTGATATATCTTGCAGGTCTGCTTGTATGGTAATATCTTTCTAACTTTCTTTTATTTTCACACATTGAGGACAATGTGCATAATAAGTTTGGGGGTAAGGTAAATTGGGAAATTTAAAATTTTGTTAACACAAGGTTATGATTTTTGATGTTATAAGCATGAGTTTGAGTCTGTTGATTGTCATATATTCTGTTTGCAGTCTGATGTTGGTTAGAAATGGTTTGTATGCCAAAATATTGTGAAAAAAGATTCTTGAAATTTTTTAGAATCAGTTGGTGGCCTATGGTCCACTCTGTTAGGATGATTACTGTTTAATAATATTGATCTCTGAGATGCTACACTTTACACATATTCATACTTGCATGAATTCTATGGGGTAAAAACTAGAAGTCTTGTTTTGTTTTGAGTTAAACTGAGATAAGCAGGTAGATTTGATAATTTTGATAACCAAGGCATAGTAAAAAAAAAAAAGAGTAAAGGAAAAAAAAAAAAAAGTTGGTATGTATGCAATGCAATAAAAGAAAAAATTCTTCACCAATGTGAAGGAAAGAAAGAAAAAAGAAAGTGATGAAAAGAGGTAAAAAAAGGGTCAAGTTCAGGTCTATACCGAGATTTCCTGAGCAGTTAAGTCCTTAGGGGTGTGTTCCAACACCTAATGCCCTAAGACCATCTGGTTTGGGAGTCGTTGGCTGAAAGCTTATTACAAAAGGGGTTTAGGTTGCCTAGATTACTTAAATAATTAGGTCTGGAGGAGTGCTTTATCACTTAATTCCCTAAGACCATCTGGTCTGGGAGTCATTGGCTGAACGTTCGTTACATGTGTGATTTAGAAAGCTTAGTAGACCTGAACATTGCATAGTATCCTTTTTGAAAAATGCATACCTATAAAAAAAATAATAATAATGCCTTGGGAGTTAGAATTTGAGAAGTTTATGTGTGAATTGAGGAATAGCAAGGAGTAAATGCAAGCATGGACAGTAAGCCACGCGTTTAATTACAAGTTCACTATTAAAGTGTTTTGGAGATTAAGATTGTTCAATGCATGATTAAATTGACATATGGGGACCATGGCTTCTAAATTGAAATTGGAAGTTGAATGTTTTTTTTATTATATGATTGGTTGTACTTGCTAAATTTGATTGATTAATGAATTGCAGGGATATAATGATTTGAAAATAGGCTTGAATGAGCTTATTGTTCAATTAAGGCACTGATTGAGATGTTTGTGGGTACTATCACTGGAAACCCTCACGAGACTACAACTCGTCCACTAGGAGTAACCTAGGGGTTTAAAGGCTTGTTATATAGGCTAAATCCAACCATGATTCCCACGAAAGCGGCTTTTTAGTTCTGTATTGCTAAGGGACTAATAATATGTAAGTTTGGGGGTATGATGAGCATTGAATATTGCATATTCGAGCCCCTAAATATATGTATGTATAAGCCTAAAGTGATACTTCTATCCATATTTAGACTAATTTATGTTTAATGTGTGTTCATAGGTACTTTATCAGAGAAACGGTTAAAAATGGGACTTTATGATGATATCGAAGCTTACAAAGTCGTTGCCGGTCATTCAGAGCAAGTCGAGAGCTTTTATGGTGAAGTTTGGAAGAATTCAAGAACCAAAACTCTAGCCCAAGTCCTAAGGCTCGAGCCTTGTAAGGAAAAGAAGAAAAGTCAATAAGGCATTAAAGCTCGAGCCTTTTACTTTAAGAGCTCGAGCCCTAACCAAGGGTGCTCGAGCCTAACCTCAAGGTGCTTGAGCCTTGACCTTTAAGCTTGAGCACAAGGTGTCGGAATTTGAAGAGTTGATTTAATAGAAGAACCAAGCTCCCAAGGCCTTGTGCCAGACCTCAAGGATTGAGCACAATCATTTAAAGCTCGAGCCTTGAGTACCTAAAGCTCGAGCTCAATACCTATTGCTCAAGCCCATGAAGCTTGGATCGAGCAATGTTAAAAGAGATGAATCCTAGAAGGAAAAGACACTTCGGAAAATAGTTGAAGAAATTTGGCTGAGTGTCAAAGTGAAGATCGAACACCATTCCTTCAAGCTTAAGCATTAATCCAATGAAGCTCGAGCCTTGTTTCCAAAGCTTGAGCCTGAACCTTAAAACTCGAGCTCTACTTCCTAAAGCTCGAGCTTTCCATGACAGATTAGATTTCAAGTTACGGGATTATTCCTTTCCAAGTTGTATTTCATTCCAGATGGGCCAGAAGACTTAAAAGCCCACCAAACCTTTACTTTCTTCTATAAAAGAAGGCACAAGCCTTGATAGAAGGGGTCCAAGTTCCTTTTTCTCGTGTTATTTAGAAGGTTGATATTGTGGTGGCGGCTTTTAAGGTTTCCATAACCTTAGAAGGTGAAAATCCTAAGAAGAGAAGTGCCGTTCGTGACGATGGAATCGACTATAACATAAATGATATTCGGCATCGTCATGAGTAGCTAATTCCTCTCTTCGGGCACTGATGTAACCCAATCTAGTACTATGGTTTGATTATTTTAACTCTGGGATATTTTTAATGTATATTATGTTTCTGATTACATGTCTATGAGCAATTGAGATAACTCAATTAGATTTAATGTTTTAAATAGTTTTCGAATTGTTATTACATTGTCTTAGATATAACTATTCGTTTTCTGTTCTCAACCCATTTTTATTGGACGGTATCTAACGGAGTCCTGCTGAACATAAGGATGGAGGTCATGTAATGGTATTCCAATGTTTTTTTATAAAAGAATATTTTCTTAGTCTATGCTTAGGAAAGATAGATTGTTTACAAATTAGTTAAAGTAGGTAGAGTAGGTATGTGGATAGTCCATGCTAACCGCATATAGGTTATAGTTAACTGCATTTTATAAAACATCTTTCTTTAAAACCCGAATTGAACGAATGTTATTAAGTTTAATTCATTTGAAATATAATTTGATTAAATCCCCGGAGTTGAAACAATTAACCATAGTATAAAGATTGTGGTGAAATCAAAGTCCTAAAACCTTTCTCTCTCTGATTACTTTAGTTTAATTTCAGTTTAATTTTAGTTTATAATCGTGACAACCAATCGGACAATTCAACCAGTTACCTGTAAACCAATAAAGATTACTTAAAAGCAGAACATAATACCTCATCTCCTTATGGGTTCAACACCCTCTCTATAGTGCTATCCTACAAAGATTCATGTTATCACGAGTGGTTAATTTATAATTGAAGTAACTGACACATAACAAAACTCACAACTAGAGTATATATGAGTACAAATGAAGCTCAATACTCTATGAATGATATGTATGAGAGGATAAAGAAGATGAAGAACAAAATCTCTTTGATACTCGAGAAGGTTTCTCTATTTCTCGCCAATGCATACCCACATTGTTCAGAACATTGTGTATTTGTAACCTCTTGGAAGAATATAGCCGTTAGGGGTGAATTTATTTTCTCAAATCTGAAATTTTAGTCTATCTGATCGGTTACATATATCATCTGTGTGGACACTTGGAGTCATCTAATCGAATACATGAAGCATCTGATCGATCACTTGGGCTCATCTGATCGGTTGCATTAGTGAAGTAATCGGTAGGTTTAGATCCTGTTTCACCGCACATACCAAAAACTAATCCATCAGATCAGATATATTGGTGAACTGATCGGTTAGTTGATAAACCACAAAAGATGCGAGTTCACTGGTTTTAGCATCATATCTATAGTATGACTAATCTGATCGGTCAGATGAAAAATAAACAAATTTTCTCTGTTTTGGTCATCTACTAGACAACATGGTCTGTTACTTTAAATGTCTTTACTATTTTTATATGTCCATTTACTTTAAGCTTACAATGTAAATAAGGAAGTATCATCTATTTGGATTCAATAAAAAATACAAGAAAATTAAAATCTAATTACATCAAAATGTAAAAATTCAGTTTTAGAACAAATTGGGATTCCTAATAGACTTGATCCTTCGTGTAAGCCAATGTAGAATTGATGAAAAAATCTCAAAAAATTAGATTTGGCTAGTTGAAGTATAAGGAGTAATTATCGGAAAAATTTATTTTGAAATAATCATTATTAAAAAAATCCATTTTTCACACATAGCCAAACATACAGTTATTCATGAGGTGCATTCAAGGGTCCTAATGTCTGTTATTAAGTCATGGTAATAAAGGCTTCATATGCCTTAACCTTTACATTCTAGTGACCAATATGGATCATGTGATTGATGTGCGTGGTTCTAGCATTTCTAGCTCAGGTGGTGAGTTCTTTCATAGCTTATGCAAGCTTGAACTAACTCATTCTTTAGCAATGAATTCATATCTCGAATACATACGATGAATTTCATAGTCTATTGTAAATGGATATAGGAACATATAAATGATGATATGATATCCATGGTCCTTGATGAGTGTTGAAAAGTGAGCTTAGGTATTCTAGGACCTTTATCTATCTTACTTTCCTGTTTTAGACTAATTTCATGTTATTGCTCTTTACAGGTACATATCCCAAAAATAATTTAATTTAGCCAAATAAGAGCACTAAAGAAGCTAACTCAAGTTGGATGGAAGAAATGAGCAAAGTGGAAGTAGAATGAAGCAAAGTGTGGAAATCAGTAAGTTCGATTGATCTCAACATCACTTCGATCGATCGAAGGAACATCGATCTAGACACTTCAAGATGGATCCAAGCCCTTGTCCTTAACCAAAAGAATCCACAAAGTTCGATCGATCCAACTTCTCTTAGATCGATCTAAAATATTCGATCTTATCCACACCTACCGCCCCACCTACCACTTTTGTCTCTTTCCCAAAATATCTTAGAGATTTGTCTATATTCAAAAAGATGCCACCAAGGATGGATTGATCTCTACAGCATTCGATGGATCTCACCTCAGTTCGATCAATCTCAACATAGTTCGATCGATCGAACCTTCTCAAGTGTGAATTAAATCAAATTCCAGCTCATTAAAAGTTGGCTCATGGTGCAATCATTGCAAGGACCCTAGTGTATGAATCCAGACCATAGGGTGTGACACTTAACCTACCTATATAAGGATTTTAAGCCTCTTTTGCATCATATCTCATAATATACTTAGATAGACTTAGAAACATTCTTAGAGAGGAAGAAAAGAGAGGAGGAGAGGCTAGAGATACATTTTTGGGAGTTCTTCCATTCTTCTAGGGTTTTCATCAAAAAGGAGGTCATTCCTACCAAGGAGATAGCCCTTGAGAGTTGGATGACTACTTCAATAAGTGGCTAAACATCTTCTTGGGGCTAGAGTTAGCCCTAAGCATGCCTTCTAGACTCTAATACTTTGTATTTTGAGGGGATTTGTGTTGTAATCTTGTCTTGACACTTATTTTATATATGAATCTTGTTTATTCAATGATTTGTATGGTTTAATACTTCCAATTGATCATTTCATTCTATCCATATGTCTATGTATACTAGAATAGATGTTCATGTGTTTATCTCTAGTTTTTATTTTATTGATGTATGTTTATATGTTTTGATGCTATGGATTTTGAGACTGTCAAGGCATAGTGCTTAATAGAATACTATTGTGGTTTATTTGATGGTTCAAACTCATGTCTTGATGTATTGTGCCTCTCCCTTAGTTCCTTTAGTTTAATTTTTATGCCCTTAGCTTAGTTGTAGTGTAGTTGCTTTAGTTGTTAGATGGGAGGACAATCCATGCTTGTTATTTGATGTTCCATGCTTATGAATGCAAGTAGTATTATTCTCTAACCATGTGATGTGTTTGGATTGTGAGCTTAAAGGAGGGATTAATGGCTTAGTTTGATGTATTGTGCTATTCACTAGGTTGCTTCGACAATATATACTTAATTAGTCATCCATGCTTGTTAAGATAATCAATCACAAACTCTCAAATTGCAACACATGTTTCCCCTCATTAATTATACATTGAATGTCTACAATGGTGATGTTTAGCGGTGACCTCTAGACACCAAGACCTCACTATCTTGTTTTCTCTAAATTTCATTTAAATTGCTTATTTTACATTGAACTTATTTAGTTTAGTTTGTAGTCTAATCAACCAAACACACCATCTCTTGATCACTCAACCTATTAACCCTATACATTGTGTCCATTGCTAGTACACCTGCAATCCCTTGGGACGATCCCTACTTACTCTAGCTATATTTTTAGTTAGAGGTAGTAGTGGCATTTGTAAATTTAAAACTTGGCCACACTATTTTGCACAAATTTGGTTGTACCCCATAACAGGCCACCAAGTTTTTGGCGCTGTTGCCAGGGATTCTAAATTGGCAACGCCGTGTTTTGTAAACAAATAGGGATTAGTACTTTTTTGATCGTGTCTTTACTTTATTTTACTTTTGTTACATATTGTGTTTGTTCATATTTGATTAGGTGCATTGAGTAAGGAAGTTGAACAAAGGAGAATTGAAAGCAAGGAAGCCAAGTGAAGCTAAGCAAAAGCTAAAAGAGCTAAAATTTAAAAATTGCAAAGCATAGCAAGGCTTGAAACTTAAAAGTTTAATTGAAGTTGCTTAAGGACCCTTTGTGAGATCTTTCTAACTCAATCTCTTATTAAATCGTTAGCCCGCGTGGTGGCAAGTTTTTCAATTCTTAGATAAATCGTGAGCCTGCATGGAGGCAATTTAATTTTCTTTCCATGATATTCAAGTATAGGAGTATGGGATCAATGTATGTGGAGAATGTTTGTTGATTGATTTGTTGTGGGGGCGAAGTGATTGTTATTTGCTTGTTATTTGATTAGCTAGTGTATGCATGGTCGTAGGTCATTAAATCGTACTCTTGTCCCTCCTAATTTATATCTTGAATCGGTTAGTCATAATCCTAGGGGAAGAGGTAGTTATCATCACTCCATTTCACCAATGGAGGAATTGAATGACGACCATGTGGAGGACCTTGGTCACATAGACCAACAAGGCATCCTCCACCCTAATGTACATCATGAAAATATTCAAGTACCATTAGGCATGCCTAGAACATTCATTCCACCACAACAATAAGGCCAAATTCCATTGGGAATGCCTCAGCCAATGTTTGCTCCACAACCTCCCATTATGCAAGGCAATCAAGGTGTTCGAGTGGCATCGCCAGTTGTAAATCTTCCCATCGCCAGTTGAATATAATGCACCCACTTGCATTCAATTGCCCCTATTTAGAGCACATTACTATGAGATTAAACCACAAACCATTCAAATGCTTCCCAACTATCATGGACTTCCAAGTGAAGAACCTTATAAGCATTTGGATGAGTTTCTTGAAGTGTGTTCCACCGTGAAATACACGGACATGCCGAAAGAGGTTTTAAGACTTTAACTTTTTCCTTTCACCCTTAAAGACAAGGCAAAATATTGGTTTAACAATTTTAGACCTTTTTTGATAACTTCTTAGGTAGAAATGCAACAAGAGTTCTTGAAGAAGTACTGTCCGGTTTCAAAGACCAATGCCATGAGAACTTCCATTCGTGAATTTTCTCAAGGGGATGGGGAAATTTTTCATGAGGCATGGGAAAGATTTAATGATTTGCTTAGGAAATGCCCACATCATGACATACCAAAGTGGCAACTAGTCCAATATTTCTCTGAAAGTTTACCGGATAGTCACAAGGGTATGGTTGATGCATCTATGGGTGGTTCTTACCTTGATAAGCATGCAGATGATGTGTGACAATTGTATGAAAGTATGAGTGAAAATTCAATGCATAGATCTTTATCCTCTAAAAATGGTAAAAATTTAAGTGGAAGGAAGAATGTTGGTTTATATCAAGTTGACAATTCCAATGACATAACCGCCGAGATGAAATCCTTATCTCAAAGGTTTGATCAATTTTTAATTAACCAAACTTCGGCAAATCAAGTATCTTCCTTCCCTAATCATGTTCATCATCGTGTATCCAATGAATTATGTATGACTTGTTCTAGTGTTTTACATTCTATTTCCAATTGTCCCCGTGGACATGTACAAAGTGAGCCCCATGAGCAAGTCAAAGCGACATTTGTCAACCAAGGGAATAATCCCTATGGCACTCATTACAATTCAAGTTGGAGGAACCATCCAAATTTCTCTTGGAAAAGCCAAGGGGAAGGCTTAAACCCTCCCCAAGGTGGTTTTCAAAACAAGTATGTTCCACCTCTAATGCAAGGCCAAGGTTCCTAAGGTTTTAGATCATCATCATTTCAATGGCATGGTAATTAATTCTCTAATTCTCATTTTCCTAACCAATCATCATATTCTCAAGGAAATTCTAGGAGTCCCGCTTTTGAGGAGAAAGTGTTGACCACTCTAGGTACTCTAGAGATGAATACTCAATTGCTTCATTCCCATTTCCAATCCATTGCTAACCTAGAAACCCAAGTCGGGCAAATAGTTAGTACCTTGAATGCGAGAGAGAAAGGGAAGATGCCTTTGAATGCACCACCAAAGCAACAATGTGTTGTGGAGACTCATTCCTCATCAGAAGGTCACACAATTGAACATGTCAATGTGGTGACAACCTTGAGAAGTGGGAGAATTGTGGACAACCAAGTGAGTATGTCCAATGAAGAGAGTGAACCGATGCAACCAAAAGTTGACACCCGTCCCGTTTCACATTTTATTCCTCTTTCATTGCATGTGCATGATCATTTTATTGAGAAAGTTGTTAAAAATGATGTAAAAGATGAATTAAACAATGATTTGAAAAAAGATTTGAAAAATTCTTGTGTTAAAGATTTTTCAAAGGAAAATTTTGAAAAAGCTTTTGAGTCAAAAGCTCCATTTCCGTATGCCTTGAAATGATCCATTTCTCTTGACAAGCAAAAGACCAAGACTAATGAAATCATTGATGTGTTTAGGTAAGTGAAGATCAATCTTCCGTTTTTAGATGCAATTAAGTAAATTCCGGTTTATGCCAAATTTTTAAAAGATCTTTGCACCCAAAAGAGGAAGAACAAAAGACAAGTATCAAGGAAAATGCTCTTGACCGAGCAAGTGAGCTCCATTTTACAACATAACACTCTCCTAAAGTTTAAAGACCCCGGTTCACCTACTACTTCTTGCATCATTGGTGACTATGTCATTAATCGGGCTCTTCTAGACTTAAGAGCTAGTGTCAACCTTCTTCCCTGTTCGGTATATGTCAAATTGGGCTTAAGAGACTTAAAATCGACTTCGGTGGTTTTACAACTTGCCGACCGATCTATCAAAAAGCCCAGGGGTATCATAGATGATGTTTTGATTAAGATTGATAAGTTCTTCTTCCCCGTTGATTTCGTTGCCATAGACACGGAACCGGTTCAGAATCCCAAGAGCCAAATTCCCGTTATCCTTGGCCGTCTTTTCTTTGCAATCGCGAATGCCAACATAAATTGTAGGACGGGGATAATGAAAATCTCATTTGGGCATATGAAAGTGAAGTTGAATATCTTTAATCCAACCCTGAATTCCATAGACAAGCATGAAGAAGTGTGTGTTGTAGAAAAGTGTCTTGAAAATGAACTAGATAAAATTGAGTCTTTACTTGGAAGTGAAAGTTCTAAGAGTTCATCTTCAAACTTGAATTCAAAAATTGTTGTGAAACCAAGTGTTCCAAGGGCATGGAAGCCCAAGAGTTGTTTTGACCAAGGACCATCAATGTCTTTTGATCCAAATCCAATAAGTTCTTTAAAGAACCATTTGTTGGGTGGAATTCAAAAATCCATTCACCCCGTCAAAGAGGGGATGCAAAACAAGATATTTGATCCGGGCTAAAAGAGCCTAACGTCTTACTAGAGACGTTAAAGACTAGCAAATGTTTCGTAGGGTTTACAACCCTATTCCTCCCTCATTTCTATTTTACCTTACATTTCTTGTGTTTTCTAGATATATTTTGGGTTTCCACACATTGCTAGGAACTATGATTGAGAATGCATGCAATTCCATTCTGAAAATAGGCATTTTGCAGTTGTTCGATCGATCTCAAAAGAGGTTCAATTGATCGAACTTCATACCTGCATATTTCACCTCTCTGTGTATCGAGCGAACTTCAGTTCAAATCGATCTGTGTACTCCAAGATCGATCGAAAATTTCCTTAGATCGATCTTCAGTTCCAACACTTAGAAATTTTTTGAACCCTGCATAAAACAGTTCTCTGTTTGATCGTTCGAACTTGTCTGTAGGTTTTTACTTGTTTGATCGATCGAAGCATTTTCCAAATTGATCTTAGAGTGATTAATCTGTATTTCGTTGTTGACTTTGACTTTGACTACATTTTTTATTTTTAATGTTTATTTTATTTTATTCTATTTTCAAAAACCTCAAAAAGATTTTATTTTTATGTTATTTTTATTTTTATTTTAATTCAAAAATATTTTAATTTCAAATATTTTCAAAAAAAAAAAAAAAAAAAAAATTCAAAAATTCAAAAAATATGTTTTACAAGGTTAAATCGATCTGAGTCCTTTTCAGATCGGTATATGTTCGATCGATCAAAGATATTTCCAGATTGATCGAACATGTCGGAGGCAGTTTTTTAAAATAGAAACCCTAAGGTCATTTGATCCATTTACACATCGATCTTGACCCTCATCATCTCCCACCACTGCAACTCACCTTCCCAACCTCCGGCGAGCCTCCGGTGAGCTTCCACAAGCTTCAAAACTTCATCTCCCATCTCAGATTTAATCTCTCTCTCTCGGACCACTTCTCTCGTTGAGTTTTGGTAAGTTTGAGTTGTATTTTTGGATTTCAAGCTTCAATCACATGTTTTAGATGCTTTTCATGCTAGATCTAGTTTCCTTGATGATTTCTTGCCATTTTTGATCTTCAAAGCATGCCATATATATATGTATACATATGTGTATATATTTTTATATATTTTCATTTTTGATTTGATTTTGGGGTCCCCAAGTGACCATTTATGTGTTGGTGTTGTGTAGGGGGAGCCCCAAGCTTACTTGGGTGCCCCCCGTGTCATCCACGTCACAGATTTGTGACTTTTCGATTTCCTCATACCAGTTCGATCGATCGAAGTTTTTCAAATCGATCTGAGAAAGATCGATCGAACTTTGTCCTGATCGATCTGAGAGAGATCGATCCCACATTTTCCTGATTGATCAAACTTCACAGATTTGCATACATGCACTTCACACACCATCCATAGTGTTCATGCCAGTTTCTTAATGCCCAATGCTTGTGTTTTCCACATTGGATGCATTCCATACTTACAATGTTTTAGCATGCTTCACTTAGTCACTGTTTACTTGGCTACATTATCTCTTGCATAGATTCATATCCATTACTCTGAGTTGTCTATCTTACTTGACAAACATGTTTCTATATGTTGTGCTTTAATTCTTTCTTATCTGATTGCTGACTTTGCAAGTGTTTTGTTCTTTTGCAGCCCATGGCACGGGTTAAGATAGTTGCTCGACGACAGTATCCGAGGAGGGTACGACAGTGTGTAGAGGAGCCCGCAGAGCCCTCTAATTCTCGGGATCTAGTTCCAGAGTAGGTTAAGCAGGCTGAGCAGCTTGAGCAGTTACAGGAGTATGTGGAGCCAACTCTAGCTCAATCGGACCGCTCTACCTCTACCATTTCTGCATCTTCATCCCACTCCGATGAGGATGAGCATATATCTTTTCCTTGTCCACCACCGGCACAGCCTGGCCAGGTCTGAGACCGACCTGTCTGGAAGTTCAGACGCCTTTTCGCATTCCATGAGTCAGTATTTGATATATCTTTCTTCTCTCGATCAGTCTTGACCCGGGCAGCTTTCGATGATATAGAGCGGCGCGGCATTCTAGCCATTTTGGCTCCAGTTACTTATCCAGTTTTCTCGCGGCTTGTTCGGATGTTCTTCCAGAACCTCTGGTCGGCCCCTGGTAATCCGTCAGAGCTGTAGACTACCATCGATGGATATCCCATCCGTATCACCGTCGACACATTGGCCACTTCTTCTCGGTGCCCCCATGTCTACCTTCCAGGACTTGATTATCCTGTTCTGAGGAGGCCTTCTGATGTAGACGTAGCCATTACCCTCACTGGCCATTATGCAGCTTGCGAGACTTTTGCCACCAGGACTTATCTGCCCGATGACCTATGATTCTTCGATTCGGTCTTGCACCGAAATGTATTTATGGCGGGGCATAAGATCTAGAGGTGTTTTGATTTTCTAGCAGCCCTATATGCTTTCTACACTGGGCAGTGGTTCTCCATTCCAGCACTCTGCTGGAGTGTCATGATGAAGCTCTATATAGACTACATTAGCAACGCAAAGCCCAAACAGGCTAAGTATCTCCTATTTGCTCATCTCATCACACAAATTCTACGAGACCAGCACTACCCTTTCCACCCATAAGAGCGTTCTGAGTCCGGGGCTTGCCACTATGGCAAGAAAGACTGGAGCAAGAGCTACAATGCTCTTATTAAGAACCTGGAGGAGGACGCTATCCTAACAGCAGAGGAGGCTGCAGAGGCTGAGGAGGCAGAGATAGCAACAGCAGCAGCAGATGATCTGGCAGATGCACCGGCGGCTACAGTACATATGGAGATAGACTTGGAGCAGCAGCCTCCAGCAGAGGAGCTATTACATCATTCTCCAGTCGGGTCGCCACTTCATTCCCAGGAGCAGACTCAGGATATACCATAGTTTCCTGACCCAGTCATACCTGATGCTCCAGTTCCAACACCCGACCTAGGAGAGCGTATCAGACCTTAAAGGACGTTGTTGTCTCTCTTCGGTCTGACGTGGCCTCCCTCAGTACTGATGTGGCATCTCTCCGCTCAGATGTCATGGCTGCATTGCGAGATATATCCAAAGATATCCGAGGATCATGCCTCGCTCGCCCGACCTTCTCTGCCTGATCTCTCTATCTCTCTACTTTCATTTATATACCTGTAATATTACTGTTACATTGCTACTGCTTTGATATTTTTACGGCTAGTCTATTGGCCCTGATATTGTGATGTGCTGTACATTATTTCTTTTCTATACATGATATTTTTGGATGTTTGGATTTTATATTGATACATTTCTCTGTGATTGACTCCACTTATCAGGTATATCCCAGTGACTTAAGTGAGAGAGAGTGTTGCCCAAAATTTTTTCAAGACCATCCTTTTTCCTCTCTCTTTAGTTCATTTCTTCCCATTTACACTTGCATGTCCACTGTGCACTGTTATTATCCCTTTTGTTATCTGATGAGTTTTATCCAAGTGCCATCTTTTCAGGACCACAGTTAATTCCAAGTTTGGGGAGGGGGGGTTATACTACCCACTTTGGATATTTGCGTCTCGATCATTTTTGCCTTAGTTACACTAATATACTCTTTCCTTTTGTTCTCTTTGCACATTAAGGACACTATGCCATTTAAGTTTGGGGGTAATGGTGTTAATTATAGTATTTACTTTTAATTCAAAATTTTAAGCATGACTTGTGTATTTGAGAGATTTTCTATGATTGGTCCATAACTAGCTATGATTTTGATCTTTTGAGGACTATATTGCTTAAAATTTAAAAATTGCTTGACTTGAGAGTCCAATACTCCTTGTATGCCTTGTGGATTGCCATTTAGGAGTAAATTTTTTGAAAGATTGATATCTTGCTTGCACTTGTGGTCCACATCATCTTAATTTTGTGATTGTTTTGAGATTCACTCTAGGATTCTTCACTAGCACAGGCGTACATTAGCATTCATCTATGGGGTACATGCTTTGTTGATTATTGAATTGGTTATATCCCAATTGAGCTAGTAGTGCATTGAAAGCTTTCATTTTGACAAATGTGGATAACAAACCCTTTTCATTAAGTAGCCGGGATTCTAGCCTCACCAAGCACTGAATTTCTCGCACCGAAAAGTGGAGGGCCCAAACTCTAGGTTAATAATTGAAATTGCTATTAAAAAAAAAAAAAAGAAAAGAAAAAGTTGTTGCAAAAGTAATAAACAAAAGTAAGGACTTCTCCCAAAAGGTAAGAAGCGGGAAATAATTAGATGGAGGTTGTCTTAATTTGTAACCTAGTTGATTTGAGCTTATAAGTCCTTAGGGGTGTTTCAACACTTAATGCCCTAAAGCCATTTGGTTTGGGAGTCATTGACCTAACGCTCGACCTCACAGATCGCTAGAAAGCTTAATAGATCAACACATTGCACCACGCTTCCATCTTGGATCCTTAGGGATAGATAAAAATAATAATAATAAAAAAAAAGTTGAGTGAAAGGAATAAGCGCACCTAGATCAATAAAGCTTTAATAAAAGGTCCACTCTTTGTTTTGATGATCGGTACTAGATTTGTGTGCTAATTTGAGGGTAAGGATGTGATCGTTTCGTTAGTTGGCTTAGATAGCAACATATTTGATGCCGGTTCACTCAAAAAGGATTCTAGAGTTGTTTTGATTTGCATGATCATTTTCTTGATGTGTGGAGGACCAAACTTGCTTGCTTGATGTTGAGATTCTGGGAAATTGCTTGGACATGGTTGAAAAATTGCATACTTGAGGTAGTTTTCTCCTCATACTTGTTTGCAATACTGGTGTCTATTTTGTTAGAATGAGTTTAATGTTTATGGGTATCATTTCTGGAAACCCCCACAAGACTTCACTCGTCCACTAGTGGTAGCCTAGGGGTTTAAAAGGCTTATTGCATACATTAAATGTAATCGTGTTCCCTACGAAAGTGGCATTATCCATTTATTGCTTTTTAGTTCATAATTGTATAGTCGTTCATTTCATTCCTTTACTTTGTAGTTCATTGCTAGAGACTAGCAATATTTAAGTTTAGGGGTGTGATGAGCGCTGAAAAGTGCGCATTTAAATCCCTTAAGCTTAGGTATTTTGGGACCTTTATCTATCTTACTTTCCCGTTTTAGACTAATTTCATGTTATTGCCCTTTTCAGGCACTTATCCCAAAAATAAGTTAATTTAGCCAAATAAGAGCATTAAAGAAGCTAACTCAAGTTGGATGGAAGAAATGAGCAAAGTGGAAGCAGAATAAAGCAAAGTGTGAAAATCAATAAGTTCGATCAATCTTAACATCACTTCGATCGATCGAAGAAACATCGATCTGGACACTTCAAGATGGATCCAAGCCCTTGTCCTTATCCAAAAAAATCCACAAAGTTTGATCGATCCAACTTCTCTTAGATCGATCGAAAATATTCGATCTTATCCACACCTACCACTTTTGTCTCTTTCCCAAAATATCCCAAAATATCTCATTGATTTGTCTTTATTCAAAAAGGCGCCGCCAAGGATGGATCGATCTCTGTAGCATTCGATGGATCTCACCTCAGTTCGATCGATCTCAACATAGTTCGATCAATCTCAACATAGTTCGATCAATCGAACCCTCTCAAGTGCGAATTAAATCAAATTCCAGTTCATTAAAAGTTGGCTCATGGTGCAATCATTGCAAGGACCCTAGTGTACGAATCCAGACCATTGGATGTGACACTTGACCTACCTATATAAGGATTTTAAGCCTCTTTTGCATCATATCTCATAATATACTTAGATAGACTTAGAAACATTCTTAGAGAGGAAGAAAAGAGAGGAGGAGAGGCTAGAGATACATTTTTGGGAGTTTTTCCATTCTTCTAGAGTTTTCATCAAGAAGGAGGTCATTCCTACCAAAGAGATAGCCCTTGAGGGTTAGATGACTACTTCAATGAGTGGCTAAACATCTTCTTGGGGCTAGAGTTAGCCCTAAGCATGCCTTCTAGACTCTAATGCTTTGTATTTTGAGGGGATTTGTGTTGTAATCATGTCTTGACACTTATTTTATATATGAATCTTGTTTATTCAATGATTTGTATGGTTTAATACTTCCAATTGATCATTTCATTCTATCTATATGTCTATGTATGTTAGAATAAATGTTCATGATTTTTATGTTATTGATGCATATCTATGTGTGTTGATGCTATGGATCTAGAGATTGTCAAGGCATAGTGCTTAATAGAATACTATTGTGGTTTATTTAATGGTTTATACTCATGTCTTGATGGATTGTGCCTCTCCCTTAGTTCATTTAGTTTAATTTTCATGCCCTTAGCTTAGTTGTAGTGTAGTTGCCTTAGTTGTTAGATGAGAGGACAATCCATTCTTATTGTTTGATGTTCTATGTTTATGAATGCAAGTAGTTTTATTTTCTAACCATGTGATGTGTCTGGATTGTGAGCTTAAAGGAGGGATTAATGGCTTAGTTTGATGTATTATGCTATTCACTAGGTTGCTTAGACAATATATGCTTAATTGGTCATCCATGCTTGTTGAAACAATCAATCGCACACTATCAAATTGCAACAGATGTTTCCCCTCATTAATTATACATTGAATGCCTAGAATGGTGATGTTTAGTGGTGACCTTTAGACCCCAATACCTCACTCTCTTGTTTTCTCTAAATTTCGTTTAAATTGTTTATTTTATATTGAACTTATTTAGTTTAGTTTGTAGTCTAATCAACGAGACACACCATCTCTTGATCTCTCGACCTACTAACCTTATACATTGTTTCCATTGCTAGTGCACCTGAAATCCCTTGGGACGATCCCTGCTCACCTTAGCTATATTTTAGTTAGAGGTAGTAGTGGCATTTATAAATTTAAAACTTGGCCACACTATTTGCACAAATTTGGTTGTACCCTACGACAGGCCACCAGTCCTATAGGAGATGAGCTTCACATGGATTTATAAATACTTTAACATTGAATCCTAAACACTCATCAAGCTATCTACTCCTTTCTTCAAGCTTTGTCCATGATCGTTTAGGCTTTGAGGTATTCTTATTTTTTTCCTTTCGTTGAGATGTTGGTTTGCTCTTTGTAGTCCAAAGTATCTTTGGATGGACTTGCATTTTGTTCTTTACAACTTCATGCCTTTTTGTATCCATTCTTTTCCATTGATGTGATCTTTATAACTTCATTGAGTTCATTCTTCGTAATACCCTGATATTAAAGGATTTATTAATTAGGATTAATTACTTTTATTTTATTTTTAAATGATTTATTTGATTTAATTGGGTTTAATTGCTTTTATGTTATTTTTAAATGAGTTGTTTTATTTAATTGAGTGCTTAAATTAATTATTTTATTTAATCAGATTATATTTCATGATTATATTTGTTGAATTGATATGGTGTTTTGCTTTGTGGAATGTTATGATTGAATTGTCTATTTGATTTGTGTGTATTTATGCTTGTATGAATTATTTGTTAATTATTTGTAATTATATAGATTTAATTTAATTATTTTATTTTAATTGGATTGGGCTTAAGGGAAGTTGGACCAAAGGATGTGGTCTTAGGCTTGGATGAAGCCTTATTAGGTTAATTAACAAAGGCCCATGGTTATGTGATTATTGAAATGATCATTTTTGTATAATTATACATATATACAATTTGTTGACCTTAAGGATTTCATCCAAGGACAATCTAGTTGTTTTGATGATAACAAATCATTAATGGTGTTTAAAGACTAATGTTTACATTAAGTGTTATATAGATTATTCACATTCAAAGAATGACCTCAATGAAGATGTAAAAATCATTCCAAGTATTCCATTATTCAAGATCACATCAATAAAACAAATGGATACAAAGAAGACTAGAAGTTGCAAGGAACCAAATGTAAAGTCCATCGAAAGATAGCTTGGACTACAACGAGCAAAGAAAGCAACTCAAAGAAAAGAAGAAAGCGAATCCACCTGAAAGCCTACACGATCATGGACAAAGCGTGAAGAAAGGGGTAGATAGGATGGTGAGTGTTTAGGATTCAATGTCAAAGTATTTATGAATCCATTTGAAGCTCATCTTTATAGGACCATGCGTATCATATCATCATTTATATGCTCCTATATCCATTAGCAATAGACTATGCACTCCATTTATATACAATTGCACATGAAGTCATTGCTAAAGAGTAAGTTAGTTCAAGCTTGCATAAGCTTTGAGAACTCATCATTTGTGCTCGAAATACTAAGACCATGCACATCAATCATATAATTCATATTGGTCAACAATTAAGGCATGAGAAGCCTTCATTACCATGAGTTGGTAACGGACATTAGGACCCCAGAATGCGTGTCATGAAAGACTGTGTTTTTGGCTAAGTGTGAAAAATGGATTTTTGAAATAATGATTATTTCAAAATAATTTTTCCCGGTAATAACTCTTTATACTTGAACTAGCCTAAACTGATTTTATCAGAATTTTTGACCAAGTCTACATTGTTCTACATAAGGATTCAATTTTACAAAAACTGTCAGAAATCCAAATTTGTACTAAAACTGAATTTCTACATTTTGATTTAGTTGGATTTCAATTTTCTAGTATTTTTTGTTGAATCCAAATGGGGGGTACTTCCTTATTTACGTTGTAAACTTAAAGTAAATGGACATTTACTTAAATGTTGTCAATGGAAATAAGCTGTGTGTAGATGTCCTATACTGAAAGTCCTATGCATAAGCTGTTATCTGCCAAAACAATTAATGCATACGTCGACTAGTTTGATGCAACTGTCAACTGGTATCTAGGCAGTAGCAAAATTTAAGGAGGAACTCATATACGTCGACTGGTTTGATAAATACGTCAACCGGTTTGATACATACATCGATTGGTATCTAGGCAGTACTGAAATTTTAGGAACATAACCTACGTCAATCGGTTTGGAGCATACGTTGACCTGTTTATGACATACGTCGACAGGTTTGTAGTATACGTCGACCGGTTTGTGCCATACGTCGACCGGTTTATGTCGTACGTCGATCGGTTCTTGTCGCATCTGCAGATTTCAAACTACAACGGCTCTATTTTCCTCGACCTTTGTGCATTCAACTCCTAATATCTATATTGAGCTTGCAAACACTATAAATAGAGTGGGGAATGTCTTAATAATTAAGAGACATCATTTGAAAGCCTTCACATTGTATTAAAGAGAGTTTTTGTTCTCAAATATTCTCTTCATCTCTCTCATTCACTCATATTCAAATCTTAAGAGATTTAATTAAGCACTCAAAGGGCTTTTGCTCTTGCTTTAATCTTCATAGAGTTTTTGCTCTATTATACACTTGAGAGATTATAAGAGCTTACATTCTTCACTTATATCATCTACTCTCATTCATTTCATTTATAAAGTTTGAGCTTCATTTATATTCATCAATACTCTAGTTGTGAGCTGAAAATTGTACTACTATCTTTGAAAGATCTATTCTACTTCATTGTTCTTGCTACTATTTATTGTAAGGGTTGGATTTACCCACCGGGTTGGTGTGACCCAAAGGAAAACTAAGAGAAGGTTGTTCTCTTAGCAAGGAAAAGAAGCAAGGTCTTGCTTCATGTAAAGGTTTGCTCTCCACCCGTAAGGAGAAGCCATAGTGGATTGGGAAGTCTCAAGAGGAGTCTTGAGCTAAGGAGTAGGAGTTTCCGAACCTCGCTAAACTCGCCAAGTCAATGTTTGAAATTTCTCTTCCCTTATCTCTCTTATAATTGTGCTATTTAATTGCTTATTTCATATCTTTATAGTTGTACAATTGTGTTAAATACTTTGCTTGAAATTGCTTTTTTATAATCATATTTATAAATTTTGAAAATTGGCCGTTGATTCTATTCACCCCCCTCTAGAGTCAATTCTTGGGCAACAATTGGTATCAGTGCTTAAACTCTATTAAAGGACTTAACCGTCTTAGAGTACGATCATGGCCAACAATGGTAGTATCACACTCTTAGAAGGTCAACCCAATGATAAACCTCTTTGTTTTGATGGAAATGATTATATTTATTGAAAAATTAGAATGAGGGCCTTCTTAAAAAGTATTGATATTGATTTATAGAAAGTTGTAGAAAATGGTGGTCATATCCCAACCGAAGTTATTGAAGGGAATGAAATTCCTAAATTAAAAAGTGAATGGGATGAAAATGATCATAGATTAATTTAATGTAATGCTTTAGCCATATGTTATCTTTATTGTGCATTGAGCAAAAATGAGTTCAAGAAAAATTATCTTTTGTAAAACGGCTAAAGAAATTTGGGACTTGCTTGAATTAGCCTATGTTGGATTAAGTCATGATAAGGAATCAAATATAAATGAATCCTCTAGCATAAATGAGATACATTATGGTTTTACTAACATTACTAATCATTTGAATGTTATTGGTAGAACTAACTCTTCCACTTATAGTGAAGAAAGTGATGCAATGTAAAAGAAGAGTATAGACCTCTAAGCTTCTAGCAAAGAAGCAAGTAACATCAAAGAGGTGGTCAATCTTTGTCTCATGGCCGACGAAGATGAGGTAAATTCTAACCATGATGATTTTGATGTAAATATTTCCTATAATGAGTTAGTGGATGAGCATAATGAATTACTTGATGCGTTTAAAGAGTTACAAGGTGTGTTAGAAAATATGCTTGTAAAATGTGCTTCCTTTAAAAAGGAAAACCATGATCCCATTCAAAGACACGAAAAAGTTCAAATAGAAAATGACTCTTTGAAAAAGGAAAATCATTATCCTATGCAAAAATTAGAAAAAGATTCAAATTGAAAATGAGTCATTGAAAAATGAAATGAAATGTGTATTCTCTAAAGAGTCTTCATCAATTGATCTTATTTATGAAAATGAGTCTTTAAAGAAAATCATTGATGATCAAAATGATAGTTTAGCAAAGTTTACCAAAGAAAAGAAGAATTTGAGTACTATGCTTAGTAATCAAAGAAGTGTCTTTTTAAAAAATAAGATAGGATATGATCCTTATATTAAAGATGCATGCTTGTTGAAAAGAAGAAAGCTTTTGTATGATCACTTTGTCAAGAGTGGTACCCAATCCTTTAAATGCAATTATTGTAAAAGATTAGGACATAAGATTCATGATTGTCCATTTAGAAAGAAGTTGAGGTCAAAGAAGATTTGGGTTCCAAAAGAAACTTATGTTCCATTGCCTAACTCATATGGACCCAAGAAAATTTGGGTACCAAAAGGAGAATTTGTAGCCTTTCCTTGTAGGGCTACTTGATGGCATCTTCTTTATTCAAGGATTATGAAGGAAGCATCACACCTTGGAACAACTCTGAGGGCAAGGTAATCGGTAAATGCTAAAGGATATTTTCATGCTCAAAATTGCTTGATTATATACTTCTATAATGTGTTCAAATCATCTGTGAGCATCAAAAATGAAAATGTATTATCATGCCAATGATCATTATATATAAAGAATCTTTAAAATGAGAATTATACTAGACTTGAAGATGATATACATTGTAGATTTTTTATCTTCTTGGTACAATTACTCATTGTTTATGCAATTTGTTTTAATACATGCCTTCATTAATTGTACAATAATTCTTCATGTATTACATTACTTGAAATTGCATTTGAAGATTTTCACTTGAATTAGAAGAAAATCGTTCTAAAAAGGTGTAAATTTTAAAAGGAACTTAGCTTTCCAATAAGATAACATTCTTTGAAAAATAAATTTGATTTAGAAAGATATACATCTTCCTTCAAATTGTTGAATCCTTTAAGGATTTCAAAAATGGGACACTTTGTTTAATGTTGCCTACTTAGGAAAAATTATGTTCCTCTTCGTCAATTCTTGAACTTTATTACGAACAATGCTCATGGAATTACATTATGATCCATATATGAAAGGTTGTTGCTTCACTCATTTTTTATCTCATATAGATTCATTGAATTGAATGTAATCATAAGCATGTCTATTTTTTGAATTGATATTTACATTAGCATGCTGAAGACATTTAAATTGACAATTTAATTTGAAGCATGTTGATTAAAGGGAGTGTCACATTTGTGCTTAATATTGAATTGTGTTCCAAAAGAAACCTTAATAATGTGTTCTAACTCATGAGGACCCTAAAAGAATTGGGTACCAAGAATGCCACTTGAGTATGTTTTATAGGTTTAAAATCATTTTCACTCAAGAACAAGTGGATTCTCAAGTTGGTGGCCAGAGCACAAAAGAAATATCATGCCAAGAATTCATCTCACTTACAAAATGGAAAGGATGCATCACATTGAGAAACAACTCCCAAGCTAATGAAGTTAGCACCATGGGTAAAGAATTCATTTCTCATTAATGTGCTTTTATATGAAGAATTCAATCGTGAAATTCTAAGCATGACATTCTTAATATGCTACTTGTTACTAATAGATGTAAAAATGTCTATGTTATAGATTTTGATAATTTTGTATGAAAGTAGTTTGTTTTGGCATATGAGTTGTGAACATGCTAACACGAAATGTTACTCTATCTTTCAAATAATCTTTAGATTAACTATGCCTAATCTTTGTGAAAGATTTACTTTTTGGAAAATATGCCATCAAAGGAAAGCATACACTATCTCATGAAGACCATTAATGCTATTTCATTTGAACCTTATCAAATCTATCAAAGTAGTAATGACTAAAAAGTCATCTATATGCTTTTGTGATCTTAAATGCTTTATCCACTTTATTGTGTCATTTCCATGCATATAGAAAATGAGGTTGTTCATCTTGAAAAGGTTTAGTTGAACTTAACAAAATGAGAAATCAAATAAGTCCTCAATTGAAAATCTCAAGGAACAAAACTCCATTGGAAGAGCCATCTCATTAAAATGAAGAATGAGAATTTATATTGCCTTCCTAAGAGTTGAGATGTTTACCACCATCCAAGTGACCATTCATTAGAGAACATTCTATATGTGCTAGATAAAAGAACTAATTCTCTCTTATAGTTGTAAACTTTTATCTATGTTTTTTTTCATTCACATCATGATAGTTAACATGTGTCATCATTGGCAACTAGGTTAGAATATCTTTCCAAGTCTTCGACCTTGAAGAAGGAATTAAATGCATGACTTTGTGCACATGTGATTTTGATTAAAGGAACAAAAATGCTACATGTTTTTGCATGAAATGATTTTTATCATATTCATTTTTAAGTGACTTTAAATTCAAAGGTCTCCAAAAATAAACCACCTGGATTTAAATTGCATATATTTTGAACTACATGTTTAAAATGATCTATAGTCTATGTGGTTAAAAATAAGCTCCTAGAGCTCTTTGCAAAAGGCTTAGTGGTTATCTCATGGATGATGGGTTTTGACCAAAGTTGATACATATGTATTTTCAAAACCATTGAGGATATTATGTTGATTAAACTTGTAAGAATTATATTATCTTTGAATCAACATTCATGTTTTGTGCCAAGAAGTTTACCTCTAGCATACAAAATGAATTAAAATTAGCATGGTGAATAAACTTGATTTCTTATAAGAATTGAATCTCCTTTAGTGTCATGAAAACTAAATTTCTTATCTTTATTCGACACTTTAATCTCGGGAATATGTCATTCAAAGAACACGTTATTCTAACTTAGATGACTAATATGATATCTCAAGTGCTATTCTACTTTGATGTATCCATTTTTAGCATTTTAGAATTTCATGTGATATTTCTTGATCACTTCTTAAAGAATGTGTCTAAAAGAGATAGTTTGTTCATTCACATGGAAATTCATGTAGCCAATCTCTCACTACATTTCTTAAAGAAGTTATTTTGGTATCAAGACCTCATTTTTGATGATTTTAGCCATACTTGCTCCTATGTGTTATAATTACATCTCTTTATTGGCTTATATACTTTTGGGAAACCCTTGATGTTCAAATAATACATCTTATCGTTTCCATTAATGAATTAAGGGTTTTTAAGTATGACTTATTTCATGATATTTCTTAAGCATACTTTACCTATCATTGCTTCATTATTCAATTAGTTGCATACTCATTGAATAATATAGGATGTAAATGGAAGCATATTGATAGGGGGAGATTATTAGTATTCTCTTGTGAATGAATATTGCATATTTTGTTAAACATGCCTTAAAATGACTTTTTGGTCATTATATTCATTCCTATGAACTTTTATGATTTTGATGATATTTCCCTCTTTCTTAAGGATATCAAATGTGGAGAAATATATTAGAGTTGAAGTTGTCTTGAGTTCTAAGATTTGCCTCTAAAAGGTTGTTTGCCTTTAGGCTTATTCTAGTTTATGCTTTATTTTTGTTTCATGTTTGATTATGTATACTTTTGTATATGACATGAAGCTTAAATGATGATTCGAACTCATGTTGTCAATAAAATTGGTACCTTATGATATAATTGCTTATATGTTGCATTTTAAAGCATATTATAGTCATTACTACTTAAATGCCATTTCTTGATAATCATTATTTCACTATGACAATTCACTATGCTAAATGATCTATGCTAAATGAAGCTGTTTAGACCTCCCACCTTTTTGAGATGCCAAAGGGGGAGAGATATGTGATGTGTAAAATGATCTTAAATGCATGTTTATGTATAAAATGATTTATGATACATCAAGCAAGTTGTTTTATGACATAATGTTCATTATATGCACTTTGATGGGGGGAGCATTTTTCAAATGCCACTCCACTTGCTTAAGAATACATCAATTTTTTGTCATCATCAAAAAGGGGGAGATTGTTGACCTTAAGGATTTCATCCAAGGACAATCTAGTTGTTTTGATGATAACAAACCATTAATGGTGTTTAAGGACTAATTTTTACATTGAGTGTTATATAGATTATTCACATTCAAAGAATGACCTCAATGAAGCTATAAAAATCATTCTAAGTATTCTATTATTCAAGATCACATCAATGAAAGAAATGGATACAAAGAAGACTTGAAGTTGCAAGGAACCAAATGTAAAGTCCATTCAAAGATAGCTTGGACTACAACGAGCAAAGAAAACGACTCAAAGAAAGGAAGAAAGTGAATCCACCTAAAAGCCTACACGATCATGGACAAAGCGTGAAGAAATGGGTAGATATGATGGTGAGTGTTTAGGATTCAATGTCAAAGTATTTATGAATCTATTTGAAGCTCATCTCTATAGGACCATGCCTATCATATCATCATTCATATGCTCCTATATCCATTAGTAATAGACTATGCACTTCATTCATATATGATTGCACATGAAGTCATTACTAAAAAGTGAGTTAGTTCAAGCTTGCATAAGCTTTGAAAGAACTCATCATTTGTGCTAGAAATGCTAAGACCATGCACATCAATCATATAATTCATATTGGTCAATAATTAAGGCATGAGAAGCCTTCATTACCATGAGTTGGTAGCGGACATTAGGACCCCAAACTGCGCGTCATGAAAAATTGTGTTTTTGGCTAAGTGTGAAAAATGGATTTTTGAAATAATGATTATTTAAAAATAATTTTTTCCAGTAATAACTCATTATACTTAAACTAGCCTAAACTGATTTTATCAGAATTTTTGACCAAGTCTACATTGGCCTATATAAGGATTCAATTTTACCAAACTATCGGAAATCCAAATTTGTACTAAAACTAAATTTCTACGTTTTCATTTAGTTGGATTTCAATTTTCTAGTATTTTTTATTGAATCTAAATGGGGGGTACTTCCTTATTTAAATGTTTTCAATGGAAATAAGCTGTGTGCAGATGTCCTGTAATGAAAGTCCTATACATAAGCTGTCATCTGTAAAAACTGTTAATGCATACGTTGACTGGTTTGATGCAACTGTTAACCGGTATTTAGGCAGTAGCAAAATTCAAGGAGGAGCTCATATACGTCGACCGGAGCTCATATACGTCGACCGGTTTGATGCATACGTCGACCGGTTTGATGCATACGTCGACTGGTTTGATACATACGTCGACCGGTATCTAGGCAGTACTGAAATTTCAGGAACATAACATACGTCGACCTGTTTGGAGCATACGTCGACCCATTTATGACATACGTCGACAGGTTTGTAGTATACGTCGACCGGTTTGTGCCATACGTCGACCGGTTTAAGTCATACGTCGATCGGTTCTTGTCGCATCTATAGATTTCAAACTGCAACGGCTCTATTTTCCTCGACCTTTGTGCATTTAACTCCTAACAGCTATATTGAGCTTGCAAACACTATAAATAGAGTGGGGAATGTCTTAATAATTAAGAGACATCATTTGAAAGCCTTCACATTGCATTAAAGAGAGCTTTTGTTCTCAAATCTTCTCTTCATCTCTCTCATTCACTCATATTTAAATCTTAAGAGATTTAATTAAGCACTCAAAGGGCTTTTGCTCTTGCTTTAATCTTCGTAGAGTTTTTGCTCTATTATACACTTGAGAGATTATAAGAGCTTACATTCTTCACTTATATCATCTCCTCTCATTCATTTCATTTATAGAGTTTGAGCTTCATTTATATTCATCAATACTCTAGTTGTGAGCTAAAAATTGTACTACTATCTTTGAAAGATCTATTCTACTTCATTGTTCTTGCTACTATTTATTGTAAGGGTTGGATTGACCCACCGGGTTGGTGTGACCCAAAGGAAAACTAAGAGAAGGTTGTTCTCTTAGCAAGGAAAAGAAGCAAGGTCTTGCTTCATGTAAACGTTTGCTCTCCACCCATAAGGAGAAGTCATAGTGGATTGGGAAGTCTCAAGAGGAGTCTTGAACCGAGGAGTAGGAGTTTCCGAACCTCGCTAAAATCGCCGAGTCAATGTTTGCAATTTCTCTTCCCTTATCTCTCTTATAATTGTGCTATTTAATTGCTTATTTCATATCTTTATAGTTGCACAATTGTGTTAAATACTTTGCTTGAAATTGCTTTTCTATAATCATATTTATAAATTGCGAAAATTGGCCATTGACTCTATTCACCCCCCCTCTAGTTTCAATTCTTGGGCAACACAATTATATATATATATATATATATATATATATATTATTATAATTAATTTATAAGTGTTATGAAAGTGTGTGTGTATATACATATATATATATATATATTAATATATATAGGTATATATGATTTCATTAATTATGGAATGTGTATATATATATATATATATTATTTGAGGATGATTATTAGTTTATTATTTTATTTGGTAGTCATACTAGAATAGGCGTTGGATTTAATGTGTATAAATATACACAAAAGGTTTAGGGTTAAAAGGTTTTTACGTTAGAAAAATAAGAGAGACAGAGAGAGAAGAAAAGAAGGCTGACAAGGAGTATGCCGGATCTGAGAAAGAGGATGCCGGAATTAGAATAAACAATCAAAGTTTGAAGCGTCGGTTTCGTTTTGAAACCTTCATGTGAGTTTTCTCGATTTTTCCTCTTAGAACCCATAAGGATTTCACCTTGAGTATCAAGGCTTTGGATTTAATTTATTAATTTAAATCATGGTTAGAACGGATAAATCAAAAGCACTAAGTTAATTTATTTGATTAAATCATAGTTAGAACGGATTAATCGAAAGAGTGAATTATTATAGTTTATTCTTTTAAACGTTGGATTTTAAATTGTTAGATCTGTGTTGTATTTATTTAAAATCAACTATTATGTTTGATCTATAACCCAAGAAGGTTATTTAGGGTTTATAGAAGTTTTGGGAATTTTTTGTATTTTTTTGGGATTTTTCTATAATTTTTTTATGATTTTATTTGATTTATTTTGCTATATTTATATGCAAATTAAATAGATATATTTATATATATATATATATGTATAATTTATATATATATATAAGGCTCCTATAGAAATCGGCGCCTCTAATAAGGGATGTGATTCAGTGCGGTGTATCACATGGCACTATGGTGCACACAAATCAGGCTGTAGATTGGTCCTGCTGATTAAAGAAGGATCCAGTGTGGGCGTGTGTATAGGAATACGGTACACACTGGATCTGGGCCGTTGAGTGGAGTGGATGAATAGAGAATAATGCAGTGCATCACGGCGCATGGAGATTTGATGCGCGCATACATCTGGTCCGTAGTTGATGTCTGGCCAATATAATAACGATCCAGTGCTTTGCGGCTCACAAGATCACGCACTGAGAGTATAGCAGGCGCGTGAGGGAGCATGGCAGCGTGTGGACTCGCCTGTCAGTGATTATGAGCGCGTGAGGCACGTACAGTGTGTGTAGGAGTGTGTGGCAGCGCGTGGGAGAGCATGGGGATGCGTGCAGGGTCCTGAAAAGTTCATGTGGGGTCCGGTGATATTCCAGAATTGATTTTAAGCTTGTTAGTATTGAAATCAACCCTTCGGAGAGTTATAGAGTATCACCACGGTATTTAATGTGCGTATGTATAGTTAATTAATAATTGGTAATGGAATGAGGTGTATATATATATATATATATATATATCATTTAAGAGTATTAATATTATTATTCTTATTTGGTATAGAAGTGTGGTTGATTAAATCATAATAGGCTGAATTATTGATATGCATATAATATGCATGAGATGTCTATGTATGATTTAGGTTGTTGTTAAGTTTAAAGTTGGTACGTGGTTGAATTGTAGGCATGGATGATTTGCCAAAGGTTTAAATATTTTGCCTAAATATTTGTATGAATAAAATACATACATCAGAAGTATGGAAAAGTTGCTAATTTAATTAAAAGTATAAATATATATTTAAGAAGGCATGGTTGAATTGTCAACATATAAATAAATATACTTATAATGGCATGGTTGATTTGCCAAAGTATAATTAAATTATTATGTGTTAGATTATTAAAATTTCATTAATGGTTATTGTATGTATAGGTTGGATTAGGATTAGATATTCTTGAATTAGAATAATCTAGTACTTACAAGTTAATGTATTATTTTATATATAGTAATAAAATAATATTGGTGGAGAAATGAATGATTTGTCAAAGCCTAAATATTGACTATGTAATTTAAATAATAAAAATCATTATTAGGTTTTGGATTAAATATATTATTCTTTTAATTATATTTTATTGTTTAAATGGTTAAATAATTGTTTAGGATGGAATTAAGGTTTAAGGGATATTTATTTTAAAAGAAAATGAGTTTGTGGATTGGTCTAGGTATGATTATTATGTAATCAATGTTTAATGAGTTTAGAAGTTTAATGAACCTGTTAATGGATGGGATTAGTGTATTATATATATAATTATTTATATATATGTGTATCATTGTATATTAAAGATAAAAACATTATTAGGTTTGGTTTTGATCAGAGATGATCTGCTTATTGGTTTTCAAAGGCCTGGTAGAGAGAACTTGCTCGTGGGTTTGACCCACTTATTTTTTTATCTTTCAGATTATTAGAGGTTCAAATATCAAGGCTGAGGATCTGCAGCTGGAGGACTTATATATTCTTTCAGTTTATTCCAAAGTAAGATGATAGACTTATTTTATTTATAATTGACTGGATTATTGGATAATATTTTTAAGGTCCATGTATTACGGGATTCTCGAGTTATAATTTTGGAGAAATATTAATAAAATTATTATTTATTAACTTTTTTTAACATATTATTTATTATTTATTTGATTTTGTAATATGTGCTTGTTTAAATACTTTAATTATTTTGATATCTCCTGATTTTATGCATGGATTTGATCAACCCGCGTTCCAAAATTAGGGGGTATCACATTCTTTGAATATTAATCATGTATAACACTTAACGTAAACATTTGTCCATAAATACCATTAATGGTTTGTAATCATCAAAACCACTAGATTGTCCTTGGTTAAAGGCTTTGTGCCAACAATATATATAAATATATATATATATATATATATATATGTATACACACATACTGGAGAGTTCTCACAATGATTAAAAAGAGATTTTTTGGAAAAAATAGGAAACTAGCTTAAAAGTTACCAATTAAAATATGAATTTTCACACACTCTAGAAAATGCAACCGGTTCAGTTTTAGAACTCAATCAGTTGGGTTTTTATTGAGTGAAATTTTAATGTTGAAAATTCAACCCGTTCAGGTTGGCAACTCTACCGGTTGGCTTTTTAACAAGTGCAGTTTTCATTCGTAATGTTCAACGGCTATAGTTTAGAAATGCAACTTATTGGCCAAACTTTTTCTGAGTGCTATTTTAATGACTGCATTCCTATTCGACTTTAAATATACTCACAAGTGTTCCTCACTCATATACCTATTCTAAATGATGTTCTTAATGGATTCAATGGTAAAAGGCACTTTCGCTTCAGCTATGAAAGATTGAGACTCAAGATAAACAAAAATACAACTAAATTAGTAAGTTTTGACTCCTAAATTTGCTAACATTACAAATTTATATCTCACATTGACTAGGAGTAGGGATTCCCCTCATAAATCAAAAATCTCTTTATTTTGCTAATATACTCACATAAAGAATGAAAAAAGAAGACATCATAGTAACCATCAAACCAATATGATACTCTGAACATTTAGCATAGCCTTCTATTATGATGTTATGTTAGTAAACACGAGGAGATAAGCGCGGAGCGACAATAACTTTAAGTGGGGTACGTAGCTTTAATGTTGGTTAATCCAACACTCTCTATTATGTCAACCAGTGCATTGTTTGGGGTCAAAAGATCGAATCCATGAAGCAAAGTAGCAAGTATTAAGTGCAATAGCTGAAGGCCAAAAGTTGTGCCGGGACGAATTCTCGTACTTGCACGAAATGGGATCAACTCAAAATGTTGACCCAAAACATCAACATCTTTGTGGGTGGTGAGGTCAGAACTCTGAAAGGTTTGACCACAGCTGTAGGTCCGGCTGGAGCTTCCATAGGTTTAACATTAGTCTTGCGACTTTGGGGATTTGATAGCCACCAACAGTGCAATCCTCGGTAAATTCTTTTGGCCCTCCGAGTGGAGTTTAGGGATATAATCTAAGGGCCTCTTTGATTATGGTTTGGAGATAGACCAGTTTGCTAATATTTGATTCATCCACCTGTCTTTGCTTGCCAACGTGGACATCTAATTCTTCTTGAGCTTTTTTTAACACATGGTGGTTGTTCGTCAGTAGTAAGACTACCTATATCATCATAACCGTGCTGGTGTCGGCTCCATCTAAAATCAAAATCAGCAAAACATAAAGCCAACATGAATGATTGAATTCCCAGTAAGGGTAAAAAATGGTAAAGGTAAGTTTGGGAGCACAACAATTTTGAACTAAATTTTCTTCAATTTCAGTTTTGAAATGTCCTTTTAATAAATCTTCATGCCCTTTTTATCAATTTTCGGGCTTCTAACAAGGATGAAAAACATAGAGAATTTTGCAGCCTTAAGCGAAGCAATTCATTATTGTTGAAGCTAAAGTACAATGAACTCTAACTCAAGCTCACATCCACTCTGCTCTATTAAGTACCAGTCGTTGAATGTCTCTCTGGCTTCACGACACCCCGTTTAAACACACTAGACTTCAGGCTTACTCCTTGATCATTATAGAAGGGTTCCTAGTATATCAACAACACTCCTAATAGAATGCTTTGACCCCTTCTTAGTGAGAATGACACCGATCTCTTCCATAAAATTTGAATTTTGTGAAGGCTAGAAGGAAACCCTGCTAAACTGATTGATTAATTTTTCTAATCTAATGTGGACTTGGAAGATTTTGTGTTGATAAGTAGAATAAAATCACCTTAAATCACTCGTGTTTAAGTGTGTGCTTTGAAAGATAAACAATAAGATTTCTCGAAAAATCTCTCAAAAAACTTCAATGATCATGTGAAAGATGAAAACTAGAGGGTTAAAGCTAGTTGATATATATATAGAGAGAGAGAGAGTCCTCACAATGATTAAAAATAGATTTTAAAATCATTCAAGATGTAACTAAGAGTTTTGGTAAAAATAGGAAACTTAACGGCGGCCGAAATATATCAGTCAGCAACGAAGGCTCCGGAGCTGAGAGTTTGAGGCGGCAAATCAAGGTGGAGATGAGAGAGATCCGGCAGAGGGTTTTGAGATCGAGGGCTTGGCTATGATGGAGCCGGTTGGCGGTGAGCTTGCCGGTGGAGGACTTGGTTTCGGATGATGGCGGCTGTGATGGGCGCGGTTGATTGACAATGGCGGTGACGGGCTAACTTCGGATGGTGGCGAGGACAGCTTGGCTGAGGATAACTTGGATGTGAAGAGCTTGGCCGTGAATAATCTGACCGGAGGTGGTGATGGCAGACTGGCGAGGAAGAAGATGGCATGGGCTTGCGGCGGTGCTTGGAGAGAAGAAGAGAGAGGAAGAACTGAAGGAAAGAAAATGGGTTTGTTTGATGGATTCTACCCGGATAACCCAATTTGATTCAGTATGATTCATTTTTATTTATTTATTTATTTATTTATGTTTTGGACAAGTGTCAAGTTTTCATAGGGTGGAGGACACAACTTGTCTTGATAGGGCAGGATCCAAGCATTGCTCCTCTTTTATTAGAAAAATGACTTCAATTTTATCCTTCTCTCTTGCTTATATAATGATGTTCAAATTCAAAGAATCAAAAGACTAGTCTCAAAGGTGAAAGTGATGAAAGCTTTTTGATGTGGCTAAGTGGAACCTACGTACATCCCACAGCCAAAGGTGAACAATTTTACTCTCTAAAATCCACTAGTATTTCAAGCCCTAACTAGGGGCATTTAATTAGTGGAATTCCTTAATTCGATTTGATCCATTCTGATTTGTATAGAGTGGGATGGGTTTTTTAGTCTTACGGTTCAGTGACGGATTGATAAATAAGAAATTTATAATTCACGGATCGTATTTATGTAGGGAAAAATCCCCCTACCAATAAAAACCAACCAGGTCAGCAAATGAATTACAACCCATTTGTTTTTGGCCACATGACTTTCAAAGCCCAGTTTGATAAGCCCAAAAGAATCATCATTAGCCCATAGTATGATCAACATAATTCGTTTTTGGTCAAACACACAGCTTGGATAAGTTTAAATTATGATCCGAATCAATTAGTCATAAGATTAAGGGAGTCTCACATAGAAGGAGCTATATGAAGAAAGAGCCCTGTATAGAAAAAAGCCTCATATATATGGAACAAAATGTGGAAGGATAAGGGTGAACAAATCGTGGGGAGCAAGTAGGGCGAGTCTTACCATAATTTTACCACCAAATCTTGTATAAATAGAGGCATGTGCCTGCAATGAAATATATCAAAAATTCTCAATCTCTATTGTGCATTGTTTTTATTTATTATATTTATTGAGTGTTTTGTTTTTATTCCTTGACTCACTAGAGCTGATGAATTTTTGCATCTACACTTTGGCACCGTTTATAGGAAACGTATAGAAATATACCCCCATAAGTGATTAGTTGCTTTATGTGACTACGTTTCGGGATGTCAACTGGAGGTGTTGTAGCCGATCAAAAAAAGGAACTAATGCAGAAGATTCGAGAAGAGTTCCTACAACAATTTGAGATGCTCCAACAAGCAAATGAAGCCAGCACGGCTTATATCGCGTTGCTCTAGCAACGAAACGATGCTCTTCAGGCAGCCATAGAGCAGATGGCAGCCTAACCACCGCCAGACAATGCCACTTTGCCAAACGGAGCCCAAAGAGTCCTTCTCCACCACACTGTACCTTCAGCACCCAAAGCCAACGAAAGTCGGCAAGCACAGAGGTTGAAATCCGAGGCTCAAGTTAACGAAAGTCCACACGAGTAGAGGACATTCTCTGAAGCCGGAGCTTCAAAGAACCACCCCCATCAAAACTCGTAGGACAAGCAGGTCAAGTCCAATCACAGACCCACAGTGTGGCCAAACGGAGTCCCAGAGTCGTTTGATGAAAAGAGGTTCTTGAGAATCCAGACGCCAGTGGAGATGGCTAAAGACACAAGGCTTCTCTAATGAAGACTCCATTTATCGATGAAATAAACTATGTCGAGAGGCATAAGAAGTTTTCCATGTAAGTCTTCATACAGTTCAACGGTACAGGAGACCCATCCCGACACCTTGATCACTACTCCCAGAAGATGGCTTTGGATAACCACAATGATCCGTTCATGTGCAAAGTTTTCCCAACCAATCTAACGGGAGCAGTGCTAGAATGGTTCAAAAATAGGCCGCACAAGTCGATTCCAAATTATGAAATTTTGTGCACCATGTTCTTGGCGTAGTAATGCTGTAGTAAAAAATAGAAGAAGACTATCGTTAGTCTTTTCACTATCAGGCAGAAGAGGGGAGAACCTCTTTAGGATTTCCTATCCAGATATAATATGGAAGCTTCAGAAATATTGGACTGTCATTCTGCAATAGTAGTGGAGGCATTTAAGATTGCCAAGGACTAAGTTCCATACTTCCTTGGTCAAGTATTCTCCTCCAGACACGCAAACTTTTAATGCTAGGGTGCAGACTTATGTCCGACTCGAGGAGAATATAACCAATAGGGCCTAGCATGCAACCTTTATCACGGTGGAGAATAAGCCCCGGGAGAAAGCCTCGGGCTCCAAGAACCAAAGGAATCAACATGCCTTAGTGCTAGCAGTCCAACCACCAGAAAAGAAGTAGAGAGTTAAGGAAAGGCTAACCCCTCTCTAAATGACCTTGGCCCGATTATTCCAGGAAAACAAAGCAAGGTTTGTAGCCCCCCAACTGATCCGGCAGCCCCTGGAGTAGAAGGACAAAAGTAAGCATTGCGCTTACTATACGGACTATGGGCACACCACTAATGATTGTAGGACCCTCCGAAGATAGATAGAGACCATGATAGCCAGAGGAAACCTAGCAGACTACCTTGGTCTGAAGAACCAGTCAAGGCCGAATGAGGTCAATCCAAGAAGGGTCGAAGGTAACCAAGTGAAAGTCATTCACGCAATATATGGAAAGTTCAAAGAAGATTAAGAATATGAGGAGATGTACCGCTCTAGACTAAGAGCAGTCCACAAGCTAAGGAAGTTATCCTCAGTTAATACCATCGCTTTGGGTAGTATAAGGATCGGATTCGAAGATAAAGATTTATCGAGAATACAACGTCCCCAAGACGACCCACTTGTCATTAGCCTCCTAATAGCAAATTACCTGATGAAAAGAGTCTTGGTGGACCCTAGCAGTAATGCCAACATCATAACAAAGGTAGCTTTCGAACAACTAGAGATCACACCTTCATCCATCAGGACCACATCCAGCCCATTATTAGGGTTTGATGGAACAAAATTGGACCCTATGGGGATGATAGATCTGTCAATCACTATCGCGAAGAGAACGTTGAAAGAAAACTTCGTTCTGACAAAAATTCACCCCTCTTACAATCTGATCATGGGAATAGGGTGGATTCACTAAATGAATGGAGTACCAGTTACCCTTGCATCAAGTGATGCGATGCTTATCTTTAGAAGGTAAAGAAGTTATTAACCTTTAGGGGGATTAAATCGCGACCAAGGAATACTATATGATGACACTGAAGGAATCACATAAGGGCAATAAATTATATAAACCGGACGTAGCTTTCGAGAACACTGCTAAAGAGCAATTACAGAGCTATCTGCCTAAATACTTGCTAACAGAGGTAGAGGCGCGGAAGTCCACCGAAGAGTCGCTTATAGCCATTAAGGTTATTCTTGGTGATCTATAAAAAGTCATTTATATTGGATCCTCACGCTTGCTAGAGGAAAAGGAGATGTTGATCGACGTCATCCAGAGGAATGCATATGTATTCCCCTAAGCCACATGGATATGCGAGGGATCAATCCTTCAGTTTCATGCCATAGCCTCGGATTCGATCCTTCATTCAAACCAGTCAGATAGAAGCATAGGAGATTCGCCCCTAAAAGAAACTGAATAATTGCCGAAGAGGTCGACAAGTTACTTCATGCAGGTTTCATCAGAGAAGTACACTACCTACAATGGCTCTCAAATGTGGTGGTGCTGCAGAAGAAGAATGAAAAGTGGAGGGCATGTATAGACTTCCCACTCCCGAAGATAGCTTCCCGCTCCCAAAGATAGACCAAATGGTAGATGTTACCACGGGCTACGATCGACTCACATTCCTCGACGCATATTTCGGATACAATCAGATCCCCATGAACCGGAAAGACGAGGAAAAAATATCATTCATTACAGAGAAGGGAACCTTTTGTTACAAAGTTATGCCCTTTGGGCTTAAGAATGCCAGACCCACTTACTAATGCCTCATCAATAAGATCTTTGGTGAGATGCCGAAAACCCAAAGGGACGTGTAAGTCCTAACAAGTAGGATATCGGCGCTCAACCGATTCATATCTCCGCTGTCAGATAAGTGTAAACCATTCTTTGATGCGATACGAATGAAAGATAAAAATGTGTCGGGGCATAGCAACAAAAGGTTCTCACAAAACTAAAGCTCTACATGTCTAATCCCTCGATTCTATCTGCATCGAAATCTAATGAGGCTCTCACTGTGTACCTAGAAATCTCCAACATAGCTACAAGCGCGGCATTGATTCAGGAGGAAGAAGGAAAGCAGTATCTGGTCTTCTACACTAGCAAGACAATGACAGATACTGAGACATGGTATAACAAAGCAGAGAAGGTCATACTAGCTTTGATATATTCCAAGAGGAAGCTTCGACATTATTTCGAATCTCTCCGCATCGTGGTTCTTACAAGCTATACAATACGGGTTATTCTGTCCAAACTAGATCTGTCCGAAAGAATCACAAAATGGGCCATTGAGCTCAGCGCCTTTAACATCGCCTATAAGCTGAAGGTGTTGCACAAAGGACAGGCCGTGGTCGATTTCCTCCTCGAGTACTAGGACAAGCCTGAAGAGCCAAAACCCACAGAACCATATTGGGAGCTTTATGTTGATGGTTCCTCAAACCTGATTGGCACAGGGGTAGGGGTCGTCATCAAAACTCCTGAAGGAACTATGCTGTAGCAATCAATCCATCTGGATTTCCCTGCTACTAACAACGAAGCCAACTACGAATCCTTGGTAGCCAGACTACGGTTGGCAAAGTAACTTTAGGTAAAATGTCTGAAAGTTTTCAGTGACTCACAACTTGTCGTAAATCAGGTCATAGGGAAATACTAGCCAAAAGAGGAAAGAATGAAGGCCTACAAAGAGGCCGTCGAGGATACTTCCTGTGGGTTCGATCAAATCGAATTCCGCTAAGTGTCGAGAGAAAAACATTCTGAAGTAGACAAATTAGCTTCAGCTGCCTCATCCACAACTGAGGACTTAATCCGGATAGTGCCGATTGATACCCTAGAAGAGCCCATTAATAATGATCCCCAAAGCTCCAAGAGAGCCATGCTGGATGGACTCATTGGAGAATTACCTCAAAAATGGAATCCTCCTAAACCAGAAAGAAGAAGCTAGGAGAGTAAGGTCTACAACAGCCAAGTACTCCCTAATCAACAACCATCTGTATTGAAGATCATTCGCAAGCCTATACCTGAAGTGTTTGGCTCCTGCAGAGGCCTTTAAAGTAATGAAGCAAATACATGGAGGGGACTATGGCAACCACTCTGGTGGAAGATCCCTCACTCATAAGATTTTAACTCGGGTTACTTCTGGCCATACATGGCCAGGAATGCCGAAGAGTACACCAGAAGATGCGACAAGTGCCAACGCTATGGCGCCTTGTGAATCACCAGTCAGCCGAAGACTTACATGCGATGGTGAATCCATGGCCATTCACTCAATGGGGGATTGATGTGGTAGGTCTATTACCCAAAACTCTTGACCAAAAGGAATACGTGTTATTGGCCACTGATTACATCTCAAAATGGGTCAATGCCGAGGCTTACTCAAATGTGACCCACGATCAAGCGAAAAGTTTCTTGTGGAACAACATAATATGCCGATTCAGGGTGCCAAATGTCATTATAATGGACAACGGCAAGAACTTGGATAACAAGCATATAAGGAAGTTCTTCGATGAACTTGGGATCAACCAGAAACTGGCCACAGTGAGTCATCCACAAGGGAATGGACAAGCCGAAATAACTAACCGAACCATCTTTGACTGCTTAAAGAAAAAGCTAGAGAAGCTCAAAACTAAGTCGTACAAGAATTTCCCGTAGTACTATGGGCCTATCGAACCATTCCACGAAGGCTAATTGGGAGAGTCCCTTCGCGATGGCGTACGGCTCCAAGGCCGTAATTCCAAGAAAGTCAAAAGTACCAACCCTACGAACCCAAATGTTGATAGATGGGGGAAATGACCAACAGTTGGAACATAGCCTTGACCCTCTAGAAGAGAGAAGAGATGCCGCGGCGATAAGACTCGCTTCGTATCAACAGCAGTTACGAAACAGTTATAATAAGGGGGTCAAACCTAGGAGTTTTGCAGTAGGAGATTAGGTGCTGAAGCAAGAAACAGCATATGTGAAGAAGTTTCAACCCAACTGGATCGGACCTTATAGGGTTACCGAAGTAGTGGGAAAAGGGACCTACAGGCTAGTCGAAAGTAGTGGCCGAGCATTTGCACAACCATGGAATGCAATACATCTCAAAAGGTACTACCACTAAGTAAGAGTTAGTAGGTTAATTCCCTTTTTTGTTTCACTACAAGAAATATCATTTTTACCGGCGGTTTTTATATGTCTGCCACTATTAATTAATTATTACCGGCGATTTAGAATAAACTGCCGTTATTGGTTATTATACCAGTGGTATGTTACAAACCGCCGGTATAGATGTATCATTTCCGACAGTGTTTGTTAAAGCGCCGGAATTAATTAATTCCGGTAGGTATAAAAAATATGCCAGTAATTATGTAATTTTTATTTAATTGTTATTATTTTATGTATTATTTTTTTTCATAAGAATAACGTTTTAGGTAGGCTATTACTATTCACACATATAAACACTCCAATTTCTATTCCTCCCTTCTACTCTCTAACTGACTCATGGCTTCAAAACTTAGTGGTGCGGTTGGTGTGGAGCAGGGAAGATCACGGTGGCGGTGGCCGATTGGTGGTGCATCAGAGATCTGTATTGTGGTGGTTGTTCAGTTGGCATACTGTAACTTATAAAAACTTTTAACCCTAATTTCCCACCTTTTTAAGAGCTCCATTTATATCTCTCTCTCTTAAGTAATCAACTTCTATTGTTGTTAATTTATTAAGTAAAGATAATCAATTGCATATATGTTATGGGTCTTTCTTCATTCTACTCTTTCTTAAATGAATCAGTTTCAACTATTGCATATATAATTTCTGGTATGTTGTTGCCGATTTTGGGGCTTCTGATTTGTGAAGGAAATAGGGTAATGTTGTTAACGATTTTTGGGGCTTCTGATTTTGGGGCTTTCATGTTTGTTGTTTTCTAAACAAATGGGGTTTTATTGTTCTTATATTATAGTTTGTATTTTTGTGGCTTGTATCATGTTAATAGGGTCTCTTTCTGAAGAATTCCTTGATTGGTGAGATACATGGGTTCTTCAAATTTGTTGTCATCTTTAAATTCCAGCAACTTTTGTTATGGGTATGAAACGTGAACCCTAACTTTTGGTTTTAGTGTTCACAAGACAGATTAACTAGTCAAGCTATGACTTCTTGTCGTGAATTAAAGTGCATCATTTTAAGTATATCATTTGATTTTGGTGTTACTTTATACTAATTACTGTGACGTAAATTTTCACCTAATCTTTGTTGTCATATTTTAGACATTGAGCACATCTATTGGTTCCATTTTTATTAATGTGCCAAGCAATGATTTTTATTTGACTCGAATGTCACACCACAAATGTTTTTCCAAATCATCTTTATCCTATTATATGTGTGCATGCACAATTGTGTATCCTTAAAAAATAAAAAAATACTTGTAAATGGTACAAGTCTTTCATTATTTTGAAAACTGAAAAAGGAAAAAGGAAAAGAAATTAAATGCATTAAATATAGTTAAAACTAACACTTTCTCTCATATGTATTACTCTTCATAAGGATAATAAATAATTTTTATTACTTTGTTACTTTTGTAACTTTGTTGTAATATATGTATTATTTTTTAGGGTAGGGTCAATGAAAGAGTTCTACTCATTTTGAGAAGATTCTCTTTATGAATCAAAACTATAGGATCAAACAGAAAGATTCCTCCCTCACTCGAGTGACTTCATTTGACTCCTAAGAATTCTTTTAGTGAATTGAATATTTATAGATAATGGAGAAGTCTAGTATGTAAATTTAATATTTATAGAATTTATTTTTTTGTATTAGAGCAACCTTATGTAATTGTAATAAAGTCTTTAACATACTTATCAGTGGCTAGTTCTCTTGAAAAACTTTTATCAATAAATTTGGTTGTGCCTTATTACAACAATCTAGTTTATGGTAGCTGGAATCCTCTTCATGACTATTTCAACTAAATGCTGTATTTTTTGTTTCTTCTAAAAAAAACAGATGAAGTTGGAATTAGGGAAGGCGCCAACTCGTGCTTAACTATTTTGCGCAACACATAAGAGTAAGAAGGATGGCAAAGTTAGTGATGAACATGCTGCCAAAATGATTGTAAGTATTTTTTTAGACCATCAATTCTTTATTTCCTAGTTTGGGACCTACATCTACTAGTCTTTGGGGGCCATCTCCTAGTAAAGTGAAGCTGATAAGGAGGACCTCACAAGCAGAGGAGAAGGCACATGTTGCTCGTGCAGAAATGAATGAGAAAATGGAAAAGATGCGTGTTGAGTATGATGAAAAATATGAAGCTTTGAATGCAAAAATGGCTATGATTTTGTATTATATTGAACATCAAAATTCTAATAAACAGGTAAATATTTTTGTTATTGTACCCTTGTAAACATTTAACTATATAAATATTATAAGTCCTAATATATTTATAATTATATTTTATTATGAAGGTGCATAATAAAATTATATTTTATTGTGAAGGTACCCGACTCCTCAACTACACTTGGAGATCCTTAAATTTTATTTTTGGTCATGAAATTTCATTCTTGGTGAGCACTATGGATTTTAATTATCATGTTATTTTAACCATACATTTAATTGTCTTAATTATTATTCTTTGTTTAATGGCTTTTATTTAAAATGTATGTAGGGCAATTTGAAGCAAGACGAGAGATGAACCATTAATTCTCAAGACCCTCGCATAGTCTCACTCAAATTCTCAATGAAATGTTGATGTTTTATTTTGAATGATTTCCTTTTGAAGCTTTATTAGATTTTGGTGTTTCCTTTTGAACCTTTTATTAGCACTTGACATTTTGAAACAAAACTTATATGTTATGGGATGTTATTGAATTTTATTGCAACTTTGTTCTATGTTACATATCAAATTTAAGTTGTTGGATGTGTTGTAATTGGTAAATAATATTTGATTTCATTGAACAGGGAACAAAATAAAATATTTGCTAATATGTAAATTAAATTAGAAAATAATATTTTTTTTTAAACAAATTAACACATTACCAGCGGTTTAAAACGCCCCCAAAAAGTAAAAAATTAGAGTTTACTTACAATACACCGGCGGTTTCAAACACCCCTAAAAGGTAAAAAATATTCATTACCGGCGCTTCAAAGTGACGGAGTATACAGTAAAATGTTAGTTTACTATAATACACTGGCGTACAAAACTGCCGCTAATGCTTCACTTTCACCGGCGGTTGTACTCATCTGCCAGTAATTATTTCAACCCTGGCAGTTACTTTGAAACCACCGGTAAAACCTAGCGGCGGTGTCTATACCGGCGGTTTGCTAAAACCGCCGGTAAAGGAATTACCAGTGTTTTCGTAACCTCATAGTGGCGGTTTAGACCGCCGTTGAAACCTTTATTTGTTGTAAGAAAATAAGGTCATTTATGACCATTATAATAAAATCTGCTACGAAGATTTAGTACAATTTGTTGCACCCCCACATCCTTATGCATGTAGATATAAAATTATGTAAAATTGAGTGCTCCACAAACACTAGCCTAACAAAAATGGAGAGCGTCTAATCCATGTAAGGATTACGGATCCTGTATATCAGACGATCCCTATTACATTAGAAAGAGCAGTTACCTTACATTAATAAACCAGCATTTGCATGACCTTTTTATTGATGTGGGATAAAAGTTTATTTTTTCTAAAAATAAGCTATAGTAAGTTATTCGTTCAAATAAGGAAGGAACATTTTTTCATAATCGGGGGAAGGATTATTACCTTAAAGAGATAAGTTTGAATGCCATGTAATTATGAATAGAGAATGTTCCCCCTCCTATCTTCTCAAAAAAAAAAAAAAAAAAACTTTTAGCGCCTTTTTATCCCACATCGGATAAAATAACACTTTAACCTCTCTTATTTTATGGGCTTACTAAAGTAAGCAATCATATTACAAAGAGGGCCCATTGGCATCAAAGGTGGCTGTGATACCCCTGGATTCCCGGATGCGGGTTGGCCAGGCCCACGCCCGATAACCCGAGGATATCAAATCAATTAGCAATAATCGAACACAGAATACAAATAAGAAAAACAAGAATAAATAAATTGCTGAAAAGAAACTAGAATCATAATCCAAAAACCTCAGAATAAAATTTAATTAACAAAGAATGATTCTCATACTTCCTACTTCTCCATTTCTATTACAACTCAGGAATCCATCTAGTGGACCCCTAAAATATCTCACTAAACTCAAAAGATTGGAAACGAATCCTAAGTCTAAAATATGAAATGAAACCCTGGTCATCGGTGGAGTGAATAACTGTATCTGCTCAGCATGATCCAGCTCTAAGTCTAGAACTAACGAACACCTGTAAAAATAAGAGTGGGTCAGGCCCACATGCAAATTCTTCTCTAACTACAATCCAAACAGTGACTCGATACGTAGATACACCCTAGATGTCTCAACAATAGCTATCTAGTCCATACATATAGATATATCCATACTAAGGGACATTCACTGGACTACAGTAGGGGTCTCAACCTGAATAGAAGGCATCATGCAAAAATGCACCCAAAGGTGGGCATGAGTACCAAGACCTAACAGGGTACACCTCAACCTACTATAGCCAGCTACGCATCCACTGCATATACGCACCCTAACCAACGAGTCTGAGACTCAAGCTCATTTCGTGGTACCATAAACATATATTTAAGATCCATTCATATCCATCCATAGGAAATCCAATAAGTCGTTCAGCTTATTCAGCTGCACAGACTTAAATATAAGGAGAATTATGTTTTTATAATTCGAACCTTTAATCCAAAATAGGTAGGATTGAGTTATTTTGAATCAGTCTGTCCCTAGTATGTCACCGTCCCATACCGGTGCATACAATCCACAAAATCCATATAATTGATTAAACAGGTAGAACTGTTCACCAATTAAAATCCATAAGGTAGGAATGAGTGTTTTGAGCTAAACCATACCTAGTATGTCACCGTCCCATACCGGTGCATACGATCCTCCATATCCATGTAAATTACAACATATAAATAATAAGCAAGTAATTTACAGTCCAAAACCAATTATCCATATCATTACAGAATAGTTTCTACAATGCCACAACAATTACAGTTCAAAACCATAATCCAATTAACTGTAGAATAATATATAAGATTCCACAATTAACATCCAACCCATGTAAATTACAACACATAATTAATAGTTTAGCAATTTACAATCCAGAACCGTCCCAAATACTTGCAGGAGACTATTTATAGTTTCAGCAATTTAAATCCAAGAGTTAAACCATGTATTTGCAGGAAACGGTTTAAAAGTTCAACAACTAGCATCCAAAGCATGCGTAGATCACATCTAATATATATATGACTCTATCATGCATTATAAATAAGTTTTATAATCATAGTATAGTCCAATTAATTGCTAAACTAATCTAGGCAATTTAGTTCCTTTCGTCCGATAACAGCGTACTAAGTTGTATACTCGTATTCTGTTTCATCTTTTAGCACGGAGCCATACACTATGCCACAAGTCCAATTGGTTATTAAAATACTTCACCCTGCATATAAAATAAGTTTAAATAACTTACTAAATCCCATAACAATTGCTGAAATTTAATTAAGCAATTTATTTCCCTTCCATCCGTTAACAGCATAGAAAATTCCTTAATTTTATACTGTTTGTCCCATTGACTTAGAGGTCAACTTTAATCAACTTAAGGTCTTAATTACACCCAAAATAAATTTCTTAATACCTCTGTGTAGACCCAGACCCATCCAAACAGTTCCCATGCTCCAACAGTTGCAAACAGATCGTAAAAAAAAAATTCAGAAAATCCCTATTTGAAAGAGCGTGCTCTAAATTCCAAGAGCAGGCTCTTTTTTGAGCCTGGAGCCGGCTCTAAGAATGTAGAGCCGGCTCAATGAGTATGGGAGCCGGCTCCCACATCCATGGAGCAGGCTCTCACCTCCTTTGAGAGCCCCTGTCCCCGTTCTGCTCCGTTCTGACTTTCTGCTTCTTCTCCGGCATGTTTCTGCCATTCAGTTGGTTTCAAAAAACTTATCCTAAGGTCTTATTAATACCAAAATAGACTCCCAATGGTTTTAGAACAACAATTTGAAATCAATTACAGAGATTAAACAAAGCCATTAAACCAATATGTTTGAAGAACAACACTGAAACTAATTTAAGAAATTTTAGTTCTCTTCCAAACCCTCTGTTCCTCTTCACCACTGAACCTAAGGATCCTATATAAATCCCTATGACATCCCCATGGTTCGTTTGCAGTAGATGAAATAAAATACAAAGTCTAAAGTTACAACAGAGCAACATGCTTAAAGAACTGAAAATTAAAACGAGACATGTAGAAATTGTAATAGTTTTGATTTCAACACAACCAGATCATTAATATAACATATATTGAACATGTAAATTCTAGTTACTGATTGATTAAACCCTAGAGATTATCTAGGTGCACAGAACACGAGCCAAAGGGAAGGAGAAAGTAGAAGAACTTGCCTTTCGGTTTCGGTTTGAAACTTTTCAACGTCGTCTTCTTCCTAAACTTTCCGGCGATCGTGACCGCCGTCAAGGATTCCTCTGCTCCGGTTCTAACCCTCAAACAGCTCTCAAGCTTCCTCCTTAGTTCGGCTTACAATCTTTGGTTCAAACCCTACCTTCTTCTCCTTTAGTTTTTCCCTTAAACTCTCTGTTTCACTCTCTGTATTTTCATTATTCGTGAATAAGGTTTGTGCTTACAACCCTAAGCAGACCCTTACTGTTTTATTTATAGGCTTAGGAAAAGATATTAACCCTAATTCTACTTTAATCGTAGAGACGGAAATCAACAATTCCTTACATCTCTAAGGCGGCTTAATTAAACAAGGCGGCTTTATTCAAATGTGATGGTAAAGAGACAAAACCCTAATAATTTAACCTATTTAATTAAATAAAATAAAAAAAAACCAATTATTCAATCAATTAAAACCCCAATTAAATTACATAAAATAATTAACCAACAAAACAATTCAAAAACAACCCAAATGACAATTAAATCAATTAAAGACTAAACAATTAAATAAAATAAAGAACGAACAAATAATTTAATCAATTAAACCTAAACACATATCCACATAAACACATAAAACACTTAAAATAAATAGTAAAATCCCAATTATATCCTTTTTAATTTTAGGGATATTACAGCGGCCCAGTAAAAGCTATGCCTAAACCCTAATGCCAAAGGACACTATTTGCAATAATCCTCTCTTTTTAGGCCCAAAACATTGGCCCAATAAATTAATCCCATTGTGCTTTGTCCCACATCAAATGAAAATAAGAAAATAGAATGGTTAATATAACCACATTTCACTATTGGTAGATGCCAAGGAAAGAGTTTCCATGAAATGAAGGCTCCCAACCAAACGATTGGGGCACTATCCAGATATGGTCATTCTTTTTCTTGGCACCACCCCTCCCCCTCCCCCCCATTTTTAAATCCTTGAACCTCAAGAGTCTGAAGGTATCAAAAGATTCCTCTAAGGCACAAAAGAGTGCCAAGGAATATAAATTCTCGGACCTCAAGGGTCCGAAGGTACTCTAAGGCACAGAAGAGTGCCGATGAATATAAATCCTCAGACCTCAAATGTCCAAAGGTACTCTAAGGCACAGAAGAGTGCCGAGGAATATAAATCCTCGGACCTCAAAAGTCCAAAGGTATCAAAAGATTCCTCTAAGGCACAGAAAAGTGCCAATGAATATAAATCCTCAGACATCAAGATTCTAAAGGTATCAAAAGATTCCTCTAAGGCACAAAAGAGTGCCAATGAATATAAATCCTTGGACATCAAGATTCTAAATGTATCAAAAGATTCCTCTAAGGCACAGAAGAGTGCTGAGGAATATAAATCATCGGACATCAAGAGTCCAAAGGTATGGAAACCTACTAAGTAATAACTTTTAAATTCAGAGAAACCCTGATCTTGGATCAGTTGCACAAAACAAAAAATATATTGGGTCAAGATTCCTCTAAGGCACAGAAGAGTGCCGAGGAATATATAAATCATCGGACCTCAAGAGTCCAAAGGTATCAAAAGATTCCTCTAAAGCATAGAAGAATGCTGAGGAATATATAAATCCTCGGACCTCAAGAGTCCGATGGTATCAAAAGATTCCTCTAAGGCACAGAAAAGTGCCGAGGAATATAGAAGCCTTGGACCTCGAGAGTCCAAAGACGAACGGCCTTACAGAAGTTGGCCTAAACCCAAATGGGAGCAAATACTCCTTATGAATATCATGGTTTTTTGAATATCAGGCCCAAGGCGTTGGCCCAATAGAGCTACGCCCATTAAATACCTTATCCCACATCGAAAAAAATAAGTAAAAATGAGAGATTGATATAATCACATCCTATAATTGATGAATGCCAAGAAAGGTGCCCCCTGATTAATAGATCTCCAAGTGACATGGCAACAGTCCGATCGATGACCTACTTATCAGGAGAAACTCTTTCTTGAGCCTTAATTTTTAAATATCTTCGGACCACAAAGAGTCTAAAGGCCTTAAAAAGGCAAAAGTTCCTCTAAGGTACAAAAGAGTGCCGGGAGACAACTAATATCTCCAAACCACAAAAAGTCCGAATACCTCAAAGAAAGGTAAAGTTCCTTTAAGGCAAAAAATAGTGCCAATGAATACAAATATCCTCGGACCTCAAAGAGTCCGAAGGGTCCAAAAAGTGTAGAAATTCTCCAAAAAAGCATAAAAAAATACATAAAGTATGCAGCACAAGAGATCATATTACAATTAATAAATATTGTCCAAGACAAAAATCCATTTGTTCGCAAAAGATTACAGGAGATAAAATTCACTTCCTCTTGGGATCAAAAGGAGCATGAGCAAATGCAGTAACCATATTATGGTGGGGGGCTTGGGCTAGGGCAGCTGATGAGCTAAGAGCTTGAGGGTCCATCTAGTATCCTTTCGCCATCTCTGCAAATAGCACCTTAGCCTCCTGAGCTTTCGGACCATCGGTGTAAGGATAGGAGACACCCATCTCTTTGTCAAATGACTCCAGATTCTTCTGGTTATCGCCCAAGCCCTGAAAGAAGCCGAATCTAAAAGCCTTAGCTCTAAACAATCGCATAAGGGAGGAGTAACAATCATACATCTACTTCCCAACCGTTATGCAGTTTAAGACTGATTCATCCAATGCTAATTCTCAGCCTCTAACTCTTCCACCCTGGCTTCAGAGGCTGCAAGCTTACTCTTAAAAACGTCTCTAGGGTCTGAACAGATCTTAATATCCAGATGCGCATTAGAAGGCTTCTTCTTTGCAGTAAAATGGTTCTTTTCCATTTTTTGAATGGAAAGAGACTGAGCCTCAGCAGTTGGACATAAGGCCATGTTATTGTATAAATTTTGCAAAATAACATAGGTGTAAAGACACCAAGATAAAGACAGAAAAGAAATAAATAAAGGGGCAGAGCGAACCTCCATAGCTCGCACAAGGGTAGAAGGGAGAAGCTTCTCTAAGCCATATTTCCCATTAACTACTCATCCTTAGGAAGCCAAATCCCTTGGGCAATGGCTAATGCAACCGAAGGATCTGTCACAATGGAATCACTAGAGTGAAGAACTGATTTATCAGACTTTGAAAAAGTTAGCCTCCAGGAGTCCCCTGTGTCTGCCAGGACAAAAGCCCGAACTTCTTCTTCAGCCCCAACTTCCTCAGTTATCTTCCTTTTGTCCTTGCCCAGGTCAATGCCTTTGCCTCTAGCTGTAGAAGAAGGATTTTTCTTACCCTTTTTGCTTAGAGGAGGTTCTTCGACCTCTTTCTCTTACTCGGTGGAATGCACAACCACCAAAGGTTCATCTTCTTTGCTTTTTTCTGGAGAACCTCTGCCCTTTTCTTTTCTTCATCAGTCAAAGGAAAGATATCAAAAGAAGGAAAAAACAAATCCATAAGATCAGTCCCAGAGGAACTGGACGCTAGTTCCTTGAGATTGGATGAAGAGAGAAGATCCTCTGCTGGCGGAGGGTTATTCCAAACTTTTTCCTCTAGAAAAACAAGCTTTTTCCTGGCCACCGAATATAGAAACGATGCTGAAAAAACACCAAGAAATTCATAAATACAACAAAAAAGTAAACCCTGACATGGGAAACAGCCAAAACACTCCGGATGAAAAGAAGAAAGCCTCTCTATACCTAAGATCCCAAACTTCTGAGGAATATGGAGTTTTTCAGATTTGGGCATGGACTAATTCCCCCGAACAATGATCAACCTCTCTTTCCATTCTTTCTCAAAAGTGGGAAGGTCTGTACATAGCCTCTTTTGAAGAGACGAAGTGAAGAAATAGAGGCCAAGCTCAATTTGGTGCTTAGAAATGGTATAGCTGAATAATAAATTAGCAAGGTTTAGATCGATTCCCTCTAACCTTCAACGAACGAGAAGAGTAGAAATTATTTTGAAGAAATTAGGGATTACTTGAAGAGGAGCAATCCCCAACTTATTTAAAACTAAATGATAGAAGGGATGAAGGGGAAAACGAAGGGCAGAAAGATGACAGACAGATAAGAGTAACTCATTCTCACCAACTCCCTTACCAGAACTGAAATCGGCGTCAGTTGGGTATTTGGCTATCTCTACCCCCTTAGGGATCTCAAATTCTTCTATCATGGAATCAATAAAGAACTTAAGGCGATGAATCTATAAAATCATTTATCTCTTTTCTTGGGTAAAAATTTCCTCAAATCTGGAAGTAAATTCCTTCGTCTGATATGAAGAATCATCTTTTCTTACAGTGAAGTCATTCGAAGTAACAAGAGGATTGGAGACTTTTAGAGGAAGGGTTCTAAGAAAAATAGGGGATGCTAAAGGAGTAGCTTCAAAATCCATGTTTTTTACTTGATCTTCAGTAAGTGAAGTGTTCATAGTATGAAATCAACAAAAGAAGTACGAACTAACCTGAGAAGAAGATGAAGCTACAAAACACACTGATACTAGGAACAAGCTTTGGAGAAGTTTTCTCGTCGGGATATCAATAGGCACATCCAAACCGCCTTTTACACTTCTAGCAACTGTGCAAATTCAATTTCCTTCTAATTAAGGACCGCTGCTCAATTTATGAGGGAATTGGGGGCAAAGTGTGGAGGGAAAAATCCCCCTACCAATAAAAACCAACCACATTAGCAAATGAATTACAACCCTTTTCTTTTGGGCCACATGACGTTCAAAGCCCAGTTTGATAGGTCCAAAAGAATCATCATCAGCCCATAGTATGATCAACCTAATTCTCGGTCAAACATACAACTTGGATAAGTATAAATTATGATCCGAATCAATTAGTCATAAGATTAAGGGAGTCTCATATAGAAGGAACCCTGCATAGAAAAAAGCCTCGTATGGAATAAAATGTGGAAGGATAATGGTGAACAAATCATGAGGGGCAAGCAAGGCGAGTTTTACCATAATTTTACCACCAATCCTTGTATAAATAGAAGCATGAGCCTGCAATGAAATATATAAAAAATTCTCAATCTTTATTGTGCATTGTTTTTATTATTTTTGTTGAGTGTTTCATTTTTATTCCTTGACTCACCAGATTTGACGAATTTTTGCACCTACAGTAGTGAGATGTTTAAAATTTGATTATCCGATTCGATCAATTCAAATTTATACATAGATTCCTTATTTATCAATACATCTCTGAACCGTAAGACTAAAAAAACCAACCCGCTCTATACAAATCAGATTGGATCGAATAGGATCAAGGGATTCCACGGATTAAAGCCCATAGTTGAGACTTGAAATACCAGCAGATTTTAAAGAGTATATATATATATATATATATATATATATATATATATATATATATATATATATACTCCCATAAGTGATAATGAACTAGCAGGTGGTGATTAAGCCCATTTAACCTTTCTATATTTCTATTTCCGGACCTGGATCCTGTTTAGGCTAGGTTTGCCGCTTTGGGTTGGTCGGACGGACGGTTATTTAGGTAAGGTTCAATGAGTTTTTTCAACCGTAGCATATCTTTGGCATCGTCAGCTCCTCTAGAAGGAAGAGTGATAGTCAACCAAGAAGGACAACATATTGATAGTGGTTAGAGTGATCAATGGGATACTTGGAATATACCCAAGGTTCCCATTAGGAATATTTACAAATCCTCGACTTTCAACCTCAAAATAGGATACTCCATCAAAACTGTTGAACAAACTATTTCTCTCAAAAACCCTTTTGAAGTCATCCAACTTTTACAAAAAAGAGCATAAGTAGAACACAAGAAGAAGTTTAAATTCCTACATATAGGGCTTATCCAAATTGTAGTTAAACCTCTTACCTCAAGAGAACTTAACACTGCTATCATGTTTACTCTCAGAGATTGTAGGCATCTCAATTTTGAAATCGCTTTGTTAGGAGTTTGCCAAACTAGCCTTTCTTATGGCCCACAATACTTCAATTGTTTTCCAAATTATTCAGTAGCTCTTGATGATCCAATAATCCTCCATACTTTAACCCTCAATGTCTCAAGTAGTGTTTATAAAATGATGGATGGAGCCATACCTTTCAATGTTGTTTATAGAGTCCACTACAAAGTTTATACTACTCAAGTCAGCCTTCATGCTATTCTTGAGTCTCCCAAAGGCAAAACCCTTCTTCTCCATGCTAGTGACAAAATTTACACACTTATGTTCCAAAAACCATCACTTGGAATGAAGTTACTTTTTCGGAAGAATGGACTCTCAAGCATGTAGCTCCTCCTTTAAAGATCGAGAATAAAAGGTTGGAACAAATATCTCAATTTTCTGATGGCACGGTAAAGGATAGATTTAATTCAAACAGGCCTAATAGACTTTCTATCCAAGAAATAGAAAGACCTAGATCATCTTTTTCTCATGCTTCTTTCCCTCACATAAACTATTCAAAAGCCCATTCTAGAAAGTCATTTTCAGGGACACCTACAAGGTATCCAAACCTCGTTGGCATCAAAAACAAAGAAGTTGCTAACCCGGTTTACCAGGACAATGTTAGCATATAGACTGAAGAAGAAGACATCCCTCCTCTTCACCATAAGCCTTTACCTACCCAAATTGGTCCTCAAAACAAAGATCTTCAAGACCCTCCTCTAAACGAAGATCATCACGATTCTCTTCCATCTCCAAACCATTTTCAGTTTGAGGATCCCGATTATCAAATTCATCAGCTCTATATGATAAAAAAGGTTTATGAGATCGATAAAGACTTCCTACGTAAAGATTTCTATTCTGTAATCAATAATTCCAAGAGACAATGGTATTTCAAAACCTTTTCTATTCAAAAAACCCTCCTTATTAGAGAAGAGTGGTATGCTTTCTGTATACACCATAAATTCTCAGCCCCTTTCTTCACATGGTTTGAAAAATATTGTCTTAACAACAATATTGATTTTCCTTTCTCAACAATCAAATCCTTAAATGTCACAACCAAATCCACTACTACCTGGCAAATATCCCAAGGTGATGCCATTAAAGCCATCCATCCCCCAGCTGAGGCAATCGAATTCAAGACCAAGGCAGCAGGAATGGTCACACTTACTGTTTCTCTTTTTAGGACAAAGGCAGCAGCCACCGATAATACTCCATCCACAACCCGTGATGTCCGAAGCATCATGGAACAAAATAACTACACGAACCAGCACCTCCAGACACTTGGTGCTCAACTTTCTCATTTGGAAACCTTGCTTCAGAAAGAACAAATCATCCCTTTCATACCCTATGAAATCCTCCTACATTTGTCTAAACAATTATCAAAGTGTAGTGCCATTAAAGAAGCGTAGGACAGGATTAAGAGAATCGAATCCCTTATGACTTCTACGACTACGATTCTTGATACGCCTGAACGACCTCTTAGAGCCATCAATACACTTGACCAAGAAATTGGTACTGATACTGAAATTAATGAAATTACTGAGGTCTTCCAGAACCAGCATGTCAATACCTTAGAACCAACTTCTTCTAGAAACTACTATCCCAGGCCTATTTTCCCTGACCTCCAGATCGAAAAACGAGGCCAGTTCTCCCAAACTGCTTATTATGGTGGCACCATTTGTGAATGGAACATAGATGGCACAACTAAGTATCATATTATCAATACACTTCAAGAAATGACAATGGTCAGCACTACTTAGAAGACTAAAAATGACTCCTCTGATCATACTATAGCACAACTCTTAATAGGATGATTCACAAGCCAACTCAAAGGATGGTGGGACAATATCCTCACTTCGAATAAATGTCATGCCATTCTTCACTCTGTTAAAACAACACCTGAAAGAACAACGATCAAAACAGAAGAAGGTGTAGATATAGAAGATGCAATTGCTACACTCATTTTCTTTATCGCTAAACAATTCCTTGGTGACCTCTCAATTGTTAGAGACAAGACCTCAAAAATCCTAGCCAACCTTAGATGCCACAAACTCTAGGATTTTCGATAGTATAAAGACATTTTCCTCTCAAAGGTCCTCACCAGGACTGATTGTAACCAAGCCTTTTGGAAATAAAAGTTCATTGCTGGACTCCCAATCTTTTTACTGAAAGAATCCGCAAGCATTTCAGATCAAAACATAATGGTCATATTCCTTATGATTCCCTCACTTATGGTGACATCATCAGTAGCATCACAGCTGACGGAATTGCTCTCTGTACTAATTTCAAACTCCAACAGCAAATCAAGCATGAGAATGCCACTAGCAGAAATGAATTAGGATCTTTTTGCCAATAATTCGGCTTCGAAAACCAAACCCCTTCTTCCAAATGAAAAAGTCATACATGCTATAGGAAGCCTTTTTCCCAACAGATATGACAATAGGTCACGTACAACAAGAACAAGCCCTCATTTGCAGATAAATACCTTTCCTCAAAGAAAAATAGACAGAAAAATGCCCCTCCTCCTAAACATTTTCAAAAGAAGCCTGCCACTTAAATAGCAGAAATAAAATGCTTCAAGTGTGGCAAGTTGGGTCACTACAAACGCGATTGTAGAACCAAACAGAAGATCAATGAGCTTGATCTCCCTGAAACCATCAGAAGCCAATTGATGCAAATTCTTTTAAACTCTTCAGATGAAGAATCTGAACAGGATATCAATGGTATTCAAGAGGATGATTATCATGCTGATATAGATTATGATTCTGATTCTTCCAACCCATCTTTGGATGACCAACCTATCAAAACCAAATGCATTTGTATGATCACCAAGGATCAAGAATTCATGCTGGAACTCATTGACAAAATTGAGGATCTTGATCAGTGCAAAGAATACCTGATAAAATTCACCAACAGCATTGGCCAAAGGAGTGACAAGACTCCCGTTGTTATACCAAATACTTACAACCTTACTGATATCTTTGAAAGATTTGGTACATAGCCCCAGATGCCAATTACGATTCAAGACCTTTATAAAGAAATCAAATAAACCAAGCAAGAGATTTCGATCCTAAAGCATGAGGGTAAGGCTTTGAAAGATTCCACTACTCATGATATTCTTACTCTCAGAAGCCAAATCCTTTTTCAACAATCCCAGATTGATGCCTTAATACTTAAGTCCTCTGCAAAACTTGAACAACAAGTTTCTGAAAATCCTACCAAGGATAATGAGGCTTGCATCAACCTTCTGACCCAAATAACATTCCAGAAATGGCATGTTAATCTGAAAATTGTCATCAACAAAGACTTTACCATTCATACAATTGCCCTCATTGACTCTGGTGCTGATCTCAATTGTATTAATGAAGGACTCGTCCCTATGAAATACTTTGAGAAAACCAAAGAACGACTTCAAGGTGCTAATGGTTCGTGACTCACTATTCAGTACAGGTTAACCAAAGCACATGTTTGTAATCAGGGTCTTTGTATTAAGACACCTTTCATCCTTGTTAAAGACCTCAATACCCCTGTTATTTTAGGAACTCCATTTATTTCTCTTCTTTACCCATTCAAAGTTGATAGCCAGGGCATTTCAACAACTCTGGTCGGACAAGAAATTTGCTTTCCTTTTGCCCATCCTATAGACACCAAGGATCTCAATACCATCAAAGATTCTTATGTTGCTCAGATCCTAGTTGTTAATAGGATTGAGAGCAAAACAAAGCATTTAGATTTTCTTAAACAAGAGCTGACCTTCAAACAGATTGATGAGCAGCTCAGTCATAAAAGTCTCCAAGACTCTATTCAAAGGTTTAGATCGAGACTAGAAAGTCAGGTTTGTTCTGATCTCCCAAACGTTTTCTGGCACAGAAGACATCACATTGTTGAATTACCTTATGAAAAATCTTTCAATGAAAAGTATATCCCTACCAAAGCCCGTCCTAGCCAAATAAATCAAGAACTTCTGGATTACTGCATGAAGGAAGTCTAAGAATTATTGAGCAAATCCTTCATCCGAAAAAGCCGTTCCCTATAGAGCTGTGCTGCTTTTTATGTCCAAAATAATGCTAAAGTAGAAAGAGGTGTTCCCAAATTACTCATTAATTACAAGCCCCTCAATGAAGTCCTTCAATGGATCAGATATCCCCTGCCCAATAAAAAGGACCTAATCCAACGTCTCGTTCATGCAACGATTTTCTCAAAATTTGATCTCAAGTCAAGATTCTAGCAAACCCAAATTGCTGAAAAAGATAGATACAAAATTGCTTTTACGGTTCCTTTTGGCCATTACGAATGGAATGTGATGCCTTTCGAGTTGAAAAATGCCCCTTTAGAATTTTGAAAAATCATGAATGATATTTTTATTCATCTTACGAATTTTTCAATTGTTTATATTGATGACATACTAATATTTTCTTCTTCCATACATGTGACGACCCCGGTTTTTAGGTCAGTGTGTCCTGTAATGAACCGTAAGGATGATCCGATAACAGATCCGAAATGCGGAAGCAAAAACAGAAAACAAGACTCTAAGAAGTCAAAGTGTCCTTCCATGAGGTTGTGGAACTCAATGAGAACTGATGCGGAAGCAAAAGATCAAAAATATGACAAATAAGCCCCCAGGGGCAAAATAGTCATTTTAAAAAAATGTGGATTCGGGTGCCACCGAGCATTCCGCTGGAAAGACAACAAAAAAATAATCAGGATGGACTCAAGAATCGTATGATTCGGAGTCCGGACGAAGGAGAAACGGCCTGACAAAGAAAAACGAGCACTTAAGGCTAAAAGCGTAAACTGGTAATTATTCAGGAAGATCCCTGTGCAACCAAGCACTCCGTTGGAAAGACAGCGAAAAATTAGTCAAGGTGAAAAAAAAGTTCACTCGTTTTGGAGTCCGAACGAAGGAGAAACGAGGGTTTGAAGTTGAGACATCGCGGCGGCCCGACAAAGGCCATGGCATACACGGCGCCCATGCACGAGCCCACCGGCGCCTAATAGCATGCACAAGTTGATAGCAAGAAAAAAAAAAAGTGAGATTCCAGAACTGAGGCTTGAAACGGAGGCCAAGACGAGTTTTTCTGAGAAAACACGAAGAAGAAACCCCCCTAAAATCGAGTTTTCTATCCGACTAAATGGACGGAAACGAAAAAAACTCACTGTAAAATGCCCAAAATGCCCCTCCAAGAAATCTGGTTATGAGGGTCATAAAGCTACTAAATGAAAACTGGAAGCTGAAACTTCACGAGGGATTTCCGGTAACAATACGACATTTTCTGGAAAAACACGAAAAAGAAACCCCCCTAAAATCACGTTTTCTAAGCGACCATATTGAAAGAAGAAAATAAAACTGATATGAAAGGTCTAGAATGCCCCTAGATCAGATTATGCAACAAAATGTCAAAATGAATCCCTAGGAGGCTTAATTCACAAATGAAAGGGTTTTTCTTGAATACGATCATGCACGCAAACGTAACTTACCTATTTGGACACGCTACAATGGTCCATGGCTTAAAAATACCGCCAATGCAAAATCCGACCCCCCAACGGCCGAAAAGGCAAAAATGGACTTAAAATGGAAAACATGAAAAACAAAATTGACAAATGATTTCAAATTACCATTTGGCCCTTGGCCATACTTCAAACATGATTTATAAGACCCTATGAAAGAATGAAACTAGAATTCCCACACCCGATGCAAAAGTTATGACATAATATCTCATAAATTTTCCATATTTTCGTAATGAAGTTTGTAAGTAAAGTGCATAACATACATAATATATGATATTGGCCTCCGGCCTCATTACATACACATCAAAAGAGTGTCAAAAGGTGCACTTAAGTGCACATTACATGGCTTAAACAATAAGTACAAGTTTTGTCAAAATAAACAAAAGTAAACATGATATGCTAACATGTGCATATTCAATATCATCAAAATTACTTCAAGACTTCTAGCTTATCTAAGAGTGGTGTGTATCCCACAACAAAGTTTCTTCACCTGCAAAACACCCAGTAACTTCGGGGTGAATAAACAAGACTAACAAGTTTATTCGTAGGGGATGAGCATGCATCGACTCGATTTCTTTAGAGATTTTTAGGACTGACATGATATAGTTCAAAAGGGATCATGCCACCTAATGTCTATGTCAAAGATTAGACTCAGGAATCATCCTAAGCTATCTTAGATCATTTCTAGCATAAATCACATCATCTATGCAATTTAAACAATATGGAAGCACGTTATACAAGGCAACAAGATAAAGGTTCTTAAAGGTATCAACTTGCAATCTAGAATATAGAAACAACTAAAATGATCATGTCACCTAATATCTATGTTCTAAATAAGTCTAAGGAATCATCCTAGACCATATTGAATAATCAAAACATAAATTACAATTTCAATGCAATCTAGCCACATAAAAGTATGTTATACAAGGCAACAAAATACAAATTCTTAAAGCTATCAGCTTGAAATCTAAAGCACGAAAACAACAGTAGTGGGTCATGCCACCTAACATCTATGTTCTAATTGAATCTATAGGATCATTCCTAAATTACATTAGAACATCAAAACACAAATCACAATTTCAATGCAATCTAACCAACATTAGAACTTCTAATACAATGCGTAAAACATGGTGTCTCAAAGTAAACATCCTGAAACTTAAAACGAGAAAACAAGTAAGAAACAACAAGTCATAACATCATCTAGTTATCAACTTGAAATGAAATACGAAATCAAATAAAGTGGATACTTGGACGTCACGCCGGATCAGACTGACAACTAGTTACTTTAGGGTTACTAGCCCATGGGTAACCTCCCTATGTGCGCACTAGACTATATAGAGGGACAATCCCCCGTACTAGAACCACGTCCTATGTATATACATGCTCTAAGTCCACAACTAATATGATATGATGAATGTCGAATCTTCAGTGTGCGATTCATTACACGCTATGCATAAAAGATGTAAAATACGACGTGTGCAAATCATTACACAAGGCAACAATATATTCAATAAGGAAACATATTCTCATGAGTATAAACATAGCAACTATGTTATCCAATGCTCAAAATATAACCAAATGAGTATACAACAACAATGTAGAGCTTTAATTAAATCATGCTAATTTGAATCCCAAGGTTCTAAAACAACTTCTAATAGTCCCAAATTAATATATGCTAGTAAACAAGTCATGATCAATACAATTATCAAGTTAAAAACTTAATTAAGCTAAGGGGATGTAACGACCCGGTCATTTGCCTTCCTTTCCGTTTTCTTGAAATTTTACGAATAAATTTTTTTCGTTTAATTTTCTTTTTTGAGCTCTGTTTCGTGTCGCTTAGTATCATCTCGAGTGCTCGAAATTGGTTTCTGAGACTCTTTCATGTGAATTGACAAATTCCTTTGAGGACCGAGCCATTTTCACATTTTTCATTTTTCGACACTATTCACTTTTCGTCATTTTTCCTATTTCGTCCTTTTCCCTATTTTGTCTTTTCCCCGTTTGACACTTTGTTGGCGTAACCACACTTCTTGTGTTCGGAGTTGGTTTTTGACTTCATGTATCTCTATCTTGAGTGGTTTCCATGAAATACGTATCTTTACTTTTGCAAGAAAGTACTCTGGTTGCTCCTGGTGTCCATATGGGCATGGATACAAAGTTCTTTGAAATTATTTTCTTTTCTTGGGGTATTTTTCGTAAATATCTTTTGAAAATATTTTATTTTAGGGGTTTTTAAGAAAATATTTTTGGAAGATATTTTTATTCTGGGCCATAAGTGTAGTTTTCAATTTTTGGAGGGGCCATTGTGCAATTAATGAAAGTTATTCCAAAATGTCTTGTTTTGAGCCTGGATCCTCGTACGAGATTCATTTTCACATTTCGTCGAGTTGTGTACTCTTGGAATTTCCTCCTAATCGATGTTTTCCAGTTTCAGGGTTTTTGGCCTCGGTTTGTGCCAAACTTGTTTTGGGCATAACTTTTTGCTCGGAACTCAGTTTTTGACCCCGTTTCTTCCTTCGTTCATATTTTATCATTTTAAATCTTTTTTGTTCACGAAGTTTTGCCATTTGAGCGCGTCTGCTCAAATTTTACTTTTTCGGACCCGACGGGGCCCGTTCGGGGACACTTTTTGAGATTTCTATGAAAAGGGGGTGAGATATTTCATTTTTCATCTTCTCCCCTCTTTATGCATGATTTGGAGCTCCCATGGCAGCCCAAGGGGTGCTGCCATCTTCTCTCCTCTTTTGGTTCACTTTTCTTTGATGGAAAGTCTTCGGCCTTAACGTTTGTTGTTCCCCTCGCCATGTTCTACCTTTCCCCCTTATTAGAATTCAGTTTTGACCATTTCTTGAGTTTGGTTTTGAGGTCAAGTTATGATTTTGATGGGGCTTTCATGGGGTTTATGTTCATGGAGTTGTCCCCGACAAAACCTAGTAGTTTCGTCGGATTCGGAGCCGTTCCATTTTGATGGCATTTGAGATTTTCATCTCAAATTGAGGTAGGAGATGTTCTAGGTTTAAATTCTTGTTATATAGCATCCTTGTGATGCTTATAATACTTGTTTGCATGATTAAATATAAAATCTAGAGATTTTATTATTTATTTTTCTTGTACGGGATCTAATTTTTCCGGTTGCTCATAACTTGATTTAAACATGTAGCATGATTTTATATTTCCCCTTGATATGCTCATTGTCGTGTATTAAAATTGGAACATTTGAATAAGTATTAAAGATTTTATTTAATATTTATCTTAGGTGAAAGATTAATTCACATGACCTTAACTAGCTTAAAATCAATATGTGTAAGCATATTAAATTAGGCCTTAGCATGCTCTCCAACATAGTTAAATTTAAAAGTGATTGGAGATGTTTTGAAAATTAGTAATTATTAATTAATTTGATTAATTAATTTGCCCCGAGTGCACTATGCACTCTATTTAAATTCTAACTTGATATTCTTGATTTACATGTCATATAGTTTCACATATATTTGATTTAGAATATTTGGTTAGGTTTTGAAACCTTTTATTTAATTAAATTTCATGTTTAAGATTTAATCCTCATGGTGATATACAACTTGGAATTGTATTGTGGCATGCTAGAAAATTAAGTTTTGGTATGGTTGTTCACATGTATTAAATTGGGATTTATTGCATGAGAATTGCAATTTTTGTTTTATATTGAACTTTAGTGAAAGTTTAATTCACATGGTCTTAAATTGAATGAAATAAGCTTGTAATGTGATATTACATTAGTCCTTGGCATGTTCTGTAAGATATGTTAAATTGAGAGCATTTGGTTAAGTTTGAAAATCTAGAGATTTTAATTAAAAAAAATTAATTAAAATCTATTTTGTGGTCTCATTAGCTTAATTAAGATTTTAACTTGATATTTGTATTGGCCATGACTTGTTTACTAGTATATATTAATTGTGGACCATTTAAAGTTACTTTAGAACCTTGGTAATTAAATTAGCATGATTTAATTAGAGTTCTACTTTGTTGTTCCAATAACCTAATTGAGTTTTAGAATGGACATAGGTGATGACCTTGTCATGCCCTTTAACATGTATTAAATTGAGGTTAATTGAAATTGAATCAGAAATCGAGAGAATTTAATTGTGTTTATCTATTTAAATTCTATCAATTTGCTCCATGATCTAGTTGTGTTTTAGAAGTGGTTTCTATATTCAAATCATGGACTTAGACTTGTTGTATATTCATTTGGTTATGTTTTGAACATTGGATAACATAGTTGCTATGTTTGTACTCATGAGAATATGTTTTTCTTATAGAATATATTGTTGCCTTGTGTAATGATTTGCACACTTCGTATTTAACATCATTCATGCATAGTGTGTAACGAATCGCACACTGAAGATTTGACATTCATCACATCATATTAGTTTTGGACTTAGAGCATGTATTGTATAGGTTTCCAAATTTGGTTGTGCTTGGTAGATAATTGATTATCTTGTATATTCCTGTTGATATATGCGTTGTTGCACAACTTGTTGATTTTGGAAACTTAGGGATGTCGTTGTTTGGCTATGGCTAAGACGTGGTTCTGCTACAGGGGCTAGTCCCTCTATATATAGTCTAGTGCGCACATAGGGAGGTTACCCATGGGCTGGTAACCCTAAAGTAACTATGTTGTCGGTCTGATCCGGCGTGACGTCCAAGTATCCACTTTGTTTGACTTCGCATTTCATTTTCAAGTTGATAACTAGATGATGTTGTAACTTGTTGTTCCTTAATTGTCGTTCCATTTTAAGTTACATGATGTTAACTTTGCGAAAATTGTGCTTTATGCATTGTATTGGAAGTTCCAATGTTGGTTAAATTGCATCGATATTGAAAATTGTGTTTTGACGTTCTAACATAGCTTAGGATTGATCCTATTGATTCATTTAGAACTTAGAGGTTAGGTGGCATGAACCACCACTGTTATTTTATACTTTAGATTCTAAGTTGATGGCTTTGAGAACTTATACCTTATTACATTGTATAACATGCTCTTTTGTTGTTGAATTGCATGGATAATGTGATTCTTGTTAACTTGTATTCAGATATGCTTTTGTCATGTTATATGTATTACTCTAGAGCTAATTCAATTGTATTGAAAATGCAATTCATGTTAATCTATGCTCAAGCATTCTTCTTGTCGTGTTCTTAGATTATCCCAATCATGATTCATTTCATACACGTATGTATGTCATGATTCTTGTTGCTTAGACTATAAGGTAGCTTAGGATGCTCCCCGAGTCTCATTTGGACATAGACGTTAGGTGGCATGAGCCCCTTTAACATGTTTCACCTTAAGGTGATAAATTTGTAAAATGCTAGGTCGATGCTTGCTCATCTCCTACGAGTAGCTTTATGTTACTCACCTCTACGATACTGGGGCATATTTCAGGTATGAAGACTTGGTTCGAGACACCTAGCATTCCTTGGATGTCGTGTAGCTTTCAAGTTTCCATTTCATGCAAATGTTAGCATGAAATGTCATTTTGTAGACTTATATGTCAAAATATGTATATTTGATTCCATATGTGTAATTTTTTTTGCATATTCTGATCTAGGGGCATTATAGACCTTTCACATTAGTTTTATTTCCTTCTTTCAACATGGTTGAATAGAAAACGTGATTTTGGGGGGGGGGGGGGGGGTTTCTTTTTCGTGTTTTTCCAGAAAATGTCGTCTTGGTGCCGGAAATCGATCGCAAAGTTCAGCTTTCAGTTTTCTATTTAGCTGCTTTTTCGACCCTCTGGACCAGATTTCTTGGGAGGGCATTTTGGGCGTTTTACATTACTTTTTTTTTAATTCTCGTTTAGGTCACGTAGAAAGCTCAATTTTGAGGGGGGTTTCTTCTCTGTGTTTTTGCAAAAAAATTCATCTAGGCCTCCAAATTCAGACTTTGTTCTGGATTTTTCTGAAAAACAAACCACATAGCAGCTTTTGGGCTGCTGCCAGCCATGGTGCACTTAGCGCGCGCGTGGCGCGCATGGGCTCGCGCATGGGGCTGTCATGGCCCCTCGTCGGGCCGCCACGATGTCAATTATTCTTTTGGGCTTTTCTCCTTCGTCCGGACTCCAATTCAAGTAAATTTTTGTTTGAACTTGACTAATTTTTCGCTGTCTTTCTAACGGTGTACTCAGTTGCACCCAGTTCTTCCTGGATAATTACTAGTTTTACCTTTTTGCTTTAAGTGCTCATTTTTCTTCGTCATGCTGTTTCTCCTTCGTCTAGACTCCGAATCATGCGATTCTTGAGTCCATCTTGATTAGTTTTTCATTGTCCTTCTAGCGGTGTGCTCAGTGGCACCCGAATCTACAATTTTTGGAAATGACTATTTTGCCCCTGGAGGTTTATTTGTCAAATTTTCGATCTTTTGCTTCCGCATCAGTTCTTGTTGAGTTCCACGACCTCATGGAAGGTCACTTTGACTTCTTAGAGTCTTGTTTTCTGTTTTCGCTTCCGCATTCGGATCCGTTATCGGATCATCCTTACGGTTCATCACAGGACACGCTGGCCTGAAAACCAGGGTCATCACAGGTGGTATCATAGCGTTCGGGTTCGAAAACCTTAAGACGATCGGTTTGGGTGCATATCATGCTTTTGTTGGTGTACTTTGATTTATTTATATGCCTATGATAACAAGTTTTGGTATTATAACATGTTTACGTGCTTTGTTTGATAACATGCTCGGTGTGATGACATGTTTTCTGTACTTATATGCTTATTTGTCTAAAAGTATCTTTGTTTGACATGTTTGCTTATGTCGCACCTTGAGTAGATAGTCCATTGCTATGATGCATTCCAGCTGTTTACTTTTATGTCAGGTTTTGGCATTGTCTCTTAGGATCTGTGGTATCCCTTGGATGCGTTCTTGTTTCACGAGTTTCTTCCTTCGATAGGAGAAATTCATTCTGTGAGGACCCATGTAGGGAACCTTCTTGTCTGTTCTGTTGGTTGATGCGAGTAAGGCTCATGTGAGCGTAGACGACTGCAATTCATTTCATTTTCCTTGTCTGGTGAAGTGAGACGTAGGCCAGGGAGGCACCGTTTCATTTCCTTTTCCATCGTGGCTTTTAGATCTAAGGCCTTAAGCATAATGGTGCCAGTGTCATTATTGTCAGAGTTTTGGGATTAGCTACCCAAACTCTCGCAGATGCCTAGTTCCCGCAGTGCTTTTGGTAATGATCATTTTTGACATTGATGTCATTTGTATCGAAAAGTTCCCTTCCGGAGCATGTTACGAACTAGTGCCTTATGCTGTCATGCTACCTTACTGACGAGTAAGTGTGGGCGAGTTCTGGTCACTGTTCGTACTACCTTGTTACTCTCTTCTTCTATCATGTTTCAATGTTTTGTTGTTTTAGGATTCTCTCGGTAGTTGACGTTGAGTTAACGTGCCGATTCGTATGAGGTGTTGCCTCAGTTCATGGTTTCGTGTTCCTTCAGTTGATCTTTAGACTTCAGGATTTGTCCTTCAGTGCGTTGTGAGCTATCCTTTGATTTGACCTTTTGTTCGATCATTATTCTGTTCTCTCTGGTATGTTCCTAATTTCGGGGACAAAATTTCTTTAAGGAGGGTAGGTTGTAACGACCCGGTCATTTGCCTTCCTTTCCTTTTTCTTGAAATTTTACGAATAAATTTTTTCGTTTAATTTTCTTTTCTGAGCTTTGTTTCGTGTCACTTAGTGTTATCTCGAGTGCTCGAAATTGGTTTTTGAGACTCTTTCATGTGAATTGACAACTTCATTTGAGAACTGAGTCATTTTCGCATTTTTCGTTTTTCGACACTATTCATTTTTCGTCATTTTCCCTATTTCGTCCTTTTTCCTATTTTGTCTTTTCCCCGTTTGACACTTTGTTGGCGTAACCACACTTCTTGTGTTCGGGGTTGGTTTTTGACTTCATATATCTCCATCTTGAGTGGTTTCCATGAAATACGTATCTTTACTTTTGCAAGAAAGTACTCTGGTTGCTCCCGGTGTCCATATGGGCATGGATGCAAAGTTCTTTGAAATTATTTTCTTTTCTTGGGGTGTTTTTCGTAAATATCTTTTGAAGATATTTTATTTTAGGGGTTTTTAAGAAAATATTTTTGGAAGATATTTTTATTCTGGGCCATAAGTGCAGTTTTCACTTTTTGGAGGGGCCATTGTGTAATTAATGAAAGTTATTCCAAAATGTCTTGTTTTGAGCCTAGATCCTCGTACGGGATTCATTTTCACATTTCGTTGAGTTGTGTACTCTTGGAATTTGCTCCTGGTCGATGTTTTCCAGTTTCAGGGTTTTCGGCCCTAGTTTGCGCCAAACTTGTTTTGGGCATAACTTTCTGGTCGGGACTCAGTTTTCGACGCTATTTCTTCCATTGTTTATATTTTATCATTTTAAATCTTTTTTGTTCTTGAAGTTTTGCCATTTGAGTGCGTCTGCTCAAATTTTACCTTTTCGGACCCGATAGGGCCTGTTCGGGGCACTTTTTGAGATTTCTATAAAAGGGGGGTGAGATATTTTATTTTTCATCTTCTCCCCTCTTCATGCATGACCTGGAGCTCCCATGGCAGCCCAAGGGGTGCTACCATCTTCTCTCTCCTCTTTTGGTTCACTTTTCTTTGATGGAAAGTCTTCGGCCTTAACGTTTGTTGTTCCCCTCGCCATGCTCTACCTTTCCCCCTTATTAGAATTCAGTTTTGACCATTTCTTGAGTTTGGTTTTGAGGTCAAGTTATGATTTTGATGGGGCTTTCATGGGGGTTATGTTCACGGCGTTGTCCCCGACAAAACCTAGTAGTTTCGTCGGATTCGGAGCCGTTCCATTTTGATGGCATTTGAGATTTTCATCTCAAATTGAGGTAGGAGATGTTCTAGGTTTAAATTCTTGTTATATAGCATGCTTGTGATGCTTATAATACTTGTTTGCATGATTAAATATAAAGTCTAGAGATTTTATTATTTATTTTTCTTGTACGGGATCTAATTTTCCCGGTTGCTCATGACTTGATTTAAACATATAGCATGATTTTATATTTTCCCTTGATATGCTCATTGTCGTGCATTAAAATTGAAACATTTGAATAAGTATTAAAGATTTAATTTAATATTTATCTTAGGTGAAAGATTAATTCACATGACCTTAACTAGCTTAAAATCAATATGTGTTAGCATATTAAATTAGGCCTTAGCATGCTCTCCAACATAGTTAAATTTAAAAGTGATTGAAGATGTTTTGAAAATTAGTAATTATTAATTAATTTGATTAATTAATTTGCCCCGAGTACACTATGCACTCTATTTAAATTCTGACTTGATATTCTTGATTTATATGTCATATAGCTTCACATATATTTGATTTAGAATATTCGGTTAGGTTTTGAAACCTTTTATTTAATTAAATTCTATGTTTAAGATTTAATCCTCATGGTGATATACAACTTGGAATTGTATTGTGGCATGCTAGAAAATTAAGTTTTGGTATGGTTGTTCACATGTATTAAATTGGGATTTATTACATGAGAATTGCAACTTTTGTTTTATATTTAACTTTAGTGAAAGTTTAATTCACATGGTCTTAAATTGAATGAAATAAGCTTGTAATGTGATATTACATTAGTCTTTGGCATGTTCTCTAAGATATGTTAAATTGAGAGCATTTGGTTAAGTTTGAAAATCTAGAGATTTTAATTAAAAGAATTAATTAAAATCTATTTTGTGGTCTCATTAGCTTAATTAAGATTTTAACTTGATATTTGTATTGGCCATGACTTGTTTACTAGTATATATTAATTGTGGACCATTTAAAGTTGCTTTAGAACCTTGGTAATTAAATTAGTATGATTTAATTAGAGTTCTACTTTGTTGTTCCAATAACCTAATTGAGTTTTAGAATGGACATAGGTGATGACCTTGTCATGCCCTTTAACATGTATTAAATTGAGGTTAATTGAAATTGAATCGGAAATCTAGAGAATTTAATTGTGTTTATCTATTTAAATTCTATCAATTTGCTCCATGATCTAGTTGTGTTTTAGAAGTGGTTTCTATATTCAAATCATGGACTTAGACTTGTTGTATATTCATTTGGTTATGTTTTGAACATTGGATAACATAATTGCTATGTTTGTATTCATGAGAATATGTTTTTCTTATAGAATATATTGTTGCCTTGTGTAATGATTTGCACACTTCGTATTTAACATCATTCATGCATAATGTGTAACGAATCGCACATTGAAGATTCGACATTCATCACATCATATTAGTTTTGGACTTAGAGCATGTATTGTATAAGTTTCCAAATTTGGTTGTGCTTAGTAGATAATTGATTATCTTGCATATTCCTGTTGATATATGCGTTGTTGCACAACTTATTGATTTTGGAAACTTGGGGATGTCGTTGTTTGGCTATGGCTAGGACGTGGTTCTAGTACGGGAGATAGTCCCTCTATATATAGTCTAGTGCGCACATAGGGAGGTTACCCATGGGCTAGTAATCCTAAAGTAACTATGTTGTCGGTCTGATCCGGCGTGACGTCCGAGTATCCACTTTGTTTGACTTCGCATTTCATTTTCAAGTTGATAACTAGATGATGTTGTAACTTGTTGTTCCTTATTTGTCGTTCCATTTTAAGTTACATGATGTTAACTTTGCGAAAATTGTGCTTTATGCATTGTATTGGAAGTCCCAATGTTGGTTAAATTGCATCGATATTGAAAATTGTGTTTTAACGTTCTGACATAGCTTAGGATTGATCCTATTGATTCATTTAGAACTTAGACGTTAGGTGGCATGAACCACCACTGTTATTTTGTGCTTTAGATTCTAAGTTGATGGCTTTGAGAACTTATACCTTATTACATTGTATAACATGCTCTTTTGTTGTTGAATTGCATGGATAATTTGAGTCTTGTTAACTTGTATTCAAATATGCTTTTGTCATGTTATATGTATTACTCTAGACCTAATTCAATTGTATTGAAAATGCAATTCATGTTAATCCATGCTCAAGCATTCTTCCTGTCGTGTTCTTAGATTATCCCAACCATGATTCGTTTCATAAACGTATGTATGTCATAATTCTTGTTGCATAGACTCTAAGGTCGCTTAGGATTCTCCCCGAGTTTCATTTGGACATAGACGTTAGGTGGCATGAGCCCCTTTAACATGTTTCACCTTAAGGTGATAAATTTGTAAAATGCTAGGTTGATGCTTGCTCATCTCCTATGAGTAGCTTTATGTTACTCACCTCTACGATACTGGGGCATATTACAGGTACGAAGACTTGGTTCATGACGCCTAGCATTCCTTGGATGTCGTGTAGCTTTCAAGTTTCCATTTCATGCAAATGTTAGCATGAAATGTCATTTTGTAGACTTATATGTCAAAATATGTATATTTGATTCCATATATGTAATGTGTGCTTAAGTATACTCCTTTCAATGTATTTGATATGTATGAGATGAGGCCGGAGGCCAATGAACATTATATTGTATTCTATGTACTTTTTAACTTCATGAAATATTGTGAAAATCTTGAAAAATCGCAAGTCATTGCTTCACCATGGTCGCATCGGGTGTGGGAATTCCATTCTCATTCTTTCACAGGGTCTCATAAATCATGTTTGAAGTGTGGCCAAGGGCTAAACTGTCATTTGATCCCGTTTTGTATTTTTGGATTCCGAATTTTCATTCCAAGTTCCATTTTTGCCTTTTTGCCCGTTAGGGGGTCGAATTTTGTATCGGTGGTATTTTTAAGTCATAGACCATTGTAGCATGTCCAAATAGGTAAGTTACGTTTGCATGCATGGTCGTTTCTGGGAAAAACCTTATCGTTTGTGTTTTGAGCCTCTTGTGAATTCATTTCGCATTTTTTTTGCATATTCTGATCTAGGGGCATTATGGACCTTTCACATTAGTTTTATTTCCTTCTTTCAACATGGTTGAATAGAAAACGTGATTTTTTTTTGGGGGGGGGGGGGGGGGGGTTTCTTTTTCGTGTTTTTCCAGAAAATGTCGTCTTGCTGCCGGAAATCGATCGCAAAGTTCAGCTTTCAGTTTTCTATTTAGCTACTTTTTCGACCCTCTGGACCAGATTTCTTGGGAGGGCATTTTGGGCATTTTACATTGCATTTTTTTTTTTTAATTCTCTTGCGAGTCACATAGAAAGCTCAATTTTGATGAGGGTTTCTTCTTTGTGTTTTTGCAAAAAAATTCATCTAGGCCTCCAAATTCAGCCTCTGTTTCGGATTTTTTTGAAAAACAAACCACATAGCAGCTTTTGGGCTACTGCCAGCCATGGTGCACTCAGCGCGCGCGCGGCGTGCATGGGCGCGCGCATGGGCGTGTGCATGGGGCTGTCATGGCCCCTCGTCGGGCCGCCGCGACGTCAATTCTTGTTTTGGGCTTTTCCCCTTCATCCGTACTCCGATTCAAGTGAATTTTTTTTTGAACTTGACTAATTTTTCGCTGTCTTTCTAACGGTGTGCTCGATTGCACCCGGTTCTTCCTGGATAATTACCAATTTACCCTTTTTGCTTTAAGTGCTTGTTTTTCTTTGTCATGCCGTTCTCCTTCGTCTGGACTCCGAATCATGCGATTCTTGAGTCCATCTTGATTAGTTTTTCGTTGTCCTTCTAGCGGTGTGTTCGGTGGTACCCGAATCTACAGTTTTCAGAAATGACTATTTTCTAGCTTGGGGCTTATTTGTCATATTTTCGATCTTTTGCTTCCGCATCAATTCTTGTTGAGTTCCACGACCTCATGAAAGGTCACTTTGCCTTCTTAGAGTCTTGTTTTCTGTTTTCGCTTCCGCATTCGGATCCATTATCGGATCATCCTTACGGTTCATCACAGGACCCGCTGGCTTAAAAACCAGGGTCGTCACAGGGGACCATTTAATAGATTTGAATTAATTCTTTTAATTAAAAGCCCTAGATTTTCAAACTTAACCAAATGCTCTCAATTTAACATATCTTAGAGAACATGCCAAAGACTAATGTAATATCACATTATAAGTTTATTTCATTCAATTTACGACCTTGTGAATTAAACTTTCACTAAAGTTAAATATAAAATAAATGTTGCAATTCTCATGCAATTAATCCCAATTTAATATATGTGAACAACCATACCAAAGCCTAATTTTCTAGCATGCCACAATTCAATTCCAAATTGTATATCACCATGAGGATTAAATCTTAAACAAGGAAATTAATTAAATGAAAGGTTTCAAAACCTCACCGAATATTCTAAATCAAATATATGTGAAGCTATATGGCATGTAGATCAAGAATATCAAGTCGGAATTCAAATGGAGTGAATAGTGCACTTGGGGCAAATTAATTAATCAAATTAATTAATAATTACTAATTTTCAAAACACCTCCAATTACTTTCAAATTCAACTATGTTGAAGAGCATGCTAAGGCCAAATATAATATGCTATCACACATTGATTTCAAGCTAGTTAAGGCCACATGAATTAATATTTTATTTAAGATAAATATTAAATAAAATCTTCATTTCTTATTCAAATGCTCCAATTTTAATATATGTTAATCAACATATCAAGGTGTAATATAATGTCGAGCCACAAGTTTAAAACATGCTATAACTCACCGGAAAAATTAAATTTCATACTAGAAAATAAATAATCAAAAATTCTAGATTTAATATCCAAGCATGTAATTGAGTTGAATAAGCATCACAAGCATGTAATATAGCAAGAAATTAAATTATAACACCCCCTACCTCAATTTGAGATGAAAACCTCAAAAGCCCACCGAAAAAAAAAGTGTTCCGAATCCACCGAAACCGAAGGGTTTTGTCGGGGACAACACGATCTACATGAATCCAAAGGAAGCCCCATAAAAATCACAACTTGACCTCAAACCCAAACTCAAGAAATGGTCAGAAATGAATTCTAATAAGGGAGAATGATAGAACACGTCGAGGGGACCAAAAAACGTGAAAGCCGAAGACTTTTCACTTAGGAAAAGTAAATCAAAGGAGGAGAGAGAAGGTGGCAGCTCCATGGACATCCATGGCTGCTTCAGGTCGTGCATGGAGAGTGGGGAAGATGAAAAATGAAATATCTCATCCCCCTTTTATAGAAATCTCAAAAAGTGCCCCGGATGAGCCCCGCCGGATCCGGAAAAGTGAATTTTGAGCAAACAGGCTCAAATGGAAAAACTCCATGAACAAAAAAGATTAAAAATGAGAAAATATGAACAACAGAAGAAACAGCGTCAAAAACTGAGTCCCGAGCAGAAAGTTATGCCCCGAACAAGTTCAGCGGCAACCGGGTCCAAAAACTCTGAAATTGGAGAAAAACGACCAGAACAGAATTCTATGAATTTACGAGTCAACAAAAAGTGAAAATGAATCCTGTACGAGGATCCAGGCTCCAGACAAGATATTTTGCAATAACTTTTGTTAATTGCACAATGGCCCCTACAAAAAGGGTTAACTGTGAAACTACCCCAGAATGAAAATATCTTCCAAAAGGTATTTTCTTAGATACCCCTAAAATAAAATATCTTCAAAAGATATTTATGAAAAACACCCCAAGAAATGAAAAAGATTCTGAAGAATTGTGCATCTATCCTCCTATGGACACCGGGAGCAACCAGAGTACTTTCTTGCAAAAGTAAAGATACGTATTTCGAGGAAACCACTCAAGATGAAGGCACTTGAAGTCAAAAAGTAACTCCGAGCATGAAAAGTGAGGTTTTACCAAACAAGTGACAAATGGGGGAAAAGACAAAATAGGGAAAAAGACGAAATAAGGAAAAGGACGAAAGGCGCATAGTGTCCGAAAAGTGAAAATGCAAAAATGACTCGGTTCTCAAAGGAAGTTGTCAATCCATGGAAAAGAGTCTCAGAAATCATTTCCGAGCACTCGAGATGACACTAAGCGATAAGAAATACAGCTCAGAAAAGAAAATTAAACGAAAAAAAAATTTCGGTAAAATTTCAGGAAAAAGGAAACGGAGGTAAATGACCGGGTCGTTACTATACATGCACATTGGGAACATCTCAATATATTTGCTCAAACCATCAAGCATAATGGATTAGTCCTTTCCTTATCAAAGCTAACCTTGTTTTAGACCAGGATCAGGTTCTTAGGTTTTCAGATCCACCAGGGAACTATCATCCCAATCAACAGATCCATCCAATTTGCTGACAAATTCCCTGATGAAATTAAAGACAAAACCCAGCTTTAAAGATTTTTAGGGTGCCTAAATTATCTTTCTGAGTTTTTCAAGGATCTTTCCCTTCTTTGTGCTCCATTACGCCAAAGACTAAAAAAGTCCCTTCCACCATGGTCCGATGAGCATACTAGAACAGTCAGAATCCTTAAAAGCAAAGCCAAAAACCTCCCTTGCCTATTTATTGCTGATCCAGAAGCCTTCAAAATTGTAGAAACTGATGCCTTTGAATTAGGATACGGAGGTACCCTTAAACAAAAGACAGGTGGCAAGGAACAACTAGTCCAGTTCGCCTCTAGCACATGGAACCAAACACAACACAATTAATCTACATTCAAAAAGGAAATTTTATCTATAGTTTTATGCATTTCAAAATTTCAAAGTGATTTACTAAATCAAAAAATTTTGGTTCGTTTTGATTGCCAATCTGCAAAAACTGTTTTAAAGAAAGATGTTCATAATATAGCCTCAAAACAAATTTTTACTCGATGGCAAGCTATTCTTTCTGTATTTGACTTTGATATTGAATATATAAAAGGAGAAAACAATTCTCTTCTGATTTTCTCACCAGAGAATTTTTTCAGGGAAAAGCAGGAGCTTAAGGGCGGTCACCATGCCTCCTAAGACAGGTAGAGGAGTCTCAGTTGCAAGCACAAAACCCCACAAAACAAAAGATGCCTATGCACAATCATCCTCTTCTCAAACCCCTTCCAAATTAACCTAGTATGATAAAGTCGAGGAAGATAAAACAACAACGTGTGCTAGTCAATCTCCATTGAATACAAATCAGTTTTCAGCACTAACCAAAATTCCCCAACATGTTATAGACATGTCCCCAATCTAGTATGACCCCATCCAAACATACTTACAATCCCAACAACCAGTTTTCCCTCCCCTTCAAAAATCTTATGCTGCAATTTCTTCAGCATCAGGCAAACAAATTTCCTCAAGAACTGTTACACAACAAGTGGTGGTTAATAATCGCACTCTAAAAAAATCTCGTTATTTTCAAAAACTAAATTCATCAACCATTTATGTGGTTGAAAAAGAACTTTTTAACCAAAACCCAATTTTACTTTCTCAAAATTATTTTGTCAAAGGTTTTCAATATACTACATCAGATTTTCGTAAAACACAAAATTTTTATGAGTTTATTCTAGTGGACACTAATTCCATCAAAATTCGAACTCATTCAAAACCAGGTGATGAGTCTTTCATTTCTCACACCACTTGTACAATTCAAAAAGTCCTTACTCCAGCAGCCTAGGGTAAAAATATCAATGCTCTGAGGCAATTTTCTCAGCCTCGCAATCCTCAAACTTTCAATTACTGGGACTATCAGGATGCCTGATACAATACTTTTTATTTCCAAAATCAGGATTATAGCCATTCTTGGCTTATCCTTTTTCTAAAAGAATTTCAATCTGAATGTCCCCAGATGGTTCATTGACTGGTGGCATATGTTTGGTCCCTGCAAAGAAATTAACCCTGATTCTATGTCCAAAGGATTTTCAATCTTCCATGAAAAATTCCAAGCTCCTCCTGAGCTTTCAGAATTTCCCAAATTATTCTTATTTTTTACAAATTTCGCGTTGTGATGGATAATTCTATGGTAATTCCAAATCCTAAATTCCCCTTCCAATCTTCCTCTTCTAGGAAGAATTTTCAAAGTTAAATGGTAGGACCAATTCTCATTAAGGATGTTACTCCAGAAGCAATTTTAGAATAGTTCTCAAAGCATCTTGCAATTACATGTTATGGCTTACGAGAGTCTTCAGCTTTCCTCCTGTCCAAATGTAATGACCCTGTCATTTTCCTTCCTTTCCTTTTTCTCAGATTTTCACGGATATTTTTTTCCGTTGATCTTTTCTTTTTTAAGTTCGGTTTCTCGTCACTTAGTGTCGTTTCAAGTGCTTTGGAATGATTTCCGAGATTCTTTCCTTTTGGATTGACAACTTCCTCTGAGGACCGCGTTATTTTCACATTTTCATTTTTCGAACACTATTCACTTTTCGTCCTTTTCCCTATTCTGTCTTTTTCCCGTTTGTCACTTTGTTGGCATAACTACACTCTTTGTGTTCAGAGTTGGTTTTTGATTTCACATATCTTCATTATAAGTGGTTTCCACTAAAAACGTATCTTTACTTTTGCAGTAAGGTACTCTAGTTGCTCCCGGTGTCCATCGGGGCATGGATACATAGTTTTTCAGAAACATTTTCTTTTCTTAGGGTGTTTTTCAAAATATCTTTTGAAGATATTTTATTTCAGGGGTTTCTAAGAAAATATTTTTGGAAGATATTTTCATTCTGGGGTAGTTGTGCAGTTTTCACTTTTTGGAGGGGCCATTGTGTATTTAATGAAAGTTATTGCTAAATGCCTCATTTTGAGCCTCGATCCTCGTACGGGATTCATTTTTACTTTTCGTCGAGTACTATACTCTTAGAATTTCCTTCTGGTTATTTTTCTCCAGTTTCAGGGTTTCCGGCGCCGGTTGCCACCGAACTTGTTTGGGGCATATCTCTCTGCTCGGGACTTAATTCTCGACGCCGTTTCTTTTGTTGTTCATTTTTGTCATTTTGGTTCTTTTTCATTCATGGAGTTTTGCCGTTTGAGTGCGTCTGCTCAAATTCCACTTTTCCGGACCCAGCCGGGCCCGTTCGGGGCACTTTTTGAGTTTTCTATAAATAGGGGGTCTTAAATGAAAAAATCATATTTCACTCTCTCTCTCCCATGGCCGGCAGTAGCTCCTTCCATGGCTGCCATCTTCTCTCTCCTCTTTTGAGCTTCTTCCCTTCAATGAAAAGTCATAGTACCTTAGTGTTTTATGTTCGCCTTAATGAGGCCTTCGATTCCACCGATTGGAATCTTGTTTTGGCCATTTCTTGAGTTCGGGTTTGAAGTCAAGTTATGATTTTGATGGGGCTTCCTTGGGGTTCTTGTTCACCATGTTGTCCCCGATAAAACCTAGAGGTTTCGTTAGATTCAGAGCCATTTCATTTCGGTGGGGATTTGAGATTTCATCTTAAATGGAGGTAGGGGATGTTTTACGATTATGTATGTGTTGTATTGAGTGTTTTTCATAATTTTACAACTTGTATGCATGTTTTGGTTTAAGTCCTAGAATTTAATTTAATTAATTTCCATGATTATGATTTAATTCTTATGTGGATAGATAACTTTGAATTGAATTATGGCATGATGATAAATTTTGCTTTGATATATTTGTTAACATATATTAAATTGGAATTATTTGAATAAGAATTGCATTTTTTATTTAATAATTATCTTTTGTGAAAGTTTAATTCTCATGGACGTACCTTGCATGGAATTTACTTGTAGCATGCTTTTAAATTAAGTCTTGGCATGTTGTTTAACATACTTTCATTTGAGAGCATTTGGATGAGTATGAAAATCTAGAGATTTTAATTAAAAGGGTTAATTAAAATCTATTTTAAAGGTTCCATTGGTTTAATCAAGTTTTTTATTTGATAATTGTGATGATTAGGACTTGTACACTAGCATATGTTAAATTGGGACCATTTGATATTGTTTTAGAATCTAGGAATTTAATTATCATGATTTAATTAAATTCTATCATATTATTTTAATGACCTAATTAAGTTTTTCGTGTAGTATATATAATGACCATGCTATGTTGTATAACATGTGTTAATTAGGGATCAATTAATCAAGATTTGAAACATAGAGAAATTAATTGTTTTGCTTAATTAATTTTCATTTCTATTGCATTGTTGATTAAATTATGTGTTTAACATTGGTAGTATGTTTGAAGCATGATTTTAGACTTGTAATGGATTTATGAGTTATGCTTTCAGTATTGAATTATATTGTTATAGCGTGTAACGAATTGCACACTAAAGATTCGATATGTGATGTTGTTATAGTGCGTAATGAATCGCGCTCTGAAGATTCGACATTTGTCATCCTATAGTAGTTGTGGATTTCGAGCATGTATTGTGTGGTTCCAACCTACTTGTGCATGAAGGTAGTTTCGTGTACTATTTAATACGTATATAAGTTGTTAAGTAATTATTTTGGAACCGCTTGGGACATTGCTTGATGGCTAGGGGGGCTCTAGTACGGGGACAAGAGTCCTCTAAGTCAAAAGTACGCACGTTGGGTAGACTGCCCAGGGGTTAGTAGCCTAAAAGAAGTCCTGTTTCGGTCTAATCCGAATGATGTCCAAGTATATCCACCTTTTGCTGATTTCGCACTTTTATATTTCTAGTTGATAACTAGAGAATATATGTTTTGATGTGTGGTATTATAAATTCTAATTATACTAAATTGCTATATTTAGTTGATTTCGCACTTTTAGATTTCAGTTGATAACTTTGAGAATCTATGTCTTGATGTGTGGTATTAGAATTTTAATTAAACTAAATTGCTATATTTAGTTGTTTTCGCATTTTAGATTTCAAGTTTATAATTTTGAGAATTTATATCTAGTTGCTTTGTATAGCATGTGATGAGCGCTGAAAAGTGCGCATTTAAACCCCTTAAGCTTAGGTATTCTAGAACCTTTATCTATCTTATTTTCCTGCTTTAGATTGATTTTTTATTATTTCCATTTTCAGGTACTTATCCCCAAAATAAGATAACTCAGCTAAATAAGAGCATAATTGAAGCAATCTTGAGATGAATCAAAGAAAGGAGCAAAGTTGGAGCAAAAAGAAGCAAGTGGTGGAAATTCAGCAAGTTCGATCGATCTTAGAAAATATTCGATCGATCGAAAGTTCATCGATCTCAGTATTTCAAGATAGATCCAAGCTCTTTTGTCCTTATCCAAAGATCCCACAAAGTTCGATCAATCCAACTTTCTTCCGATCAATCGAAAAGATTCCATCTTATCCAGTTGTACCACCTTAACTACCACACTTGTCTCTTTCCCAAAAATATCTTCAAAATATCTCAGATTTGTCTTTATCCAAAAAGGTGCCGCCATAGAGGATCGATTCAGCTTAAATTCGATAGATCTCAGCCATGTTCGATCGATCTCACCACAAGTTCGATCGATCGAACTTCCTCAAGTCCGAGAAAATCTAATTTCCAGCTCATTAAAAGTTGTCTCATATCCAATCATTGGAAAGAATATTGGTGTACAAGCCCAGCTCATTGGGGGTGACATTTAACCTACCTATATAAGGAATATGAGCTATTTTTGAAATATACAACATACATACACTAGAGACACATTTTCCAAATTCTTAATGAGGAAAAAAAGAAGAGAGGAAGCTAGAGACACAAGCTTAGAGTTCTTCCATCAACCAAGAAGAGGAGCAATCTCTACCATGGAGTTAGCCTTTAAGGGTAGGAGGACAACATTCATGAGTGGCTAGACATCCTCTTGGGGCTAGAGTTAGCCCTAAGCATGCTTTCTACATCTTGATTTATGTGTTTTTAAGGGGATTTATATTGTGATACATGTTTTGACACTTTTATATATATATATCTTGTTTATTCAATGATTTGTGTAGTTTAATGCTTCCAATTGATCATTTCATTCTATCCATATGTCTATGTATGCTAGAATAGATGTTCATTTGCTTGTCTCTAGCTTTTGTGCTATTGATGCATGTCTATGTGTATTATTGTTATAGATCTAGAGATTGTCAAGACATAGTGCTTAATGGAATGCTCTTGTGGTTTATTTAGTGGTTCATACTCATTTCCTGATGGATTGTGCCTCTCCCTTAGATTAATTAGTTTAATTTCATGTCATTAGCTTAATTGTATTGTAGTTGTAGTTTAGATGTTAAATGGGAGGACAATCCATGCTTGTTGTTTGATGTTCCATACTTATGAAAGCAAGTAGCATATGTCTCTAACCTTGTGATGTGTTTGGATTGTGAGCTTAAAGAAAGGATTAATGGCTTAGTTTGATATATTGTGCTATCTACCATGTGGCTTAGACAATTTATAGTTAATTAGTCATCCATGTTTATTGAAACAACCACACACACACACACTAATGTTGTAATACATGTTTTCCCCTAATTAATCATTCATTAAGGGTGTAGAAAAGCTATGCTTAGTGGTAATCTCTAAACCCCAAGATCTCTCTCTCTTATTTTCTCTCCATTACATTTAATTGTTTACTTTAGATTAAATTGCATCTTAGTGTAACTCAACCACCAACCAATCTTTTGATCACTCGACCTACTAACCCTAATCTCGATGCCACAACCTAATACGACCCACCAATCCCTTGGGATGATCCCTACTCGCCCTGACTATATTTTTAGTGAAAGGTAGTAGTAGCATATTATAAATGTAAAACTTGACCATAGTCCAACACCACTCTCTTTTACACAAACTTTAGATTGGGCCACGACGAACCACCAGCATGCTTCTATATTGCTTAAATTGCATAAATATTGTGATTTGTGTTTTATTGTTCAGATGTGACTTAGGAATGATCCTATAGATTCATTTGGAACATAAACGTTAGGTGGCATGACCCACTTTGGTTGTTTCAAGTTGATGACTTTGAGAATCTATATCTTGTTGCTTTGTATAGCATGCTTCTATGTGGTTTGAATTGCATGTACGATATGATTTATGCTAGAAATGATCTACGGTAGCTTAGGATGTTCCCTGAGTCTCACCCTTGATATAGACGTTAGGTGGAATGAGCCCTTTAACATGTTTCACCTTAAGGTGATAAAATTGTAAAATGCTAGGTCGATGCATGCTCATTTACTACGAGTAGCTTTATGTTACTAAGCCATGTAGTGGGGACATTTTTCAGGTATAGGAATCAAGGTTAGAGATTCTCACCATGCTTGGATGATTTGAGGACTTGAAGGGTATAATTCTTGTGTATGTTGGCTTGAAATGCCATTTGTAACCTTATGTGTCAAATGTGTATTTTTGATTCCATTCATGTAATGTGTACATTAGTACACCCTTTACAATGTAATCGACATGTATGAGATGAGGCCGGATACCAATGACATGTATTTTATATCCTATGTAATTTATGACTTCATGAAATATATGAGAATATTGAAAAATGATAAGTTATTGTTTCACCATGGGTGCATCGGGTGTGGGAATTCCATTTTCATTCTTTCATAAGGTCTCTTTAATCATGCATGAAGTGTGGCCAAGGGCAAAATGGTGTTTTGAAACCATTTCACAATTTTGAGTTCCAAGTTTTCATTCCAAGCTTCATTTTTGTCATTTTGGCCGTTGGGGGGTCGTATTTTGCATCGGCGGTATTTTTAAGTTGTGGATCATTGTACCACGTCCTAATAGGTAAGTTACGTCTGTGTGCATGGTCAGTTTCGGGAAAAACTCTTTCGTTGGCGAAATGAGCCTCTTATGGATTCATTTCATACTTTTGTTGAAAAATCTTGCTTAAGGGCATTTTGGGGATTTCCTTTGGGAAATAAATTCCATTCTCAACTCTATCACATAGAAAATATGATTTTATGGGGAGTTTCTTCATAACATTTTCCCGAAAAATGTGATCTTGATCTCAAAAATCGCGCTTCAAACTCAATTTTCTACTATTCTACTGTTTCTGCTGTTTAAGTTTAACTCTGGTCAAGTTAAATAGGTTCAAGAGGGTTGAACTAGTTCAAGATGTTTATTTTGGTCCAGCATGGGTGTACTTCCCATGTTGAACCAGTTCAAGGAGGCTGAACCGGTTCAAGTCTTGCAGTTACTGTTGCAGGTTCAGCTTTGACCTTCTAACTTCAAACTGTTATAACTTCTTCGTTTCAACTCCGAATTGGTCCGTTCTTAAGTCTAAATTGATCACGTCGAATTAAGCTTTCCAATAGTACTAATTTGAGATTTGAATTATTCTCCTAACTAAAGATATCCTCTTTTTGGTGAGAGTGTGTCGGATTTAGTTCGAACTGGGATAGGGTTCATCTTGGATTGCTTTTCCTTTGGACTTGGGACTTCAGATGAAGTTAATAATGGATGTTTTTGGATGTTTTTTTTTTTATCTTATTTAACTTGTTGAAAGTTAAATTCCTTCCTCTTGGGGTAAAATGACCATTTTGCCCTTGGTCCTTCTTTTGTAGGGTTTTGATATCCTTGTCTTCGTTTTGCTTCCGCTGAGTCTCAAAATTCCTGGAAGGGCCATTCTTGTGCCTTAGGGATGATGTACATCTCTAAGGAGTTGGTTTTGTTTCACTTCCACATTTAGGATCCGTTTCGGGTCATCATAGGACACACTGGGTTGAAAAATCCAGGGTCGTCACAGGTGGTATTAGAGCTCCTAGGTTTGAATACCTTGGACGATGGGCTTTGGGTGCATATCATGCTTTTGTTGATGTAATTGATATGTTTAGATGCTTTTTGTTAACAAGTTTACGTGTTTCTTGATAACATGCTCGGTATGATGACATATTTTTTGTACTTGTATGCTTATGTGTTTAAAAGCATCCTAGTTGATACGTGCTTATATGTTTAAGTACCTAGAAGTTTTCTTTATCTGTTTAGCATGTTGTATATGCTTATCTGCTTTAGCATGGCCGTATATTGCATACATCAATGTACTACTTAATTGATGCATTCATTGAATGAATTACATTCGATCATAATAACTTATTTTATTATTGATCTTATTTCCTTTTTACTTATATAGCATCACAGTCTTGACTCACGGAGAGTCTTCTTGTTAGGGCTCTGGTGAGCGTAGGGTTGTAGTCTCCGTCTGGTGAGATGAGACATGGGCCACGGAGGCACCGTTTCGTCTCATTTTTTTTTTTTTATATCCTTTTGTGATGTAGACATGGTAGTGTCAGAGGTGTCGGTGTCATCTTTTAGGATTTTGTGGTGATCTTGATGTCATGACATCATTGAGGTCTTTGTTTTTAGTGTCACGGGACGATAAGTCAGGATTGGCTCAATCCTTCCTTTGGGAGTCGAGAGTTGCTTTGTGAGCGTCAGGGCAAGGTTCTCGTGTCTTGTTTTCTTAGGATGATAGTTTTAGGATTTGGATAGGTGTGTTAACCTAGAATCCTTCTTGGGTTGCCTTGAACAGCTCTTACGAGCTACAGTTGGGATGTGAGCGGTCTCGTGTAATTAATTATGCTAGTGCAATTGATTACTCTCCCTTGTCTTTGGAGACTTGGGCGTTGTGTTAGGGTTCTAGTAGAATCCTGTGGAGTTCCTATCAAACTCGTTGGCATCTTGGATTGGGGGTTCTCTTGTTGATGTCTTGTAACTGTTAACATTGAGGCTATCCATTTCGTTGTTGTCTTATTTCCTGTAGTGTTAGGATTCCATCGGGGTATGAGCTGGTCTTGGGAAAGACTTGCTGACCCTATGTCTCGAGGACTTAGTGGTCATTGGGGGGATGATTCCTTTCCTCAAAGTAAGGGATTGGATTCGTTCAGGTTTTGTGTTACGTTTTCTGCGCGGTATCTTTTAAGAGGCATTCCATTCATTTCTTCTCACTTTGTGCAAATTCCATTTGTGAGATCACTTTTACATGTTTATGAGCCCCATTATTTTCGGGCATGCCTTAAAAACATGTTGAAGGTAAATGACTATGTGATAGGTGGTTTATTTGGTTTGCCTTATGTGTATTGTGAGTTTTGTAAAGGTATTATTTGATTTATGTCATTTAATTTTGCAAGCATGCACTATGTGAGTCTTTGGTTTATACTGTTTCATCTTTCCTGCACTTATGTTGGGGTTTTTGTGACCTTGGTTGTTGGGATTGTCATGAGTGAGTTACGTAGTAGACTTGCATTTCGAGATCTTAGTTGTCCACTATAGGGATTTTGACCCAGCATTTTGTCTTCTGTATGTAGCCTTACAGTAGGGCTACTACAGATCCGTGCTTAGTTTTTCAGTTTTGGGGGTCCAATCCATTGGCTTGAGGGCACAGACCTGTCAGGCTATGGATTCGGGACTGGTGTCATTGTTGTTGTGTTTTCAGATGTGGGCATTGTTGTTACTCTAGCGTTAGGGATTTAAGGCCTTAAGCGTAACGGTGCCAATGACATTGTTTAGAGTTTTGGGATTAGCTACCCCAACTCTCGCAGATGCTTGGTTTCCGTAATGTGTTTGGTAATGATCATTCCCAACATTGATGTCATTTGTATTGAAAGGTTTCTTTCTGATTGATCTGATAAGGACATGTTATGAATTAGTACCTTATACTGTCATGCTACCTTACTGACAAGTAAGTGTGGGCGGGTTTTGGTCATTGTTCTTACTACCATATCATTCTCAGCCATCTGTCATGATTCGACTTGTCATTGTCTTGGGGATTCTTTCGATGATTGTCCTTAAGTTGATATGCTGATTTGTTTGGGAAGTGTCACTCAGTTCTTGGGTTTTGTGTTCCTTCGGATGATCTTCATGCTTTTGAAGTTATCTGTTAGCGCCTAATGGTGTGTCCTTTAGTTTGATCTTGCTTCGATCTTATTCGGTTCTTTTTTGTCTGTTCTTGATTTCGGGGACGAAATCCCTTTAAGGAGGGTAAGTTGTAATGACCCTGTCATTTTCCTTCCTTTCCTTTTTCTCAGATTTTCATGAATATTTTTTTTCCGTTGATCTTTTCGTTTCTGAGTTCGGTTTCTCATCACTAAGTGTCATTTCGAGTGCTCTGGAATGATTTCCGAGACTCTTTCCTTTGGATTGACAACTTCCTTTGAGGACTGCATCATTTTCACATTTTCATTTTTCGGACACTATTCACTTTTCGTCCTTTTTTCCTATTTTGTCTTTTCCCCGTTTGTCACTTTGTTGGCATAACCACACTCTTTGTGTTCGGAGTTGGTTTTTGATTTCGCATATCTTCATTCTAAGTGGTTTCCACGAAATACGTATCTTTACTTTTGCAGTAAGGTACTCTAGTTGCTCCCGGTGTCCATAGGGGCATGGATGCATAATTCTTCAGAAACATTTTATTTCCTTGGGGTGTTTTTCATAAATATCTTTTGAAGATATTTTATTTCAGGGGTTTCTAAGAAAATATTTTTGGAAGATATTTTTATTTTGGGGCAGTTGTGCAGTTTTCACTATTTAGAGGAGCCATTGTGCAATTAATGAAAGTTATTGCTAAATGCCTCGTTTTGAGCCTAGATCCTTGTATAGGATTCATTTTCACTTTTCGTCGAGTCATGTACTCTTAGAATTTCCTTTTGGTTGTTTTTCTCTAGTTTTAGGGTTTCCGGCACCGGTTGCCGCCAAACTTGTTCGGGGCATATCTCTCTGTTCGGGACTCAATTTTCAATGCCGTTTCTTCCGTTATTCACAGAGTTTTGCCGTTTGAGTGCATCTGCTCAAATTCCACTTTTTCGAACCCGGTGGGGTCCGTTCGAGGCACTTTTTGAGTATTCTATAAACAGGGGGTCATAAATTGAAAAATCAGATTTCACTCTCTCTCTCCCATGGCCAGCCCTAGCGTCTCCCATGGCTGTCATCTTCTTTCTCCTCTTTTGAGTTTCTTCCCTTCAATGAAAAGTCATAGTACCTTAGTATTTTATGTTCGCCTTGATGTGGCCTTCGATTCCACCGATTGGAATCTCGTTTTGGCCATTTCTTGAGTTCGGGTTTGAAGTCAAGTTGTGATTTTGATGGGGCTTCCTTGGGATTCTTGTTCACCGTGTTGTCCCTGACAAAACATAGAAGTTTCGTCGGATTCGGAGCCGTTTCATTTCGGTGGAGATTTGAGATTTCATCTCAAATGGAGGTAGGGGATGTTTTAGGATTATGTATGTGTTATATTGAATGTTTTCAATGATTTTACAACTTGTATGCATGTTTTGGTTTAAGTCCCAGAATTTAATTTAATTAATTTCCATGATTAAGATTTAATTCTTATGTGGATAGATAACTTAGAATTGAATTGTGGCATGATGATAAATTATGCTTTGATATATTTGTTAACATATATTAAATTGAAATTATTTGAATAAGAATTGCACTTTTTATTTAATAATTATCTTTTGTGAAAGTTTAATTCTCATGGATGTACCTTGCATGGAATTAACTTGTAGCATGCTTTTAAATTAAGTCTTGGCGTGTTGTTTAACATACTTTAATTTGAGAGCATTTGGATGAGTATGAAAATCTAGAGATTTTAATTAAAAGGGTTAATTAAAATCTATTTTAAAGGTTCCATTGGCTTAATCAAGTTTTTGATTTGATAATTATGATGATTAGGACTTGTACACTAGCATATGTTAAATTGGGACCATTTGATGTTGTTTTAGAATCTAGAAATTTAATTATCATGATTTAATTAAATTCCATCATATTATTTTAATGACCTAATTAAGTTTTTCATGTGGTATATGTAATGACCATGCTATGTTATATAACATGTGTTAATTAGGGATCAATTAATCGAGATTTGAAACATAGAGAAATTAATTGTTTCACTTAATTAATTTCCGTTTCTATTGCATTGTCGATTAAATTATGTGTTTAACATTGGTAGTATGTTTGAAGCATGATTTTAGACTTGTAATGGATTTATGAGTTATGCTTTCAATATTAAATTATATTATTATAGCGGGTAACGAATCGCAAACTGAAGATTCGACATGTGATGTTGTTATAGCGCGTAACAAATCGCGCTCTGAAGATTCGACATTTGTCATCCTATAGTAGTTGTGGTTTCAGAGCATGTATTTTGTGGTTCCAACCTACATATGCATGAAGATAGTTTCGTGTACTATAATACGTATATAAGTTGTTAACTTCTTATTTTGGAACCGCTTGGGATATTGCTTGATGGCTAGGGTTCGGCTCTAGTACGGGGGCAAGAGTCCTCTAAGTCAGAAGTATGCACGTTGGGTAGACTGCCCAAGAGTCAGTAGCCCAAAAGAAGTCCTGTGTCGGCCTGATCCGAATGATGTCCAAGTATATCCACCTTTTGCTGATTTCACACTTTTAGATTCTAGTTGATAACTTAGAGAATCTGTGTTTTGATGTGTGGTATTAGAAATTCTAATTATGCTAAATTGCTATATTTAGTTGATTTCACACTTTTAGATTTCAAGTTGATAACTTTAAGAATCTATGTCTTGATGCGTGGTATTAGATTTCTAATTAAACTAAATTGCTATATTTAGTTGTTTTTGTATTTTAGATTTCAAGTTGATAACTTTGAGAATCTATATGTAGTTGTTTTGTATAGCATGCTTCTATATTGGTTAAATTGCATAGATATTATGATTTATGTTTTATTGTTCAAATGTGACTTAGGAATGATCCTATAGATTCATTTGGAACACAGACGTTAGGTGACATGACCCACTTTGGTTGTTTTTGCATTTTAGATTTCAAGTTGATGACTTTGAGAATCCATATCTTGTTTCTTTGTATAGCATGCTTCTATGTGGTTTGAATTGCATGGATGATGTGATTTATGCTAGAAATGATCTAGGATAGCTTAGGATGCTCCCTGAGTCTCACCCTTGACATAGACATTAGGTGGAATGAGCCCTTTAACATGTTTCACCTTAAGGTGATAAAATTGTAAAATGCTAGGTCGATGCGTGCTCATTTCCTAGGAGTAGCTTTATGTTACTCAGCCACGTAGTGGGGACATTTTTCAGGTACATGAATCAAGGTTAGAGATTCTCACCATGCTTGGATGATTTGAGGACTTGAAGGGTATAATTCTTGTGTAGGTTGGCTTGAAATGCCATTTGTAACCTTATGTGTCAAATGTGTATTTTTGATTCCATTCATGTAATGTGTACATAAGTACACCCTTTACAATGTAATTGACATGTATGAGATGAGGCCGGATACCAATGACATGTATTTTGTATCCTATGTAATTTATAACTTCATGAAATATATGAGAATATTGAAAAATGATAAGTTATTGTTTAACCATGGGTGCATCGGCTGTGGGAATTTCATTTTCATTCTTTCATAGGGTCTCTTTAATCATGCATAAAGTGTGGCCAAGGGCCAAATGGTGTTTTGAAACCATTTCACAATTTTGAGTTATAAGTTTTCATTCCAAGCTTCATTTTTGTCATTTTGGCCGTTGGGAGGTCGTATTTTGCATCGGCGGTATTTTTAAGCCATGGATCATTATAGCGCATCCTAATAGGTAAGTTACGTCTGTATGCATGGTCGTTTTCGGGAAAAACTCTTTCGTTGGCGAAATGAGCCTCTTATGAATTCATTCCATACTTTTGTTGAAAAATCTTGCTTAAGGGCATTTTGGGGATTTTTTTTGGAAAATAAATTCCGTTCTCAACTCTGTCACATAGAAAATATGATTTTAGGGGGAGTTTATTCACAACATTTTTCCGAAAAATGTCATATTGGTTTCAAAAACCGCGCTCCAAACTCAATTTTCTGCTATTCTACTGTTTCTGCTGTTTAAGTTCAACTCTGGTCAAGTTGAACCGGTTCAAGAAGGTTGAACCGGTTCAAGAAGGTTGAACCAGTTCAAGATGTGTCTTTTGGTCCAGCATGGGCATACTACCCATGTTGAACTGGTTCAAGGAGGCTGAATCGGTTCAAGTCTTGCAGTTACTGTTGCAGGTTCAACTTTGACCTTCCAACTTCAAACTGTTATAACTTCATCGTTTCAACCCTGAATTGGTCCATTCTTGAGTCTAAATTGACCATGTTGAAATAAGATTTCCAATGGCACTAATTTCAGAGTCGGATTCTTCTCCTACCTTAAGATATCCTCATTTTAGTGAGAGTGTGTCAGATTTAGTTTGAACAGAGATAGGGTTCATCTTGGATTTCTTTACCTTTTGAAATGGGACTTCAGGTGAAGTTACCAAAGGATGTTTTTGGATGTTTTTTTATCTCATTTAACTTGTTGAAAGTCAAATTCCTTCCTCTTGGGGTAAAATGACCATTTTACCCTTGGTCCTTCTTTTGTAAGGTTTTGATATCCTTGTCTTCGTTTTGCTTCTGCTGAGTCTCGAAATTCCTCGAAGGGCCGTTCTTGTGCCTTAGGGATGATGTACATCTCTAAGGACTTGGTTTTGTTTTACTTCCGCATTTAGGATCCGTTTCGGGTCATCACAGGACACACTGGGTTGAAAAATCCAGGGTCGTGACACCAAAAGCCAGACCCAAGCAAGGCTTTCTTTAGCAAAATCCCAAGATGAGTATGAAGCCTTCCTTATAGAAGCTTTAGCCCAAGTCAATCCCATAGCCTTCTCAATAATGGGCTCCAACAGAAGTGAAGGCTCAGGTTTATTCCATGGCTCCCAAACAGATCTGGCCCAACCCAATGAAGATGAGTGTTTTGGTATTTTCACCCTACAGCTCCAGTGATAAAATTTTCAAAGAATCATCATTTCCTTTCAAAAAAAAGTTTCTGACTTCGGTCATTATACCATAAGCACCAAGGATTAATAACTGATAATGAACTATGATAGAAACAGAATATTAAAAAGGTTAAATAATTAACGAAATATGGAAACGAAATATGGAAATATGCAAGTTAATAACAAATGAACAACAGAACATGAAAAACTTTGAAGAATTTTGATTGAAACATGTAACTTACAACTTCGACAATGAAATATGGAAACGAAATACGGAAATATGCAAGTTAATAATAAATGAACAACAGAACATGAAAAACTTTGAAGAACTTTGATTGAAACATAGAACTTACAACTTTGAAAAACTTTGATTGAAACATGTAACTTACAACTTCGACAATGAAATATGGAAACGAAATACGGAAATATGCAAGTTAATAATAAATGAACAACAAAACATGAAAAACTTTGAAGAACTTTGATTGAAACATAGAACTTACAACTTTGATCTTTGAATACAACACTTTGTTCTGAGCTAAGCTCCTTGGATAAAGTAAAACTAAAGACTTAAAACTTAAATATTACAATTTGAACTGAGAACTTTTGAAATGAAACTAAGAACTGAACTTTTTTCTAGCCTCCCTCCAATGTCTTGAGGAACTGCTATTTATAGGGCCTCGAAGGAGCTTTGGGGAGCCTTAGATTCCTTGGGGAAAAGGATGCAACTGGAGGCCATGTGCAAAGGCTGAAAGGCTGAATTGGGGTGATGGCTGCTGAATGATGTTGGAGGCTATGTGCAAAGCCTGAAAGGTTGAATTGAGGTGATGGCTACTGACTTGCCTTGGATCCCTTTTCTAAAACGCTTATCTGTCATGAGCCCCAAAAGGTGCTAGAAGCCTAAAAATGGAGAACTGTTGAATAAAATTTTTTAACTGTAGTTTTTGCCTTGAATGACCGAATTAAATTTTTTTTTTTTTTTATTTTCAAGGAAATGATGATTCTTTGAAAATTTTGTTATTGGAACTGTTGGGTGAAAATACCAAAACAGTCATCTTCATTGGGTTGGGCCAGATATGTTTGGGAGCCATGGAATGAACTTGAGCTTCACTTCTGTTGGAGCCCATTCTTAAGAAGGCTATGGGATTGACTTGGGCTAAAGCTTCCATAAGGAAGGCTTTATACTCATCTTGGGATTTTGCGGAAGAAAGCCTTGCTTGGGTCTGGCTTTTGGATAGGAGGAAAGCTGAAGACTCTCCTAAGCCAGAACATGAAATTGCAGGATGCTTTAAGAACCATTCTAAAATTGCTTCTGGAGTAGCATCCTTGATGGAGAATTGGTCCCACCATTTAACTTTGAAAATTCTTCCTAGAAGAGGAAGATTAGAAGGGGAATTGAGGATTTGGAATTGTCATAGAACTATCCATGACAATGCAAAATTTACAAAAAATAAGAATGATTTGGGAAATTTTGAAAGCTCAGGAGGAGCTTGGAATTTTTCGTGGAAGATTGAAAATCCCTTGGACACAGAATCAGGGATAATTTCTTTGCAGGGATCAAACATATGCCACTAGTCAATGAACCATCTGGGGACATTCAGATTGAAATTCTTTTAGAAAAGGATAAGCCAGGAATGACTATAATCCTGATTTTGGAATAAAAGGTATTATACCAAGCATCCTGATAGTCCTACTAATTGAAAGTTTGAGGATTGTGAGGCTGAGAAAATTGCCTCAGAGAATTGATGTTTTAACCCAGGCTGCTAGAGTAAGGACTTTTTGAATTGTACAAGTGGTGTGAGAAATGAAAGACTCATCACCTGGTTTTGAATGAGTTTGAATTTTGATGGAATCAGTGTCCACTAGAATAAACTTATAAAATTTTTGTGTTTTACGAAAATCTGATGTAGGATATTGAAACCTTTGACAAAATGATTTTGAGAAAGTAAAATTGGGTTTTGGTTAAAAAGTTCTTTTTCAACCACACAAATGATTGATGAATTTGGTTTTTGAAAATAACGAGATTTTTTTAGAGTGGGATTATTAACCACCACTTGTTGTGTAACAGTTCTTGAGGAAATTTGTTTGTCTGATGCAGAAGAAATTCCAGCATAAGATTTTTGAAGGGGAGGGAAAACTGGTTGTTGGGATTGTAAGTATGTTTAGATGGGGTCATACTAGATTGGGGACATGTCTATGACATGTTGGGGAATTTTGGTTAGTGCGGAAAACTGGTTTGTATTCAATGGAGATTGACTAGCATACATTGCTATTTCATCTTCCTCAACTTTATCATACCAGGTTAATTTGGAAGGGGTTTGGGAAGAGGATGATTGTGTATAGGCATATTTTGTTTTGTGGGGTTTTGTGTTTGTAATTGAGGCTTCTCTACCTGTCTTGGGAGGCATGGTGACTGCCCTTAAGGTCCTGTTTTTCCCTACAAAAATTCTCTGGTGGGAAAATCAGGAAGAGAATTGTTTTCTCCTTTTATATATTCAATATCAAAGTCAAATACAGAAAGAATAGCTTGCCATTGGGCAAAAATTTGTTTTGAGGCTATGTTATGAACATCTTTCCTTAAAACAGTTTTTGCAGATTGAAAATCAACACGAACCAAAATTTTTTGATTTAGTAAATCACTTTGAAATTTTGAAATGCATAAAACTACAGATAAAATTTCCTTTTTGACTGTAGAGTAATTGTGTTATGCTTGGTTCCATATGCCAAAGGCGAACTGGACTAGTTGTTCCTTGCCACCTGTCTTTTATTTAAGGATACCTTCGTATCCTAATTTAGAGGCATTAGTTTCTACAATTTTGAAGGCTTCTGGATTAGCAATAGATAGGTAAGGGAGGTTTTTGGCTTTACTTTTAAGGATTCTGACTATTCTAGTATGCTCATCGGACCATGGTGGAGGGGACTTTTTTAGTCTTTGGCGTAATGGAGCACAATGAAGGGAAAGATCCTTAAAAAACTCAAAACCATAATTTAGGCACCCTAAAAATCTTTGAAACCGGGTTTTGTCTTTAATTTCATCAGGGAATTTGTCAGCAAATTGGATGGATCTGTTGATTGGGATGACAGTTCCCTGGTGGATCGGAAAACCTAGGAACCTGATCCTAGTCTGAAACAAGGTTTACTTTGATAAGGAAAGAACTAATCCATTATGCTTAATGGTTTGAGGAAATATATTGAGATGTTTCCAATGTGCATCTATGGAAGAAGAAAATATTAGTATGTCATCAATATAAACAATTGAAAAATTTGTAAGATGAATAAAAATATCATTCATGATTTTTTAAAATTCTGAAGGGGAATTTTTTAACCCGGAAGGCATCACATTCCATTCGTAATGGCCAAAAGGAACCCTGACAGCTATTTTGTATCTATCTTTTTCAGCAATTTGGATTTGCCAGAATCCTGACTTGAGATCAAATTTTGAGAAAACCGTTGCATGAACGAGACGTTGGATTAGGTCCTTTTTATTGGGCAGGGGATATCTGATCCATTGAAGGACTTCATTGAGGGGTTTGTAATTAATAACTAATCTGGGAACACCTCTTTCTATTTCAGCATTCTTTTGGACATAGAAAGTAGCACAACTCCATGGGGAACGACTTTTTCGGATGAGGGATTTGCTCAATAATTCCTGAACTTCCTTCATACAGTTATCCAGAAGTTCTTGATTCATTTGGCTAGGACGGGCTTTGGTAAGGATATCCTTTTCATTGAAAGATTTTTCGTAAGGTAATTCAACAATGTGCTGTCTTCTGTACCAGAAAACGTTTGGGAGATCAGAGCAAACCTGACTTTCTAGTCTCGATCTAAACTTTTGAATAAAGTCTTGAAGACTTTTGTGACCGAGCCATTCATCAATATGTTTGAAGGTCAGCTCTTGTTTGAGAAAATCTAAATGCTTTGTTTTGCTCTCAATCCTGTTGACAGCTGGGATCTAAGTAACGTAAGAATCTTTGATGGTATTGAGATCCTTGGTGTCTATATGATGGGCAAAAGGAAAGCAAATTTTTTGTCCGACCAGAGTTGTTGAAATGCCCTGGCTATCAACTTTGAATGGGTAAAGAAGAGAAATAAATGGAGTTCCTAAAATAACAGGGGTATTGAGGTCTTTGACAAGGATAAAAGGTGTCTTAATATAAATACCCTAATTACAAACATGTGCTTTGGTTAACTTGTACTGAATAGTGAGTCGCGAACCATTAGCACCTTAAAGTCGTTCTTTGGTTTTCTCAAAGTATTTCGTAGGGACAAATCCTTCATTAATACAATTGAGATCAGCACTAGAGTCAATGAGGGCTACCGTATGAATGGTAAAGTCTTTGTTGATGACAATTTTCAGATTAACATGCCATTTTTGGAATGTTATTTGGTTCAAAAGGTTGATGTAAGCCTCATTGTCCTTGGTAGGATTTTCAGAAACTTGTTGTTCAAGTTTTGCGGAGGACTTAGGTATTAAGGCATCTATCTGGGATTGTTGAAAAAGGATTTGGCTTCTGAGAGTAGGAATATCATGAGTAGTGGAATCTTTCAAAGCCTTGCCCTCTTGCTTTAGGATCGAAATCTCTTGCTTGGTTTGTTTGATTTCTTTATGAAGGTCTTGAATCGTAATTGGCATCTGGGCTGTGTACCAAATCTTTCAAAGATATCAGTAAGGTTGTAAATATTTGGTATAACAGTGGGAGTCTTGTCACTCCTTTGGCCAATGTTGTTGGTGAATTTGATCAGGCATTCTTTGCGTTGATCAAGATCCTTAATTTTATTAATGAGTTCCAGCATGAATTCTTGATCCTTGGTAATCATACAAATGCATTTTGTTTTGATAGGTTGGTCATCCAAAGATGGGTTGGAAGAATTAGAATCATAATCTGTATCAGCATGATAATCATCCTCTTGAATACCATTGATATCATGTTAGGATTCTTTATCTGAAGATTTTAAAAGAATTTGCATCAATTGGCTTCTGATGATTTCAGGGAGATCAAGCTCATTGATCTTCTGTTTGGTTCTGCAATCACGTTTGTAGTGACCCAACTTTCCACACTTGAAGCATTTTATTTCTGCTTTTGAAGTGGCAAGCTTCTTTTGAAAATGTTTTGGAGGAGGGGCATTTTTCTGTCTATTTTTCTCTAAGCAAAGGTATTTATCTGCAAAGGAGGGCTTGTTCTTGTTGTGTCGTGACCTGTTGTCGTATCTCTTGGGTAAAGGCTTCCTGTAACTGGTATGACTTTTTCGTTTGGAAGGAAGGGTTAGGTTTTCAAAGCCGAATTGTTGGTAAAAAGTTACTAATTCCTTTCTGCTAGTGGCATTCTCATGCTTGATTTGGTGTTAGAGTTTGAAATCAGTATAGAGAGTAATCCCTTCAGCTGTGATGGTACTGATGATGTCACCATAGGTGAGGGAATCGTAAGGAATATGGCCATTGTGTTTTGATCTAAAATGCTTGTGGATTCTTTCAGCAAAAAGATTGGGGAGTCTAGCAACGAACTTTTCTTTCCAAAAGGCTTGGTTACAATCAGTCCTGGTGAGGATCTTTGAGAGGAAAATGTCTTTATATCATCAAAATTCCTAGAGTTTGCGGCATCTAAGGTTAGCTAGGATTTCTGAGGTCTTGTCTCTAACAATTGAGAGGTCGCCAAGGAATTGTTTAGCGATAGAGAAAATGAGTGTAGCAACTACATCTTCTATATCTGCACCTTCTTCTGTTTTGATTGTTGTTCCTTTAGGAGTTGTTTTAACAGAATGAAGAATGGCATGGCGTTTATCCAGAGTGAGGATGTTGCCCACCATCCTTTGAGTTGGCCGGTGAATCCTCCTACTAAGAGTTATGCTATAACATGATCAGAGAAGTCATTTTTAGTCTTGTAAACAGTGCTGACCATTGTCATTTCTTGAAGTGTATTGAGAATGTGATACTCAGTTTTGCCATCTATGTTCCATTCATAAATGGTGCCACTATGATAAGCAGCTTAGGAGAATTAGCCTCGTTCTTCAATCTGGAGGTCAGGGAAAGTAGACCTCGGATAGTAGTTTCGAGAAGAAGTTGGTTCTAAGGTATTGACATGCTGGTTCTAGAAGACCTCAGTAATTTCATTAATTTCAGTATCAGTACCAATTTCTTGGTTAAGTGTATTGATGGCTCTAAGAGGTCATTCATGCATATCAAGAATCGTAGTCATGGAAGCCATAAGGGATTCGATTCGCTTAATCCTATCCTGCGCTTCTTCAATGGCATAACGCTTTGATAATTGTTTAGACAAATGTAGGGGGATTTCATAGGGTATGAAAAAGGGGAGCATTATCAGATTGAATGGGGATGATTTGTTCTTTTTGAATCCACACGAGAAATCTAAGCACCAAGTGTCTGGAGGTGCTGGTTCGTGTAGTTATTTTGTTCCATGATGCTTCGAACATCACGCGTTGTGGATGGAGTATTATCAGTGGCTGCTGCCTTTGTCTTTAAAGGAGAAGCAGTAAGTGTGACCGTTCCTGCTACCTTGGTCTTGAATTCCATTGCCTCAACTGGGGGATAGATGGCTTCAATGGCATCACCTTGGGATGTTTGCCAGGTAGTGGTGGATTTGGTTGTGACATTTAAGAATTTGATTGTTGAGGAAGGAAAATCAATATTGTTGTCAAGATAGTATTTTTCAAACCATGTGAAGAAAGGGGCTGAGAATTTGTGGTGTATACAAAAAGTATACCACTCTTCTCTAATAAGGTTTAAACCGAAAAGGTTTCGAAATACCATTGTCTCTTGGAATTATTGATCGCAAAATAAAAATCTTTGCGTAGGAAGTTTTTATCGATCTCATAAACCTTTTCTATTATGTAGAGCTGATGAATCTGATGATCGGGATCCTTAAACTGAGAATGGTTTGGAGATGGAGGAGAATCATGATGATCTTCATTTAGAGGAGGGTCTTGAAGATCTTTGTTTTAAGGACCAGTTTGGGTAGGTAAAGGCTTGTGGCAAAGAGGTGTGATGTCTTCTTCTTCTTCAGTCTGTATGCTAACATTGTCCTGGTAAACCGGGTTAGCAACTTCTTTGTTTTTGACGCTAGCGAGGTTTGGATACCTTGTAGGTGTCCCTAAAAATAACTTTCTGGAAGGGGCTTTTGAATAGTTTATGTGAGGGAAAGAAGCATGAGAAAAAGATGATCTAGGTCTTTCTATTTCTTAGATAGAAAGTCTATTGGGCCTGTTTGAATTAAATCTAACCTTTACCGTGCCATCAGAAAATTGACATATTTGTTCTAACATTTTATTCTCGATCTTTGAAGGAGGAGCTGTATGCTCGAGAGTCTATTCTTCCGAAAAAGTAACTTCATTCCAAGTCATGGTTTTTGGAACATAAGTGTGTGAATTTTCATCACTAGCATGGAGAAGAAGGGTTTCGCCTTTGGGAGACTCACGAAGAGCATGAGGGCTGACCTAAGTAGTATAAACTTTGTAGTGGACTATATAAACAACATTGAAAGGTATGGCTCCATCCATCATTTTATAACCACTACTTGAGACATTGAGGGTTAAAGTATGGAGGATTGTTGGATCATCAAGAGCTATTGAGTAATTTGGAAAACAATTGAAGTATTATGGGCCATCAAAAAGGCTAGTTTGGCAAACTCCTAACAAAGAGGTTTCAAAATTGAGATGCCTAAAATCTCTGAGAGTAAGCATGATAGCAGTGTTAAGTCCTCTTATGGTAAGAGGTTTAACTGCAATTTGGACAAGCCCTATATATAGGAATTTGTACTTCTTCCTGTGTTCTGCTATGGCTCTTTTTTGCAAAAGTTGGATGACTTCAAAAGGGTTTTTGAGAGACATTGTTTGTTCAACAGTTTTGATGGAGTATCTGTTGGGAAACGTGCTAGTTTTAAAAACTTTTTGAGGGATTTCATTCACAGATCTTGATTCATCACATAGAGACAAGTTTTATACAAAAATAAAATATGATGTATCATTCAATTAACAGATTGAATATTTACATCAAAGGTCTGAGTAAACCTTTAAATCTTTCCTCTAAAGTGAATGTTCTCACTTATTGTAGATCCCTTAGCAAGAAGCCTTCTCTTTGGATCTCCATCTTCTTGGTAGTTGTTTTGCCTTTAGGAATCACTCATAAGTCTCCATGAATCACCTTGGAAAACTAAGCTTGTGGGAGCCTCCATTAGATGAGAACACTAACCCTAATTTTCTATAGAGAAAATATATTCCTTTTCCCTTCTCATCAAAATCACACCTAAAATATACATAGACCATGTATATTTATAGGCAACATAAAGATAAAGAAAAGGAAACAATAATTCCTTCTCAATCTCTAATTCACATGTCTCAAATCTAATAGGATTCAAATATCAAGTTGGGCTATGAGTGAGAATCATTTGAGCTTATTATTTTATTGGCTATAATGAATTAATAATTGGCCCGGTCCATAAACCCAATTCAATTAATTCATAAATTAATTTCTACTCCACTAAAATAAATTAATTGAACTCCAATTAAATAATAAATAACCTCTAAGTCAATATTGCACTTTGACCCCTTTATGCATAATTAGTTATCGGATAAATAAAGCCATCAATCTGACTACTTAATTAATATATTTATTTTGGTACCATTGATTATTTCTGGCTCAATCACAATAAAACATTTGTTTGACAAAAATAATAATTTAAATAAATAAATATATAATAAATCATTTTGTCTAAAAACACACGAAGGCCTTCGAATTTACTTTGTGATCAACCATAATCAATACAAAATAAATACAAGTAGCAATGATGCAAATATTGAAAATATAACCCTCTAACTATTAATTACATAACTACCCAAAGTGTCGGTCTAAGGATCCCGAAGAATCCGCCGAACAAATCAAAGAAATTATTAATTAATAAAAGAGTCTATACTTTTCTCATGCTTAAGAGTCAAATGCTATGACGGTGATAGGGAGCAATTGCATACGACGGCTCTCGCAATATATCTCAACCTAACGTGGATCCAGTTCAAATCTTAATTAATTACGAGTCCATTCATAATTACCGACTATGAACCATTTATGATTATTATTTATATTCATGTATTGATCGCCATCACATACATATATAAATATTTCTTGTAATCAAGTAGACACTATCAATTCTATAATGAATCGCAACATAATACATTAAATTCACCAATTGTATAGCGCATAAATATTTCAAAAATGTCAAGAACATATGTCACTATAATCCACATAGGAATTTGCTATGCTAGGGCATATAAATCCCAACAGCTCCCACTTGCCCTCATAGTCAATTCAAATTGCATCTAACTCCAATGTTATCCAGATGACAATCAAAATTATTGATCAATGACACCTTTGTTAATAGATCAACAAAGTTGTGTTCCAATGCAATGTTCTAGCCACAAGTACATTTTCTTGCCAGACAATATCATGTAGAACATGATACTTCCTCTCAGTGTATCTTGTTCCTCTATGGAACCTTGGGTCATTGGTTTGAACTACTTCTGCACTATTGTCGCAATATAGCTCGATAGGCAGGCTAGTATGCTCCACAACCTCTAAATCAGTGAGATCAAACCAAAAAAACTTCCATTGCCGCCTTTAAAGCTGTAATGTACTCCACCTGCAGGTTTAAGTCAGCAGTTGAAATCTTGTTTAACAATCTACTAACTGATTTCCCTTCCATTGAGTGAACATACACTAAGTCATGAACCTCATAGTATCTATTTCTGATTAAAAATCAGAACTAGCATACCTGACTAGGACCATATTATCACATCCATAAATGAGTATGAGATCATTGGTTCTCTTTAGGTACTTAATGATATTTTTCACAACAGACCAGTTGTCAAGTCCAGGATTGGACTGATCTCTACTGACTATCCCTACTATGTAGCAGATGTCCTGTTTGGTATAGACCATGGCATATATGAGACTCTTATATGCCAAAGCATATAGTTCCAGTCTCATTTGCTCAATCTCCTCTACTAGTCTTGGAAAACTACTTACTAGAGAGAGCAATCCATGTCAATCAAGCAAGAACTCATTCTTTGAGTTTTGCATACCAAACCTAGTCAAAACTTTATCAATATAGGATTATTAAGATAAGCCTATTTTCCTTTTAACCTGATCTTGCAAAAGCTTGATCCTAGGAATATAGCTTACATATTGAAGATCCTCCATTTAAAAGTGATTGAACAACTACTTGTTTATGGATGACAAAACTTCCACGTCATTCTAAATGAGTAGGATATCATCAATATATAGAATTAGGAAAAATAATGACATTCCCTCATACACACATGATTTTAATTACTAAGAAATCCTCTGGTATTCTTTTGTAGATTAACTTGCCTTCCATAGGTATCACCCTACTAGAAAGTTCTACAAGATTCCAGATTTTATTAGAATACATGATTCCTACTCTGATTTCATAGCAACTCGCCAAAACTATCTATATCCATATCGGTTCACGCTTCCGTGTAGCAAACTGGGTCCAACTCATGTTTAACAGGGATGTCCATAATGGTCTCACCTAAAACCATGATTCTGTCGGATTGGATGATAATCCTCCCACTACAATAATGTACCGATGTAGGAATCTGTGTATTAGATGATGCTGACGCATCAATAGGGAATTCATATATTATTCTCAATCTCTATAATAAGCGTGTTCATATGTGGTACATCTGGTACTCATACCATATTCTCTAACTTTATGCTACTAGGTATATAATTCATAATATGATCCTCATATAGATAAACAGTGAGTGTAAACAATCAACTTTTATCATTGAGATCATAAAATAATCCATCCTAGTGCCTTTAGAGTAGCTATCAAATTTATCATGCGTATAATCTGTTTCCAACTTACTTGTCCATATCAAGCGCATATGTGCAAGACTATCCTATAAGTGCATGTGTTTCAAACTAAGATTTAGTAAAAAACACAGCTCAAAAGATATCCTTGAGATAGACTAAGATGCAATCCAGTTCTTAATGCGCATCAATATCATTAATGCTAAACTCTAAAATGAAAGAGATAATGTAGCATAACTGATCATAGATCTAACCATGTTAAGCGGAATTCTATTATTCCTATTTGACACCTAAATCAATTTAGCGTCAATTGCGGAAAACTGGTACACAACACCCTCATTGACTATATAGTCTTTGCACTATCCCAAGAAATACTCATATCCACGATCAGATCGAAGTGTTTTGATAAGTTTACCTAATCTGTGCTCCACATCAGTCTTGACCCTCTCAGAATATACCAAGAGTTTAAGACTTGTGTTGCATCAGATAAATTTATCCAAAACGTAAGTAATCTTGCTTGGATGTTTATAAGACCACACGTGTCTGTGTATACCGACTCTAATTGTTCTTTATGTCTATTTCATTTGGCTGATTAAGCCCTTAGAGTTATCTATCCTTCAAAATAGGATTCACAAGTTTGGTTTAGGCTCCTCTGCCTCACTAGGTAATAAACCTTCTTTGACCAATGAGTCAAATACAATGATTACAACCCAAAAATAGACGCTAAAAATACAATGAGTCAGGAATAATGTGACGACCCTGGTTTTTAGGCCAGCGTGTCCTGCGATGAACCATAAGGATGATCCGATAACGGATCCAAATGCGGAAGCGAAAACAAAAAACAAAACTCTAAAAAGTCAAAGTGACCTTCCATGAGGTCGTGGAACTCAACAAGAACTGATACGGAAGCAAAAGATCAAAAATATGACAAATAAGCCCTCAGGGGCAAAATAGTTATTTCTGAAAACTATATATTCGGGTGCCACCGAGCACACCGCTAGAAGGACAACGAAAAACTAATCAAGATGGACTCAAGAATCGCATGATTCGGAGTCCGGACGAAGGAGAAATGGCATGACGAAGAAAAACAAGCACTTAAAGCAAAAAGGGTAAACTGGTAATTATCCAGGAAGAACCGGGTGCAACCGAGCACACCGTTAGAAAGACAGCGAAAAATTAGTCAAGTTCAAAAAAAAATTCACTTGAATCGGAGTCCGGACGAAGGAGAAAATCCCAAAAGAAGAATTGACGTCGCGGCGGCCCGACGACGGGCCATGAGGGGCCATGACAGCCCCATGCGCACGCCCATGCGCGGGCCCATGCACGCCGCGCGCGCGCTGGGTGCACCATGGCTGGCAGCAGTAGCCCATAAAGCTGCTATGGGGTTATTTTTTAGAAAAGTCCAGAACAGAGGCTGAATTTGGAGACCTAGATGAACTTTTTGCAAAAACACAAAGAAAAAACCCCCCTCAAAATTGAGTTTTCTACGTGACTCAGGAGAGAATTAAAAAAAAACTCAATGTAGAATGCCCGAAATGCCCCTCTATGAAATCTGGTCATGGAGGTCCAAAAAGCTGCTATGTTGAAAAACTGAGAGCTGAACTTCGTAAGGGATTTCCGATATCAAGACGACATTTTCTGGAAAAACACGGAAAAAAAACCCCCCCTAAAATCATGTTTTCTATTCAACCATGTCGAAAGAAGAAAATAAAACCACCGTGAAAAGTCTATAATGCCCCTAGATCAGAATATGCAAAAAAAGTGCGAAATGAATTCACAAAAGGCTCAAAACACAAACGATAAGGTTTCGCCCAGAAACGACCATACACGCAAACGTAACTTACCTATTTGGACGTGCTACAATGGTCCACGACTTAAAAACACCACCGATACAAAATTCGACCACTCAACGGGCAAAAAGGCAAAAATGAAACTTGGAATGAAAACTCGGAATCCAAAAATACAAAACTGGGTCAAATGACCGTTTGGCCCTTGGCCACACCTCAAACATGATTTATGAGACCCTATGAAAGAATGAAAATGGAATTCCCACACCCAATGCAATCATGGTGAAGCAATAACTTGCGATTTTTCAAGGTTTTCATAACATTTCATGAAGTTAAAAAGTTGCATAGAATACAATATACATGTCATTGGCCTCCGGCCTCATCTCATACATATCAAATACATTGAAAGGAGTGTACTTAAGTACACATTACATACATGGAATCAAATATGCATATTTTGACATATAAGTCTACAAAATGACATTTCATGCTAACATTTGCATGAATTGGAAACTTGAAAGCTACACGACATCCAAGGAATACTAGGCGTCATGAACCAAGTCTTTATACCTAAAATATGCCCCAGTATCGTAGGGGTGAGTAATATAAAACTACTCGTAGGAGATGAGCATGCATCGACCTAGCATTTTACAAATTTATCACCTTAAGGTGAAATATATTAAAGGGGTTCATGTCACCTAACGCCTATATCGAAATGAGACTCGGGGAGCATCCTAAGCTACCTTAGAGTGTTTCTAGCATAAATCACATCATCTATGCCATTTAAACAATATGGAAGCACGTTATACAAAGCAACAAGATATAGGTTCTTAAATGTATTAACTTGCAATCTCGAATACAGAAACAACTAAAGTGATCATGTCACCTAACGTCTATGTTCTAAATAAGTCTAAGGAATCATCCTAGGCCATGCTGAACAATCAAAACGCAATTTACAACTTTAATGCAATCTAACCACATAAAAGCATATTATACAAGGTAACAAAATACAATTTCTTAAAGCTATCAGCTTGAAATCTAAAGCACGAAAACAACAGAAGTGGGTCATGCCACCTAACGTTTAAGTTATAAATGAATCAATAGGATCAATCCTAAGCTTTGTTAGAACGTCAAAACATAATTTTCAATATCGATGCAATTTAACCAACATTGGAACTTCCAATGCAACGCATAAAGCACAATTTCGCAAAGTTAACATCATGTAACTTAAAATGGGACGACAAATAAGAAACAACAAGTTACAACATCATCTAGTTATCAACTTGAAAATGAAATGCGAAATCAAACAAAGTGGATACTCGGACGTCACGCCAGATTAGACCGACAACATAGTAACTTTAGGGTTACTAGCCAATGGGTAACCTCCCTATGTGCGCACTAGACCATATATAGAGGGACTATCCCCCGTACTAGTACCACGTCCTAGCCATAGTCAAACAACGACATCCCCAAGTTTTCAAAATCAACAAGTTGTGCAACAAGGCATATATCAATAGGAATATGCAAGATAATCAACTATCTATTAAGCACAACCAAATTTGGAAACCTATACTATACATGCTCTAATTCCACAACTAATATGATATGATGAATGTCGAATCTTCAGTGTGCGATTCGTTACACGCTATGCATGAAAGATGTTAAACACGAAGTGTGCAAATCATTACACAAGGCAACAATATATTCAATAAGGAAAATATATTCTCATGAATACAAACATAACAACTATGTTATCCAATATTCAAAACATAACCAAATGAATATACAACAAGTCTAAGTCCATAATTTGAATATAGAAACCACCTCTAAAACACAACTAGATCATGGAGCAAATTGATAGAATTTAAATAGATAAACACAATTAAATTCTATAGATTCCGATTTAATTCTAATTAACCTCAATTTAACACATGTTAAAGGACATGGCAAGGTCATCACCTATATCCATTCTAAAACTCAATTAGGTTGTTAGAACAACAAAGTAGAACTTTAATTAAATCATGCTAATTTAAATCCCAAGGTTCTAAAACAACTTCAAATAGTCCCAAATTAATATATACTAGTAATAAAGTCATGGCCAATACAAACATCAAGTTAAAACCTTAATTAAGCTAATGGGACCACAAAATAGATTTTAATTAATTCTTTTAATTAAAATCTCTAGATTTTCAAACTTAACCAAATGCTCTCAATTTAACATATCTTAGAGAACATGCCAAGGACTAATGTAATATCACATTACAAGCTTATTTCATGCAAGTTACACCTATGTAAATTAAACTTTCACTAAAGTTAAATATAAAATAAATGTTGCAATTCTCATGCAATTAATCCCAATTTAATATATGTGAACAACCACACCAAAGCTTAATTTTCTAGCATACCACAATTCAATTCCAAGTTGTATATCACCGTGAGAATTAAATCTTAAACAAGGAAATTAATTAAATGAGAGGTTTCAAAACCTCACCGAATATTCTAAATCAAATCTATGTGAAGTTATATAGCATGTAGATCAAGAATATCAAGTCGGAATTCAAATGGAGTGAATAGTGCACTCGGGGCAAATTAATTTATCAAATTAATTAATAATTACTAATTTTCAAAACACCTCCAATTACTTTCAAATTCAACTATGTTGAAGAGCATGATAAGGCCTAATATAATATACTAACACATATTAATTTCAAGCTAGTTAAGGCCATGTGAATTAATCTTTCACCTAAGATAAATATTAAATAAAATCTTTAATACTTATTCAAATGTTCCAATTTTAATACACGACAATGAGCATATCAAGGGGCAATATAAAATCATGCTATATGTTTAAACCAAGTCATGAGCAAGCGGAAAAATTAGATCACGTACAAGAAAAATAAATAATAAAATCTCTAGATTTTATATTTAATCATGCAAACAAGTAGTATAAGCATCACAAGCATGCTATATAACAAGAATTTAAACCTAGAACATCTCCTATCTCAATTTGAGATGAAAATCCCAAAGGCCCACCAAAATGGAATGGCTCCGAATCTGACGAAACTACTAGGTTTTGTCGGGGACAACGCCGTGAACATAACCCCCATGAAAGCCCCATCAAAATCATAACTTGACCTCAAAACCAAACTCCAGGTCATGCATGAAAAGGGGGGAAGATGAAAAAAGAAATATCTCACCCCCCTTTTATAGAAATATCAAAAAGTGCCCCGAACGGGCCCCGCCGGGTCCGAAAAAGTAAAATTTGAGTAGACGCGCTCAAATGGCAAAAATTTGTGAACGAAACAGATTCAAAATGATAAGATATGAACAACGGAAGGAACAACGTTGTAAACCGAGTCCCGAGCACAAAGTTATGCCCAAAACAAGTTTGGCAAAAATCGGGGCCAGAAACCCTGAAACCGGAAAAGATCGACTAGGAGGAAATTCCAAGAGTACACAACTCGACGAAATGTGAAAATGAATCCCGTACGAGGATCCAGGCTCAAAATAAGACATTTTGCAATAACTTTCATTAATTGCACAATGGCCCCTCCAAAAAGTGAAAACTGCACTTATGGCCCAGAATGAAAATATTTTCCAAAAATATTTTCTTAAAAACCCCTGAAATAAAATATCTTCAAAAGATATTTACAAAAAATACCCCAAGAAAAGAAAATAATTTCAAAGAACTTTGCATCCATGCCCCTATGGACACCGGGAGCAACCAGAGTACTTTCTTGCAAAAGTAAAGATACGTATTTCGTGGAAACCACTCAAGATGAAGGCACGTGAAGTCAAAAACCAACTCCGAGCACGAGAAGTGAGGTTGTGCCAAAAACTGATAAATGGAGATAAGATAGAATAAGGAAAATGACAAAATAGGGAAAAAAACGAAATAGCGCATAGTGTCCAAAAACGAAAAATGCGAAAATGACTCGGTCCTCAAAGGAAGTTGTCAATTCACATGAAAGAGTCTCAGAAACCAATTCCGAGCACTGGAGATGACACTAAGCGACATGAAACAGAGCTCAGAAAGGAAAATTAAACGAAAAAAATGCATTCGTAAAATTTCAGGAAAAAGGAAAGGAAGGCAAATGACCGGGTCATTACAAATAACAAATTTTCTCTTAACATTCAATCTAGAAGATGCAACAATAGTTTCTACATCCTGCAAATCTTAAGAGCTTGTGATTATAGTATATTAACCATCTTTCAATGCACCAGAAGCAATCGCATATCTATTCAATTTTATAAAACCAGTTTTACAAAATAACAATCCAGTTTTTTATAAACCACAAGTGAAACAAGAATTAGATAGCGTCTAACTTCTGTGCATAAAGATAGTTCTCTAATACTAATATCCTCATACTCTATAATTTCAGATGTAATACTCCCACTGACTTAGCTACAACCTTGACATCAGGTCAAGTACAAATATATTCCATGTCATTGAGGCTTCTAGATTCCTGAAATCCTTGCAATGAATTGCAAACATGTTTAGTGGCTCCAGAATCTATCCATCAGGAATTAATAGATACAACCACATAACATGGCTCAATGATTAAATATATATTTTCCTATGCCACGTTATTACTTAGACAGTTCGTCCTTGAGTGTCTTAGTTAGCAGCAAAAGAAACAATTTCCTTCGCCCTCAACATATACTTCCTTATTCCCTTTAACCTTTTGGATACCCATGTTTTGTGCTAGCCTAGTCCTATTATCATCCTTCTTCTTTGCCCTTCCACTTGAGCCTAGAAGAAGGTGGTATAGACTAGGTTAGATTGATAGGAATGCCTATACTTTTTATTATCCTTTCATTTGTTACCAATTCTATAAGAATATCAGTGAGTGTGAACTCAAACTGATTCCTTATTTAGTTTACTCTGAAAGAGCCGAACAAGTTTGGTAACAAGGCAATAATCATGTCAACTTGAAAATTACCACCCAAGTCTGCCCTATTGATCTCCAGCTAATTTTTAAATAATAAACTATCATTTTCCAAAATTCGATCTCATACTGGAGTTCCTTAGGCTATCTTAATGGTATTCAAGTCTGACATAGTACTTTCGCATACTCTCTATCTAATCTCACCAAAACATCTTATTGACATTTAACATGATGCTTGAAGAAAATAAAATAATGTAAATGTTAGTTTTGGAGCGTATTCGAGATAAACTGTAAAATATTGCACCAAGTCATCTTATTTGCCTTATTTCACTTATTAAAAGCATTAATGTTCTCTTGGGTATCTTTAAAGTAAAAAGATTAGGTTTAGGAGTAATAAATACATTTTGTACCACCATGTTGTGAATAAAATATCTAAGTTCATTTTCCAGTCAATATAAATAAGTCCAAATACATTAAATATGTAAACAAGCAGATAAAATGGACTAGACATAATATCTGAATATAAATGCATTCATACAATATGCAAGGTGAATTATTAATACTATCATGTATATTTAAAATTAAAATGATTTTGTTAACCACACAATATAATAAATCTCAAAAAGAATAAGAGATCATTATCATTATTGGTAAACAATCCCTTTTAATTAATGCGGGTCCCTCAACTTCGTAGCATAATAAATCACACAATCAATACGTCAATAACTTATCCTGATGGAGGAGTTCATTATTACTATTGTTGTGATTCATTTGCTATTAGGTGAGCACTTCCATTAAAATAATAATATATAGGTCCCTTAACCACTACATGAAAAATCGGATAACCAATACGCTAATAAATTATTCGGTTGGCGAAATTCATTATTACTATTGGCGGACAAATCTTATCATTTCCATATCTCTTAAGACAATGCCTTATCTATCTATATGAAATGATTCCCGATTAGGTTTAGCCTTTCTAAAATCACCTAGTGTAGACCACTCCGTTGGGGAGCTAACACTATTGATTTTTAGATTAAGTGTATAATGTTATTAAAGCTCTAATGAAAAATAAAACATTAAATTTCTTGTCATTATAATTTAGACTCTTTAAATCATGCATAGGGCCTTATTTTTAAAGATCTAATTACAATGAATATTTAATAATTTTTATTTTCATGAGACAACCATTCTTGTAATATTAAGACTCTTTAAATCATGCGTGGGGCCTTATTTTTAAAGATTTAATTATAATGGTTTTAATAACGAAGGCCATGGGGTAATGTATAAAAATTCCCACTCCCACTCAATTTTTAATCATATATAATTAGGGTTTTAAATTTATTCATTTACATGATATGATGCATAAAAAACGTCTTGATTTTAATTCAATTAAATTTAGAAAATAAATGGACTTTTAAATGATTCACTAATATTTAATTGGAGGCATACTTTAAAAATAATTTACAAAAATAATTTTTCGTTTCCCAATAAGTGCCCTCTAATTAATTAGTAATCAAATCCAATTAATTTTCATAACTTAATTAATATAAATCAAGCCATTTAAATAAATATCACGATCCAATGCATGAATAATAATAATAAACAATTAATTATTCCATGCATCAGATAAATAAATAAATAACAGACAGAAGCAATTTAAATGGCCAATGGATTCAGCTTTTAACATTTAATTGCTCTAAGTATTGTACGGGCGTCCTCCAATGGCTTGTAAACACCTGTAGGAAGCTGGTACACGTCTGGAGAAGCAAAACAGCGCTTGGAATACGCTCGGAGGACCCTGCATGCACTGGCACGCACCTGGAGGAGCTACAACACATCCCCATGTGCTGGCACGCGCTTGGGGAGTGTGCAAAGAGTCCCCACGCGCTTGCGCTAGGGAGGTCAGCAGGCACGTGACACGCGCCTGCACGCGTGCCCACGAGCTCTGACGAGCACCCACGCGCGTGTGGGATGTGGATGTGCGATGCACGCGCCTGATTGGTGCTATAATGATCAGCGCGTGAAGTACATGCGCTCTCTTATTTGCTGGTGCATGAAGCGGTCTAATGGTGCGCCGCACTGGATCTTCTTCAGCCACATGATATAATCTAAGGGTGGCTGGTGCAGACGCATGTAGACTGCGCCGCACCGGATCCCTCACCCACCTTCTCTAGCGATACCCTTGCCGGCGGCAGCATTTCGGTCGCCAGGAAATCGCCGAAATTCCAGAAAATAATTTTAAAAATTTCAGAAATTATAATTAAGCCCATAAAATTCCAGAAAAATTCTAAAAAAATTCCAGAAAATTACTGAAGCCTAATTAAATCCTCTTGGACCTTCTTGAAGCTTCATAGCATCCTTTGATGAAGATTACATGGCTTTAAATAAATTTATAATTTAAAATACAATGGATAAAATTAAATTACATCATTGAACTTTCAAACGGCTAAATCAAAGCTTTAATTACATTCATCCAAGGATAAAATTACATTCAATTGACCTATAAGCTTCATCCATGGCCCAAACTTACATCAACATCATCCAATCACAAATATACATACATCATGATCATATAATAATATATACATATGTATATATTAATTTGGATCCTCGAATGATGATTTTCATAAAATCATGATCTCTAGTAATGAATCAAACCATGCTCTGATACCACTGTTGGGAAACGTGCTAGTTTTAAAAACTTTTTGAGGGATTTTCATTAACAGATCTTGATTCATCACATAGAGACAAGTTTTATGCAAAAATAAAATATGATGTATCATTCAATTAACAGATTGAATACTTACATCAAAAGTCTGAGTAAACCTTTAAATCTTTCATCTAAAGTGAATGTTCTTACTTATTGTACATCCCTTAGCAAAATGCCTTCTCCTTGGATCTTCATCTTCTTGGTAGTTGTTTTGCCTTTAGGAATCACTCATAAGCCTCCATGAATGACCTTGGAAAACTAGGCTTGTGGGAGCCTCTATTAGATGAGAACACTAACCCTAATTTTCTAAAGAGAGAAAATATATTCCTTTTCCCTTCTCATCAAAATCACACCTAAAATATACATAGACCATGTATATTTATAGGCAACATAAAGATAAAGAAAAGGAAACAATAACTTCTTCTCAATCTCTAATTCACATGTCTCAAATCTAATAGGATTCCAATATCAAGTTGGGCTATAAGTGAGAATCCTTTGGGCTTATTATTTTATTAGTTATAATGAATTAATAATTGGCCCGATCTATAGACTCAATTCAATTAATTCATAAATTAATTTCTACTCCACTAAAAGAAATTAATTGAACTCCAATTAAATAATAAATAACCTCTAAGTCAATATTGCACTTTGACCACTCTATGCATAATTAGTTATCGGATAAATAAAGCCATCAATCCGACTACTTAATTAATATATTTATTTTGGTACCATTGATTATTTCTGGCTTAATCACAATAAAACATTTGTTTGACAAAAATAATAATTTAAATAAATAAATATATAATAAATCATTTTGTCTAAAAACACACAAAGGCCTTCGAATTTACTTCGTGATCAACCATAATCAATACAAAATAAATACAAGTAATAATGATGCAAATATTGAAAATATAACCCTCTAACTATTAATTATATAACTATCCAAAGTGTCGGTCTAAGGATCCCGAAGAATCCGCCGAACAAATCAAAGTAATTATTAATTAATAAAAGAGTCTATACTTTTGTCATACTTAAGAGTCAAATGATATGACGGTGATAGGGAGCAATTGCATACGACGGCTCTCACAATATATCTCAACCTAACACGGATCCAGTTCAAGTCTTAATTAATTATGAGTCCATCCATAATTACCGACTATGAACCATTTATGATTATTATTTATATTCATGTATTGATCACCATCACATACATATATAAATATCTCTTGTAATCAAGTGGACACTATCAATTCTATAATGAATTGAAACATAATACATTAAATTCACCAATTGTATAACGCATAAATATTTCAAAAACGTCAGGAACATATGTCACTATAATCCAGATAAAAATTTGCTATGCCAGGGCATATAAATTCCAACAGTATCTTATTTTGAGGTTGAAAGTTGAGGATTTGTAAATATCCCTAATGGAAATCTTGGGTATATTCGAAGTATCCCATTGATCACTGTGACCACTATCAATATGTTGTTCTTCTTGGTTAACTATCACTCTTCCTCCTAGTAGAGCTGACGATGCCAAAGACATGCTACGGTTGAAAAAGCTCATTGAACCTTACCTAAATGACCGTCCATCCGACCAAACCAAAGCGGCATACCTAGCCTAAATGGGATCTAGGTCCAGAAACAGAAATGTAGAAAGGTTAAATGGGCTTAATCACCACCTGCTGGCTCTGATACCATAAGCACCCAGGATTAATAACTAATAATGAACTATGATAGAAACAGAATATTGAAAAGGTTAAATAATCAACGAAATATGGAAACGAAATACAGAAATATGTAAGTTAATAATAAATGAACAACAGAACATGAAAAACTTTGAAGAACTTTGATTGAAATATAGAACTTACAACTTTGACAACGAAATAGGGAAACGAAATACGGAAATATGCAAGTTAATAATAAATGAACAACAGAACATGAAAAACTTTGAAGAACTTTGATTGAAACATGGAACTTACAACTTTGATCTTTGAATACAACACTTTGTTCTGAGCTGAGCTCCTTGGATAAAGTAAAACTAAAGACTTAAAACTTATATATTACAATTTGAACTGAGAACTTTTGAAATGAAACTAAGAACTGAACTTTTTTCTAGCCTGCCTTCAATGTCATGAGGAAATGCTATTTATAGGGCCTCGAAGGAGTTTTGGGAAGCCTTGGATTCCTTGGGGATAAGGATGCAGCCGGAGGCCATGTGCAAAGGCTGAAAGACTGAATTGAGGTGATAGTTGCTGAATGATGCTGGAGGTCATGTGCAAAGCCTGAAAGGCTGAATTGATGTGATGGTTACTGACTTGCCTTGGATTCCTTTTCTGAAACGCTTGATTCGGAAAATTTATTACAGGAAAAACTAGAATTTTCACAAATGGATTTGATTCGGAAAAGTAGAGCATTTAAAGGAAAAAAAAAAAAAAAAGAGGAACTTTTGTAATTTAAAACTATTAGTAGTACATATAAATAATTGTATTGGCATTAACTTTAAAGTAAATAATTCAGAGTTCCAAACACATAAACTATTATCTGTCACACAATTATGTGTATACGTGATGAATTGATTTACCATCTGATTGTTTGAAATATTATATAATATTGAGTTGTTTAAAAAACTTTTGATTTGTAAAATCAATAAAATTTATTCGGCCTTAATTCAATCTGATCTAATATGTAAAATAACAAATTAAATTAGATTCATTTTTCACCAATTCATAAAAATCAAATTAAATTAGATTTAGCACCTAATTCAATTCCATCCATGCTAACCCTAGTCCTAACACCTAACCCAATCCGTGCCAAAATTACAGATAGCTCTCATGTCCAATCCTCACTAATTTTCTTTTGTCTCTTTGTCAGAATTAGAATAATACAACTTTGAAGTGAACACTACTAGTTGACTCTTCAGGCCTAGTGTAACAAGGGTCATTTTGTCCCACATCGGAATCGGATGGGAAAGAGATTGGGTATAAATGGGTGGGTATGCAGCCTTACCTAACAGTTCGAGCTTTTGGGTAAATGGGCAAGCGCCCACCCGTTACAGTTGGTATCAGAGCCAAACCCAGTCCTTGATCCGGTGCCACGCCAAGCGCCCGGCCCGGAAGGCGTCCGGGTGAGTCCACCCGGGTAGGCAGGGTGGCCCAACCGCAATGAGGGCGTTGCGGTTTGGGTGGGGGAGAATGTAACAAGGGTCATTTTGTCCCACATCGGAATCGGATGGGAAAGAGATTGGGTATAAATGGGTGGGTATGCAGCCTTATCTAACAATTCGAGCTTTTGGGTAAATGGGTAAACGCCCACCCGTTACACCTAGTGACATATCTATGTTTACATTCATCATTCTTGATTTCTCTTATGGGCAATTGGGCTTGGGTGGTGTTGCTTACTGAATATAGTTGATTCCATCATTTTAATGGTAATCCCAAACCCGTCAAGTTTAATCTCAACCTCCAAATCTAGATTTTAATGGTCAACATCAACCAAAATATATTAAAGATGTAATGTTAGTGGATTACCTCGAGCGGTTTATTGAAAAACAAAGTAAGAGGCTGGAGTGATGATTGAGGCTAAAAAGATTGCCCTTGGCTCTCTTATCGTGTGGTTGATGGGGACATGAGTAATTTGTCTAGTGGCTAATTTCAAATTGAGTGATGATAGAGAAACCATTCGGTTTATCCCGAATATCCACCTTAATTTCACATGGCCAAAAATTTTAAGCCTCTTTTTAGCGTGAGAATTTACTTTTTTCTTACCGTCAACCTCACAAAATTGTCCTGCTTCTTCAACCTCACAAATCGCAGCACTCAACGGCGACGAGCCTGAGAAGATGATTCCGGTCAAAACTCAGTCTCTTGCAATGGAAGCCCAAACAATCCCTCTCAGGGCTCATCTCCGGCCGTTGAATTTGCTTTTACGCTTTCATTTGATTACTTCTTACATATATGGTTTTTTTATTTTTTATTTTTGTACTGTTTTGTAGATTTGTTGAATTGGGTTTGGGATGAACAGACTCATTTGTGGGTTCTTGGGCTGACTTTGATTCAAATAAAAGAACCCAGAATCATACTCCGTATTTCTTAAGGTTGAGCTGCGAAGACCCTGTAATTTATGTTTTTGGTTTGTGTAGTTCCTAATTTAGATTGTAAGTTGTTGTTGGTAATCATTTGGAATTTTAGATCTACTCGTTGATTCCTGCTTCTTCAACCTCACAAATCGCAGACGAGCCTGAGAGGATGTTTTCAGTCAAAACGCAGTCTCTTGCAATGGAAGCCCAAACAATCCCTCTCGGGGCTCATCGCCGGCCGTTGATTTTTTCGTTGGAATATACTGATAAAAGGAATCGAATCTTAGTTCGCAATCTGATAAAAGGAAAATTATGGAAAAAAAAAAACTTTTGGGAAAAGTTTACAATGGAATAATAAACTGATTAAAGGAATTGATTTGAAGTCGGTCAATATGGCGTTTCTCTTGGTTACTTGATGATGCAAAGCCTTGAAATCTATAATTAAGAATTTTCATCAGATCTCCTCTCTCTCTATTTATATAATTATATATTTGTTGTGTTTGTTCCATACGAGGTAAGAATTATGAATCAGGTGAGGTGAGAGAAGATGAACAAGGTTTAAAGAATTATACAAATGGATCACTAAAAATAATTTTTTTAAAAAAAAAATTAGAAGAAAAAATCCTAGTAAAGATAAATAGTGAAATCTTTTTGGATGTTCAAAATTTTTAATTTTTTAATAAATATTTCTCAATATTTATAAAAAAATTAAAAAAAATTCTAACAAGCTCATGTGAATGTGTGCAATCCATCATTATAAAACATTTATCAAATTTCTTGGATCATTTAACTAAAATACATTGGATTAAAAGCATCCACATAAAATTGCTTGAGTGCATCAAATATATATTTCTTTTCTAAGTAAGGCGGCTTTTGCTCTAATGAGTAGACAACAATTCCCTTTTACAGTTTATCATAGGAGCTTTCAAACTAATCTCGATAGCCTTTCCCTTAGCAAAAATTTCCACCAAATTGTAAAAATTTTAAACACAAATATGATTCATGATCGATCTAAATGCATAAATTTGATAGAAGAAAACATACCAGATATGAAAATTCAATTTGAAGAGAATTACAGTGAAAACGGTCCTTAAATATCCAAACAAGAGATGACCTTCAACCCTCTAATCTTCTTTCTGCGATATAGGATGATGGACTCCAGACTTCTACGCATATATATAGACGAGGGTTGGGACCGTTCCATTAAATGTTAAGAGATGTGTTGGTTCCATCGACCAACACTACTTTTCATATGTGACTATCCATTCAAATTATATGGTGTAAATCATATAATTTACACCATATGATCATTTTGATCTTGAAATGACCAGAATTAATTATTGTTAGACTAAGTGGGAGAATATAAGCAAAATTAATAGTCTAACATTAATTAATGATTTACACCATATTTTTTCTTAAATGTCCATATATTTATAAGAAGCACCTCTATCATTCAATTGGGAGTCCCTTCGAGTCTACTAATTGGGGATCAATGGCGTCATTATATCATTAGTGATATAAGACACTAATGGTCACTCATATTAACAAACTTAACTCCAAATAATACAAGACCACTCGCAATACTACGAATCCTTATAGGATAGGGTTATGTTAAGGGTGTCAAACCTTAAGAACCATGTTGGTACTGTTAAGTATAAAATTAATCCTTATTTGATTCAAGGAGAAAAAATTGAGTTGTTTATCTGCTTCTAAATTACAATAAATTTGAAACTAAACTATATTAATGAGAATAAGTAACAAGATAATGGGGACTTAGGGGATTGACTTCACCACTAACCTCATAACATGGTCAATTGTCTCAACTATGGATAATTCACACATGCATATTCGGGAATCAAGTGGCTGCAAGGGCACTTCAATTCTGTTAAGAAGGTATATATGAATAAACACTAAGTCATAACTCATTTTCGATTGTCAGGAATTATCTACCTAACTACTCTAATTTACCATGTAGTATAACTCATCTTCTCTAGGCATGAATTATCAAAACATTCATTCATATAATCGTTTAAGCACCATTGCATGATAACCACTTCTACCATTAAGAGAAGCCCTTAGCCGCCAATCTCTCACAATAGAAGAGGTTGGAATTTAATTAAAACAAGATTAATTCTAAGACAATAGATTAATTTCAATAAAATTGATTATAATAATTAAAATCCAATTGCTCAGTACAACCGAGTCAATTGCTCACAAACTTGCAATCAATATACATAGAAAAATTTCCAAATTTAATAATAATCAAACCATGATACTTAGTTTAGGGTTACGTCAATGCCCTAAGGAACGATTTAGCTACTCATGGAGAATGAGGATATCATTATTGTTGCAGAAATCTTCTCCATAGATCGCCAATTGGAATCTTCAATCTTAAAAACCCTAAAAGCTACCAAGAGGTAGAAGAACTAAGAGGAGGAAGAAGAAGAAGCTTTAATGTGCCTTCTTATCCTCTTTTATAGTAGAGAACAAGTTATAATCCCCCTTGGATGGGCTTCAAAGCTTTTAGGGACAATTGGGCCCATAAAGAAACAAAGAAGAGAGATTTTACAACATTCTCGAAACTTTTGGAAACTTCTAGGAGTCTTGTGCTAGAGCACTGACCTTCAGTGCTCGATCTCTAGGTCCTGGTGCTCGAGCTCTAGCTTATGGTCCTTGAGCACTAAGCTTTGTGCTTGAGCTTTAGCTTCGGGAGTTTCCGAAGAGTATTTTTATTCACACTTTTTTTTTTTTCCTTAACTTCCTTTGATCGATGCTTGAGCACTAGGCAATGCTTGAGCACACAGAGGTTGTGCTCGAGATCTGAGGCCTGAATTTCTGTAAATCTACCTGGTTAAGTCCTGAACTAGATGGAAGGCTGCAAACATCTTCGTAAGGATTAGGAACACCATTCCAAGAATTAAATCCATGGAATTGTCCACATCTTCGGGTAAAGACCTACAAATTACAAATAAACAGAAACAAACATTAGAACCGAAATAAAAGCATCACTAAAGTATTAACATATACACTTTAAGGGCTCGAATATGAAATATTAAGTTCTTATTAGAGAGGGAGCCAAGGGGCGGGGGGAATCCCCCTCCGCCATTTTCTTTCTCTTTTCTTTTCTTCTTTCTTCTTTTTATTTCCCTTTTCTTTTCTTTTGCATCCAAGCTTCAAGTATTGGTATCATCTAGCTCTGTTGAGATTCGTGACTCGACAGAGACACCAAGGGAATCAAAACCCTTGTCTTTGTTTTCAATTCGGGGCATTTTTAGATTTTTGGGTTGATTTCAAAGTTAGATTCGGAGCCGGCAATAGGTTGGTTTAATGTTCTCCTCATCATCCTTGTTGACTCTTCAAAAATTGTAGCTCGATTAGAGCACTTTCACTTTTGGAGTTGTTTAGATTTTCTTCTCAATGAGGTAGGGGGTGTGTTGTGTATGTTAAGCTTTAATTCATTTAAGTTTTGTGAGTTTTGTGATACCCTTCGATTCTAGAGCCACGGGTGATCAAGTCCGAGTACAAATCTGAGGGATACCAAATAATTAATATATAAATAAGCATATAATACTAAAATGAAATAAGAATAAAATAATAAGCTGAAAAGAATTCTAAATTAAAAATCTTCAAAACATAATTGAAATCCAATAATCCAAAACCTCCATTAATTAACAACTAAGGAATCCATCTAGTGGACCCCTAATCATATCCCAAATTGAAATGAAAATAACTGAAACAAAATATAAAGCTAAACATGGAGAGTAGTCCTACGTAGTCGGAGGAATGAGTGCTTGTATCTGCTCTGCATGACCAAGCTCTAACCTAGGAACTGACGAACACCTGAAAAATAAAATAGTGGGTCAGGCCCACATGCAAGTCCTATCCTACTACGATCCATACAGAAACCCGATATGCATATACATTATAAATAGCTCAACAATAACTAGAATAGTTCATATATGTATAAATACACACTATACGATACTCACTAGCCCAATAGGTCTGTCTCAGCCTGAGTAGAGATACCATGCAAATCGCACGTAACGTGGTCATGTGTACCTAGACCTACCAAGGAACAACACTTATGTCTAGTTTTCCATCCTAGGCGATATACGCACCCTAACCATGGTCCTAAGACTCAAGCTCATACCATGGTACTATAACTATAAATATATAAAGTTCGTATACTCCTAATACAAAATATCATCCATCTGGTATAGTGGCTTGATATACGTATAACAATCTATCCAGAAACCAAAGTAAGTCATTCAATTGTATTATTGACATGACATAAACATGAGTAGGACTTAATCTTTATGGTTAATCCATACCTTAATCCAGATTAGGTAGGACTTAGTATTTGAACTAATCCATCCCTAGTATGCTACCGTTCCATACCGGAGCATACAATCCTCCAATTAGCATAACTGATAAAATAGTACTAGGTATTCATCAACCATTCTCCAAAATATGCGTCAATATAAATTAATACATGTACAATGATATTAGGCATTCATTATAGAACCTAAAAATCATGTTCCAACTACTTAAATTGCTAAAATAAATCAAAGCATTTAAATCCTCCAAATAGTCCATAAATTGGTACAGTTAAAAGCAAGTCAATACCATTATTGTAATGACCCGGTCTTTTTCCTCCTTTTCCTTTTTCGGCGATTTTCTTTTTTTGTCTTTTCCCTATTTTGTCTTTTTCCCGTTCATTATTTTTTTTCCTTGCATAACCTCACTTCTTGTGCACGGATTTGATTCCGGTTTTGCATGTATCCATGATATTTAAATTCGATGATATCTATATTTTCACTTTTGTATAAAAACATATTGGATGTTTACTTTTCTTGTAAAGTGCATGAAAGTATGACTTTTTGGTAATTAACCTAAACTTGAGAGGTTTTAGTGTAATTATGAAAAGTAATTATTTTTTGTCTTAGGGACCATTTTGTAATTTAATTTGGAAGATATTTTCTAAAAGGACTTGTTTTCAATTTTTGAAAAGTGTGACAAGTGTCACACTCTCATTGGTCCACTTGTTGACATTTGTGTGGAAACACTTTGATACTTTGGATGATGACATGTGGAGGGTGGAGATTCACCCACTTATTGGCCTAGGATTGGTGCACTTGTTGGCATGGATGGTTGACAAGTGTAGGTTCAATATTGAGTCTTGGAAGTTTACAAAGGATGGTGACAAGTGTAGGTTTGAGATTAAGCCTAAGAATGAACAACAGATTCATGACAAGTGTAGGTTTACCATTTAGTCTTGCATTGAGTGTGTGTAAGAGGTAGTGTAAGAGCACATAGTGAGTGGAGGATTTCTAGCCCTTCCACTCACCATTTTACACTTTATCATTTTCATTTTTACTTGTCTTCAAGAACCCTAATCTAGCCACCATTGGAGAAAAGCTTGCTTAATAGCTTTAACTTCATTTTTGGCTTCCTTCCATTCACCCTAGACTTAAAACCTTGGAACACAAAAGTTTTCTCTCACTCTCCTCTTCATTAACCCTAAACTTGTTTTCCATTTTGAGCTTGGTTACTTGGATTATAGAGATTCAATTCTCTATTGAGGTAGGGGTGATAGTATGTTTATATTATAAGTATTTTATAATCTTTTGGGGTTTAATATATATTGTGTACATGCTTTTAGAATTGTAGTATTGCATACTATAGGAAATCCTTATGATTGACTTAGGATTTCATTGATCAAGCATGTATGTTGTGTATATATCTTGAGTAGGATTGTTGAAGTCGTATAAAATTCTTAATGATTTGAGTTACTATGCTATTGTGATGTTAATCCTACATTCTAGTAGATTACTATTGATAATCATGATTGTTATGAAGCTATTTTTGCTAAAATGCTAACTTTTAGTATATATGGCTTATTGTTCAAGCATGCTTAAATTGATAAGTTAATGATATTGTTTTGTGCATTATATCATGTTAAGAACTTGTCATCTACCATGCTATTCTAGACTTGGAACCCTAAGACATGGTTTATGTGGTTTCGAAGTTCTTGTGCTTGTTAGGTGGTTGATATGCCTTATTATTTATAAATATATAAGTTTTGAATTTGATATATATTTTGGATTCTCTTGACACATGATTACTAGTAACATGGCTAGAGTTTGGTGCTAGTGTGGGAGGTATGAGTTCTCCCCAATTGAGATAGTGCGCACTTAGGGTGGTCTTCCCTGCGGGTTAATGCCCGGAATAAACGTTGAAGTCTCGGCAGAATTCCGAGCTTAGGTGTCCAAGGATTCCACTTTTTGATTTCGCATTCATTTCCAAGTTAAGAATCAATGTTATTTGTAACTTGTAAATTTTGTTATATGTGATTTGATGTTGTTAAGTACATCCATTTTGATATTGTGTTGCTAAGAAACATTTATGTTAGCTTAAGATGATCCCTTAGAACACCTAGAACATAGACGTTAAGTGGAATGCTCCCTTGTATTCGTCTATATTGATCTTGCAATGATATTGAAACTTTAGGGTATACGCATATGCTTCTTCCTACGAGTAACTTGATTACTCACCCTAGTGGTTTGGGTTATTTTACATGTAAGAGACAATATTCTTGGATGCTCATCATCCTTAGGGGTTCATGAGCAATTTGAAACATTTTTTTGTATATGGACATGCACTTGTTTAGCATGCTTTATCTTTTGGATATTATCTTTTGTATACCATGGATGTATGGTATTATGTAAGCTAAGATGGCTTCTTTGACATGTAATGTGTATCCAAGCATACTTTTGAAGCTTACTTTGTATGTATGACATGAGGCCAAGGCCATTAACTTTAAAGATTACAAGTATGTTTTCCTTAAAATTTAAGTGTTGCCATTATAGGTTAATTGTGAGAATTTGAGGTTGGGTATGCCAAAACTTGTAAATGTATTGTAATGAGGCCATAGGCCATTGTAGCACATCTATGTTATCATATTACATACACTTGCATGCTCACTTTGGCAAACAATACCCTTCTTGATGAAACAAAAACTTAAGGTTACATTTTTTTGAGTTTTTACCCTATTCTTTTCCAGGGGCATTTCGAGTTTCTCAAAATGCGTTTTTTTTTATTTTTATTTTCGCCCACGTTGCTAAGTAGAAAACTCGATTTCGGGGGGGGGGGGGGGGGGGGTTTCTTCTTTGTGTTTTTCCCGAAAATATCATCTTGACCGATCCGAAAATCCTTGCTACCAGGTTTTGCAGATTTTTAGTACAAATGTACTTGGTACTATTCATTGACTTTTTTTTAAAAATCGTCTCGACCGATCGGAAACTTCTAGGGGTCTTGTGGGTGTATTTTAAGATTGCATTTTCAATTTAGGCAATTTAAAAACCTCCCGAATCCCTATTTCCTTTCCTTGGGCAGTAGCTCGAAGTAATTTTTACCCCTTTGACCTGATTTTCTTGGGGGCATTCTAGGTTTTACAATGCATTTTTTTTTTTCCGTCCATGCTTCGGGGTAGGAAACTTGATTTTTGGGGGAGTTTCTTCTTTTAGTTTTTCCAAAAAAGTCTGTTTAGATGCCCGTTTTTACTCTCAGTTGCAGCAATAGTGGGTTGTCCTCGTCGGGCCGCCACGACATCATTTTTGTTTTTGACCTTTCTCCTTCGTTCGGACTCCGAATAATGCAATTCTTGAGTCCTTCATAATTAGTTTTTCATTGTCTTCCCAACGGTGTGCTCGATAGCACCTGAATCCACTTTCTTACAAAATGACCATTTTGCCCCTAGGTTCCTTTTTGTCCGTTTTGAAACGACACTTCCGCATTTGTTTTCCTTTGGGTTCCGTGACCTCAGTGAGGGTCACATTGGTGTCTTAGCGCATTATATCTCTAGAGACCGTTGTTTCACCTTTCCCTTCCGCATTTCGGATCCGTTATCGGGTCATCTTTTGGTCATCACTAACGCACCGGGTTTACAAAACTTGGGCAGTCACAAGTGGTATCAGAGCTCCTAGGTTTGAATACATTAGAACGACGGGTTTTGGGTGCATATCATGCTTTTGTTGATTTACTTTGATGTGTTCACATGCTTTTGATTACACGTTTTGACTTTATAACATGTTTATGTGTTTCGTTATAACATGTTTGGTAGTATGACATGTCTTTAGGCTTATATGCTTATATGTTTAAAAGTATCTTTGTTTGATATGTATGCTTTATTGCTTAAAGTGCTTAACTGTTTACATAGCTTTCCTTGATTGCTTTAGCATGACTATATGTTGCATACCTTGTCTTGCTTTGTGTTTTGTGCATTCATAGGGTGAGTTGCACTCGATCATAATAACTTGTGTTATTGTTGACCTCTTTCCTTATGTACTTTTAGCATCATGGTTGTCACACGTGGAGAGTCTTCACGTCAGGGCATTGAGGAGCAGGTGGTTGACACCGAGTTCACGAGGGGTTCGGGGAGGCCCATGATTCTAGTTCGTGGTGCGGATGCTGATCCACCGCGGGCACCGACTTACGAGGAGCGGGTTGCTCAGGGAATCAATCAGGGGATTGCTGAATCCCTACAGGAGTTGATACGCAGGCAGGTGGCAGGGATACAGATTCTGGCACCAGCACCGGCACCAGTAGTCAATGAGGCACTAGAGTGCTTTATGCGACTACAGAGGGTCAAGATTGATCCATTTGCGGGGAGTTCAGATCCGCTTGTCTCAGAAGCTTGGTTGGATCTTATGGTTCACAAGTTAGATAGTATGGCAGTACCCATGGACAGGTTGAGGATTTCCTTGACTGCTTCTTTGTTCATGGGGGATGCAGATATTTGGTGGAGGTCTTTGACTAATGTTCACAATATTGAGTTGATGACTTGGAACGAGTTCAGGGGTTTGTTCTTCGAGCACTTCTTTCCTAGGGCTATGAGGCGAGAGATGAGAACACAGTTTGCAGGTCTTTATCAGGGCACCATGAGTGTCATTGAGTATGAGACACGATTTACTTCTCTTTCTCGTTGTGCCGAGGATATGGTAGCAACAGATGAGGCCAGGGCAATGAAGTTTTAGGATGGGTTACATCTTGACATTAGGCCATGGGTCTCAATTCTTGATTTGTGGACTTACAGAGAAGTGGTCCAGAGGGCTATGCTAGCTGAGGCAGAGGAACGGGATCAGTTACGGATCAGGGGTTCACATAAGCAGCCTTACGGAGATAATCCATCATCTTCCGGGAGTCATTGGAAGAAGGCTAGGGTAGGGAACAATACTCACTCACAGGGGGCATCGCAGCAGAATCGTTCAGCATCCACAGTTCCTGTATCTTCGGGATCAGCCCAGGGAGTGGTTTGTTACCATTGTCAGCAGCTGGGGCACATCAAGCCTCGTTGCCCACAGCTTCGGGCATAGGCCAATCAGACTTCAGTTTCTACAAAGATAGGGCATGGAGCTTGCTTCTATTGCAAGCGGCCAGGTCATCTCAGGAAGGATTGTCCAAAGTTGTTGAATAGGTCACGTAGTGGCACAGATTCACAGATAGTAACAGCACAGTCTGCAGTGGTTCAGTCTGGTTTCAGAGTTCCTCAGGCACCACAGCCAGTGATGCTAGTTGGCACTTATCCAGCTAGGGGTGCTACACTTATTGCTTCTACACATCAGTCATGCTATCAGGGCAGTTCATAACAGGGCTCAAGGACTCATGGACGAGCCTACGCTCTTCCACAGGCGGATGCTCCCACAGGCACCTCTTTAGTTCGAGGTATCTTTCCAGTTTTCAGTTCTTGGGCACGGCATCACATTCTTTCATTTCTGCATCATTTGCACATTCATTAGGTCTGGAGGTCACACTTAGGGATAGTCTTCTCTGTGTTGACATGCCAGTTGGGGGTCCAGTGTCTTTGGATCGTGTTTGTCGGGGTTATGCTATTGAGATAGCTGGGCAGACCTTAGAGTTCGATTTCGTTGTTCTAGACATGACGGGCTTTGACGTCATTCTCGGGATGGATTGGTTGCCAGTCTTTCAGGCTACGATTGATTGCTTCCATGGGAGGGTGTCCGTTTGCACTCCTAAGGGAGATTGTTTCCATTTTGTGGGAGATCAGAGTGATTCCCACCCGGCGATGGTTGGTGACTAGAGTCGCCACAGATCCTACTTGGCTAGTTTGCTAGTTGACGAGGATAGTAGTTTAGGCTGTGTTCTTCTGGCAGTTGTTGAAGAGTTTGTTAATGTCTTTCCAGAGGAACTGACAGAGTTACCTCATTTAAGGGAAGTTGTTTTTGCTATTGATGTCATTCCCAGTATAGCACCCATCTCCATGGCACCGTACCATATGGCACCAGTAGAGCTTAATGAACTAAAAGGTCAGTTAGATGATTTGAAAGTTAAAGGCTTTATTCGTCCTAGTGCTTCACCATGGGGAGCACCGGTTCTTTTTGCGAAGAAGAAGGACGGGTCTTTGAGACTTTGCATCGATTATCGCAAGTTGAATCACGCTACGATCAAGAACATATATCCTTTGCCTAGGATTGATGACTTATTTGATTAATTGAAGGGAGCAACATGCTTTTCAAAGATTAATTTAAGGTTGGGATACTATCAGTTAAGGGTTAAAGATGAGGATATATCCAAGACCGCTTTTCGCACACAGTATAGCCATTATGAGTTTCTGGTGATGCCATTTGGTTTGACCAATGCTCCAGCAGCTTTTATGGATTTGATGAATCATGTATTCAGTGACTATCTTGACAAATTTGTGGTGGTGTTCATTGATGACATTCTCGTGTACTCAGTTTCGAGGGAAGAGCATGAGTATCACTTGAGAGTAGTTTTGCAGATCCTTAGGGATAACCGATTCTATACCAAGTTCGAGAAATGCAAATTTTGGCTACCAGAGGTGAAGTTCCTTGGATATGTTGTGTCAGGGGGCGGTGTTGCAGTGGATCCATCAAAGATTGAGTTTGTGATGGATTGGGAGTGTCCGAAGACAGTGTTTGAGGTTCGGAGCTTTCTTGGCCTAGCTGGCTATTACAGGAGGTTTGTTCGGGATTTCTCTCGTTTAGCGGCACCTATGACTTGACTTACTCGCAAGGGAGTCAAGTTCATATGGAATAAGGCTTGTGATTTTGCTTTTCAGGAGTTGAAGTTCAGATTGACATCAACTCCAGTTTTGATCATACCTAAACGTGGTTTGGGTTACGTGGTTTATTGTGATGCTTCGCGAGAAGGATTGGGTTGTGTCTTGATGCAGATAGAACGGGTAGTTGCTTATGGGTCTTGATAGTTGAAGACTCATGAGTTAAACTATCCGACACATGACTTGGATTTGGCAGCAGTTATCTTTGCCCTGAAAGGGTGGAGACATTATTTGTATGGGGAGAAGTTAGAAGTTTTCTCCGATCACAAGAGTCTTAAGTATCTCTTCCCTTAGAAATATTTGAACTTGAGATAGTACAGATGGGTTGAGTTTATGGAGGACTATGACTTTGAGTTACAGTATCATCCAGGAAAGTCCAATGTGGTGGCCGATGCATTGAGTAGGAAGTTACGGGGTACTCTTGCTAGCATTTCCATTCACAGATGGAAGATGCTAGAAGAGCTTGCAGATCTTGGTTTGCAGTTGTATGAGGATGTTTCACCAGCTATTTTGTTTAGCCTTGTGGCTTAACCGGCTCTTGTTAGTAGAGTTATTGAGGCACAGCAGGAGGATGGGGAGATGAAGTCCATCCATGATCGAATTTCAGGTGGCGAGAATGTAGAGGGTTGGACCTTGCATTTAGACAGTGGTCTCAGGTACAGGGGGAAGATGGTTGTTTCTCTGTCTTGTCGTGACGTTGTTCTTTGGGATTTTTACCATTCTCGACTCGCAGTTCATCCTAGTGGTATAAAGATGTATCACAATTTGCGGAGACAGTTTTGGTGGAAAGGCATGAAACGGGATGTTTCTCAGTTCGTGGCTAAATGCCTTACTTGTTAGCAAGTGAAGGCAGAGCATTAGAGACCGACAGGGTTGTTACAACACTACCAGTGGAAGAATGAAGTGGGAGCACATCACTATGGATTTCGTAATGGGACTTTCGAGATCCAAGGCAAGGAATGATGCCGTTTGGGTCATTGTTGACAGATTGACTAAGACGGCTTACTTTTTGCCTATGGCAGTGACAGATGACGCTTAGTGGACTGTATGTGGGGCAGATTGTCAGGCTTCACGGTTCCGGTATCCATTATTTTGGATATGGATCCCAGGTTCACGTCCCACTTTTGGCAGAGTTTTTAGAAGGCTTTTGACATAAGGCTTCATTTCAGCATGGCATTCCATCCTCAGACTGATGGTCAGTCAAAGCGTACCATTCAGATATTGGAGGATATGCTACAGGCTTGCATCTTGGATTTTGGGGGTAGTTGGGAAGACTACTTACCCTTGGTTAAGTTTGCCTATAACAATAGTTACCAGACTAGTATTGGCATGGCACCTTTCGAGGCATTGTATGGCAGACCTTGCAGATCTCCAGTTTGTTGGACCGAGGTAGGTGATACAGTCGCCTTAGGTCCCGATATTGTCTTTGAGACTACAGAGAAGATTAAGTTGATTCGACAGCGGTTGGCTACAGCTCAGAGCAAGCAGAAGAGTTATGCTGATAAGAGGAGGAGATCCTTGTCTTTTGAGGTAGGGGACTAGGTCTTCCTCAAGATTTCTCCACGGAAGGGACTTCTAAGATTTCGGCAGACGGGTAAGTTGTCTCCTAGGTTCATTGGACCATTTCAGATTTTGGAGCGCGTCAGTGAAGTTGCTTATCGTTTGGCATTGCCGCCAGACCTAGATAGGGTTTACGACGTCCTTCATGTATCTATGTTGAGGAAGTACGAGCTGGATCCATCGCATGTTTTACGGTGGACAGATGTTATTGTTGATGAGGACGTGAACTACGAGGAAGGTCCGATCTAGATTCTTAATTCACGGGAGCAGGTTTTACGGACTAAGACAATTCCATTGGTTAAAGACTTGTGGAGACATCACGGTGTTCAGGAGGCTACCTGGGAGCTCGAACAGGAGGTTCGCTCTCGGTATCCACATTTGTTCTCTCTTTCAGGTACGACTCGATTTCGGGGACGAAATCCTTTTAAGGAGGGTAGGTTGTAATGACCCGGTCTTTTTCCTCCTTTTCCTTTTTCGGCAATTTTCATTTTTCGTATTTTCCCTATTTCGTCTTTTTCCCGTTTATCATTTTTTTTCCTTGCATAACCCCATTTCTTGTGCACGGATTTGATTCCAGTTTTGCATGCTTCCATGATATTTAAATTCTATGATATCTGCATTTTCACTTTTGTATAAAAACATATTGGATGTTTACTTTTCTTGTAAAGTGCATGAAAGTATGACTTTTTGGTAATTAACCTAAACTTGAGGGGTTTTAGTGTAATTATGAAAAGTAATTATTTTTCGTCTTAGGGACCGTTTTATAATTTAATTTGGAAGATATTTTCAAAAAGGACTAGTTTGTAATTTTCAGAAAGTGTGACAAGTGTCACACTCTCATTGGTCCACTTGTTGACATTTTTGTGGAAACACTTTGATGCCTTGGATGATGACATGTGGAGGGTGGAGAATTACTCACTTATTGGCCTAGGATTGGTGCACTTGTTGGCATAGATAGTTGACAAGTGTAGGTTCAATATTGAGTCTTGGAAGTTTACAAACGATGGTGACAAGTGTAGGCTTGAGATTAAGACTAGGAATGAACCATAGATTCATGACAAGTGTAGGTTCACCATTTAGTCTTGTATTAAGTGTGTGTGAGAGGTAGTGTAAGAGCACATAGTGAGTGGAGGATTTCTAGCCCCTCCACTCACCATTTTACACTTTATCATTTTCATTTTCACTTGTCTTCAAGAACCCTAACCTAGCCACCATTGGAGAAAAGCTTGCTTAATAGCTTTGACTTCATTTTTGGCTTCCTTCCATTCACCCTAGACTTAAAACCTTGGAACACAAAAGTTTCCACCCACTCTCCTCTTCATTAACCCTAAACTTGTTTTCTATTTTGAGCTTGGTTACTTGGATTATAGAGATTCAATTCTCTATTGAGGTAGGGGTGGTAGTATGTTTATATTCTAAGTGTTTTATAATCCTTTGAGGTTTTATTATATATTGTGTATATGCTTTTAGAATTGTAGTATTGCATACTATAAGAAATCTTTATGATTAACTTAGGATTTCATTGATCAAGCATGTATGTTGTGTATATATCGTGAGTAGGATTGTTTAAGTTGTATAGAATTCTTAATGATTTGAGTTACTATGCTATTGTGATGTTAATCCTACATTCTAGTAGATTACTATTGATAATCATGATTGTTATAGAAGCTATATTTGCTAAAATGCTAACATTTAGTATATATGGTTTATTGTTGAGGTATGCTTAAATTGATAAGTTAATGATATTGTTTTTTTGCATTATATCATGTTAAGAACTTGTCATCTATCATGCCATTCAAGACTTGGAACCCTAAGACATGGTTTGTGTGGTTTCGAAGTTCTTGTGCTTGTAAGGTGGTTGATAGGCCTTATTATTTATATATATATAAGTTTTGAATTTGATATATATTTTAGATTCTCTTGGGACATGGTTACTAGTAACATGGCTAGAGTTTGGCTCTAGTGCAGGAGGTATGAGTTCTCCCTAATTGAGATAGTGCGCACTTAGGATGGTCTTCCCTGCGGGTTAATGCCCGAAATAACCGTTGAGGTCTCAGCTGAATTCTGAGCTTAGGTGTCCAAGGATTCCACTTTTTGATTTTGCATTCATTTCCAAGTTGACAATCAATGTTATTTGTAACTTGTAAATTTTGTAATATGTGATTTGATGTTGTTAAGTACATCCATTTTGATATTGTGTTGCTAAGAAATATTTAAGTTAGCTTAAGATGATCTCTTAGAACACCTTGAACATAGACGTTAAGTGGAATTCTCCCTTGTATTCGTCTATATTGATCTTGCAATGATATTGAAACTTTAGGGTATACGCATATGCTTCTTCCTACGAGTAACTTGATTACTCACCTTATTGGTTTGGGTTATTTTATAGGTAAAGAGACAATGTTCTTGGATGCTCATCATCCTTAGGGGTTCATGAGTAATTTGAAACATTTTTTGTATTTGGACATGCACGTATGTATGACATAAGGCCAAGGGCCATTAACTTTAAAGATTACAAGTATGTTTTCCTTAAAATTTAAGTGTTGCTATTGTAGGTTAATTGTGAGAATTTGAGGTTGAGTATGCCAAAACTTGTAAATGTATTGTAATGAGGCCATAGGCCATTGTAGCACATCTATGTTATCACATTACATACACTTGCATGCTCACTTTGGCAAACAATACCCTTCTTGATGAAACAAAAACTTAAGGTTACATTTTTTTGAGTTTTTACCCTATTCTGTTCCAGGGGCATTTCGAGTTTCTCAAAATGTATTTTTTTTTTAATTTTCGCCCGCGTTGCTGAGTAAAAAACTCGATTTCGGGGGGGGGGGGGGGGGGGGGGCGTTCTTCTTTGTGTTTTTCCCGAAAATGTCATCTTGGCCCTCAAAAATCCATATTTTTCCAGAAAATCCTTGCTGCCAGGTTTTGCAAATTTTTAGTGCAAATGTATTTGGTACTACTCATCGACTTTTTTTTGAAAATCGTCTCGACCGATTCGAAACTTCTGGGGGTCTTGTGGGTGTATTTTAAGATTGCATTTTCAATTTAGGCAATTTAAAAACCTTCTGAAGCCCTATTTCCTTTCCTTGGGCAGTAGCTCGGAGTAATTTTTACCCCTTTGACCTGATTTTTTTTTTTTTTTTTCCGTTTGCGTGTCGGGGTAGGAAACTTGATTTTTGGGGGGGTTTCTTCTTTGAGTTTTTCCAAAAAAGTCCGTTTAGATGACCGTTTTTACTCTCAGTTGCAGCAGGAGTGGGCTGTCCTCGTTGGGCCGCCACGACATCATTTTTTTTTTTTGACCTTTCTCCTTCGTCCGGACTCTGAATAATGCAATTCTTGAGTCCACCATGATTAGTTTTTCATTGGTTTCCCAGCGGTGTGCTCGATAGCACTTGAATCCACTTTTTTGCAAAATGACCAATTTGCCCCTTGGTTCCTTTTTGTCCGTTTTGAAACGACACTCCCGCATTTGTTTCCCTTTGGGTTCTGTGACCTCATTGAGGGTCACATTGGTGTCTTAGAGGTGCATTGTATCTCTAGAGACCGTTGTTTCACCTTTCGCTTCCGCATTTCTAATCCGTTATCGGGTCATCTTTTGGTCATCACTGACGCACCGGGTTTACAAAACTTGGGCGGTCACAAGTATTCCAAACCAAGCATAGTTAATTGCAAGTGATTCACTACACTTATAACTCTGTTTAAATATGACTAAACATTGTTAAATTATATATGAAAGAATCTCCAAGTTCCAGCAATTAACTTAAGTATCCAAAATAGTGTGCAACCTACAGGTTTTTCTTTAAATTCATCTTGCCCCATTCTTTAGTCCAGTTATGAATTAATGTTTCCTCATGATTTTACAGGTCTATGGAATTCACATACATCATTTAAAGAAGTTTAAACGAAGTAGAAATACCTTGTACAGTCCAAACGCAGCCTAAAACCCAATTAATACGCAATTTTGCGAGAGTAAGCTCTCACAAATTGAGAGCCTGCTCCATTAACATGGGAGCCTGCTCCCTAACAATGGGAGCCTGCTCTAAGGAGTTAGGAGCCCGCTCCACACTCCTTGGAGCCGGCTCCGTTAATGTGGGAGATGGCTCCCTCCTTTTGGGAGCCTGCTCTCTCACTCCCTAAAACCGTTCTGTGTTTCTACTTTATATTCCTCGCCTCCGGCAATTCCCAGGGCCTCTGTAATATTTTAAAAACTTGTTCTAATGTTCATTTAATGTCCCAGATTATTTTAAAGATATCGACATGCATCAACGATCTTAATTAAACAAGGCTTAAAAACATATACAGTAGGATATAATTGAAAGCTTTAAGAATTTTCAAATCAGTTTAATTCAACAAAGCTAATTACAGTTTAAACATGCATCACAGATATGTTTTAGCATTAATTAAACCCCTGGAGTCTACCTAGGCATGCACAGAACACAGGTTTAAGGGAAGGAGTTAGAATAGAGACTTGCCTCTGATTTCAGTTTAGAAATCTTAAACCGTCTTCTCTAGCAACTCCGGTGACCTTAATTGCTTTTACTGACCTCTGTTGCTCCCAATTCAACCCACAAGCATGTGTCAATTACTCCTCCTTGGTTCAGCCTTTCACCCTAACCAAACCTTAACTTTTCTCTCTCTGTTCTCTCTCAAACCTCCCTGTTATTGCTCTCTGCCTCACCGTATACGTGAATTGGGTTAACAAACCCTTGGCAGAAGTATAAAGGTATATATTTAGGCTTATACAAATACCAACCCTAATTCTAATTATATTGATAGAAGGAAAAGAAAACTAACCTACTTACATAACCAAGTCGGCTACATCCGTGAAGAAAATAAAACCCTAAAACTATTAAAACATGTAATTCACTAATCCACATAAGCTTATAATAAGGAAAACAGATAATTAAAACAAACAATTTAATTAAATAAAATATTAAACAAATAAATTAAATTAAAATAATTAAACAAACATGCAAATAAACACATAATCAATTAAAAATGCAATTAAACAATTAATTAAAATAGCAGGACTATCCTTTTAAAATTAGGGGTATTACATTCTTCCCCCCTAACAAAAGGAATTCCATCCTCGAAATTCGCTCTTACCTTCTTCCAATATTTTAGGAAACTGCGAATGAATGACATCCTCCCACTCCCAAGTAGACTTAACCTCATTGTGATGACTCCACTGAACACGTAGTAAAGGGATAACCTTATTACGAAGGATTTGATCCCGACGGTCGACAATACGATATGGTGGCTCCAAATATGTTGCATCCGGCTACAACTTAATCTCCCCAACATCGATATGTTGATACCGATCCTAATCTCGCAGAAATTTTCGCAACATGGAAACATGGAACACATTGTGTACGCGATCCAAATTATCTAGAAGTGCCAACCGATAAGCTACAGCGCCAACTCGATTCGTAATCATGAATGGACCGACAAACCACGGTGACAACTTCCCTTTCTTCCCAAAGTGCATTATTCCTTTCATTGGAGAAACCTTGAGTAAAACCTGATCTCTAATCGAAAACTCCAATGCACGAGTGCGACAATCGGCATAACTCTTCTGTCTACTCTAAGCAGTGCGCATGCGATCCCTAATAAGAGCAATCTTCTCAGAAGTATCCTTAACAAACTCTGGACCCAAGAATCTTCTCTTGCCAACCTCCATCCAATAAGCAAGCAATCGGCATGGTCGGCCTTATAATGCCTTAAATGGTGCCATACCAATAGTCTTCTGGAAACTATTGTTATATGCAAACTCTACAAGTGGCAAATAATTTTCCCAATGGCCCTTAAAATCAAGAACACACGAACGAAGCATATCCTCCATGATCTGATTAACCCACTCGGTCTGTCCATCAGTTTGAGGATGATAAGCAGTGCTAAGATGTAATTCTGTACCCAAAGCCTGCTGAAAACTCTTCCAAAATCCTGACACAAAGCTCGAATCCCTGTCCGATATATTAGACAACGGAATGCCATGCAACTTCACAATCTCTATAATATAAAGTCTCACCAACTGCTCTAAAGTAAAGTCAGTGTGAATAGGCAAGAAATGAGCTGATTTAGTCAACCTATCCATGATGACCCAAATGGAATTGTGATCCTTAAAGGAATTCAGCAATCCCTCCATAAAATTTAAAGAAATGTTCTCCTATTTCCACTCTGGTATAGGTAGTGGCTGTAGAGCTCCTGGCGGGCACTGATGATCAGTCTTGACCATCTGACAAGTACTACATTGAGAGACAAAAATAACAATGTCCTTTTTCATACCTACACACCAAAACTGCCGCTTCATATCCTGATACATCTTGTCTCCTCCTGGATGAATAGAAAACTCAGAGTGGTGAATCTCAGTCATCACATTCTTCCTCAAATCGTCAGCAGAAGGTACCACTAACCGTCCCTTGTACCTCAAACCTCCATCAGTCCCAACATAGTAAAATGGGACCTCCCCATAAGTTATCTCTGTAATTCTATCAATGCACTGTTAATCCGTGAGTTGCGCCTTCAAAAATTTGTGAATGATAGAAGGTGTAATTAGCATGCAAGCCCTTAAAGCATCCGACAAATTATCCACCGTCTTCAAAGTATTCCATTCAATGGTGAAAAAAACAGAAAGACTAGCAGCGGGTCGGCGATTGAGTGCATCTGCCCCCACATTGGCTTTCCCTGGATGGTACTGTATAGAGAAATGATAGTCTTTCATAAACTCTAACCATCTGTGCTGTCTCATATTCAGCTCTCGCTGAGTGAACAAATACTACAGACTCTTGTGATCACTAAATAATCTGGAGGATTCTCCCAACAGATAATGCCTCCAAATGCGTAAGGCAAAGACCATAGCTGCCAACTCCAAATCACGTATTGGATAATTAAGCTCATGTGGCTTAAGCTTTCGAGATCCATAAGAAATCGGTTATTTCTCCTGCATTAAAACACATCCAAGACCTTGCAAAGAAACAACTGTGTAGACAAGATACTCTATCCCACTCTGTGGAGTAGACAGAATCGATGCAGAAGTCAACTTGTATTTTAGCTCATCGAAAGCTTTCTGACAGTGTTCATCCCACACGAACTATACACCCTTTTTAGTCAAATAAGTGAGTGGTCCCGCTATCTTTGAGAACCCTTGGATGAACCTACGATAATATCCTGCCAAACCAAGAAAACTCTGAATCTCGGTAGGTGAAGTAGGCTGTCCCCACTTAACCACTGCTGAAACCTTGGTTGGATCTACCACTATTCCCCTTTCTGACACCACGTGACCAAGAAACTTCACTTTCCGCTGCCAAAATTCACACTTCTCGAACTTGGCATATAACTAGTGCTCACGAAGTGTGTGCAAGACTATACGAAGATGTCTAGCATGATCGTCCTTTGACTTTGAATAAATCAAAATGTCATTTATAAAGATAATGACAAACTGATCTAAATAAGCCTTGAAAACTCTGTTCATTAAGTCCATGAAAACCGCATGTGCATTAGTCAGTCCGAAAGGCATGACACGAAACTCATAAGAACCATATCTAGTAAGAAACACTGTCCTTGGAACATCTTTCTCCTTAACCCGAAGTTGATATCCAGAACGCAGATCAATCTTAGAGAAGTATGAAGCTCCCTTGAATTGATAAAAAAGATCATCAATTCTGGGCAAAGGATACTTATTCCAAATAGTAACCTTGTTCAATTCCCTGTAATCTATACACAGGCGAAGTGAACCATCCTTCTTCTTTACAAACAATACTGGTGCTCCCCAAGGCAAAGTACTCCTACGAATAAAGCCTTGGCTGAGTAATTACTAAATCTGATCCCTCAGCTCTAGCATCTCCACTGGTGCCATCTTGTATGGTGCCCTAGCAATAGGCGTAGTGCCCGGAGCTAAGTCAATCACAAAGTCTATCTCACGACTAGGTGGCAACCCCGGAATCTCATGAAAAACATTCAAAAAATCCTGTACAATTGGTATGTTATCCAAAGATACAGTAATCCCTTTCTCCGTTTCTTCCTCCATATGGAACAAATATGTGCTAGTAACCCTGTTAGAACGTGGCATAGCGACGACGTACATATCCTGACCAGGTATGGTAAAAATAACAGACCTATCTTAACAATTAACTTGGGCATGGTAGTACGATAACCTATCCATCCCAAGTATCACATCATAAGTGTGCATGTCCAAGACCAAAAGATTGGCGAGAAATCTGAGTCTACCAATATCTAGTGTCACAGACCCATCACTCTCATGTAAAATGGTAGTATTGCCTAAAGGTGTAGAAATACCCTGAGGTCTATTGCATACCCGCGTCACCACTAAACTATATCCAAATGTTCAGAATACTCCGTAGAGCAAAACATGTAAAGTAAACAAAATACCCTGAAATTTACCCACTTTTAGATTATCGTTCTATCTTGGGAATTCCTCTTTCGAAATCAAACCTACCATAGTGATTTACACAAGTTCTTTTATAAACTCCTTGGTAACCGTCCCGTCTCAACACAATGCACTTACAATCAAATATTTGTTTGCCTGTCCAAAAACCAATCGCTCCATTGTGATAATCATTTATTATCGCAACATACACATTCCAATACAGTTTAATAAAACTATATGTGTATAAATCACAAAAATGCTATCATAAAACACAATAAAGATAGCCCAAAACCACTAGTTCACTTTATTAAGAACTTCTTTAAATTATAAACCTCCAAAAGAATAATTGTCAGATATTCTTCACATACTACTAGTGTACGTGTTTAAATCCGTATTACACTTTTACTAATATCTCCACTACTACTAGTAATTAAAATTACTCTTAAAAGAGCATTCATCCTTGAACTACGGCACCCTCCAGCTTGGATGCTCCGGTATTTCCTCCATCCGAATCTTTTTCGGGGTCTTCCTCTCCACTTGGCTTAGCTTTGAGCACTACCGAAGTTGTGTTGGGTCCACAGTATGGTGGCTAATCTCGCACACCAGAACCTTTATTTGACTTAACTCTGAAGCAGCACCTATTGGAACTAATTTCTTGGTCACCAATTCTGCCTTCTTGGTCGGCCTTCGCAGAGGGATCGTCGGAATAACCTTCTTCTTCCGTGGGTCCTTCTTTGCTTTTATCACGGACCACATTCTTTTCCTAGTGCTAAAAATTCTGAAATTACAGAATAAGATTGACATCAGTACGTTCTAAGTGAACCGTAAAGGAATACAATGAATCCTAAACTTAAGCTCTAAATAATAGAGTATGCTACGCGGAAGTCTTATACGATAGAATCCTAGAGACACTGAACCTGGCTCTGATACCAACTGTTATACCCCTAAATTCTAGAGCCACGGGTGATCAAGTCCGAGCATAGATTTGAGGGATAGCAAACAATTAATATATAAATAAGCACAGAATACTAAAATGAAATAAGAATAAAATAATAAGTTGAAAAAAATTCTAAATTAAAAATCCTCAAAACGTAATTGAAATCCAATAATCTAAAACCTCCATTAATTAACAACTCAGGAATCCATCTAGTGGACCCCTAATCATATCCCAAACTGAAACGGAAACAACTGAAACAAAATATAAAGCTAAACATGGAGATTAGTCCTATGTAGTCGGAGGAATGAGTGTCAGTATTTGCTCTACACGACCAAGCTCTAACCCTGGAACTGACGAATACCTAAAAAATAAAAGAGTAGGTCAGGTCCACACGCAAGTCCTATCCTACTACGATCCATACAGAAACCCGATACGCAGATACATCCTAGATAGCTCAACAATAACTAGAATAGTCCATATATGTATAAATACACACTATAGGACGCTCACTAGCCCAATAGGTCTATCTTAGCCCGAGTAGAGATACCATGCAAATTGCATATAACATAGTCATGTGTACCTAGATCTACCAGGGAACAACACCTATGTCCAGTTATCCATCCTAGGCGATATACGCACCCTAACCATGGTCCTGAGACTCAAGCTCATACCATAGCCCCATAACTATAAATATATAAAGTTTGTATACTCTTAATACAAAATATCATCTATCTGGTATAGTGGCCTGATATACGTATAACAATCCATCCAGAAACCAAAGTAGGTCGTTCAATTGTATTATTGGCATGACACAAACATGAGTAGGACTTAACCTTTATGGTTAATCCATACCTTAATCCAGATTAGGTAGGACTTAGTATTTGAACTAATCCATCCCTAGTATGCCACCATCCCATACCGGTGCATACAATCCTCCAATTAGCATAATTGATAAAACAACACTAGGTATTCATCAACCATTCTCCAAAATATGCATCAATATAAATTAATACATATACACGATATTAGGCATTCATTATAGACCCTAAAAATCATGTTCCAACTATTTAAATTGCTAAAATAAATCAAAGCATTTAAATCCTCTAAATAGTCTATAAATTGATACAGTTAAAAGCAAGTCAAATACTAATTTATTCCAAACCAAGCATAGTTAATTGCAAGTAATTCCCTACACTTATAAGTCTGTTTAAATATGACTAAACAGTATTAAATTATATATGAAAGAATCTCCAAGTTACAGCAATTAACTTAAGTACCCAAATAGTGTGCAACCTACAGGTTTTTCTTTAAGTTCATCTTGCCCCATTCTTTAGTGCAGTTGTGAATTAATGTTTTCCCATGATTTTACAGGTCCATGGCATTCACATACATCATTTAAAGCAATTTAAATGAAGTAGAAATACCCTGTACAGTCCAAACGCAGCCTAAAAACCATTTAATGCACAATTCTGGGCGAAAGCAGGCTCTCACAAATTGAAAGTCTGCTCCATTAACATGGGAGCCTGCTCCCTAACAATGGGAGCTTGCTCTAAGGAGTTGGGATCCGGCTCCACACTCCTTGGAGCCGGCTCCATTAATGAGGGAGTTGTCTCCCTCCTTTTGGGAGCCTGCTCTCTTACTCCCTGAAGCCGTTCTGTGTTTCTACTTCATCTTCCTCGCCTCCGGCGATTCCCAGGGCCTCTGTAATATTTTAAAAACTTGTTTTAATGTTCATTCAATGTCCTAGATTATTTTAAAGACATCGACATGCATCAACGATCTTAATTAAACAAGGCTTAAAAACATATATAGTAGGATACAATTGAAAGCTTTAAGAATTTTTAAATCAATTTAATTTAACGAAGCTAATTACAGTTTAAACATGCATCACAGATATGTTTTAGCATTAATTAAACCCCTGGAGTCTACCTAGGCATGCACAGAACACAGGTTTAAGGGAAGGAGTTAGAATAGAGATTTACCTCTAATTTCAGTTTAGAAATCTTAAACCATCTTCTCTAGTAACTCTGGTGACCTTAATTGCTTTTACTGACCTCTATTGCCCCTAATTCAACCCACGAGCATGTGTCAATTACTCCTCCTTGGTTCAGCCCTTGACCATAACCAAACCTTAACTTTTCTCTCTATGTTCTCTCTCAAACCTCCCTGTTATTGCTTTCAGCCTCACTGTATACGTGAATAGGGTTAACAAACCATTGGCAGACGTATAAAGGTATATCTATAGGCTTATACAAATACCAACCCTAATTCTAATTATATTGAGAGAAGGAAAAGAAAACTAACCTACTTACATAACCAAGTCAGCTACATCCATGGAGAAAATAAAACCCTAAAACTATTAAAACATTTAATTCACTAATCCACATAAGCATGTAACAAGGAAAACAAATAATTGAAACAAAAAATTTAATTAAATAAAATAATTAAATTAAATAAAACTAATTAAACAAATGTGCAAATAAACACATAATCAATTAAAAATGCAATTAAACAATTAATTAAAATAGCAAGACTATCCTTTTAAAATTAGGGGTATTACAAGTTTAGATTATGTATGCATGCATAATTGTGCGTGTGTGTGTATTTAGAATTCTACGTTTGGGTTAAAAAGGCTTTAAAAATGATAATTAGTGATGTAATTATTTAATTATATGCCTAGAATGTTTCTTTGGTACGTTGTTGTAATTAAAGTTATTAGACAAGGAGTTTACTTGATTTTGTAGATTTCATATATGTGTATATGTGTTATAATTACTTTAAGGCTATATGGATAATATTGTCAGCTTACTTTTGGAATTAAGATTATGTAGCTATCTATGTTATAGTAGATTTGATAAATTGCCCTCATAATTATGTAGCGTTAAGTATGATGATATATTACTTAATATGGAATAATTGCATTAATGAGTAGGTCATGAAAGCATTGGACTTTAGGGTATGATTTGTATGGATAACATGAGCTTATATGTGCCTGTGAAGTGCAATTTGTTTATATATCGGTATGTATTTAACATGTGGAATTGGATGAGGATTTTGTAACGACCCTGGTCCGAACCACTATCCGGGTTCTAACCCGAATCGACAGCACCCAAGGGTAAAATGGTCAATTCAAGGTATGAAGATGAATGAGATGACTCTAAGTGAGTCATACAATGTCAACATAAGTCTAAATGGTCATTTGAACCCATGCCACAAGCTTCTAGACACGAGAACTGTGATCTCACACATTTACCCCTCTTCGGGTACAAAGATTTCTAGACCAGTCCATACTAAAATGGTCATAACTATTTCTAAAAATATAATTTTTGGCTAGGATTAGTACCATTGGAAATATGACTTAAAAACCTTGAACTTGAACTCAAATTTTACCCAATTTGGAGTTCAAAGGAACGAGATATGACAATTTGAAGTCAGGTCAAGAAAACTGGTGCGCTACTCACTTCAGCTGGCTGAAACCATGTGTCAATCAGCCAAAAGTAAAGGGTCAGCGGGCTAACAGTGATGGCCAGCTGGTTAAAACAATGTTTCAGCTTGTAAACATTTTACTCGGGCCAAAAATACACTGTCAGCCGGCTGGCTTATGTCACCAACCAACCAAAACCCCTTGGAAAGTGAAAAATTAGTAGTTTACAACTTCACCTGCATCAATTATATGGATCCCAATGATGTCCAAACAATAATCTAAATCAAGGAACATTGTATATAAATGTAGTTATAACATATGTGAGTAAGTGAGGCATACCAAAAGTATACATTTAACATAGGAAGCATACATTGAAATGAAATGACACCTTGGCCCTAAATACATCAATTTGAAATCACTTACATATACATTCCCTAATATTAATACATATATTTGTCTACGAATGAAGAAAGGAACACATTGAGTTTGAAATCCCAAAATATACAATATGGTGCATTTACAACAAAACACATCCATAATGAATCAAGACATGCCATTGAAACCAAAAGTCATCCTAAACAACTCCTTTCCTGAAAAATGTTTATAATAAAGAGGTGAGTACCACTGCTCAGTAAAGTATGCCTAAAGTATGGCTGCTAAAGCCAATTGAGCAAACACGCAAAAGAATAGGGGAAGAGATAAGGGGTCATACTCATGGGGAAATGATAGAGTACCTAACAAATAACATTAACATTAGCACTTCGGTAAATTCACAATTTTCACATATAAGGTCACATCAATCCTATCAATACAATCAATATATATGCTCATGCCGAATGCCATGATCCTCATCTAACCAATTTCCATGAATCTCATCAACTAGTGTGTATGCACCTCAATAACTAATCCAACCCGACCTCACAAACCACATCAAAGACCACCATCTTCAAATGGCACAAGTCCACCACTTGTTCACCATTGGGCCATCAAATTAGCTATCCCTAGCGTGAATCCACCTCTCACCACCATTTGGGGCCTAACTATCACAATCTCAAAAATAAGACTACCACTTGTCTTCCGTTCTCACAACTAAGTTTCCATCTTCGCAACTTCTTTCACATTACCAAACTAACCACCTCTCAAGGCCCACACACATACCACCCAATGCTTATGAAAGGATGCTTCCACATTATGCTCAATTTGCCAACTTAACAATGACAACAATTTAGTTAACATCATGAATTAGGTAAACCATCAACACTTACACTACCATACTACTCAAACATGATTTTACAATAGGAAGTTCCATTATTTAATTCATATAGTCATCACATCAAACATCAAGTATACGTATTATCAATTTTCTTCTGGACTTAGTTTGTGCTCAGGCCCAATAGTCCTATCTTTAATTAGGTGCCTAAATGGCAATGATCTTAGTCCAAAGGGCTTGAGATCTTCTTTAGAAATTAGATTGAGCACACATAACATTTGAAAGCCCAAAATTCCCACATTTAATAGATTTAGAGGATAAAAGCCTGAAAATATAAAAACACGAAAACAACATAAAAGTATAAAATGAATACAACTAGAGAGCTAACATATGCAAATAAAAGAGCTTGAATGTGTAACATTTAGCACTCATTAGCGCAGATATGACAGAAAATGAAAACTAATAACCGGACCGTCTGATTGGATATCGAACTTCACAATCATACTCAAAACATCACAAAACCTTAAGAAACAATTATACTTGACGTGACCTTTTTCTCTAAAAAAATGATATGTTGAAACAAGTTTGGGAGGCCTAGTGCTAACAGGAGGTTTGGTCTCAACTTTCACAAAAACTTCTTTTGATTTTTGAAATGACGAATCCTTTGAAGTTAAAGCCATCTCTTTGTCTTTAACCATTCCTTTCAACATGATCACTACTCAAATTATCAATTTTAAGTTAAATGATTTATTAAACCCTTTCACTTGTTCAAATTCATTTTGTATAAAACCTTTCCAAGAAGATTCATTTTTTCATGGCTAAGTTTTTCCAAATTTTTATTGGTGGCTAAAACTTCTAACTTATAAATATACCTATCAAGTTTTGCAAGCTTCATTTCTCCAACAAATTTTTAAAATTCCTTTTCAACTTAGACCATTTCACAAGCTTACTTGTTATATATTTAGAAATATGAAATGCAACCAAAATATCAACAAAATGATCGAGTGAAAAAATGATACAAAAACCAGAACAAAATTAAATCAACAAGTATGACCTACTCAATGTGTCAGGCAACCTGCTCTAATACCAAGTGTGAGTAGCGCGGTGCGGAATTTGTTATGTTGATTAATTGTGAGTAACTCTTCAAATGACCTAAAGAGGGTGAATATGTCAACTTATCCAATTTTTTTAATTGATTAATTACCCACAATGATTATTAATTAAACATCCACTACAACAAAATTTTAAATAGTAAAGTAAAGAAAATAAAGTAGAGTTTGAGAGATGATACTGGGTTTTTGAGTGCGGAAACCCTTGTTGGAAGAAATCCGACCAACCAGGATGAAAACCATAGAGAATTTCATAGCCTTGAGCGAAGCAATCCATTATTGTTGAAGCTAAGTACAATGAATTCTAACTCAAGCTCACATCCACTCCATTCTATCAAGTACCGGTCGTTGAATGTCTCTCTGGCTTTACGACACCCCCCTCTAAACACACTAGACTTCAGGCTTACTCCTTGAGCATTGTAGAAGGGTTCCTAGTATATCAACAACGCTTCTAGAATGCTTTGACCCATTCTTAGTGAGATTAACACCCATCTATTCCTTCAAATCTGAATTTTGTGAAGGTTAGAAGGGACCCTGCTGAACTGATCAATTTTTCTAATCTGATGTGGACTCGGAAGATTTCGTGTTGATAAGTAGAATAAAATAACCCTAAATCACTCTTATGTTTAAATGTGTGCTTTGAAAGATAAACAATAAGATTTCTTGAAAAATCCGTCAGAAAACTTCAATGATCATATGATAGATGAAAACCTTTTTTTCCCAATTGAAATATATAGAGTCCTCACAATGATTAAAAAGAGATTTTAAAATCATTCAAGGACGTACCTAGGAGTTTTCATGAAATTAGGAAACTTAAAAGTTACCAATTCTGGTTCAGAGATTTGGGTTCAATTTGTTTAGGGATTTTAACACTCAAGCTAAAGCAGCCACACTCATCACTGATGGTGGATGGGTTTTCCCTCCTTTCTTTTCGGAGATTGCTGCAGATTTTGTTGCTAATATTACTTTGAAGGCTGGTAATGATGAGACCAGTTGGGTTCATGGTGAATTCAGTTTAAAGAATGCTTGGAAAGCTTGTAGGGATAGAGGGCAAGTGGTCAGGTGGAATGGTCTGTGTTGGAAACATTGTAGACCTCGGATTGTTTTGGTTTTTGCAATCATCATGCATAATAAGAACTTGTCCTTTGTTAATCTACAGAGGCGGGGATTTCAGGGTCCATCAGTGTGCCACAATTGCTTCAAGGCAGAAGACACCAATAATCACTTATTTTTCACTTCTGAGTATGCTAATCAAGTATGGCAACAGGTTGCTCTTCGGTTCAACATTACTGACAGGAGTTTTCAAGAGCTCCATTTGTTTGTGGAATGGATACTTTGGATGGAGAGGAACTCGGCTTTACATCGTGACATCAAAACCTCATCTGCTGCTGCAGCAAATGACATTGTTTGGGAAGTTTTACACTTCTTTTCTCTTGGCCTTACTGATATTCTCGCCATTTTCAATGTGGTGTAGTTTTCTTTATCAGTTTGTTTTTGATTTGGATTGGTTTCCAATTCATTCTCATTGTAAAGAGGGATATGCCTCTCTATTGTACTTGTAATTTTAATCTCTTTTTTGTTTAATAAAATCCACCCATTCAGGGAAAAAAAAAAAAAAAATGTTACCAATTAAAATATGAATTTTCACTCTCTCTAGAAAACGCAACCGGTTCAATTTTAGAACTCAATCAGTTGGGTTTTTGTTGATTGCAATTTTAATGTAAAAAGTTCAACTAGTTCAGTTGGTAACTCTATCGGTTGGATTTTTACCGAGTGCAGTTTTCGTGCGGAAAGTTCAACCGGTATAGTTTAAAATGCAACCTGTATGTTGGACTTTTTCTCAGTGCTATTTTAATGACTGAATTCATATCCAACTTTAAATATACTCACAAGTGTTCTTCACTCACATACTTATTCTAAATGACGTTCTTAAAGGATTCAATGGTAAAAGGTATTTTCACTTCAGCCGCGAAAGATCGAGAGTCAAGATAAACAAAAATACAACTATATCATCAAGTTTTGATTCCAAAATTTGCTCACATTACAAATTTATATCTCACATTGACTAGGAGCTGGGATTCCCCTCGTAAATTGGAAATCTCTTAATTTTGCTAATATATACTCACAGGATGAAAAAAAAGACATCATAGTTACCATCAAACCAATATGATACTCTGAACATTTTAACATAGCATTCTATTATGATGTTGTGTTAGTAAAGATGAGGAGACAAGCGGGGAGCGACAAAAACTTCCAGTGGGGTAGCTTTCATGTTGGTTAATCCGACACTCTCTGTCATGTCAACCGGTGCATTGTTTGGGGTTGAAAGATCGAATCCATGAAGCAAAGTAGCAAGTATTAAGTGCAATAGCTGAAGGCCCAAAGTTGTGCCGGGACAAATTCTCCTACCGGCACCAAATGGGATCAACTCAAAATGTTGACCCTTGACATCAACATTTTTGTGGGTGGTGAGGAATCTCTCCGGTTGGAACTCCGAAGGGTTTGACCACAGTCGTGGGTCCCGCTGGAGCTTCCATAAGTTCAACATTAGTCGTGTTCCTTTGGGGATTTGATAGCCACCAACAGTGCAATCCTCGGTAAATTCTCTAGGCCCTCCGAGTGGAGCTGCGGGATATAATCTAAGGGTCTCTTTGACTATCGCTTGGAGATAGACCAGTTTACAAATATCTGATTCATCCACCTGTCTTTGCTTGCCAACGTGGACATCTAATTCTTCTTGAGCTTTTTTCAACACATGGAGGTTGTTCATCAGTAGCGAGACTACCCATGTCATCATAACCGTGCTGGTGTCGGCTCCACCTGAAATCAAATTCTGCAAGGCATAAAACCGACATGAATGATTGAATTCCAAGCAAGGGTACAAAATGGTAAAGGTATGTTTGGAAGCATGACAATTTTGGACTAAATCCTCCTCAATTGCAATTTAAAATGTCCTTTTGATATATATATATATATATATATATATATATATATATCTTTTATCAATTTTCGGGCTTCTATCTCTATGTATTTTTGTTGGGTAAGTTAATTTATTTCTCTTTGTTGTGCCAGGTTTTGTGATAAATGTAATTAAGCTTAAACATGAGTCATATGAAGTTAAGGGATATATACGGTAATTCCATCTGAAAACATACGTACCAGGCATGTGGCTTTGTTGATGGCATCGGCATCGTATCCGGCAAGGTCTGCGCCTTCAAGAACAGAAAGCATCACATCCATGAAGTCTTGTTCAACTCTAAACTCACCGGAGTCTCTCTTCCGGCGATGCCCCTCTAACCATTCCCCCACCATTTTGTCGATTTCTTTTGCAGTTTCCTTCATGGCCTTTTCATGTCCACCCAAGTCCAACCATCCTAGAAAAGGAATGGCGTCGGCCACCACAAAGAGCCCCAAAAAGCGAAAGAATTCCCTCAATAGCTTCTGGCATCGTCGTGCCTCTTCACTCCCTGCATTAGCACCAAAGTATCGCTTCCCAGCAACCATTCTAACAACCACGTTTAGGGTCAGGTCCCCAAACCATTGCTTCATGTCCACCGAAACACGACCGGAGCTGTTCTTCTTCTCGGCCCAAAGCTCGTAAAGCTCTTTCATGGAGATCTTCGTTTCAGAGACTCGGACATTCTTGAGCATCTCCAATCGGCGGTTTGAGAGTAGCTCCACGGACACTATCTTGCGCAATTCACGCCAATAGGCACCGTAAGGGGAGAACGCAAGCATGGCATAGTTGTAGCCCAAGTGTTCGGCTGCTAAAAACTTGGGACGGGACGATATGGCTATGTCATTGGTGGTGAAGCATTCCCCAGCAGCCTCCCAATTACTCACCACCAAATCGCGACGCAAACCGATCTTGACGGTGAATATTGGTCCGTACTTATCAGCCATGGCTCCTAAGGTTATGTGAGGAAGTTGAGGACCAGTAGCTAAGAGGTGAAGGTGTCCTATTATGGGCCATGCACCCCCAGCTTCTGGTGCTCTACTGCCTCTAGTAACTCTACTCTTAATTATTCTGTAGAGGTAGTAGCAAACTACAAGTAAAGAAAAAAGCCCAGCTATGGAAGTGTTTATTTGTTGGAGGGAGAAATCCATGGAAGCTTTAGCAGTAGGAGAGTTTGGTAAAACTGTTGTAGCTGTTCTTCTTTGCATGGCATGTAATATTTATACACACAGACACATAGTACAAATTAATTTAGTTCTATGGTGTTATCATTTTTTAAAATTTCCACTTTGACATCTAATAATTAAGCTCAATGCAACATTATCCGTGGTTCTTATCAACCTTACCATCAACATTATCATTAGCAAACAAATGTTGATATAGATGCGTGGATGGTGATGCTGGTCCAGGGACGATTAAGTCAAACTAGGTTGCTGGCTGCAATGGAAGTCATGGGTTTCTTTTATTGGTAATAGGGACTTCGATTTTATCATGATGTTCAAATTCAAAGAATCAAAAGATTAGTCTCGAGAGTGAAAGCGTTTGATGTGGTTAAGTGGAACCTATGTAGGTCCCACAGCCAAAGGTGGACAATTTTACTCTTCATATCAAGTCCCAACTACAGGCAATTTAATCCGTGGAATTCCTTAATTCGATTTGATCCATTCTGATTTGTATCGAGTGGGTTGATTTTTTTGGTCTTTTGGTTCCTAACCCTATTGATAAATAAAGAATCTATAATTTACTGATTAAATTGACATGTTTAAAATTCGATTCGATCTGGTAATCAATTCGATCTCATCTGCTCAAAGTTATATATATATTTCTTATTCATCAATCCATCCCCGAATCGTAAGACTAAAAAAACAACCCGCTTTATACAAATCATATTAGATCAAATCGGATTAAGAGATTCTAGGAATTAAATGTCCCTAGTTGGGACTTGAAATACTAACTGATTTTAGAGAGTATATATATATATATATATATATATATACACGCGCGTGCACACACTCAGTACAAATATATACTATTTCAATTCAAAATTCATTACAGGAAAAACTAGGATTTTCACAAATGGATTTGATTCGGAAAAAGCAGAGCGTTTAAAAGAAAAAAAACAATAATAATAATAATAATTAATTAATTAAAGAAGAAAAATGAACTTTTGTAATTTAAAACTATTAGTTGTACATATAGATAATTGTGTACGCATTTATTAATTCAGAGTTTCAGACTTATAAACTGTTATTTGTCACACAACTATGTGCATACTTGAAGAATTGATTTATCATCTGATTGTTTGAAATATTATATGATATTGGGTTGTTTAAAAAAAAAATTAATTCATAAAATCAATCCAATTTATCCGTCCTTAATTCAATCCTAATCTGTAAAATAATAAATTAAATTAGATTCAATTTTCACCCTTTCATAAAAATCAAATTGAATTAAATCTAACACCTAATTCAATTCGATCCGTGCCAACCATAGTCCTAACACCTAACCCAATCTGAACCAATCCCCTTGTCCCAACTAACAAGTTTATTTGTACTTTTTATTTTATTTATGGGTATAGTATAGGAACATCACCTAAGGTTTGCCAAAAAGACACTTTGATGAAAATTACCTATTTTTGGGACAATGACACTCTTGAAGATTGAAAAGTGGACAAAGGCACCCCATGAAACTAACTAGTATAAAAAATTGACCAAATTACCTGATAAGAGCTGAAAAGTGCGTATTTAAACCCCTTAAACTTAGGTATTCTAGTACCTTTATCTATCTTACTTTACCGTTTTAGATTGATTTCGTATTATTTTCATTTTTAGGCACTTATCCCAAAAATAAGCTAACTCAGCCAAATAAGAGCAGAAATGAAGCAATTCTGGGATGAATCAAAGAAAGGAGCCAAGTGGAAGCAAAAGGTGGAATTCAACATCTTCGATCGATCTCAGATCAAAGTTCAATTGATCCAACATGATCGATCTCAGCACTTCAAGATGGATCTGAACCATAATGACATTTTCAGAGATCTTAAAAGCTCGATCGATCCAACATCATTCTTCGATCGATCGAACTACCTTGTCCTTATCTAAATGATTGATTTTATCTAATTGTACCACCCTACAAACCACTTTTGTCCTTTTCCTAAAAATATCTTCGAAATATCTCAGATTTGTTTTTATCCAAAAAGGCGCCGCCATTGAGGATCGATCTAACTTCAGTTCGATAATTCTCAGCCATGTTCGATCGATCCAAGACCAAGGTTTGATCGATCGAACTTTCTCCAGTGCGAAAAAGTTAAATTTCCAGCTCATTGAAAGCTGTCCTTATCCAATCATTGGGGAATATTTTGTGCACGACCCCAACTCATTTTGTGTGTCACTTGACCTATCTATATAAAGAATATGATACACTTTTTGAGGAGGAGATACTTAGCATTCTTAGGATTCATCTATCACAATAGAGGCTATTCTCAGGGAGGAAGAAAGGAGGAGAAGGCTAGAGACACAAGCTTGAGAGCTCTTCATCAACCAAGGAGTAGATTTCTTCCATGGAGTTTGCCCTTGAGGGTTGGAGAAGCATTACCATGAGTGGCTAGACATCCTCTTGGGGCTAGAGTTAGCCCCAAACATGCTTTTTCCATCTTGATTTTGTGTATTATTGAGGGATTAGTGTTGTAATACATGTTTTGGCACTTATATATATATAGATCTTGTTTATTCAATGATTTATATGGTGACTGGCTATGTCGCACTACCATCAAGTTTGAGAGTGTGATTTTTAGGCGAGGGCCAAGAGTTTTACATTTATAAAAGCCACTACTATGTTTCACTATAAATACAGCTAGGGCGAGTAGGGATCGTCCCAAAGGATTGTGAGGGTCGAACAAGGTTGTGGAATCACTATTAGGGCTAGTTGGTCGAGTGATCAAACAATTGGTTGGTTGGTTGATTAGACTAGAGAGCAACTAAATTAAACTAAGTGATAACAAAAGAATGCAACTAAGAGTAAATAAAAGAGAGAAGAGTCTTGGGGTTTAGAGATCACCACCAAGCAATGCATTTCTATACCATTGACAAGTGACTAATGAGGGAAATATGTGTTACAATGATGGTGTGTGTGTGTGTGTGTGTGTATAAAGTTGTTTCAATTAGCAAGGATGACCAATTAAGCATGTATTGTCTAAATATCATGCGAAAGGCACAATATATCTCAGTAATGAAGCATATATTGTCTAAACAACATGTGAAAGGCACAATAAATAAAAACAAGTCATTAATTCTTTCATTAAGCTTACAATCCAAATACAACACAAGGTTAGAGACATATGCTACTTGCATTCAAAAGTATGGATCATCAAACAACAAGCATGGATTGTCCTCCCCTTTAACACTACACTACAACTACACTACATCTACACTACTAGCATGAAAATAAACTAAGGGAGAGGCACAATCGATCAAGGAATAAGTGTGAACCATCAAGAAAATCACAAGAGCATTCCATTAAGTACTATGTTTTGACAATCTCTAAATCTAAAGTATCAATACACATAGACAAGCATCAATAAAACAAGAAATAGAAACAAACACATGAACATCTATTCTAGCATACATAGACATATGGATAGAATGAAATGATCAATTGGAAGCATTAAACCACATAAATCATTGAACAATCAAGATCTATATATATCAAAGTGTCAAAACATTAATTACAACACTAATCCCTTAATAATAAAGAAAAAAGCCCAGCTATGGAAGTGTTTATTTGTTGGAGGGAGAAATCCATGGAAGCTTTAGCAGTAGGAGAGTTTGGTAAAACTGTTGTAGCTGTTCTTCTTTGCATGGCATGTAATATTTATACACACAGACACATAGTACAAATTAATTTAGTTCTATGGTGTTATCATTTTTTAAAATTTCCACTTTGACATCTAATAATTAAGCTCAATGCAACATTATCCGTGGTTCTTATCAACCTTACCATCAACATTATCATTAGCAAACAAATGTTGATATAGATGCGTGGATGGTGATGCTGGTCCAGGGACGATTAAGTCAAACTAGGTTGCTGGCTGCAATGGAAGTCATGGGTTTCTTTTATTGGTAATAGGGACTTCGATTTTATCATGATGTTCAAATTCAAAGAATCAAAAGATTAGTCTCGAGAGTGAAAGCGTTTGATGTGGTTAAGTGGAACCTATGTAGGTCCCACAGCCAAAGGTGGACAATTTTACTCTTCATATCAAGTCCCAACTACAGGCAATTTAATCCGTGGAATTCCTTAATTCGATTTGATCCATTCTGATTTGTATCGAGTGGGTTGATTTTTTTGGTCTTTTGGTTCCTAACCCTATTGATAAATAAAGAATCTATAATTTACTGATTAAATTGACATGTTTAAAATTCGATTCGATCTGGTAATCAATTCGATCTCATCTGCTCAAAGTTATATATATATTTCTTATTCATCAATCCATCCCCGAATCGTAAGACTAAAAAAACAACCCGCTTTATACAAATCATATTAGATCAAATCGGATTAAGAGATTCTAGGAATTAAATGTCCCTAGTTGGGACTTGAAATACTAACTGATTTTAGAGAGTATATATATATATATATATATATATATACACGCGCGTGCACACACTCAGTACAAATATATACTATTTCAATTCAAAATTCATTACAGGAAAAACTAGGATTTTCACAAATGGATTTGATTCGGAAAAAGCAGAGCGTTTAAAAGAAAAAAAACAATAATAATAATAATAATTAATTAATTAAAGAAGAAAAATGAACTTTTGTAATTTAAAACTATTAGTTGTACATATAGATAATTGTGTACGCATTTATTAATTCAGAGTTTCAGACTTATAAACTGTTATTTGTCACACAACTATGTGCATACTTGAAGAATTGATTTATCATCTGATTGTTTGAAATATTATATGATATTGGGTTGTTTAAAAAAAAAATTAATTCATAAAATCAATCCAATTTATCCGTCCTTAATTCAATCCTAATCTGTAAAATAATAAATTAAATTAGATTCAATTTTCACCCTTTCATAAAAATCAAATTGAATTAAATCTAACACCTAATTCAATTCGATCCGTGCCAACCATAGTCCTAACACCTAACCCAATCTGAACCAATCCCCTTGTCCCAACTAACAAGTTTATTTGTACTTTTTATTTTATTTATGGGTATAGTATAGGAACATCACCTAAGGTTTGCCAAAAAGACACTTTGATGAAAATTACCTATTTTTGGGACAATGACACTCTTGAAGATTGAAAAGTGGACAAAGGCACCCCATGAAACTAACTAGTATAAAAAATTGACCAAATTACCTGATAAGAGCTGAAAAGTGCGTATTTAAACCCCTTAAACTTAGGTATTCTAGTACCTTTATCTATCTTACTTTACCGTTTTAGATTGATTTCGTATTATTTTCATTTTTAGGCACTTATCCCAAAAATAAGCTAACTCAGCCAAATAAGAGCAGAAATGAAGCAATTCTGGGATGAATCAAAGAAAGGAGCCAAGTGGAAGCAAAAGGTGGAATTCAACATCTTCGATCGATCTCAGATCAAAGTTCAATTGATCCAACATGATCGATCTCAGCACTTCAAGATGGATCTGAACCATAATGACATTTTCAGAGATCTTAAAAGCTCGATCGATCCAACATCATTCTTCGATCGATCGAACTACCTTGTCCTTATCTAAATGATTGATTTTATCTAATTGTACCACCCTACAAACCACTTTTGTCCTTTTCCTAAAAATATCTTCGAAATATCTCAGATTTGTTTTTATCCAAAAAGGCGCCGCCATTGAGGATCGATCTAACTTCAGTTCGATAATTCTCAGCCATGTTCGATCGATCCAAGACCAAGTTTTGATCGATCGAACTTTCTCCAGTGCGAAAAAGTTAAATTTCCAGCTCATTGAAAGCTGTCCTTATCCAATCATTGGGGAATATTTTGTGCACGACCCCAACTCATTTTGTGTGTCACTTGACCTATCTATATAAAGAATATGATACACTTTTTGAGGAGGAGATACTTAGCATTCTTAGGATTCATCTATCACAATAGAGGCTATTCTCAGGGAGGAAGAAAGGAGGAGAAGGCTAGAGACACAAGCTTGAGAACTCTTCATCAACCAAGGAGTAGATTTCTTCCATGGAGTTTGCCCTTGAGGGTTGGAGAAGCATTACCATGAGTGGCTAGACATCCTCTTGGGGCTAGAGTTAGCCCCAAACATGCTTTTTCCATCTTGATTTTGTGTATTATTGAGGGATTAGTGTTGTAATACATGTTTTGGCACTTATATATATATAGATCTTGTTTATTCAATGATTTATATGGTGACTGGCTGTGTCACACTACCATCAAGTTTGAGAGTGTGATTTTTAGGCGAGGGCCAAGAGTTTTACATTTATAAAAGCCACTACTATGTTTCACTATAAATACAGCTAGGGCGAGTAGGGATCGTCCCAAAGGATTGTGAGGGTCGAACAAGGTTGTGGAATCACTATTAGGGCTAGTTGGTCGAGTGATCAAACAATTGGTTGGTTGGTTGATTAGACTAGAGAGCAACTAAATTAAACTAAGTGATAACAAAAGAATGCAACTAAGAGTAAATAAAAGAGAGAAGAGTCTTGGGGTTTAGAGATCACCACCAAGCAATGCATTTCTATACCATTGACAAGTGACTAATGAGGGAAATATGTGTTACAATGATGGTGTGTGTGTGTGTGTGTGTGTGTATAAAGTTGTTTCAATTAGCAAGGATGACCAATTAAGCATGTATTGTCTAAATATCATGCGAAAGGCACAACATATCTCAGCAATGAAGCATATATTGTCTAAACAACATGTGAAAGGCACAATAAATAAAAACAAGTCATTAATTCTTTCATTAAGCTTACAATCCAAATACAACACAAGGTTAGAGATATATGCTACTTGCATTCAAAAGTATGGATCATCAAACAACAAGCATGGATTGTCCTCCCCTTTAACACTACACTACAACTACACTACATCTACACTACTAGCATGAAAATAAACTAAGGGAGAGGCACAATCCATCAAGGAATAAGTGTGAACCATCAAGAAAATCACAAGAGCATTCCATTAAGTACTATGTTTTGACAATCTCTAAATCTAAAGTATCAATACACATAGACAAGCATCAATAAAACAAGAAATAGAAACAAACACATGAACATCTATTCTAGCATACATAGACATATGGATAGAATGAAATGATCAATTGGAAGCATTAAACCACATAAATCATTGAACAATCAAGATCTATATATATCAAAGTGTCAAAACATTAATTACAACACTAATCCCTTAATAATACACAAGATTAAGATATAGAAAGCATGTTTGGGGCTAACTCTAGCCCCAAGAGGATGTCTAGCCACTCATGGTGATATTGCTCCAACCCTCAAGGGCTAACTCCATGGAAGAAATCTGTTCCTTGTTGATGAAGAACTTCAATGGTGTCTCTAGCCTCCTCCTCCTCTAAGCTTGCTCTCTAAGAGATGATATGCTATGATATTGGCTCTCCTCCCTTGTAAAAAGCAATCCTTATCCTTATATAGGTAGGTCAGCCATGGAAGAAATCTGCTCCTTGTTGATGAAGAACTTCAATGGTGTCTCTAGCCTCCTCCTCTTCTAAGCTTGCTCTCCAAGAGATGATACGATATGATATTGGCTCTCCTCCCATATAAAAAGTAATCCTTATCCTTATATATGATATGATATTGACTAATTTCGATGGATCTCAACCATGTTCGATCGATCCAAGTCCAAGGTTCAATCGATCGAACTTCTTCCAGTGCGAAAAAGTTAAATTTCCAGCTCATTAAAAGTTGTCCATTATCCATTCATTGGGGAATGTGCTTTCCATGACCCCAGCTCATTTTGTGTGTCACTTGACCTACCTATAAAAGGAATATGATGCACTTTTTGAGGGGGACTTAGCATTTGGTAGATACAACTTTAGAGGCTATTCTTAGTGTAGAAGAAAAGAGGTGGGCTGGAGACACAAATGGGGGAGTTCTTCATCAACAAAGAGTAGATTTCTTCCATGGAGTTAGCCCTTGAGGGTTAGAACAACATCACCATGAGTGGCTAGACATCCTCTTGGGGCTAGAGTTAGCCCCAAGCATGCTTTCTATATCTTAATCTTGTGTATTATTGAGAAATTAGTGTTGTAATTAATGTTTTGACACTTTGATATATATAGATCTTGATTGTTCAATGATTTATATGGTTGAATGCTTTCAATATATCATTTCATTCTATCCATATGTTTATGTATGTTAGAATAGATGTTCATGTGCTTGTCTCTAGATTTTGTGTTATTGATGCATGTCTATGTGCATTGATGCTATAGATTTAGAGATTGTCAAAACATAGTGCTTAATGGAATGCTCTTGTGATTTTCTTGATGGTTCATACTTATTCCTTGATGGATTGTGCCTCTCCCTTAGTTTATTTTCATACTAGTAGTGTAGATGTAGTATAGTTGTAGTGTAGTGTTAAATGGGAGGACAATCCATGCTTGTTGTTTGATGATCCATACTTTTGAATGCAGGTAGCATATGTCTCTAATCTTGTGTTGTATTTGGATTGTAAGCTTAATGAAAGGATTAATGACTTGTTTTGATCTATTGTGCCTTTCACATGTTGTTTAGACAATATATACTTCATTGCTTAGATATATTATGCCTTTCCCATGATGTTGAGACAATACATGCTTAACTAGTCATCCTTGCTTGTTGAATCAGCCAAACACACACACACATCAATATTACAACACACCATTTGCCCTCATTAGTCACTTGTCAATGGTATAGAAATGCATTGCTTGGTGGTGATCTCTAAACCCCAAGAATCTTCTCTCTCTTATTTGCTCTTAATTGCATTCTTTTGTTATCACTTAGTTTAATTTAGTTGCTCTCTAGTCTAATCAACCAACCAACCAATTGTTTGATCACTCGACCTACTAGCCCTAATTGCAATTCCACAACCAAGTACGACTCCAATCCCTTGGGACGATCCCTACTCACCCTAACTATATTCTTAGTGAAGGTAGTAGTGGCCTTCTATAAATGTAAAACTTGGCCCTCGCCTAAAATTCACACTCTCTAAACTTGATGGTAGTGCGACACAAAGCCAGTCAGTTTTTGGCGCTGTTGCCGGGGATGAGGCAACGTCGTATTTGTGGAATCAATTAGGAATTAGTACTCTTTTGATAGTGTCTTTACTTTATTTTTATTTTTCTTTTTGGTTACTTATTGTGTTGTTTTTACTTGACTAGGTGCATTGTTGGAGAGGAAGCAAGCAAAGGAGCATTCAAGCAAAGCAAAGAAAGTAAAAAGCTAAAAATTTAAAAAATTTGTTGAGCTAAGCTTTAAATTTGGAGTTGAAGTGCTAAAGGACCTTTGTGAGACTTTTTTTACTCAATCCCTTAGTTAAATCATTGGCTCGCGTGGAGGCTTGTTTTTAATTGTTCTTTGCATCATTGTTGTTAAAGCATAGGGGTATGGGTTAAGTGTTTGTGGACGAAGTCTAATTGCATTGTTGTGAAGGCGTAGTGTTTGTCATTCTTTATGCTTGTTGTGTTTTGCATTGTGCATGTATGGACATCGTTCATTGAGACCCACTCTTGTCCCTCTTGATTTGATTCTTGAATCCATCGTTAGAAATCCTAGGGGAAGAGGAAGTTCAAATAGAACCAATCTATCAATGGATGACCATAATAATGATCATATTTAGGACCTTGGTCACATAGACTAACAAGGTATCCTTCATCCAAATGTACACAATGAGAACATATAAGTACTATTGGGCATGCCTAGGCCATACATTCACCAACCACCACAACAATAAGGCCAAGTATCTTCCTTCCCTAACCATTCAAATGAAATAGCCGCCGAAATGAAGTCTTTATCTCAAAGGTTTAATCAATTTTTGATTAACCAAAACTCGGCGAACCAAGAATCATCTTTCCCGAACCATTCTCATCGTGCATCAAATGAAACATGTATGACTTGTTCTAGTGTTCTTCATTCTACTTTTCATTGTCCTCACGGACAAGTGCAAAATAAACCTAATGAACAAGTCAATGTAGCTTTTGCGAACCAAGGGTACAATCCTTATGGTACTCACTATAATCCAAGTTGGAGGAATCATCCGAATTTGTCTTGGAAAAATTAAGGAGAGGGCTCAAACCCTTCCCAAGGCGGTTTTCAAGGGAAGTACATTCCACCTCCACTTCAAAACCAAGGATCCCAAGGTTATAGACCTTATTAATCACAAGGGAATCAATTTGCTAATTCTCATTTTCCCAACCAATCTTATTCCCAAGGAAATACTAGAAGTCTCGCCTTTGAAGAAAAAGTTTTAAATGCTTTGGGCACTTTAGAGACTAACACTCAATTGCTTCATTCTCATTCTCAATCTATTGTGAAGCTAGAAACCCAAGTAGGGCAAATAGCAAGCACTCTCAATGCAAGAGAGAAGGGAAAGATGCCTATTAATGTCCCACCTAAGCAGCAATGTGTTGTGGAAACCCATTCCTCATCGGAAGGCCACACCATTGAACATGTTAATGCGGTGACTACCTTACGGAGTGGTAGGATTGTGGATAATGAAGTTGAAATGTCCAATGAAGAGAGTGAACCGGTGCAACCTTAAGTTGTCACCCGTCCCGTTTCACATCCCATTCCTCCTTTATTGCATATACATGATCTTGTGAATGAGAAAGTCTTGAAAATGTGTTTGAAAATGAAGTTTTGCTGAAAAATGATTTGAAACAAAGTGATTTGAAAACTTCTTGTGTTGAAGAGAGTTCAAAAGAAAATTCTGAAAAAGTGTTTGAACCAAAAGTTCTATTTCCAGATGCCTTAAAAAGATCCATTTCAAAAGAAAAACAAAAGGCAAAAACCAATGAAATTATGAAAATGTTTAGGCAAGTGAAAGTTAATCTTCCACTTTTGGATGCAATCAAGTAAATTTCGGCTTATGCCAAATTCTTGAAAGACTTGTGTACCCAAAAGCGAAAGAACAAGAGCCAAACACCAAGAAAAGTGGTTTTGACTGAGCAAGTAAGCTCAATTTTGCAACATAATACTTTGCCAAAGTTTAAGGACCCCGGTTCACCTACTATTTCATGCATCATTGGTGGCCATATCATTAATCGGGCGCTTCTTGACTTAGGAGCAAGTGTTAACCTTCTTCCATACTCGGTTTATGTCAAATTGGGCCTAGGTGAATTAAAACTGACGTCAGTAGTTTTACAACTTGCTGACCGATCTATCAAGAAGCCTAGGGGTGTCATTAAGGATGTTTTGATAAAGATTGGCAAATTCTTCTTCCCGGTTGATTTCGTTGTCATAGACATGGAACCACTCCCCAATCCTAAAAGCCAAATTCCCGTTATCCTTGGCCGTCCTTTCTTGGCAACCGCTAATGCCAACATCAATTGTAGGACGGGGATAATGAAGATCTTATTTGACCACATGAAGGTGAAGTTGAATATCTTTAATCCCATACCCAATTCATTTGACAAATATAAAGGAGAGGTTAATGTTGTAGATAAATGTCATGATCTTCAATGTCAAGGAAATGAGCTTTTGTGTAAGACTAAAACTTGAAAGGGATCATCTTCAACCTTGCATTCTCAAAGTGTTGTTTCAAATTCTTGTTTTGAAAGGGCATGGAAGCCCAAAGGTTGGGATTGCATAGACAAAGGATTAAAAGTTTCTTTTGACCTTAATCCAACAAGTTCTTCAAAGAACCATTAGTTGGGGGGAGTTCAAAGCATCTATCACCCCAACAAGGAGGGGATGCATTACAAGATCTTTGATCTGGACTAAAAGAGCCCAACGTCTCGCTAGAGACGTTAAAGACTAGCAAAAACATTTCGTAGGGTGTCAAAACCCTATTCCTCCCCCATTTCTATCTTAAATTTCATTTCTTGCGAAGTCTAGATACTTGTTTTTGGTTCATATGCATTGATAAGAACTTTGATTAGGATTAAATGAATTTTTGTGTTGTAATTGAGCATTTTACATAAGTTTGATCGATCTCAAATGAGAGTTCGATCGATCGAACTTCCACCGGCATCCAACACTTAGAAAAATTTTTGACCTGCATCCACCTGCATCCAAATCATCTCTCTATCCCATCGTTCGAACTTATTCTTAGATCGATCAGGAGCCCTTCGATCGATCCAACTTCAAAGTTTGATCGATCTCATGATCCAACACTTAGAAAAATTTTGAGCCTGCATCAACCTGCATATTCAGCTCTCTGTCTCATCGATCGAAAACATTCCAAGATCGATCTGAAGTTCTTCGATCGATCGATCTGAAGTTCTTCGATCGATCGAACTTCAAAGTTCGATCAATCTTCAAGTTCCAACACTTAGCCAATTTTCTGAGCCAAAAACCTACATATTTTTTGCCCTCTGTCTGATCGATCGAACTCTTGTTCAGATCGATCTTAGTTCTCCATTTCATTGTTTGACTTTGTGTTGACTTTTCAAATTTCAAAAATCCAAAAAAATATTTTTATTTTTATTTTTAATTTTATTTTATTTTCATTTCATTTCATTTCATTTTATTTTATTTTTCAAAAAGTTTTCAAAAATACAAAAATATTTTAGTTTATTTAGTTTTTAATTATTATTATTTATTCAATTAAAAAAAAAAACAAAACAAAAAAAAAAAATCCAAAAATATTTTATTCTATTTTATTTATTTTTTTTTTATTATTTTACAATTTTTAATTTTAATTCTAATTTTTAATTTTAGTTTTTCATTTTTCAAAAATTTCAAAAAATACTTTGAGGAGAGTTCATCAAAGTTCGATTAATCTGAAACCTCAGTTCGATTGATCGAACTAATAGGGAAATGTTTTTGAAAATAAAACCGAGAGTTGTGAGATCGATTACAAAGATCGATCCAACAACTCCCTATCCTACCCCTTGCTTCCCTCATCGTCGTCGTGAACCCTAATCACCCTCTCCATCTTCCTCATCTCCGGTGACACCTCCGGCGACATCAAGCTCACCCCGGATCTCACTCCCTCTTCATCTCCTCTTCTCTCGCGACTAGAGGTGAGATTCGAACCACACTTTGTCATTTCAAGCTTTAATTTGATAATATATGTTGTCTACATGCTATATCTAGGATGAATGATGATGAAATCCACCATTGATGAGCTTGAAGCATGTTTATATATATGTGTATATATGTTTTTATATTTTTGATTTTCGAATTGATTATGGGAGTATGTGCCTTGTTTGGGTGATGGTAATTAATGATTTGTTGTGTTGATGGGCCCACAACCATGTCGTGAAGGCCCTCGTGCTTCCAAAGTCATAGATCTGTGACCTTTGAGTTTTCACCTTTGCACAGTTCGATTGATTGAACTTCAATCTCAGATCGATCTTGAGAGATCGATCAAACTCATACCTCAGATTAATCGAAGTTTTGAGATCAATCTCAAACCTTTTTGTGATCGATCGAACTTCACAGATCTTACACACACACTTTATTCATCATGCCTTATGTTCATGCTACCTCATATATGCCCAATGCCTGTGACATTCCACATTGGATGCATTCATACTTACATTGTTTAGCATGTTTCATATCCTATCACTTGCATAGATTCATGTCATCTATATGATTTGTCTATCTTATTTGACATGCATGTTTCTATTTTTTGCTTTCAATTCTTAATTCTGGTACTAACTCCCCTTACAAGTTTTTAAATTATTTTTCAAGCTATGACTAAGCGCAAGACTGTTGCCAAGAGGCAACACGGGCCTCAGAGACAGCCCTCTCATACATAAGAGGAGCCAGTACAGCCTACTCCACCTCAGTCACCTACTCATGAGGCTGAGGATGACCATATTCCATCCACCTCTGCAGCTCAGCCAGCATTTACACCATCACCATCTCCACCACATGCTGGAGCAGAGCATTCACCAGTACTATCTCCACCACGCCAGCCAGCTCAGCTAACTCAGAAGCGTGATAGGCCCGCGCCTAGATATACGCATATGGCAATAGACCATGAGTCGGTGTTCGACACAGCCTTTTTCTCTAGATCAGTACTGACCCGATCAGCTTACCACAACATCATTCAGAGGGGCCTTGCAGCTATTCTTGCCCCAGTTACAGAGCCAGTCTACCCGCGGCTGGTACGGTTGTTCTTCCAGAACCTCCGACCATCCCCGCGTACCACAGCAGAGCTGGTCACTTCTATAGATGGCCATCAGATCACTATCACTATGGACTCGCTAGCCCGCTCTTGCCATTGTCCAGACAGATGCCCTTCGGAGCTACAGGAGTTATATCCAAGGCTATACAGGCCTTCTTATGCCGACATGGTAGTATTTCTTACAGGCCACCATGCCGATGGCAAGACTTTCACCACCCACACATTTCTTCTAGATAACTTATGGTTCTTTGATTTCATTCTTTTTCAGAATATATATATGGCCGGGCACAAGATCCAGCAGAGAGGCGACTATCTGATAGCCCTCTACGCCTTTTACACGGGCCACTGAGTATCTATTCTCGCGCTCATCTGGAGCGTGATGAGGAAGCTATTTGATGAGTATATTAGCAAGGAGATGGGCTAAGTCTCTCCCATTTGGCCACCTCATCACCCAGATACTGATCGACCAGCACTACCCTATTCATCCTTGGGAGCACCCTGAGAGAGGTTCTTGTCACTTTTTGAAGAAGGACTGGAACAAGAGCTACAATGCCATCATCACTAGACTACAGGACCATGCGGTAGTGGCTGCAAAGGAGCTAGAGGCTGAGGAGGAGGCAGAGGCAGCAGCTCAGGCAACAACAGCAGATCCCGCAACGGACGACGCACTAGTCGATCCAGCTACCGAGCATATAGATATTGATTTAGAGCACCCTGCAGATGACACAGAGCAGTACTCTCCAGTTGGGTCCCCCATTCACGAGTAGGAGCAGACTCAGGATTTTTCTTCTGACTTTTCTATACCTGAGGCTCCATATCAAACCCCCAGCTTTGGAGTACGCCTACAGACTCTTGAGGATGCTGTCGTTGCTATACGAGCTAATCTTACGGCCCACAGAGCTGATTTTGCTACCTTCCGTATGGATGTCATGACTATGTTCCGAGATCTATCCAGAGATATCCGCGGAGCCTAACCTGCCCGTCCTACCTCATCGTCCTGAGTTCCCAGTTCCTTCTATCTTTTGATCCATCTCTGATCTTTATTTTTGTTACTGTACAGTACTATTATTTTTGCAGCCTGTTTGTCGGCTTTGATATTTCTGTTGTACCTACACTTTATCTGTTTTATATATCTGTTTTTGCTATGGATGTCATATAATTATATTCTCATATCTGTACGTTTGACTTCATCAGGTGCATCATAGTGACTTCAGTGAGAGAGTGCTACCTGATTTTCAGGACCACCCTTATGCCTCTCTCATCTATTTATCTGTTTATCCCATTTACACTTGCATGTCCACTGTACACTAATTATCCCATTTTGCTATCTGATGAGTTTATCCAAGTGCCAATTTTCAGGACCACAGTTCATCCCAAGTTTGGGGGGGCCATGCCACCCACTTTGGATACTTCAGTCCCAATCATTCTTGCTTAGTTGCACTGGTATACTATTTCCCTTGTTCGCTTGCACATTAAGGACATTGTGCCATTTAAGTTTAGGGGGAATGGTGCTTTGCAGTGTTAACTTTAAATTTCAAGATTTTGAGCATGACTATTGTATTTGAGGGATATTTCTATGATTGGTCCATATCTAGCTATGATTTTGATCTTTTGAGGTCTATGTTGCTTAAAATTTAAAAATTGCTTGACTTGAGAGTCCAATACTCCTTGTATGCCTTATGAAACCCATTTAGGAGTAATTTTTTTGAAAAATTGATATCTTGCTTGCACTTGTGGTCCACATCATCTTGATTTTGTGATTATTTTGAGATTCACTTTAGTATTCTACACTAGCACAGGCGCACACTAGCATTCATTTGTGGGGTACATGCTTTGTTGATAATTGAATTGGTTATATCCCAATTGAGCTAGTAGTGCATTGAAAGCTTTCATTCTTAATAAAGGTGGATAACAACCCCTTTTCACTAAGTAGCCGAGATTCTAGCCTCATCAAGCACTGAACTTTTTGCGCCAAAAGGTGGAGGGCCCAAACTCTAGGTTAATAATTGAACTAGTTAAAAAAAATAAAAAAATAAAAAAAAGTTGCAAAAGCAATAAAAAAAAGTAAGGACTTCTCCCAAAAGGTGAGAAGTGGGAAATGATTAGATGGAGGCTGTCTTGATTTGTAACCTAGTTGATTTGAGCTTGTAAGTCCGTAGGGGTATTTGAATGCCTAATGCCTTAAAACCGTCTGGTTTGGGAGTCATTGACCTAACGCTCGACCTCATGAATCACTAGAAAGCCTAATAGATCAACACATTGCACCATTCTTCCATATTTGATCCTATATAAAAAATAAAAAATAAAAAAAAATATCAAGTGAAAAGAATAAGCGTACCTAGAACAATAAAGTTTTAATAAAAGGTCCACTTTTTGTCTTGATGATCGATACTAGATTTGTGTGCTAGTTTGAGGGTAATGATGTGATCATTTCTCTAGTTGGCTAAGATAGCAACACATTTGATGACAGTCCACTCAAAAGGATTCTAGAGTTGTTTTGATTTGCATGATCATTTTCTTGATGTGTGGAGGACCATATTTGTTTGCTTGATGTTGAGCTTTTGGGAGATTGCTTAGAATTGTTTGAAAAACTGCATACTTGAGGTAGTTTTCTCCCCATGCTTGTTTGCAATATTGCTGTCTCTTTTGTGAGAATGAGCTTAATGTTTGTGGGTACCATTTCTGGAAACCCTCACGAGACTTCACTTGTCCACTAAAGGTAACCTAGGGGTTTAAAAGGCTTGTTGCATATGCTAAGTGTAATTATGTTCCCTATGAAAGTGGCATTATCCATTTATTGTTTTCTAGATTCATACTTGTATAGTTGTTCATTTCATTCCTTTACTTTCTAGTTCATTGCTAGGGACTAGCAATAATTAAGTTTGGGGGTGTGATGAGCGCTGAAAAGTGTGTATTTAAACCTGTTAAGCTTAGGCATTCTAAACACCTTTATCTATCTTACTTTACCGTTTTAGATTGATTTCGTATTATTTCCATTTTTAGGAACTTATCCCCAAAATAAGCTAACTCAGCCAAATAAGAGCTTGATTGAAGCAATTCTGGGATCAAACAAAGAAAGGAGCAAAGTGGAGAAAGAAAGAAGTAAATGAAGCCACAGGTGGGAAGCAGCAAAGTTCGATCGATCCAACTTCAAGGTTCGATTGATCGAAAACTGATCGATCTCAGTACTTCAAGATAGATCCAAACCTTAACCCAAAGCAGAAAGTCCAAAGTTTGATCGATCCAACACCACCCTTTGATCGATCTTACACTTTTGTCCTTATTCAAATGATTTATCTTATCCACAGCTGTACCACCCACTAACCACTTTTGTCATTTTCCCAAAAATATCTCCCAAAATATCTCAGATTTGTCTTTTCCCAAAAAGCTCAATCAGTTGGATCGATCCAGCCTAAGTTCGATGGATCGCAGTAATGTTCGATTGATTCAAGTCCAACATTCGATCGATCGAACTTCCTCCAGTGCAAAAAAGTTAAATTTCCAACTCATTGAAAGTTGTCCTTTATCCAATCATTGGGGAATATGCTTTGCACGACCCCAGCTCATTTTGTGTGTCACTTGACTTACCTATAAAAGGAATATGATGCACTTTTTGAGGGGGACTGAGCATTTGGTAGATACAACTTTAGAGGTTATTCTTAGGTAGAAGAAAAGAGGAGGTGGCTAGAGACACAAAGGGGGGATTTCTTCATCAACAAAGAACAGATTTCTTCCATGGAGTTAGCCCTTGAGGGTTGGAGCAACATCACCATGAGTGGCTAGACATTCTATATCTTAATCTTGTGTATTATTGAGGGATTAATGTTGTAATTAATGTTTTGACACTTTGATATATATAGATCTTGATTGTTCAATGATTTATGTGGTTGAATGCTTTCAATTGATTATTTCATTCTATCCATATGTTTATGTATGTTAGAAAAGATGTTCATGTGCTTGTCTCTAGATTTTGTGTTATTGATGTATGCCTATGTGCATTGATGCTATAGATTTAGAGATTGTCAAAACATAGTACTTAATGGAATGCTCTTGTGATTTTCTTGATGGTTCATACTTATTCTTTGATGAATTGTGCCTCTCCCTTAGTTTATTTTCATACTAGTAATGTAGATGTAGTATAGTTGTAGTGTAGTGTTAAATGGGAGGACAATCCATACTTGTTGTTTGATGATCCATGCTTTTGAATGCAAGTAGCATATGTCTCTAACCTTGTGTTGTATTTGGATTGTGAGCTTAATGAAAAGATTAATGACTAGTTTTGATCTATTGTGCCTTTCACGTGTTGTTTAGACAATATATGCTTCATTGTTTAGATATATTGTGCCTTTCACTTGATGTTTAGACAATACATGCTTAACTAGTCATCCTTGCTTGTTGAATCAACCAAACACACACACACACACACATCAATATTACAACACACCATTTGCCCTCATTAGTCACTTGTCAATGGTATAGAAATGCATTGCTTGGTGGTGATCTCTAAACCCCAAGACTCTTTTCTCTCTTATTTGCTCTTAATTGCATTATTTTGTTATCACTTAGTTTAATTTAGTTGTTCTCTAGTCTAATCAACCAACCAACCAATTGTTTGATCACTCGACCTACTAGCCCTAATTGCAATTCCACAACCAAGTATGACTCCAGTCCCTTGGGACTATCCCTACTCACCCTAACTATATTTTTAGTGAAGGTAGTAATGGCTTCTATAAATGTAAAACTTGGCCTTTACCTAAAATTCACTCTCCAAACTTGATAGTAGTGCGACACAAAGCCAATCACCATATATATATTCTGAAAGAGAATGGAATCGAAGAACCATAGGTCATCCGGAAGAAATATACTGGGGGCAAAAGTCTCGCCATCGGCATGGTGACCTGTAAGAAATACTACCATGTTGGCATAAGAAGGCCTGTATAGCCTCAGATATAGCTCTTGTAGCTCCGGAGGACATCTATGTGGACAATGGCAAGAGCGAGCTAGTGAGTCCATAGTGATAGTGATCTGATGGCCATCTATAGTAATGACCAGCTCTGCTGTGGTACGCGGGGATGGTCGGAGGTTTTGGAAGAACAACCATACCAGCCGCGGGTAGACTGGCTCTATAACTGGGGCAAGAATAGCTGCAGGGCCCCTCTGAATAATGTCCTGGTAAGCTTATCGGGTCAGCACCGATCTGGAGAAAAAGCCTGTGTCGAACACTGACTCATGGTCTATTGCCATATGTGCATATCTAGGCGCGGGCCTATCACGCTCCTGAGCTGGCTGAGCTGGCTGGCGCGGTGGAAATGGTACTGGTGAATGCTCAGCTCCAGCATGTGATGGAGATGGTAATGGTGTAAATGTAGGCTGAGCTGCAGATGTGGATGGAATATGATCATTCTCAGCCTCATGAGCAGGTGATTGAGGTGGAGTAGGCTGTACTGGCTCCTCCTGTGCATGAGAGGGCTCTGCTGGCTCCTCTATCCATGGTCTGATATGTCTCTGAGGCCGGTGTTGCCTCTTGGCAATAGTCTTGTGCTTAGTCATAGCCTGAAAAATAATTTAAAAACTTACAAGCGGAGTTAATACCAGAATTAAGAATTAAAAGCACAAAATAGAAACATGCATGTCAAATAAGATAGACAAAACATATATGACATGTATCTATGCAAGTGACAAGATATGAAACATGCTAAACAATGTAAGTATGAAATGCATCCAATATGGAATATCACAGGCATTGGGCATAAATGAGATAGCATGAACATAAGGCATGTTGAATGAAGTGTGTGTGTGAGATTTGTGAAGTTCGATTGATCATAAAAAGGTTTGAGATCGATCTCAAAACTTCGATCGATCTGAGGTATGAGTTCGATCAATCTTTCAAGATTGATCTGAGATTAAAGTTCGATCGCTCGCACTGTGCGAAGGTGTAAACTCAAAGGTTACAGATCTGTGACGTGGATGGCACGGGGCTTTCTCGACGTGGTCGTGGGCCCATCAACACAACAATCCAATCAATTCTAGCCATATTACAAAGCCTATACTCCCATAATCAATTCAAAAATAAAAAATATAACAACATATATACACATATATATACATATATATACAAACATGCTTCAAGCTCATCAATGGTGGGTTTCATCATCATTCATCCTAGATCTAGCATGTAGGCAACATATATTATCAAATTAAAGTTTGGAATGACAAAGTGGGGTTCGGATCTCACCTCCAGTCGCGAGAGAAGAGGAGATGAAGATGGTGATGCAAATCCGAGAGGAGAGAGAGAAAATCAAAGGCTGAAACTCGCCAGAGATTCACCGGAGAAGACGATGATGATGGGGCAAAGTGGTGACGGGAAGGATGAGGGACAAGGGTTTGGAGGGTTGGATCGATCTAAATGATCGATCTTGAGACCCTCCAGGTCTATTTTTAAAAACATTTCCTCCAGGTCTATTTTTAAAAACATTTCCTTATTAGTTCGATCGATCGAACTGAGACTTCAGATCGATCGAACTGAGACTTCAGATCGATCGAACTTTGATGATCTCTCCTCAAAGTATTTTTGGGATTTTTTGGAATTTTTGAAAAATTAAAAATTAGAATTAAAATTATAATAAATTGTAAAATAAAATAAAATATTTTTGAATGTTTTTTTTTTAATTGAATAAACAATAATAATTAAAAACTAAATAAACTAAAATATTTTTGTACTTTTGAAAAATAAAATAAAATGAAGTGAAATGAAAATAAAATAAAATAAAATGAAAATGAAAATATTTTTGGGTTTTTGAAATTTGAAAAGTCAAAATAAAGTCAAAATAATGAAATGAAGAACTGAGATTGATCAGAACAAGAGTTCGATCGATCAGACAGAGAGTAAGAATATGCAGGTTGATGGCTCAGAAAATTGGCTAAGTGTTGGAACTTGAGATCGATCAAACTTGAAGTTGGATTGATCGAAGAACTTCATATTGATCTTGGAATGTTTTCGATCGATGAGACAGAGAGCTGAAATATGCAGGTTGATGCAGACTCAAAATTTTTCTAAGTGTTGGATCATGAGATCAATTAAACTTTGAAGTTGGATCGATCGAAGATCTCCTGATCAATCTAAGAATAAGTTCGAACGATGGGACAGAGAGGTGATTTGGATACAGGTGGAAATTTTTTCTAAGTGTTGGATGCAGGTGGAAGTTCGATCGATCGAACTCTCAATTGAGATCGATCAAACTTATGCAAAATGCTCAATCACAACACAAAAATTCTTGTAATCCTAATCACAGTTCCTATCAATGCATATGAACCAAAAATAAGTATCTAGACTTCACAAGAAATGAAATTTAAGATAGAAATGGGGGAGGAATAGGGTTTTGACACCCTACGAAATGTTTTTGCTAGTCTTTAACTTCTCTAGCAAGACATTGGGCTCTTTTAGCCCGGATCAAAGATCTTATAATGCATCCCCTCCTTATTGGGGTGATATGCTTTGAACTCCACCCAACAAATGGTTCTTTGAAGAACTTGTTAGATTAAGCTCAAAAGGAACTTTTGATCCTTTATCTATGCAATCACAACCTTTGGGCTTCCATGCCCTTTCAAAGTAAGAATTTGAAACAACACTTTGAGAATACAAGGTTGAAGATGATTCTTTGGAAGTTTTGGTCTTACACAAAAGCTCACTTCCTTGACATTGAAGATCATGACATTCATCTACAACATTAACCTCTCCTTCATATTTGTCAAATGAATTGGGTGTGGGATTGAAGATATTCAACTTCACCTTCATGTGGCCAAATGAGATCTTCATTATCCCCATCCTACAATTGATGTTGGCATTAGCGATTGCCAAGAAAGGATGACCAAGGATAACGGGAATTTCGCTCTTAGGATTGGGGACCGGTTCCTTGTCAATGACAACGAAATCAATGGGAAAAAAGAATTTGTCAATCTTTATCAAAACATCCTCAATTATACCCCTAGGTTTCTTAATGGATTGGTCGGCAAGTTGTAAAACTATCGACGTCGGTTTCAATTCACCTAGACCCAATTTGACATAAATCGAGTATGGAAGAAGGTTAACACTTGCTCCTAAGTCAAGAAGCACCTGATTAATGATATGATCACCAATAATGCATGAAGTAGTAGGTGAACTGGGGTCCTTAAACTTTGGCAAAGTGTTATGTTGCAAAATTGAGCTTACTTGCTCGGTCAAAACCACTTTTCTTGGTGCTTGGCTTTTGTTCTTCCGCTTTTGGGTGCATAAGTCTTTCAAGAATTTAGCATAAGCCGGAATTTGCTTGATTGCATCAAAAAGTGGAAGATTAACTTTTACTTGCCTAAACATTTCCATAATTTCATTGGTTTTTGCCTTTTGCTTTTCCTTTGAAATAGATCCTTTTAAGGCATTCAGAAATGAAACTTTTGGTTCAAACACTTTTTCAGAATTTTCTTTTGAACTCTCTTTAACACAAGAAGTTTTCAAATCACTTTGTTTCAAATCATTTTTCAGCAAAACTTTTTCAACATCATTTTTCAAAACTTCGTTTTCAAACACATTTTTTAAGACTTTCTCATTCACAAGATCATATATATGCAATGAAGGAGGAATGGGATGTGAAACGGGATGGGTGACAACTTGAGGTTGCACCAGTTCACTCTCTTCATTGGACATTTTAACTTGATTGTCCACAATCCTACCACTCTGCATGGTAGTCACCGCATTAACCTGTTCAATGGTGTGGCCTTCCGATGAGGAATGGGTTTCTACAACACATTGTTGCTAAGGTGGGGCATTAATAGGCATCTTTCCCTTCTTTCTTGCATTAAGAGTGCTTGCTATTTGCCCTACTTGGGTTTCTAGCTTCGCAAAAGATTGAGAGTGAGAATGTAGCAATTGTGTGTTAGCCTCTAAAGTGCCCAAAGTATTTAAAACTTTTTCTTCAAAGGCGGGACTTCTGGTATTTCCCTGGGAATAAGATTGGTTGGGAAAATAAGAATTAGCAAATTGATTCCCTTGTTATTGATAAGGTTTATAACCTTGGGATCCTTGGTTTTGAAGTGGATGTGGAATGTACTTCCCTTGAAAATTGCCTTGGGAAGGGTTTGAGCCCTCTCCTTGGTTTTTCCAAGAGAAATTCGGATGATTCCTCCAACTTGGATTATAATGAGTACCATTAGGATTGTTCCCTTGGTTCATAAAAGCTGCATTGACTTGTTCATTAGGTTCATTTTGCACTTGTCCGTGAGGACAATGAGAAGTAGAATGAAGAACACTAGAACAAGTCATACATGTTTCATTTGATGCACGATGAGAATGGTTTGCAGCTATTTCATTTGAATGGTCGACTTGATGTAAGCCAACACTCTTCCTACCTTGTGAATTTCTACCATTCTTGGATGATAGTGTTCTATGCAAAGAATTTTCACTCATGCTCTTATAAAGACGCCACACATCATCCTCATGCCTATTAATGTATGAGCCACCCATAGAAGCATCAACCATACCCTTATAATTGTCCGATAAGCTCTCAAAGAAATATTGAACTAATTGCCATTTGGGCATGTTCTGATGTGGATACTTCCTAAGCAATTCATTGAAGCATTCCCATGCCTCATGAAACGTTTCTCCATCCCCATGTGAAAATTCTCAAATTGAGGTTCTCATAGCATTGGTTTTTGAAACCGTATAGTACTTCTTCAAGAACTCTTGTTGCATTTCTGCCCAAGAAGTAATTGAAAAAGGCCTAATATTGTTAAACCAATACTTTGCCTTGTCTTTTAAGGTGAATGGAAAAAGTTTGAGTCTTAAAACCTCTTCCGGCATGTCCGTATATTTTATGGTGGAACATACTTCAAGAAACTCATCCAAATGCTTGTAAGGTTCTTCACTTGGAAGTCCATGATAGTTAGGAAGCATTTGAATGGTTTGTGGCTTAATTTCATAATGATGTGCTCTAAATGGAGGGTAATTGGATGCATGTAGGTGCATTATACTCATTAGGCACATAATGGTCTCTTAAAGCAAGTGGTGGATTAGCTACTTGAGGTGCAACATAGACACCTTGGTTTTGAATTCCTTGATTGATGATGGGAGGTTGTGGAGCATACATTAGCCTTGGCATTCCAAATGGAACTTGGCCTTGTTGTTGTTGTGGTTGGTAAATGAATAGCCTAGGCATGCCTAATGGTACTTGTATGTTCTCATTGTGCACATTAGGATGAAGAATACCTTGTTGGTCTATGTGACCAAGGTCCTCAACATGATCATCATTATGGTCATCCATTGATAGATTGGTTCTATTTGGACTTCCTCTTCCCCTAGGATTTCTAACGATGGAATCAAGATAAAAATCTAAAGGGACAAGAGTGGGTCTCAATGAACGACGTCCATGCATGCACAATACAAAACACAACAAGCACAAAGAATGACAAACACTATGCCTTCACAACAATGCAATTAGACTTTTTCTACAGACACTTAATTCATACTCCCATGCTTTAACAACAATGATGCAAAGAACAAATAAGAATGCCTCCACGCGGGTTCACGATTTATGTAAGGGATTGAGTAAAGAAAGTCTCACAAAGGTCCTTTAGCACTTCAACTCCAAATTTAATGCTTAGCTCAGCAAATTTTTTCAAATTTTTAGCTTTTTACTTTCTTTGCTTTGCTTGAATGCTCCTTTGCTTACTTCCTCTCCAACAATGCACCTAGTCAAGTAAGAACAACACAATAAGTAACCAAAAAGAAAAATAAAAATAAAGTAAAGATATAATCAAAAAGAGTACTAATTCCTAATTGATTCCACAAATACGACATTGCCTAATCCCCGGCAATGGCGCCAAAAACTTTGCTGGATGTGTCACACTACCATCAAGTTTGAGAGTGTGAATTTTAGGCGAGGGCCAAGAGTTTTACATTTATAAAAGCCACTACTACCTTTCACTATAAATATAGCTAGGGGGAGTAGGGATCGTCCCAAGAGATTGTGAGGGTCGAACAAGGTTGTGGAATCGCTATTAGGGCTAGTTGGTCGAGTGATCAAACAATTGGTTGGTTGGTTGATTAGACTAGAGAGCAACTAAATTAAACTAAGTGATAACAAAAGAATGCAACTAAGAGCAAATAAGAGAGAGAAGATTCTTGGGGTTTAGAGATCACCACCAAGCAATGCATTTCTATACCATTGACAAATGACTAATGAGGGAAAGATGTGTTGCAATAACGATGTGTGTGTGTGTGTATAAAGTTGTTTCAATTAGCAAGGATGACCAATTAAGCATGTATTGTCTAAACATCATGCGAAAGGCACAATATATCTAAGCAATGAAGCATATATTGTCTAAACAACATGTGAAAGGCACAATAGATCAAAACAAGTCATTAATCCTTTCATTAAGCTCACAATCCAAATGCAATACAAGGTTAGAGACATATACTACTTGCATTCAAAAACATGGATCATCAAACAACAAGCATGGATTATCCTCCCCTTTAACACTACACTACAACTACACTATATCTATACTACTAGCATGATAATAAACTAACAGAGAGACACAATCCATCAAGGAATAAGTATGAACCATCAAGAAAATCACAAGAGCATTCCATTAAGCACTATGTTTTGACAATCTCTAGATCTATAACATTAATACACATAGATAAGCATCAATAACACAAGAAATAGAGACAAACACTTTAACATCTATTCTAGCATACCTAGACATATGGATAAAGTGAAATGATCAATTGGAAGCATTAAACCACATAAATCATTGAACAATCAAGATCTATATATATCAAAGTGTCAAAACATTAATTACAACACTAATCCCTCAATAATACACAAGATTAAGGTATAGAAAGCATGCTTGGGGCTAACTCTATCCCCAAGAGGACATCTAGCCACTCATGGTGATATTGCTCCAACCCTCAAGGGCTAACTCCATGGAAGAAATCTGCTCCTTGTTGATGAAGAACTTCAATGGTGTCTCTAGCCTCCTCCTCCTCTAAGCTTGCTCTCCAAGAGATGATATGATATGATATTGGCTCTCATCCCTTGTAAAAGGCAATCCTTATCCTTATATAGGTAGGTCAAATGACACCCAAAAATGAGTTAGGGTCGTGCACACAATATTCCCTAATGATTGGATAAAGGACAACTTTCAATGAGCTGGAAATTTAACTTTTTCGCACTGGAGGAAGTTCGATTGATCGAACCTTGGACTTGGATTGATCGAACATGGCTGAGATCCATTGAACTTAGGCTGGATCGATCTAACTGGTTTAGCTTTTTGGGAAAAGACAAATCCGAGATATTTTGGGAGATATTTTTGGGAAAAGGACAAAAGTGGTTAGTGGGTGGTACAGTTGTGGATAAGATCAATCATTTGAATAAGGACAAAAGTGTTCGATCTATCGAAGGGTGGTGTTGGAATGATCAAACTTTGGACTTTTTGCTTTGGGTCAAGGTTTGGATCTATCTTGAAGTACTGAGATCGATTAGTGTTCGATCGATCGAACCTTGAAGTTGGATCAATCGAACTTTACTGCTTCCCACCTTTGGCTTCATTTGCTTCTTTCTTTTTCCACTTTGCTCCTTTCTTTGTTTAATCCTAGAATTGCTTCAATAAAGCTCTTATTTGGCTGAGTTAGCTTATTTTCGGGATAAGTGCCTAAAAATGGAAATGATACGAAATCAATCTAAAACGGTAAAGTAAGATAGATAAGGGTACTAGAATGCCTAAGCTTAAAGGGGTTTAAATACGCACTTTTCAGCATCATCATGTGGTTTAATGCTTCCAATTGATCATTTCATTCTATCCATATGTCTATGTATGCTAGAATAGATGTTCATGTGTTTGTCTCTATTTCTTGTGTTATTGATGCATGTCTATGTGTATTAATGCCATAAATCTAGAGATTGTCAAAACAAAGTACTTAATGGAATGCTATTGTAATTTTCTTGATGGTTCATACTCATTTTTTGATGGATTGTGCCTCTCCCTTAACTTAATTAGTTTAATTTCGTGTCATTAGCTTAATTGTAGTGTAGTGGTAGTATAGTTGTTAGATGGGAGGACAATCCATGCTTATTGTTTGATATTCCATACTTTTGAATGCAAGTAGCATATGTCTCTAACCTTGTGATGTATTTGGCTTGTGAACTTAATGAAAGGATTAATGACTTGCTAGATATATTATGCTTTTCACATGCTACTTAGACAATATATACTTAATTGTTAGATATATTGTGTTTTTTACATGTTGCTTAGATAATATATGCTTAATTGGTCATCCTTGCTAATTAAATTAACCAAACACACACACACATCAATATTGCAACACACATTTCCCTCATTAGTCACTTGTTAAGGGTGTAGAAAAGTATTGTTTAGTGGTGACCTCTAAACCCCAAGATCTCTCTCTCTTACTTACTCTTTATTGTATTCAATTATTTAGTTTAATTTGCTCTCTAGTTTAATCAACCAACCAACTATTTGTTTGATCACTCGACCTACTAACCCTAATATTGATTCCACAAGCTAGTACGACAACTCAATCCCATGGGACGATTCCTTCTCACTCATACTACATAGTATAGGTGTTACGCGGTTTATAAATTTAAATTATAGTGCCCACTTGACACTAATTTCCAAATTCAAAGTTTTATGCATTGTTTTGTGTAGACACTCGCGGAGCCACCATCAAATTTTTGGTGCCGTTGCCGGGGATTAGGCAACGTCGTATTTGTGGAATCAATTAGGAATTAGTACTCTTTTGATCGTGTCTTTACTTTGTTTTTATTTTTCTTTTGTTACTTATTGTGTTTGTTCTTGATTGACAATGAGCATTGAGCTAGGAAGCAAGTAAAAGAGCATCCAAGCAAAGAAGCTAAGCAAGCAAGGAAAAATGCTAAAAATTTACAAAAATTGCTAAGCTAAGCTATAAATTTGGAGTTGAAGTGCTAAGGGACCTTTGTGAGATTGTCTTTACTCAATCCCTTAGTTAAATCGTCGGCCCGCGTGGAGGCTTGTTTTTAAATTCTTAGATAAATCGTGAGCCCGCGTGGAGGCATTTTAATTGTTCTTTGCATCATTGTTGTTAAAACATAGGAGTATGGGTTAAGTGTTTGTGGAGGAAGTTTCATTGAATTGTTCTGAAGTCGAAGTGCTTGTTCATTCATTATGTTTGTGTGTTTTACATTGTGCATGCATGATCGTAGATCACTAAGACCAACTCTTGTCCTTCTTGATTTACATCTTGAATCCGTAGTTAGAAATCCTAGGGGAAGAGGAAGTTCTAGTTCTACCCAATCCATTACATCAATGGAAGGCCATAATGAAGACCATGTGGAGGACCTTGGTCACATAAACCAACAAGGTATCCTCCATCCAAATGTGCATCATGAGAACATTCAAGTACCATTAGACATGCCTAGGCCATTCATTCACCCACCACAACAACAACAAAGTCAAGTTCCATTTGGAATGCCAAGGCTAATGTATGCTCCACAACCTCCCATCATTCAAGGAAATCAAAATCAAGGTGCCTATGTTGCACCTCAAATTGCTAATCCTCCACTTGCTTTAAGAGATCACTATGTGTCTAATGAATATAATGCACCCACATGCATTCAATTGCCTCCATTTAGAGCACATCATGATGAGATTAAGCCACAAACCATTCAAATGCTTCCTAACTATCATGGACTTCCAAGTGAAGAACCTTACAAGCATTTGGATGAGTTTCTTAAAGTATGTTCCACCGTAAAATATACGGACACGCCGAAAGAGGTCTTAAGACTCAAACTTTTTCCATTCACCTTAAAAGACAAGGCAAAGTATTGATTTAACAATCTTAGGCCTTTTTAAATCACTTCTTGGGCAGAAATGCAACAAGAGTTCTTGAAGAAGTACTATCTGGTTTCGAAGACCAGTGCCATGAGAACCTCAATTCGAGAATTTTCATATGGGGATGGAGAAACGTTTCATGAGGCATGGGAACGCTTTAATGAATTGCTTAGGAAGTGTCCACATCATGACATGCCCAAATGGCAATTAGTTCAATATTTCTTTGAGAGCTTATCGGACAATTATAAGGGTATGGTTGATGTTTCCATGGGTGGCTCTTACATTGATAGGCATGAGGATGACATATGGCGTCTTTATGAGAGTATGAGTAAAAATTCTTTGCATAGAACATTATCATCCAAGAATGGTAGAAATTCACAAGGTAGGAAGAGTGTTGGCTTACATCAAGTCGACCACTCAAATAAAATAGCCGCTGAAATGAAGTCTTTATCTCAAAGGTTTGATTAATTTTTGATTAACCAAAACTCGGCGAACCAAGTATCTTCATTCCCTAACCATTCTAATCGTGTATCGAATGAATCATGTATGACTTATTCTACTGTTCTTCATTTTACTTCTCATTGTCCTCACGGACAAGTGCAAAATGAACCTAATGAACAAGTCAATGCAGCTTTTGTGAACCAAGGGAACAATCCTTATAGTACTCATTATAATCCAAGTTGGAGAAATCATCCGAACTTCTCTTAGAAAAACCAAGGAGAGGGCTCAAATCCTTCCCAAGGCAGTTTTCAAGGGAAGTACATTCCACCTCCACTTCAAAGCCAAGGATCCCAAGGTTATAGACCTTATCAATCACAAAGGAATCAATTTGCTAACTCTCATTTTCCCAACCAATCTTATTCCCAAGGAAATGCTAAAAGTCCCGCCTTTGAAGAAAAAGTTTTGAATGCTTTGGGCACTCTTAAGGCAAATACACAATTGTTTTATTCCCACTCTCAATCTATTACAAAGCTAGAAACCCAAGTAGGGCAAATAGCAAGCACTCTTAATGCAAGAGAGAAGGGAAAGATGCCTATGAATGCCCCACCTAAGCAACAATGTGTTATGGAAACCCACTCCTCATCGGAAGGCCACACCATTGAACATGTTAATGCGGTGACTACCTTACGGAGTGGTAGGATTGTGGACAACCAAGTGGGTATGTCCAATAAAGAGAGTGAACCGGTGCAACCACGAGTTGACACCCGTCCAGTTTCCTATCATATTCATCCGTCATTGCATATACATGATCTTATGAATAAGAAAGCTTCAAAATGTGATTTGAAGAATGATTTTGAAAATGATTTGAAGAAAAATTTGCCGAAAAATGAATTTGAAAAGGTTTTGTTGAAAAATGGTTTTAAACAAAGTAATTTAAAGAATTCTTGTGTTGAAGAGTTTTCAGAAGAAAATGCTGAAAAAGTTTTTGAGCCAAAAGCTCCATTTCCGGATGCCTTAGAAGGATCCATTTCAAAAGACAAGCAAAAGGCAAAAACCAATGAAATCATGGAAATGTTTAGGCAACTGAAAGTCAATTTTCCACTTTTGGATGCAATCAAGAAAATTCTGGCTTATGCCAAATTCTTGAAAGACTTGTGCACCCAAAAGCGGAAGAACAAGAGCCAAGCACCAAGAAAAGTGGCTTTAACCGAGCAAGTGAGCTCAATTTTGCAACATAACACTTTACCAAAGTTTAAAAACCCTGTTCACCTACTATTTCATGCATCATTGGTGATCATACCATTAATCGGGCGCTTTTTAACTTAGGAGCAAGTGTTAACCTTCTTCCATACTCGGTTTTTGTCAAATTGGGCCTAGGTGAATTGAAACCGATGTCAGTAGTTTTACAACTTGCCGACCAATCCATTAAGAAGCCTAGGGGTATCATTGAAGATGTTTTGATAAAGATTGACAAATTTTTCTTCCCCGTTGATTTCGTTGTTATTGATACGGAACCGGTCCCCAATCCTAAAAACCAAATTCCCGTTATCCTTGGCCGTCCTTTCTTGGCAACCGCTAATGCCAACATCAATTGTAGGACGGGGATAATGAAAATCTCATTTGGCCACATGAAGGTGAAGTTGAATATCTTCAATCCCACACCCAACTCATTTGACAAATATGAAGGAGAGGTTAATGTTATAGATAAATGCTATGATCTTCAATGTCAAGGAAGTGAGCTTTTGTGCAAGACCAAAACTTCAAAGGGATCATCTTCAATCTTTCATTCTCAAAGTGTTGTTTCAAATTCTTGCTTTAAAACGGCATGGAAGCCCAAAGATTGTGATTGCATTGACAAGGGATCAAAACCTTCTTTAGAGCTAAATTCAACAAAGAACCATTTGTTGGGTGGAGTTCAAATCATCTATCACCCAAACAAGGAGGGAATGCATTATAAGATCTTTGATCCGGGCTAAAAGAGCCCAACGTCTTGATAGAGACGTTAAAGACTAGCACAACATTTCGAAGGGTGTCAAAACCCTATTCCTCCCTCATTTTTATTTTTAATCTAATTTCTTGCGAAGTCTAGATACATGTTTTTGGTTTATATGCATTGCTAGGAACTGTGGTTAGGATTGTATGAGCTTTCATGTTGGAGTTGAGCATTTTGCATAAGTTCGATCGATCTCAAATGAGAGTTCGATTGATCAAACTTCTACCTGCATCCAACACTTAAAAAAAATTTCGACCTGCATTCACCTGCATCCAAATCACCTCTCTGTCTCATCGTTCGAACTTATTCTCAAATCAATCATAAATTTTTCGATCGATCCAAACCTCAAGTTCGATCGATCTTGAGTTCCAACACTTAGCCAAATTTCTGAACCCAAAAACCTGCATATTTTTGCTCTCTGTCTGATTGATCGAACATTTGTTCAGATCGATCTCTGTTCTTCATCTCACCATTTTTGACTTTATTTGACTTTTTAATTTTCAAAAATCCAAAAATATTTATTTTATTTTTATTTTATTTTTCAAAAATACCAAAAAGATTTTCTTTTATTTACTTAATTTTTCAAATTTTAAAAAAAAAGAGATTTTACTTTATTTATTTCAAAAATCCAAAAAGATTTTATTTATTTTAATTCTTATTTTTGAAAAATCCAAAAATATTTTCTATTTTTCAATTTTAATTTTTAATTTTAGTTTTTAATTTTTCAAAAATTTCAAAATATTTTCAAAAATACTTTGAAGAGAGATCATCACAGTTTGATCGATCTGAAATCTCAGTTCGATCGATCGAACTAGACGGGAACAGTTTTTAAAAATAGAACCTGAGGGTCTCAATATCGATTCATTAGATCGATCTCACCCTCTCTCATCCTCACAAACCCTCGTCGCCACTGTGCATCCACATATCTTCATTATCATCTCCGGCGAGATCCAGTGAGCTTTAACTCTCCCTCTCTCTTCTCGGATTTCACCTCTTCACATCTTCACTTCTCTCTTCGTTTGGGGTAAGTTCCGAACCCCATCTTTAAATCTAAGCTTCGAATTGATGTATAAATGTTTTATATTCTAGATTTAGGTTGCTTAAATGTTCAAATCCTCCATTGATGAAGCTTGAAGCATGTTATATATGTGTGTGTATAGATTTGTATATATGTGTTTATATTTGAGTTTTGATTTGATTTATGGGAGTATGGGCTTTGTAAAGTGACTAGGATTGAGGAATTGTTGTGTTGATGGGCCCATGACCATGTCGTGAAGGCCCCGTGTCATCCACGTCACAGATCTATGAATTTTCAATTTTCACATTGCACAGTTTAATCGATCAAACTTATTTCTCAGATCGATCCTGAGAGATCAATCGAACTCAGTTTTTCAGTTTCTCAGATTGATCGAAGTTTTGAGATCGATCTCACATTTTTTGTGATCGATCGAACTTCACAGATTTCATACACACATTCCATGCATCTTATCTTGTGTCATACTATCTTATATATGCCCAATGCCTATGATATTCCACATTGGATGCATTTCATACTTACACTGCTTAGCATGTTCACATCCTGTCACTTACATAGATTCATGTCATATTTGTTTTGTCTATCTTATTTGACATACATGTCTCTATTTTGTGCTTTCAATTCTTTATTCCAGCACTGACTCCCCTTGCAAGTCTTAAATTATTTTTTAGGCCGTGCCTAAGCGCAAGACTGTAGCCCGCGGTCACTATCACCGCCGGGGCAGGCACACTTCCGATGCCGAGGCCGGTCCTTCTCATGCGCAGAACCCTGCACAAGAAGAGCCATTAGAGCCTACTCCACCTTAGTCACCTTCTCATACAGCTGAGGTTGAGGCTCAGCCTACGTTTACACCATCTCCATCTCCATTATAGGATGAGGCTGAGGCTGAGCATTCACCATTATGATCTCCACCACACCAGCCAGCTCGAGAGTGTGACAGGCCATTGCCTAGATATGCACAGATGTCAGTGGCTCATGAGTCAGTTTTTAATGTAAACTTCTTCTCCAGATCAGTGCTGACTCGATCAGCTTATGATGATATTTTGCGGAGGGGCCTTGCAGCTATTCTTGCCCCAGTTACTGAGCCAGTCTACCTGTGGCTAGTTCGGGTGTTCTTCCAAAACCTCCGACCGTCCCCGCGTACCACGGTAGAGCTGATCACTACCATAGATGGCCACCAGATTACTATTATAGTGGACACACTAGCCAGATCATGCTATTGTCCACACCGATGCCCTCCGGAGCTATAGGAGCTTTATCCCAGGCTATACAGGCCTTCTTATGCCGACATGGCAGTTTTCTTGATAGGTCACTATGCCGATGGCGAGACTATCGCCACCCGTACTTATCTTCTAGATGACTTATGGTTCTTTGATTCCGTTCTCTTTTGGAACATATATATGGCCGGGCACAAGATTTAGCGGGGAGGAGACTATTTGACAGCCCTCTACGCATTCTACATGGGCCACTGGGTATCTATCCCTGCGCTCATCTGGAGTGTTATGAAGAAGCTCTATGATGAACATATCAACAAGGATAGGCCCAAAAGGGCTAAGTCTCTCCCATTTGGCCACCTCATCACCCAGATCCTGATTGACCAGCGATATCCTTTCCATCCTCGGGAGCACCCTGAAAGAGGTTCCTGTCACTTCTTGAATAAGGACTGGGACAAGAGCTATAATGCTATCATTGCCCGACTATAGGAGAATGCAGCTCAGGTGGCAGAGGACTTAGATTTAGAGGATTTAGAGGCTGAGGCCCCAGCAGCAGCAGCAGACCCAGCAGCAGACGATGCACCAGTTGATCCGGCTGTCGAGCGTATGGATATTGATTTAGAGCGACCTGCAGATGATGCAAAGCAGCACTCTCCAGCTGGATCACCCATTCATGCAGAGGAGCAGACTCAGGATCTTTCTTCTAATTCATCCGTACCTGAGGCTCCTAGTCAGATCCCCAGCTTTGGAGAGCGTCTTCAGGCTCTAGAGGATGCAATGGTTGCTATCAGAGCTGATACTGCTGCCATTAGAGCTGATGCTGTGGCCGACCGAGCTGATTTTGCTACATTCCGCACGGATGTCATGACTGCACTCTAAGACTTATCTCACGATATCCGCGGAGCTCGCCCGGCCAGTCCTGCCCTACCTACCTGAGATTCTCACTTCTTCTATCTCTCTATACTCCACCTCTCTTATTCATATCTGTTACTTTCATCACTGTATATTATTTGTAGCCGGTTATGTCGGCTTTGATCTTTTAATGTACTCTATACTTTATTTTCTTTATATATATTTTTGTTGTGGATGTCATCTATTATGTTCTTATATCTATCTGTTTAACTCCATCAGATGCATCCAATGACTACAGTGAGAGAGAATGCTACATAATTTTTAGGAGCACCCTTATACCTCTCTCACTGCTTTATTTCATTTACACTTACATGTCCACTGTGCACTGATTATCCCCTTTTGTTATCTAATGAGTTTATCCAAGTGCCAAATTTCAAGACCACAGTTAATCCTAAGTTTGGGGGGACCATGCCACCCACTTTGGATACTTCAGTCCCAGCCATTCTTTGCCTTAATTGCACTAATATACTCTTTCCTTTTGTTCTCTTTACACATTAAGGACACTATGCCGTTTAAGTTTGGGGGTAATGGTGTATGTTACAGTGTTTGCTTTTAAATTCAAAATTTTGAGCATGACTTGTGTATTTGAGAGATTTTCTTTGAGTGGTCAATATTAGCGATGATTTTGATCTTTTGAGGACTATATTGCTTAGAATTTAAAAATTACTTGACTTGAGAGTCCAATACTCCTTGTATGCCTTGTGGAAGCCATTTAGGAGTAAATTTTTCGAAAGATTGATATATTACTTGCATTTATGGTCCACATCATTTTGATTTTGTGATTGTTTTGAGATTCATTCTAGGATTCTACACTAGCATAGGTGCACACTAGCATTCTTTTGTGGGGTACATGCTTTGTTGATTATTGAATTGGTCATATCCCAATTGGGCTAGTAGTGCATTGAAAGCTTTCATTCTTGATAAAGGTGAATAACAACCCCTTTTCACTAAGTAGCCGGGATTCTAGCCTCATCAAGTACTGAACTTCTCGCGCCGAAAGGTGGAGGGACCAAACTCAAGGTTAATAATTGAATGCTAAAAAAAAAAAAAAAAGTAACAAAAGCAATAAAAAGTGAGGACTTCTCTTAAATGGTGAGAAGTGGGAAATGATTAGATGGAGGTTGCCTTGATTTTTAGCCTAATTGATTTGAGCTTGTAAGTCCGTAGGGGTGTTTGAACGCCTAATGCCCTAAAGCCGTCTAGTTTGGGAGTCATTGACCTGACGCTCGACCTCATGAATCGCTAGAAAGCTTAATAGATCAACACATTGCACCATGCTTCCATCTTTGATGCTAAAAAAAAAAAAAAAAAAAAAAAAAAAAAAAAAAAAAAAAAAAGAGCACACCTAGAACAATAAAGCTTTAATAAAAGGTCCACTTTTTATCTTGATGATCGATACTAGATTTGTGTGCTAGTTTGAGGGTAAGGATGTGATTAATTCTTTAGTTGGCTTAGATAGCAACATATTTGATGCCGGTCCACTTAAAAAGGATTCTAGAGTTGTTTTGATTTGCATAATTATTTTCTTGATGTGTGGAGGACCATACTTGGTTGCTTGATGTTGAGATTTTGGGAGATTGCTTAGAAATGTTTGAAAAATTGCATACTTGAGGTAGTTTTCTCCCAATGCTTATTTGCAATAATGGTGTCTCTTTTGAAAGAATGAGCTTAATGTTTGTGGGTATCATTTTTGGAAACCCTCACGAGATTTCACTCGTCCACTAGGGGTAACCTGGGGGTTTAAAAGGCTTGTTGCATTTGCTAAATGCAATTGTGTTCCCTATGAAAGTAGCATTATCCATTTATTGCTTTCTAGTTCATAGTTGTATAATTATTCATTTCATTCCTTTACTTTCTAGTTCATTGCTAGGGACTAGCAATATTTAAGCTTGGGGGTGTGATGAGTGCTGAAAAGTGCATATTTAAACCCCTTAAGCTTAGGTATTCTAGTACCTTTATCTATCTTACTTTACCATTTTAGATTGATTTCGTATTATTTCCATTTTCAGGCACTCATCTCGAAAATAAGCTAACTCAGCCAAATAAGAGCAGAAATAAGGCAAATCTGGGATGAATCAAAGAAAGGAGCCAAGTGGAAGCAAAAGGTGGAATTCAACATCTTCGATTGATCTCTGATCAAAGTTCAATCGATCTCAGCACTTCAAGATGGATCTAAGCCATGATGACACTTTCAGAGATCTCAAAAGTTTGATCGATCCAACATCATTCTTCGATCGATCGAACTACCTTGTCTTTATCCAAATGATTGATCTTATCTAATTGTACCACCCTACCAACCACTTTTGTCCTTTTCCCAAAAATATCTTCGAAATATCTCAGATTTGTTTTTATCCCAAAAGGCACCGCCATTGAGGATCGATCCAACTTCAGTTCGATAGATCTCAGCCATGTTCGATTGATCCAAGACCAAGGTTCGATCGATCGAACTTCCTCCAGTGCGAAAAAGTTAAATTTCTAGCTCATTGAAAGCTGTCCTTATCCAATCATTAGGGAATATTTTGTACACAACCCCAGCTCATTTTGTGTGTCACTTGACCTACCTATATAAAGAATATGATACACTTTTTGAGGAGGAGATACTTAGCATTCTTAGGATTCATCTATCACAATAGAGGCTATTCTTAGGGAGGAAGAAAGGAGGAGAAGGCTAGAGACACAAGCTTAGGAGCTCTTCATCAACCAAGGAGTAGATTTCTTCCATGGAGTTTACCCTTGAGGGTTGGAGAAGCATTACCATGAGTGGCTAGACATACTCTTGGGGCTAGAGTTAGCCCCAAGCATGCTTTCTACATCTTGATTTTGTGTATTATTGAGGGATTAGTGTTGTAATACATGTTTTAGCACTTATATATATATAGATCTTGTTTATTCAATGATTTATGTGGTTTAATGCTTCATATTGATCATTTCATTCTATCCATATGTCTATGTATGCTAGAATACATGTTCATGTGTTTGTCTCTATTTCTTGTGTTATTGATGCATGTCTATGTGTATTAATGCCATAGATCTAGAGATTGGAAAAACATAGTATTTAATGGAATGCTCTTGTAATTTTCTTGATGGTTCATGCTCATTTCTTGATGGATTGTACCTCTCCCTTAGCTTAATTAGTTTAATTTCATGTCATTAGCTTAATTGTAGTGTAGTGGTAGTATATTTGTTTGATGGGAGAACAATCCATGCTTGTTGTTTGATGTTCCATACTTTTGAATGCAAGTAGCATATGTCTCTAACCTTGTGATGTATTTGGCTTGTGAGTTTAATGAAAGGATTAATGACTTGCTAGATATATTATGTTTTTTACATGCTACTTAGACAATATATACTTAATTGTTAGATATATTGTACTTTTTACATTTTGCTTAGACAATATATACTTAATTGGTCATCCTTGCTAATTAAATCAACCAAACACACACACACATCAATATTGCAAGACACATTTCCCTCATTAGTCACTTGTTAAGGGTTTAGAAAAGTATTGTTTGGTGGTGACCTCTAAACCCCAAGATCTCTCTCTCTTACTTACTCTTTATTGTATTCAATTATTTAGTTTAATTTGCTCTCTAGTTTAATCAACCAACCAACTATTTGTTGGATCACTCGACTACTAACCCTAATATTGATTCCACAAGCTAGTACGACAACTCAATCCCTTAGGACGATCCTTTCTCACTCATACTACATAGTATAGGTGTTAAGCGGTTTATAAATTTAAATTATGGTGCCCACTTGACACTAATTTCCAAATTCAAAGTTTTATGCATTGTTTTGTGCAGACACCCGTGGAGCCACCATTACCCTTTGACCATTTAATTGACCTTTTTAACTTTACAAATTAATAAATTCGACGAAACTACCCCTTATGAACAAACATCCACATTGCTAGGAATATAGACTACATCTATATTATATATAGACTACAATAGAAGAATATATATATATACACATCCCTGAAACAGATTAATAAATTGGATGAAAGTACCCATGTGTGAATTAATAACAAAATTTTTGGTAAAAAAAAAAAAAATGAAAAAAAAATCGCATTTGTTTTCATTCTGCCACAATTTCTCAAAATAACAAAATTGCATATTTCTTTTGTTATAATAAATTTTCAATTTCTTACAACAAGAAGAAATTTTGACCAATCTAAAAAGGTGTCTATGGGTGCTACTTATATCTGTCAATGTTGTTCAATTTTGCCTTCAAAAAATTATGAGAGATTATGGATGGGTTATCCAACCTCTAAATGATGTCTTTCAAGAGTTAATTGTTGGGTGTTACTTCGCTGCCTAGCCCACATTGGATTTGCTATTTTAGTTATTTAGTTATTTTTCATTCTGTTTTTATGATAATAACAAAATTGATAACCCTTATTTGTTAAAAAAATAATAATAATAATTTCATTCTGAACACAATTTGTCAAAATAACAAAATTTTGGTTAAAAAAAAAAAAATTACAGGAACAAAGAAAACTACATATTAGTAAAGAAAACAGGAACTAAACTTTCTTGTAAAGAAAATAAAGAAAACCCTATATTTGTGGCCCTAAACTTTTTTTTTTCCTAGTTGGTACTCACACACACTTGTCTCTTCTGAGAACTGAACCCCTGACCTCCCTCTGGGATCTAAGAGGCTGATACCACTAGGCCACTGATCCGCCAGGCCCTACAACGTTGAAGCACTAGGAACAGATGTTGGAGATAGTTTTCGAATGTAGACCCGAAAACAGAGAAGTCATCCATAAAGACCTCGAGAAACTTTTCAACCATATATGAAAAGATAGACATCATATATCTTTGGAATGTTGTTGGTACATTACACAATCCGAAAGGCATCCGTCTATATGCAAATGTACCGAATGGACAAGTGAAAGTAGTTTTCTCTTAATCCTTAGGATCAATGGCCACCTAATTATAGTCAGAATTTCCGTATAAGAAGCAATAACAGCTTTGGCCAGTCAAACGTTCTAGAATCTAATCAATAAATGGTAATCGAAATTGATCTTTTCTAATAGCTGAGTTGGGTTTCCGGTAATCAATACACACACGCCATATAGTGGTGGTGCTTTATGGAATTAACTCTCCCTCGGAATTCTTAACTACTGTAATACATGTCTTTTTAGGTACTACCTGAGTAGGACTCACCCACTTGCTATCTGAGATGGGGTAGATTATTCCCACATCTACCAACTTCACAATTTCGTTCAAAACCACCTCCTTCATATTAGGATTTAATCTTTTTTGGAGTTCTTGAGATGTTCGGGAATCCTTCTCCAAATGAATCTGATGAATGCAAATTGTGGGACTAATTCCTTTTAAATTAGCCACACTCCACCTAGTAGCCTCTTTATTTTACTTAAGAACTTTTAAGAGACTACTTTCTTGGGAACTTGTAAAATTGGAAGCAATGATCACCGGGAGGGTGTCATTTACACCCAAGAAAGCATACTTGAGCTTGTCCAGTAGTGGCTTAAGCTCAAGCTTAGGTGGAGACTCTAAAGATAGAATAGGCGGAGTGCTAGAAAATTGAGGAAGAGGCTCAAGTCTAGATTTCCATGGAGGAAAATCTATGATAGGAGTGGAGTTAAGCAAGGAATTCACTTTAGTTATTGAAGATTCGATATCGAAGTCTTCATAATTGAAGTGATTCAGACAAACTTCTAAAGGATCCTTTGATAAAATAGTTAGGAGTGATTCCTCAACGAACTCATCAATAACATCAAGGAAGAAGCATTTACTATCATCGTGGGGATGATGAATAACATTGAAGATGTTCAGCTTGACTTTCATATTTCCAAAAAATAAATCCATGGCTCCAGTCCTATAGTTAATGCAAGCATTTGCTGTGGCTAGGAAATGACACCCAAGAATGACTGGAATATACTTTTTGGAATTGTAGACCGGTTCTGTACTAAGAATTAAGAAATTGACTAGAAAAAAGAACTTGTCCACTTTTATGAGTACATCTTCAACAATACCCCGTGGTTGTTTGACACAACGGTCAGCAAGCTCTAGAACAACCGACATAGGTTTTAACTCTCCCAAACCTAGCTTCTCATACACCGAGTAAGGAATAAGATTTACACTTGCTCCAAGATCAAAAAGTGCTCGTTCTATCACATTGTTTCCAATGATGCAAGAAATTATAGGAGCACCAGAATCTTTAACCTTTAGAGGAGTGTTATACTTAAGAATTGCACTGACTTGCTTGGTGAGACAAATTTTCTTAGGAACTTGGCTTTTGAATTTCTCTTGAGAGTGCACAAGTCCTTTAAAAATTTGGAGTAGGCTGTAATTTGCTTTATAGCATTAAACAGAGGAAGATTAATTTTGACCTGTTTAAAGACCTCCATCATATCTTGAATTTTCTCCCCTTGCTTACCAAAGTGGGAGGGTTACTTGAGACGTTCAAGATAAGGTGATCTGTAATACCCCAATATTTTAATGAATTTATTAATTAGGATTAATTACCTTTATTTTATTTTTAAATGATTTGTTTGATTTAATTTGAATTAATTGCTTTTATTTTATTTTTAAATGATTTATTTTATTTAATTGAGTTCTTAGATTAATTGTCTTATTCTAATTAGATTATATTTCATGATTATATTTGTTGAATTGATATGGTGTTTTGCTTTGTGAAATGCTACGGTTGAATTGTTTATTTGATTTGTGTGTATTTATACTTGTGTGAATTGTTTGTTAATTATTTGTAGTTATTAGATTTAATTTAATTATTTTATTTTAATTGGATTGGGTTTAAGAGGAGTGAGACTAATGAATGTAGTCTTGGGCTTGAAGGAAGCCTTATTGGGTTAATTATTAAAGGCCTATGGTTATAAAGATATTTAAATAATTATCTTTTCATAATTATATATATATATATATATATATATTTCTTTTCATAATAATTATATATATATGTATATAAATATAATAAATTAATAATTATTATGAAAAGAAATATATATATATATATATATTTATTTATTGATATATATATATATTTGTATATATTTTAATTTATTAAGGATTAACATGGAAGGAAATATACATAGATATATTATTTAAGTTAATTATTATTTATTATTATTTTATTTGGTATAGTAGGAATATGATTTGGATTTTAATGTGTATATATACACATAAGGCTTTAGAGTTAAAAGTTTACACGTTAGAAAAATAAGAGAGGAAGAGAGAGAAGAAAAAGAAGAGAAGGCTAACAAAGAGGAAATCAGATCGGAAAAATAGGATGCCAGAATTGGAAAAGACAATCAAAGCTAGAAGCGTCGGTTTTGATTCGAAACCTTCAGGCGAGTTTTCTCTATTTTTCCTCTTAGAACCCGTAAGTATTTCACCTTGAGTATCAAGGTTTTACATTAAACTTATTAATTTAAATCATGGTTGGAACGGATTTAATCAAAAGCATTAAGTTAATTGTATTTGATTAAATTGGAGTATTAAAATAATGATTTATTATTATTTTAATATTTTTTTTGAAATTGTTGGATTTTAATTATGTATATATAGCTTGTGTATATTTTAAATCATTTTATAGGCTTGATCTCGACCCAAGAGGGTTAATTGTAGTTTTTAGAATTTCTTGGATTTTTCTGAAATTTTATGAAATTTTTCTGGATTTATTTTTTTATATATTTTTAGAATTTGTTTTAGAAAATAAATTTATTTGTTTTTTTGGAATTTCTACAAACTGTTATATATTAGGGCTTATGCGACAACAAGGAAGTTCGATCCAGCACGGCGTGGTACATTAAATTATGGTGTGCCGCGGATTTAATCCATAGATGGGTGTTGATCAAAGGGATACTTATCCAGTGCGGAGAGGTATACTAGAGTTACTATACGTGTAGATCTCGACCGTTAATGGGAGATCAGATCAACAGATTGATTTAGTGTGGGTGAGCTCACCGTAGCGCATGAGCTCAGCCAATACCACCACACATAGAGGCTTGGATCCAGTGCATGGTAAGCGCGTGGGAAACTATTGTTGGCCTAATTCGACACTTGAAATTGAAACGGTCATAACTCAGTCATCTTAAATCGAAATTAGGTCATTCTTGAGCTGAAATTTAAAAAAAATTCGTCCTCTTTCCAGTGGTACCAATTTCATTCATAGATTCCCTTCCTACTAGGAGATATTTATGTTTTAGTGAGAGGGTGTTGAAAAATTATTTAAACCGATATGGAGTATTTATGAAAAACCATTTCTGATATATTTAGTAGCATTTAATTTGTATAAATATAATTAAATTAATATATTGGTGATGGAAGGTGGTATATATATATATATATCTATATATATATATATATATATACACACACACACACACACACACATATTTATTTATATATGTGTATATCTGGACGAGTTGTATGGATAGACGTCTATATATACGTGTATATATATATATATAATTATTGATATATATGTATATATGATTTTAAATAATCAAGAACTATTAAGGAAGGTGTTATACATATATATATATATATTAAATAATATATGTGTATATGTATATATTATTAATATTATTAGTCTTATTTGGGATATCTAGATAGATTGGTTATTAAATTAATTATATGCATATGATATGCATGGAATGCCTAGGTATAAGTTGTTTTGTTGATAAGTAAATTTGCCTATGTAAGAATTGTTTGGTTGATAAATTAAATTTTAAGGCTTGGTACATAGTTGAATTATAGGCATGAATGAGTTACCAAATGTGTAAATATATTGCCCAAGTATTTGTATGAATAAAATACATACATAAGAAGTATGGATGAGTTGCTAGTTTAAAAGTATAAAAATATATATACTTGTGGAGACATGGTTGAATTGCCAATGTATAAATAAATATACTTGTGGAGGCATGGTTGAATTGCCAATGTATAAATAAATATACTTAAAGGAGGTATGGTTGAATTGCCAATGTATAAATAAATATACTTAAAGGAGGTATGGTTGAATTGCTAATGAGCTGTAACGACCTGGTCTTTTTCCTCATTTTTGTTTTTTTGGCCATTTACTTTTCTTTTTTTTTTTTCGTCTTTTTCCTATTTTGTCTTTTTCTTATTTCGTATTTTTCCCGTTTATCGTTTTTCCTTGCATAACCTAACTTCTTGTGTTCGGATTTGATTCCGGTTTTGCATGCATCCATGATATTTGATTTTCATGATAGTGGTATTTTTTCTTTTGTAGAAAAGCATATAAGTTGCTTACTTTTTTCATAAAGGGTATGGATGCATACTTTATTTTAATTATTCTTTATTTTTGGGGTTTTTATGTAATTACATAAAGTAATTATTTTTCGTCTTAGGGACCTTTTTGTAATTTAATTTGTAAGATATTTTGAAAAATGACATTTTTGCAATTTTTGGAAAATGTGACAAGTGTCACATTCTCATGGTGCCACTTGTTGGGAATGGGGTGGAGTGACTTGGATGTATAATCTCTTAACATTTGGAGGGTGGTGATTCATCCACTTGTTGGCCTAGGATTGGAGCACTTGTTGGCTTAGATGGTTGACAAGTGTAGGCTTAGGATTAAGCCTAGAAAGGAGCCTTGGATTTGTGACAAGTGTAGGATCACAATTAAGTCTTGCATTGTATGTGTGTGAGAGGTAGTGTAAGAGCACATAGTGAGTGGAGGAATACTAGATCCTCCACTCACCATTTTCATCTTGATCTTTTTCATTTTACTTTCTCTCAAAACCCTAACCTAGCCACCATTGAAGGAAAAGCTTGGCTTAGAGCTTTGACCTCACTTTTAGCCTCCTTTCATTCACCCTAGACTTAAAACCTTGGAACACAAAAGTTTTCGCTCACTCTCCTCTTCATTAACCCTAGACTTGCTTTCTATTTTGAGCTTGGTAGCTTGGATTATAGAGATTCAATTCTCTATTGAGGTAGGGGTGGTAGTATGTTTATGTTTTAAGTGTTTTAAAATCCTTTGGGGTTAATATATATTGTATACATGCTTTTAGAATTGTAGTATTGCATACTATAGGAAATCCTTATGATTGACTTAGGATTTATTAATTAAGCATGTATATTGTGTATGCATCTTGAGTATGATTATTAATGTTGTATAGAATTCTTATTGATTTGAATTACTATACCATTGTGATGTTAATCTTACATTCTAGTAGATTACTATTGGTAATGGTAATTATTTTAGAAGCTTAGTGCTATAATGTTGTAATCTAGTATATAAAGCTTATTGTTGAGGCATGGTTTGAATTGATAAGTTGGTGATATCGTTTTACATAATATATCATGATGAATACTTGTCATTTATTATGCCATTCTAGACTTGGAAGCCCTAAGACATGGTTTGTGTGGTTTCAAAATACTTGTGCATGGAAGGTGATATATATGCCTTAATAATTATGTATGAGTTTTGAACTTGCTATATTTTGGATTATTTTGGGACATTGTTGTTACAAGTGATATGGCTAGAGTTTCGCTCCAGTACGGGAGGTATGAGTTCTCCCCATTTATAGTGGGCACTTAGGGTAGTTTTCCCAAAATAACCTATGGCTAGAGTTTGGCTCCAGTACGGGAGGTATGAGTTCTCCCCATTTATAGTGGGCACTTAGGGTAGTTTTACCAGCGGGTTAATGCCCGGAATAACCATTTTGATCTTGGTTTAGTCCGAGACGTGATGTCCAAGTATTCTACTAATTGATTTCGCATTAAATTCTAAGTTGACAACCAATGCTTAATTGTAACTTATGATTTTTGTTGTTGGCAAATTGATGTTGTTAAGTACATTGATATTGATATGTGTTGCCAAGGGATATTGAAGTTAGCTTAAGATGATCCCTTAGAACACCTTGAACATAGACGTTAAGTGGAATGCTCCCTTGTATTCGTCTATATTGATTTTGCAATGATGTTGAAACCTTAGGGTATACGTATATGCTTCCTCCTACGAGTAACTTGATTACTCACCCTAGTGGTTTGGGTTGTTTTTCAGGTAAGGAGACAATGTTTTTGGATGCTCATCATCCTTAGAGGCTTATGAGCAATTTGGAGCATTTTTGTATTTTAACATACAAGTGTTTAGCATGCTTTACTTTCGAAGTCATATTTTTTTTACCATGGATGTATGGTATTTTAGAAGCTAATGTAGCTTCTTTGATATGTAATGATACTTAAGTCTTTAATTTTGACATTATAAGCATGAAAGTAAAGAGGCCAAGGGCCAAGTATGTTTACTTTAGCACTTGTGTTCATTTAGTAACAACTTTTGCAATGAAAATGTACTTTTACCAATTTTGGAGGTTTAGTGTATGAAAATCTTGTAATGAACATGTATGAGGCTAGGAGCCATTGTTTTACATTCAAATATGCATATGAAGTTTGTTGACTTGTTCACATACTCAAATCTCATTCAAAATCACATTTAAACTTTCATTTTTGAACCATTACATGAGGGGATTTGAAGCATGGGTTGAACCTTTAGACACTTGGCACATAGCAGGTCTTACAGTAGGTTTTCGAGGTGTTTTGGTCGACCGACACTCCATTTCGGTCGACCAATGGCTTTTAGTAATCTCATTGCACAGTAAAATGCACATTCCAGTAGCCATTTTTACTATTCAGGACCATTTCAGTCGACCGATGGCCTATTTTGGTCGACCGATGGTTCATTTCGGTCTACCGAACCAACCTCACCTTAAAAATGGAATTTTAGCAAAGTTTCAGTCCAGTTCAGTCGATCGAAACTCTATTTCGGTCGACCAAAATAGCTTGTTTGCATGCAGCTTCTTTGTTGTGTTTCAGCACTGAAGTTCCAACTTCAAAAGGTTATAACTCCTTCATTCCTAACCCAAATAGGGTGATTCTTGAGCCTCAACTCAAGGATTTTGAGTCAGATTTCCAATGGCACCTATGTTATTCTCATATTCCAATCACAGTGGGAGTTATTCATGTTTTAGTGATGTAGTGTCAATTTTCGCTTAAATTGTAAAAAGGGTATTTGTGGGATTCTTGTCCAAAGTTCTTAGAACCTCTTGGAGTGTTGTGAAATGATTAAATTAGGTTATATTCACCTTGTTTGACTTATTTAGAGTCAATTTTTTCCTTTTAATTGTGAATTTACCATTTTGCCCTTCATTAATTGATTTTGCCCGTTTTAACTCTAGTTTCCTCTTTCGCTCTCTTTAAGTTCCGTGACATCATGTAATGTCACATTGGTGCCTTAGAGATGATTTATATCTCAAAGAAATACAGTTTTAACTTTTGCTTCCGCATTTTGAATCTGTTATCGGGTTAACTTTCGGGTCATCACTGACGCACATAGTTGAAAAACTTGGGCCGTCACAAGTGGTATCAGAGCTCCTAGGTTTGAATACCTTAGGAAGACGGGTTTTGGGTGCATATCATGCTTTTGTTGATTTACTTTGATATGTTCATATGCTCTTGATAACATGTTTTGGCTTTATCACATGTTTATGTGTTTTCTTGATTATACATTTGGTAGTATGACATGTCTTTATGCTTATATGCCTATGTGGTTAAGAGCATCTTGTTTGACATGTATGCTTATTTGCTTAAGTGTTTAACTATTTACACAGCTTTCTTTGATTGCTTTAGCATGACTGTATGTTGCATACCATGTCTTGCTTCGTGTTTCGTGCATTCATAGTATGAGTTGCACTCGATCATAATAACTTTTGTTATTGTTGACCTATTTCCTTATGTTTGTTTAGCACCATGGTTATCACACATAGAGAGTCTTCACGTCAGGGCACTAAGGAGCAGGTGGCTGACACCGAGTTCACGAGGGGTTCGGGAAGGCTTAGGATTCCAGCTCGTGGAGTGGATGCTAATCTACCACGGGCATCGACTTATGAGGAGCGAGTGGCTCAGGGAATCAATCAGGGGATCGCTGAATCCTTATAAGAGTTGATACGCAGGCAGGTGGCAAGGATACAGATTCTGGCATCGATAGTCAATGAGGCAATGGGGTACTTTATGCGACTACAGAGGGTCAAGATTGATGCATTTGCAGGGCGTTCAGATCCGCTAGTCTCAGAAGCTTGATTGGACCTTATGGTTCGCAAGTTGGATAGTATGGCGGTACCTACAGACAGGTTGAGGATTTCTTTGACAGCTTCTATGTTCATGGGAGATACTGATATTTGGTGGAAGTCTATGACTAATGTCCATAATGTTGAGTTGATGACTTGGAATGAGTTCAGAGATTTGTTCTTCGAGCGCTTCTTTCCGAGGGCTATGAGGCGGGAGATGAGGATATAGTTCACAGGTCTTTATCAAGGCACTATGAGTGTCATTGAGTATGAGACACGATTTACTTTTCTCTCTCGTTATGCTGAGGATATGGTAGCGACAGACGAAGCTAGGGCAATGAAGTTTCAGGATGGGTTAAATCTTAACATTAGGCCACGGGTCTTAATTCTCTATTTGAGGACTTACAGAGAAGTGGTCCAAAGGGCTATGCTAGCTGAGGCAGAGGAACGGGATCAGATACAGATTAGGGGTTCACATAAGCAGCCTCGTGGGGACAATCCATCATCTTCCGGGGGTCAGTGGAAGAAAGCTAAGGTAGGGAACAATACACACTCACAGGGAGCACCGCAGCAGAATTGTTCTGCACCCACAGTTCCTGTATCTTCGGGATTAGCTCGGGGTGTGATTTGTCACCATTGTCAGCTGCCGGGGCACATCAGGCCTTACTGCCCACAGCTTCGACCACAGGCCAGTCAGACATCAGTTTCTACGAGAGTAGGGTAGGGAGCTTGTTTCTATTACGGGCAACCATGCCATCTCAAGAAGGATTGTCTAAAGTTATTGAATAAGTCATGTGGTGGCACATATTCACAGATGGTACCAGCACAGCCTGCAGTGGTTCAATCTGGGTTCAAAGTTCCTCAGGCACCATAGCCAGTGGCGCCAGTTGGCACTTATCCAGCCAGGGGTTCTACACCTACTATTTCTTCACATCAGTCAGGCTATCAGGGTAGTTCACAACAGGGCTCAGGGACTCAGGGACGAGCTTACGCTCTTCCAAAAGTGGATGCTTCCGCAGGCACCTCTTCAGTTCGAGGTATCTTTCCAATTTTTAGTTCTTGGGCATGAGTTCTTGTTGACATAGGTGCATCACATTCTTTCATTTCTGCATCATTTACACATTCATTGGGTCTGGAGGTCACACTTCAGGATAGTCTTCTCTGTGTTGACACACCAGTTGGGGGTCCAGTGTCTTTAGATCGTGTTTGTCGGGGTTGTGCTATTGAGATAGCTGGGCGGACCTTAGAGTTCAATTTCATTGTTCTCGAAATGATGGGTTTTGACGTCATTCTCGGGATGGATTGGTTGTCATTCTTTCAGGTTACGATTGATTGCTTCCGCGGGAGAGTGTCCGTTTGCACTCCCAAGGGAGATTGTTTCCATTTTGTGGGAGATCAGAGTGATTCCCACCCAGCAATGGTTTTTAGTATTGGTGACTGGAGTTGCCACAGATGCTACTTGGCTAGTTTTTTAGTTGACGAGGATAGCAGTTTGGGCCGTGTTCTTGCTGTAGTTGTTGAGGATTTTGTTGATGTCTTTCCAGAGGAACTGACAGAGTTACCTCCTTTAAGGAAAGTTGTTTTTGCCATTGATGTCATTCCCGGTACAACACCCATCTCTATGGCACCGTACCCTATGGCACCTGCACTGCTTGATGAGCTGAAAAGTCAGTTGGATGATTTTTTGAATGATTTGAAAGCTAAGGGCTTTATTCGTCCTAGTGCTTCAACATGGGGAACACCGGTTCTTTTTGCGAAGAAAAAGGATTGGTCTTTAAGACTTTGCATCGATTATCGCAAGTTGAATCATGCAACGATTAAGAACAGGTATCCTTTTCCTAGGATTGAAGACTTATTTGATCAGTTGAAGGGAGCAACATGCTTTTCGAAGATTGATTTGAGATTAGGTTACTATCAGTTGAGGGTTAAGGATGAGGATATATCCAAGACCGCTTTTCGTACACGGTATGGCCATTATGAGTTTCTGGTGATGCTATTTGGTTTAACCAATGCTCCAGTAGCTTTTATGGATTTGATGAACTGTCTATTCAGTGACTATCTTGACAGATTTGTGGTGGTGTTCATTAATTACATATTGGTATACTTGGCTTCGGTAGAGGAGCATGAGTATCATTTGAGGACAGTATTGCAAATCCTTAGGGATAACCAGTTGTATGCCAAGTTCGAGAAATGCGAATTTTGGGTACCAGAAGTGAAGTTCCTTGGACATGTCATGTTAAGGAGCGGTGTTGTAGTGGATCCATCGAAGATTGAGTCTGTGATGGATTGGGAACGTCCGAAGATAGTGCTCGAGGTTCGGAGCTTTCTTGGCCTAGCCGGCTATTACAGGAGGTTTGTTCGGGATTTCTCTCGTTTAGCGACACCTATAGCTCAACTTATTCACAAAGGAGTCAAGTTCATATGGAATGAGGCTTGTGATTTTGCTTTTCAGGAGTTGAAGGTTAGATTGACATCGGCTTTAATTTTGATCATACCTGAACGTGGTTTGGGTTACGTAGTCTATTGCTATGCTTCGCGGAAAGGATTGGGTTGTGTCTTGATGCAGACAGAATAGGTGGTTGCTTATGGGTCTCGATAGTTAAAGACTCATGAGTTGAACCATCTGACATATGATTTGGAATTGACAGCAGTTATCTTTGCCCTGAAAGGGTGGAAACATTACTTGTACGAGGAGAAGTTTGAAGTTTTCTCTGATCATAAGAGTCTCAAATACCTCTTCTCTTAGAAGGATTTCAATTTGAGATAGCACAGATGGGTTGAGTTCATGGAGGACTACGACTTTGTGTTGCAGTATCATCCGGGAAAGGCCAATATAGTGGTTGATGCATTGAGTAGGAAATCACGGGGTACTCTTACTAGCATTTCCATTCACAGATGGAAGATGCTAGAAGAGCTTACAGATCTTGATTTACAGTTGCTAGTATTGTGGCTCAACCGGCTCTTATTAGCAAAGTTATTGAGGTACAACAAAAGGATGGGGAGATGAAGTCCATCCACGATTGAATTTCAGGCGACGAGAATGTAGAGGGTTGGACCTTGCATTCAGATAATGGTCTCAGATACAGAGGGAAGATGGTTATTCCTTTGTCTTGTTGTGACGTTGTTCTTTGGGATTTTCACCATTCTTGACTCACAGTTCATCCTGGTGGTACGAAGATGTATCACAATTTGCGGAGACAGTTTTGGTGGAAAGGTATGCAACGGGATGTTTCTCAGTTCGTGGCTAAATGCCTTATATGTCAGCAAATGAAGGCAGCACATCAAAGACCGACAGGGTTGTTGCAACCGCTACCAGTAGGAGAGTGGAAGTGGGAGCACATCACTATGGATTTCGTGACAAGACTTCTGAGATCTAAGGCAGGGAATGATGCCATTTAGGTCATTGTTGACAGATTGACTAAGACGACTCACTTTTTGCCTATGGCAGTGACAGATAATGCAGAGAGACTTAGTGGACTGTATGTAGGGCAGATTGTTAGGCTTCACGGGGTTTCAGTATCCATTGTTTCGGATAGGGATCCCAGGTTCACGTCTCACTTTTGGCAGAGTTTTCAGGAGGCTCTTGACACATGGCTTCATTTCAGCATGGCATTCCATCCTCAGACTGATGGTTAGTTGGAGCATACCATTCAGATATTGGAGGATATGCTACGAGCTTGCATTTTCGATTTTGCGGGTAGTTGGGAAGACTACTTACCCTTGGTTGAGTTTGCCTATAACAACAGTTACCAGACCAGTATTGGCATAGCACCTTTTGAGGCGTTGTATAGTAGGCCTTGCAAATCTCCAGTTTGTTGGACCGAGGTAGGTGATACAGTCGCCTTAGGTCCTGATATAGTCTTTGAGTCTACAGAAAAGATTAAGTTAATTCGGCAGTGGTTGGCTACAGCTCAGAGCAGACAGAAGAGTTATGCAGACAAGAGGAGGAGATCCTTGTCTTTTAAGGTAGGGGACCACATCTTTCTCAAGATTTCTCTATGGAAGGGACTTCTGAGATTTCGGCAGACGGGCAAGTTGTCTCCTAGGTTCATTGGACCATTTTTAGATTCTGGAGCGCGTCGGTGAAGTTACTTACCATTTGGCGTTGCCGCCAGACATGGATAGGGTTCATGACGTCTTTCATGTATCTATGTTGAGGAAGTACGAGCCGGATCCAACGCATGTCTTACGGTGGACAGATGTTGTTATTAATGAGGATGTGACCGACGAGGAAGGTCTAATCCAAATTCTTGATTCACGGGAGTAGGTCTTGCAGACCAAGACCATTCCATTGGTTAAGGTCTTGTGGAGACATCACGGTGTTGAGGAGGCTACCTAGGAGCTCGAGTAGGAGGTTCGCTCTCAGTATCCCAATTTGTTCTCTCTTTCAGGTACGACTTGATTTCACGGACGAAATCCTTTTAAGGATGGTAGGTTGTAACGACCCAGTCTTTTTCCTCCTTTTTCCTTTTTTGGCGATTTTTTTTTTGTCTTTTTCCTATTTCGTCTTTTCCCTATTTCGTCTTTTTCCCATTTATCATTTTTCCTTGCATAACCTCACTTTTTGTACTCGGATTTGATTTCGATTTTGCATGCATCCATGATATTTGATTTCCATGATAGTAGTATTTTTACTTTTCTAGAAAAGCATGTAAGTTGCTTACTTATTTCAAAAAGGGCATGGATGCATACTTTATTGTAATTATTCTTTATTTTTGGGGTTTTTATGTAATTACATAAAGTAATTATTTTTCGTCTTAGGGACCTTTTTGCAATTTAATTTGTAAGATATTTTGAAAAATGACTTTTTTACAATTTTTGGAAAATGTGACAAGTGTCACATTCTCATGGTGCCACTTGTTGGCAATGAGGTGGAGTGACTTCGATGTATAATCTCTTGACATTTGGAAGGTGGAGATTCACCCACTTTTTGGCCTAGAATTGGAGCACTTGTTGGCTTAGATGGTTCACAAGTGTAGGCTTAGGATTAAGCCTAGGAAGGAGCCTTGGATTTGTGACAAGTGTAGGATCACAATTAAGTCTTGCATTGTGTGTGTGTGAGAGCTAGTGTAAGAGCACATAGTGAGTGGAGGAATACTAGATCCTCCCCTTACCATTTTTATCTTGATCTTTTTCATTTTACTTCCTCTCAAAACCCTAACCTAGCCTCCATTGAAGGAAAAGCTTGGCTTAGAGCTTTGACCTCACTTTTGGCCTCTTTCCATTCACCTTAGACTTAAAACCTTGGAAAATAAAAGTTTCCGCTCACTCTCCTCTTCATTAACCCTAAACTTGCTTTTTATTTTAAGCTTGGTAGCTTAGATTATAGAGATTCAATTCTCCATTGAGGTAAGGGTGGTAGTATGTTTATGTTTTAAGTGTTTTAAAATCCTTTGGGATTAATATATATTGTATACATGTTTTTAGAATTGTAGTATTGCATACTATAGGAAATCCTTATGATTGACTTAGGATTTATTGGTTAAGCATGTATATTGTGTATGTATCTTGAGTAGGATTATTAATGTTATATAGAACTCTTATTGATTTGAATTACTATGCCATTGTGTTGTTGATCCTACATTCTAGTAGATTACTATTGGTAATGGTAATTATTTTAGAAGCTTAGTACTATAATGTTGTAATCTAGTATATAAAGCTTATTGTTGAGGCATGGTTTGAATTGATAAGTTGGTGATATCATTTTACACAATATATCATGATGAATACTTGTCATTTATTATGCCATTCTAGACTTGGAAGCCCTAAGACATGGTTTGTGTGGTTTCAAAATACTTGTGCATGGAAGGTGATATATATGTCTTAATAATTATGTATGAGTTTTGAACTTGCTATATTTTGGATTATCTTGGGACATTGTTGTTATAAGTGATATGGCTAGAGTTTGGCTCTAGTGCAGGAGGTATGAGTTCTCCCCATTTATAGTGCGCACTTAGGGTGGTCTTCTCAGCGGGTTAATGCCCGGAATAACCATTTTGATCTTGGTTTAGTCCGAGACATGATGTTCAAGTATTCTACTAATTGATTTCGCATTAAATTCCAAGTTGACAACCAATGCTTAATTATAACTTGTGATTTCTGTTGTTGGCGAATTGATGTTGTTAAGTACATTGATATTAATATGTGTTGCTAAGAGATATTGAAGTTAGCTTAAGATGATCCCTTAAAACACCTTGAACATGGACGTTAAATGGAATGCTCCCTTTTATTCGTCTATATTGATTTTGCAATGATGTTGAAACTTTAGGGTATACGTATATGCTTCTTCCTACGAGTAACTTGATTACTCACCCTAGTGATTTGTGTTGTTTTTTAGGTAAAGAGACAATGTTTTTGGATGCTCATCATCCTTAGAGGCTTATGAGCAATTTGGAGCATTTTTGTATTTTAATATGCAAGTGTTTAGTATATTTTACTTTCGAAGTCATATTTTGTTTACCATAGATGTATGGTATTTTAGAAGCTAATGTAGCTTCTTTGATATATAATGATACTTAAGTCTTTAATTTTGGCATTATAAGCATGTAAGTAAAGAAGCCAAGGGCCAAGCATATTTACTTTAGCACTTATGTTTATTTAGTACCAACTTTTGCTATAAAAATGTACTTTTACCAATTTTGGAGGTTTAGTGTATGAAGATCTTGTAATGAACTTGTATGAGGCTATGAGCCATTGTTTTACATTCAAATATGCATATGAAGTTTGTTTACATATTCAAATACTCAAATCTCATTAAAAATCACGTTTAAACTTTAATTTTTGAACCATTACATGAGGGGATTTGAAGTATGGGTTGAACCTTTACACATTTGGCACATAACAGGTCTTACAGCAGGTTTTTGAGGTGTTTTGGTCAACCAATACTCCATTTCGGTCGGCCGATGGCTTTTGGTAATCTCATTGCACAGTAAAATGCACATTCCAGTAGCCATTTTTACTGTTCAGGACTATTTCGGTCGACCGATGGTTCATTTCGGTCTAGCAAACCAACCTCACCTTAAAAATGGGATTTCAACAAAGTTTCAGTGTAGGTTAGTCAACCGAAACTCTATTTCGATCGACCGAAATAGCTTGTTTGCATGCAGCTTCTCTGTTGTGTTTTAGCATTGAAGTTCCAACTTCAAAAGGTCATAACTACTTCATTCTTAACCCAAATAGGATGATTCTTGAGCCTAAACTAAAGTATTTTAAGTTATCTTTCCAATGGTACCTATTCTAGTCTCAGATTCTAATCATAGTGGGAGGTATTCATATTTTAGTGAGGTGGTGTCAGTTTTCGCTTAAACTGGAAAATGGTATTTTGTGGGATTCTTGTCCAAAGTTCTTAGAACCTCTTGGAGTGTTGTGAAATGATTAGATTGGGTTTTATTCACCTTGTTTGACTTTTTTAGAGTCAATTTTCTCATTTTAACTGTGAATTGACTATTTTACCCTTTATTAACGGATTTTGCCCGTTTTAACTCTAGTTTCCTCTTTCGTTCTCCTGAAGTTCCGTGACATCATGGAATGTCACATTGGTGCCTTAGAGATGATATATATCTCAAAGGACTATAGTTTCATCTTTTGCTTCCGCATTTTGAATCTGTTATCGGGTTAACTTTCGGGTCATCATTGACGCACCGGGTTGAAAAACTTGGGGCGTCACATGAGTGCTGAAAAGTGTGTAATTAAATCCCTTCAACTCGAGTATTCTAGGACCTTTATCTATCATATTTTCCCGTTTTAAACTAATTTCATGTTATTGCCCTTTTCAAGAGCTCATCCCCAAAATAAGTCAATTTAGCCAAATTAGAGCATAAAAGAAGAAATCTCAAGCTAAATGGAAGAAAGAAGCAAAAAGGAGCAAAGTGGTGGAAAACAGCAAGTTTCGATCGATTAGACCAATCTTCGATCGATCTCACAGTGATTAATCTAGCCTCACCAAGATGGATCAAACCCCTTGTCCTTATCCTTAAGAATTTTCATCTTCGATCAATCCAACTTTCTTTTTTATCGATCGAACTTCTTTGATCTTATCCCCACCTGCCACTTTTGTCTTTTTTCCAAAATATCCCAAAAATATCTCAGACTTGTCCTATTCCAAAAAGGCGTCGCCAAGGTTTAATCGATCTAGCTATACTTTGATTGATCTGAACATTCTTCGATCGATCTCCTCAGAATTCGATCGATCGAATCTCCTCAAGTTCAAAATAAAACAGAGTCCAGCTCATTAAAAGATGCCTCATGGTGCAATCATTAAAAAGGCCCTAATGCACGAGACCTAACCATTGGGTGTGACATTGGAGCTATCTATATAAGGATTTTGAGCCATTTTTACATCATATTGAGAGAGATAGAGAGGGGAAGAGGAGATATCATCATACAATAATAAAATAGGAGAGAGCTTAATGATTAGAGACACATACACCATTTGGTAGTTCTTTAATTCATCTAGGGTTTTCATTAAGGAGAAGAAGATCAATCCTACCATGGAGATGGCCCTTAAGGGTTAGATAACTACATCAATGAGTGACTAAACATCTTCTTGGGGCTAGAGTTAGCCCAAAGCATGCCTTCTAGATCTTGAAGTTTTGTATTTTGAGGGGATTTATGTTGTAATTCTTGTCTTGACATTTGATTTATATATGAATCTTGTTTCTACAATGATTTGTATTGATTAATGCTTCGAATTGATCATTTCATTCTAGTCATATGTCAATGTATGCTAGAATAGATGTTCATGTATTTATCTCTTGGTTTTGTGAAATTGATACATGCCTATGTGTGTTGATGCTATGAATCTAGAGATTGTCAAGGCATGGTGCTTTAATGGAATACTCTTGTGGCGTGTTTGATGGTTCATTCTCATTTATTGATGGATTATGCCTCTACCTTAGTTTAATTAGTTTAATTTTTATGTCTCTAGTTTAGTTGTAGTGTAGTTGCCTTATTTTCCTAGATGAGAGGATAATCCATGCTTGTTGTTTGATGTTCCATTCTTATGAATGCAAGTAGTATAATTTTCTAACTTGTTAAAGTGTTTAATTGTGAGCTTCAAGGAAAGAATAATGGCTTAATTTGATATATTGTACTATTCATTAGGTTGCCTAGACAATGAATACTTAATTAGTCATCCATACTTATTGATTCCATCAATCACACATATTAGTGTTGCAACATATATTTTCCCTCATTCATTACACATTGAGTATCTAGAAAGGTGATGTTTAGTGGTGACCTCTAAATCCCAAGTTCCCTCTCTCATGTTCTCTACCCTTTACTTACTTTAATTACTTTGTATTGAATTTATTTACATTGTAGTTTAATTAACCAATCAAATCACCTTTTGATCACTCGACCTACTAGTCCAACCATGTTTACATATTAAGATTGCCACCAATCTCTTGGGACGATCCCTACTCACCCTAACTATATTAGTAGTTAGAGGTAGTAGTGGCACTTTAAAAAATTCAAACTTGGCCACTCTTTAACACATTTTAACTTGTTCTTCCGTTGCGACACACCAAGTTTTGGCGCCGTTGCTGGGGATTGAATTGGCAACGCCGTGTTTGGGAAATAATTAGGAATTAGTACCCTTTTGATCGTGTCTTTACTTTATTTTATTTTGATTACTTATTATGTTTGTTCTTGATTGGCTAGGTGCATTGAGAAAGGAAGTGAAACAAAGGAGAATTGGAAATCAAGGAGCTACGCTAAGCATAAAAAGGGCAAAATTTTAAAAAAATGCAAAGCATAGCAAAAACTGGAAAACTAAATTGAAGTTGCTTAAGGACCCTTTGTGAGCTTTTTTTAACTCAATCTCTAGTTAAATCGTCGGCCCGTATAGTGGCAAGTTCTTAAATTCTTAGATAGATCGTGAGCCTGTATGGAGGCAATTTAATTTTTCTTGCATATTGTTCAAAGCATTGGAGTATAGGATCAATGTACGTGGAGGATGTTTGTTGTGGAGGCAAAGTGATTGCTACTTGTTTTTTGCGTGTTTTTGTTTTGTTTGTGCATGCATGGTCGTAGGTCATTAAATCATACTCTTGTCCCACTTAATTTGAATTTTGAATCCATTGTTCATAATCCTAGGGGAAGGGGTAGCTCTCATCACTCCATTTTACCAATGGAGGAGTAACATGATGACCATGTGGAGGACCTTAGTCACATAGACCAGCAAGGTATCCTTCACCCTAATATGCATCATGACAACATTTAAGTCCTATTAGGCATGCCAAGACCATTCATTCCACCACAACAACAAGGCCAAATTCCATTAGGAATACCTCGGCTAATTTTTACTCCACAACCTCCCATTATGCAAGGCCATCAAGGTGTTTGTGTAGCACCACCGGTTGTAAATCCTCCCATTGCTTTGCGTGATCATTATGTGCCAAATGAATATAATGTACCTACATCCATTCAATTTCCCCCATTTAGAGCACATCATTATGAGATTAAACCATAAACTATTCAAATACTTCCTAACTATCATGGACTTCCAAGTGAAGAACCCTACAAGTATTTGGATGAGTTTCTTGAAGTATACTCCGCCGTGAATACACGGACATGCTGGAAGAGGTTTTGAGACTCAAACTTTTTCCTTTTACCCTTAAAGATAAAGTAAAATATTGGTTCAACAATCTTAGGACTTTTTCGATAACTTCTTGGGCAGAAATGCAACAAGAGTTCTTGAAAAAGTACTACCCGGTATCAAAGACTAATGCTATGAAAACTTCCATTCGTGAATTTTCTCAAGGGGATGGGGAATTGTTTCATGAGGCATGGGAAAGATTTAATGATTTGCCTAGGAAGTGTCCACATCATGACATTCCTAAGTGGCAATTAGTCCAATACTTCTTTGCAAGTTTGCTGGATAATCAAAAAGGAATGGTAGATGCATCCATGGGTGGTTCTTATCTTGATAAACATGAAAATGATATTTGGTAATTGTATGAAAGTATGAGTGAAAATTCCATGCATAGATCCTTGTCCTCTAAAAATGGTAGAATTCTAGGTGGAAGGAAGAATGTTGGCTTATATCAAGTTAACAATTCTAATGACATCGCCGCCGAAGCCAAATCCTTAACTCAAAGGTTCGATCAATTTTTGATCAACTAAAATTCAGTGAATCAAGTGTCTTCCTCCCCAAATCATGCTCATTATCCATCTAATGAAACATGCATGACTTGTTCTAGTGTCTTACATTCTACTTTCAATTGTCCACATGGACATGTACAAAGTGAGCATCATAAACAAGTTAATGCCACATTTGTCAACCAAGTGAATAATCCTTACGGCACACACTACAATGCCGGATGGAGGAACCATCCAAACTTCTCTTGGAAAAGCCAAGGGGAAGGCTCAAACCTTTCCCATGGTGGTTTTCAAGGCAAGTATGTTCCACCTCCAATGCAAAGCCAAGGTTGCCAAGGTTATAGATCATATTTTCAATCACATGGAAACTAATTTTCAAACTCTCATTTCCCTAATCAATCGTCTTACTCTCAAGGAAATTTTAGGAGCCCCACTTTTGAAGAAAAAATGTTAACCGCTTTGGGAACTCTAGAGGCAAACACTCAATTGCTTCATTCCCATTCTCAATCCATTGCTAAGCTAGAAACCCTAGTTGGACAAATAGCTAGTACTTTAAATGCTAGAGAGAAAGGGAAGATGCCTCTAAATACTTCACCAAAGCAACAATTTATTGTGGAAACTAATTCCTCATTGGAAGGTCACACCATTGAACATGTTAACTCGGTGACAACCTTAAGAAGTGGGAAAATTGTTGACAATCAAGTTGGTGTTTCCAATAAAGAGAGTGAACCGGTGCAACCAAAAGCTGACACCCGTCCCATTTCACATTCTATTCCTCCTTCATTACATGTGCATGATTATCTTGTTGAGAAAGTGGTGAAAAATGATTTGAACAATGATTTGAAAAATTCTTGTGTTGAAGATATTGTGAAGAAAGATTTTAAAAAGATTTTTGAGCCAAAGGCTCCATTTCCAGATGCCTTGAAAGGATCCATCTCTATTGAAAAGCAAAAGACCAAAGTGAATGAAATCATTGAAGTGTTTAGGCAAATGAAGATTAATCTTCCACTTTTGGATGCAATCAGTACTTGGCTTTTGTTCTTCCTCTTTTGGGTGCAAAGATCTTTCAAGAATCTGGCATAAGCCAGATTCTTGAAAGATCTTTGCACCCAAAAGAGGAAGAACAAAAGCCAAGTACCAAAGAAACTGGTCTTGACAGCACAATACTCTCCCAAAGTTTAAGGACCTCGGTTCACTTACTACTTCTTGTGTCATTGGTGACCATGTTATTAATCAAGCTCTTCTTGACTTTGGAGCAAGTGTTAACCTTCTTCCGTACTCGGTATATGTTAAATTAGGTTTAGGAGACTTGAAACCGACGTCGGTAGTTTTGTAACTTGCCGACTGATCCATCAAAAAGCCCAGGGTATTATTGAGGATGTATTGATCAAGATTGATAAGTTCTTCTTTTCGGTTGATTTCGTTGTCATTAACATGGAACCGGTTCCGAATCCCAAGAGTCAAATTCCCATTCTCCTTGGTTGTCCTTTCTTGGCTACCGTAAATGCCAACATAAATTATAGGACGGGGATAATGAAAATCTCATTTGGCCACATGAAAGTGAAGTTAAACATTTTTAATCCAACACCGAGTTCAATAGATAAGCATAAAGAAGAATGTGTTGTGGAAAAGTGTCTTGACAATGAATTTGATAGAGTTGAGTCTTTGCTTGAAAATGAAATTTCCAAAAGTTTATCTTCCAAAATGATTTTTAAGAATGTTATTTCAAAAACAAGTGTTGAAAGGGCATGGAAGCCCAAGAATTATTTTGATAAAGGACTATCAACCTCTTTTGATTCAAATCCAACAACTTCTCTAGAGAACAATTTGTTGGGTGGGATTCAAGGTAATTTTCACCCCGTCAAAGAGGGGATGCACAACAAGATCTTTGATCCGGGCTAAAAGAGCCCAACGTCTTGCTAGAGACGTTTGATGAATGCTAAAAAGTGCATATTTAAACTTCTTAAGCTCGAGTATTCTAGGACCTTTATCTATCTTATTTTTTCGTTTTAGATTAATTTCATGTTATTACCCTTTTCAGGTATTCAGCCAAATTAGAGCATAAAAGAAGCAATCTCAAGCTGAATGGAAGAATGGAGCAAAGTGGAAGCAAAGTGGTGGAAATCAGCAAACTTCGATCGATTAGGAATACTTTCGATCGATCTTACATTGATCGATCCCACCTTACCGAGATGGATTAAACCCCTTGTTCTTATCCTCATGAATTCCCATCTTTGATCGATCCAACTTTCTTCAGATCGATCAAACTTCCTTGATCTTATCCTCACCTACTACTTTTGTCTTTTTCCCAAAATATCCTAAAAATATCTCAAATTTGTCTTATTCCAAAAAGGCGCCATCAAGGATTAATCGATCTGGCCTTATTTCGATGGATCTGGTCACAATTCGATCGATCTCATCTGAATTCGATCGATCGAATCTCCTCAAGTCCGAAATAAAACAAAGTCCAGCTCATTAAAAGATGGCTCGTGGTGCAATCATTGAAGAGACCCTAGTGCACGAGACCTAACCATTGGGTGTGACACTTGAGCTACCTATATAAGGATTTTAAGTCATTTTTACATCATAACTTAGATATCTCAATATAGAATATCATATCTATCTTGGAGAGGAGGCTAGAACTTAGAGAGACATACACTATTTGGGGGTTCTTCCATCCTTCTAGGGTTTTCATAAAAAAGAAAATCATTCTTACCATGGAGATGGTCCTTAAGGGTTGGATAACTACATCAATGAGTGGCTAAACATCTTCTTGGGGCTAGAGTTAGCCCTAAGCATGCCTTCTAGACTTTGATGTTTTGTATTTTGAGGGGATTTGTGTTGTAATCTTGTATTAACATTTGATTTATATATGAATCTTGTTTTTACAATGATTTGCGTTGATTAATACTTCCAATTGATCATTTCATTCTATCCATATGTCTATGTATGCTAGAATAGATGTTCATGTGTTTATCTCTTGGTTTTGTGATATTGATGCATGTTTATGTGTGTTGATACTATGAATCTAAAGATTGTCAAGGCATAGTGCTTAAATAGAATACTCTTGTGGTTTGTTTGATGGTTCATACTCATTTCTTAATAGATTGTGCATCTACCTTAGTTTAATTAGTTTAATTTTCATATCCTTAGCTTAGATGTAGTGTAGTTGCTTTACTTTCTTAGATGTGAGGACAATCCATGCTTGCTGTTTGATCTTCCATACTTATGAACGCAAGTAGTATTATTCTCTAATTTGTTAGTGATTATGAGCTTAAAGGAAAGAATGATGGCTTAGTTTGATATATTGTGTTATTCACTAGGTTGTCTAGACATTAAATACTTAATTAGTCATCCATGCTTGTTGATTCAATCAATCACACCTCTTTATATTGCAACATATATTTCCCTTCATTCATTACACATTGAGTGTCAGAATGGTGATGTTTAGTGGTGACCTCTAGATCCCAAGACCTCTCTTTTTTGTTCTCTACCCTTTATTTATTTTAATTGCCTTGTATTGAATTTATTTACATTGTAGTTTAATTAACAAATCAAAACACTGTTTGATCACTCGACCTACTAATCCGACTGTGTTTCCATATTAACATAGCCCCCAATCCCTTTGGACGATCCCTACTCACCTTAGCTATATTAGTGGTTAGAGGTAGTAGTGGCTCTTTATAAATTTAAACTTGGCCACACTTTTATTGCAACTTTGGTGCATGATGAGCACTGAAAAGTGCGTATTTAAACCCCTTAAGCTTAGGCATTCTAGTACCTTTATCTATCTTACTTCACCATTTTAGATTGATTTCGTATTATTTCCATTTTCAGGCACTTATCCCGAAAATAAGCTAACTCAGCCAAATAAGAGCTTAATTGAAGCAATTCTGGGATTGAACAAAGAAATGAGCAAAGTGGAGGAAGAAAGAAGCAAAATGAAGCAAAGCAGCAAGTTCGATCGATCCAAGTCCAAAAGTTCGATCGATCTCAGCACTTTGAGATAGATCCAAGCCTTGACCCAAAGCACTTAAGTCCAAAAGTTCGATCGATCCAACATCATTCTGCGATCGATCGAACACCTTTGTCCTTATCCAAATGATTGATCCTATCCACGGCTGCACCACCTACCAACCACTTTTGTCCTTTTCCCATAAATATCTCCTATAAATATCACGGATTTGTCTTTTTCCAAAAAGCTCAGCCAGTTGGATCGATCCAGCCTAAGTTCGATCGATCTCACTTCCTTTCGATCGATCGAACTTCCTCCAGTGCGAAAAAGTTAAAATTCCATCTCATTGAAAGTTATCCTTTATCCAATCATTGAGGAATATTGTATGCACGACCCCAACTCATTTTGGGTGTCATTTTGACCTACCTATATAAGGATAAGGATTGCTTTTTGAAAGGGGAACCAACATTACTTTTCATATCATCTCTTGGAGAGGAAGTGTAGAGGAGAAGGAGGCTAGAGACACCATTGGAGATCTTCATCAACAAGAAGCAAACCTCTTCCATGGAGTTAGCCCTTGAAGGTTGGAGCATCATCACCATGAGTGGCTAGACATCCTTTTGGGGCTAGAGTTAGCCCCAAGCATGCTTTCTATATCTTAATCTTGTGTATTATTGAGGGATTAGTGTTGTAATTGATGTTTTGACACTTTGATATATATAGATCTTGTTTATTCAATGATTTATTTGGTTTAATGCTTCCAATTGATCATTTCATTCTATCCATATGTCTATGTATGCTAGAATAGATGTTCATGTGTTTATCTCTAGATTTTGTGTTATTGATGCATGTCTATGTGTATTGATGCTATAGATTTAGAGATTGTTAAAACATTGTGCTTAAAAGAATGCTTTTGTGATTCTCTTGATGGTTCTTGCTTACCTTTTGATGGATTGTGCCTCTCCCCTAGTTTATTTTCATGCTAGCAGTGTATTGTAGTGTAGTGTAGTGTTAAATGGGAGGACAATCTATGCTTGTTGTTTGATGATCTAAGCTTGTGAATGCAATTAGCATATGTCTCTATCCTTGTATTGTATTTGGATTGTGAGCTTAATGAAAGGATTAATAATTTGTTTTGATTTATTGTGCCTTTCACATGTTGTTTAAACAATATATGCTTCATAGCTTAGATATATTGTTCATTTCACATGATGTTTAGACAATACATGCTAAACTAGTCATCCTTGCTTATTGAATCAACCAAATGCATACACACCACTATTGCAACCCACTATTTGCCCTCATTAATCACTTGTCAATGATATAGAAATGCATTGCTTGGTGGTGATCCCTAAACCTTAAGATCTCTCTCTCCTTTACTTACTCTCTTTAGCATTGCATTCTTACTTAATTTAATTTAGTTGCTCTCTAGTTTAAACAACCAACCAATCACTTGTTTGATCATTCGACCTACTAAACCTAGTTGCGATTCCACATTTAAGTACGACTCCAATCCCTTGGGATGATCCCTACTCGCCCTAGCTATATTTTTAGTAAAGGTAGTAGTGGCTTTATAAATGTAAAACTTGGCCCTCACCTAAATTGCACATTCTCAAACGTATGGTAGGACAACAGCCATCAGTGCACATGCGACGACACACACCAAGTTTTACGCTGTTGCCGGGGATTGATTTGGCAACGCCGTATTTTGGAAACAATTAAGAATTAATACTCTTTTGATCGTGTTTTTACTTCATTTTCTTTTTAGTTACTTATTATGTTTGTTCTTGATTGGCTAGGTGAATTAAGCAAAGGAAGTCAAGCAAGGGAGAATTGAAAAGCAAGGAGCTAAACTAAGCACAACAAGGCTAAAATCTAAAAATTGCAAGCTAAGCAAAAATTGAAGTTGCTTAAGGACCCTTTGTGAGATCTTTCTAACTCAATCTCTAGTTAAATCGTTGGCCCACGTGGTGGTAAGTTCTTAAATTCTTAGATAAATTGTAAGCCCGCGTGGAGGCAATTTACTTTTTTTTTTGCATATTGTTCAAATATGGGAGTATGGGATCATTGTTTATGGAGATTTGTTGATTGTTTTGTTGCGGGGGCGAAGTGCTTGCTTTGTTGATTTTGTTGTTGTGTTGCTTGATTTTTATGCGGTCTTAATCAACCCTTCATCATTCTAATGGAAAATTTAGAGGGTCATCTTGGTTATTTAGACCTGAATTTCATGGAACATCCACCTTTCAACCAATTTCCTCCCGGAGTTCAAGCTCCAATTCCTCCAATGATCCTTCGTGATCATTACAACCTTCATGAATATCATTCACCAACATGCATCTTGCTTCCTAATTTTAGGGCCAATCATTATGAAATTAAACCTGAGACTATTCAAATGTGTCCATTTTTCTATAGCTTAAATGATGAGGAACCTTACAAACATCTTGGTAAATTTCTTGAGATATGTTCCACTGTGAAATACATGAATGTCCCAGAGGAAGTTCTTAGGTTACTTCTCTTCCCATTTACTCTTAAAAATAAGGCGAAACATTGGTTCAACAATTTGGGGGCAAATTCAATAACTTCTTGGATACAAATGCAAAATGAATTTTTGAAAAAAATTTACCCCATAAGTTTGACCAATTCAATGAGAATCGCCATTAGAGAATTTTCTCAAGGGGAAGGAGAACTTTTACATGAGGCTTGGAAAAGATTGAATGACTTGCTAAGGAAATGCCCACACCATGGCATTCCTAAATTGTAAATGGTTCAATATTTCTATGAAAGTCTATCCGACACTCATAAGGACATTGTTGATACATCATGTGGAGGTTCATATTTCGGAAAACATGAGGATGATGTTTAGTACCTTTTTGAGAAAATGAGTGAAAATTCATTGCATAAGTCTCACATTTCTCTTGTGAGTCATGATCATATTAATAAAAAAAGAAATTTGAAAGTATGTCAAATTGAGAGTCTAATGGAGATTGTTGCCTAGGTCAAAACTCTTACTCAAAAACTTAATCAATTTTTATTGAGTCAAAAATCGGTAACTCAATCATCTCCTCTTCTTAATCATCATCTTCATCATTCTTGTGAGCCATGCATGACTTGTTCAAGTGTATTCCACACTACTTCCAATTGTCCCCATGAACATGTGCTTGATGAACGCTATGAACAAGTCAATGCCACATTTGCTCACTCTCTTCCAAATGCATATGTTCCAGTGTGGAGTGAACATTCAAATCCTTTTCAAGCTAAAAATTTTCAAAACCAATATATTCCTCCTCATCAAAGAAATAAAGGTTTAAAATTATTTGTTTCATCTTCTTCTTATCATCAAAGAATAAATCATTTCACTCACCCTCAAGCTTATAATTCTCAAAGTAGCTCTAATCATCCTCATGCACTTTCTAGCAACTCACATTTGAAGATAAGGTCTTAGTGGCTTTGGGTAGTTTGGAAATGAACACCAATTTGTTGCATTCTCATTCTCAATCAATATCAAAACTTGAGTGTCAAATCGGGATGATAGCTAATGCATTGAATGAGCGAGAAATTGGTAAATTGCCTAGCCAACCCAAAAGGAACCCAAAAGCCCAATATCTTGTGGAAGCAAACTCTACATCAGGGTGCCCCTCCCAAGAGCAAGTGCAAGCAATTACCACTTTGAGAAGTGGTAGGCAAGTTGACAATAGGGTTGAACAACCAATTAAAGATAGTGAACCGGTGCAATCAAAAGTTGACACCCGTCTCGTTTCCAATCCTACTCCTCCTTCCTTGGATGAAAGTGTCATTATCAAGAATTCTCAACCCTCTTTATCATCCCCTTAAGTTACAAGGTCTTATGAGCCAAAAGCTTCATTTTCTTATGCTTTAAAAGAGACTTCGCCTTTTGGGAGACAAGAAGGAAAAATCTGTGACATGATGGAAGTCTTTAAACAAGTAAACATAAATCTCCCTCTCTTGGATGTAATTAGGAAAATTCCGCCTTATGCAAAAAATTTTAAAGATCTTTGCACGCAAAAGAGGAAGAGCAAGGGATACGGCCCTAAAAAAGTGTTCCAAACGGAGCAAGTGAGCTCTATTATTCAACATAACATTCCACCTAAGTTTAAAGATCCCGGTGCTCTGACCATCTCATTTGTAATTGGAAACTATGAAGTTCGTAGAGCTCTTCTTAAGTTAGGGGCGAGTTCCTTACTCTTTGTATGTCCAACTAGGATTGAATGAATTGAAGCTAACCTCGGTGGTGCTTCAATTAGCTGATAAATCCATCAAAACTCCGAGGGGCATGGTTGAGGACATTCTCATCAAGGTTGACAATTTCTATTTCCCGGTTGATTTTGTAGCCCTTGATACCGAACCGGTTGCTAATCCTACCAATCATATCCCAATCATCTTGGGAAGGCCATTTCTTGCCACCGCAAATGTAACTATCAATTGTAGATCCAGGGTTCTGGACCTTTCTTTTGGTAACATGATGGTTAAACTTAATGTATTCAATGCAAGTCGACATCTCATAGATGAAGACGAGTGTTGTCTCATAGATGTCTTGGATGAGATTGTAGAGGAGTCCATTCCTTCCATGGTTAAAAAAAAAATCCAACCGAGGACAATCTTTCATCTCTTCTATCTGAGTATCCTTTTGCATCTTGTCTCCTTAAAATGTATAAAAGTTGCGGGTTTGATAATGAAGGATCAATGAGCGAGGTTAATGAATTAATGGAATCCGTAGCAAGTTTGGATTTTCCCCATTGGAAAGCTTTAAAAGAACCTCTTCCTCCACTCTTTAGCACTCAACCGGTCCCATCTTTAGTCTCTCCACCCACTCTTGAGCTTAAAACTCTCGCTCCCAATCTTAAGTACGCCTTTCTAGGCCTGAAAGAGACTCTTCCGGTCATCATCTCTTCAAATCTTGAAAAACATCAAGAGAATGCTCTTTTAAATATACTTAAAGAAAATAAGGAAGCTATTGGATAGAGTGTAGCGGATCTAAAGGGAATTAACCCCCTTCCATTTGCATGTATCGCATTCTTATGGAAGAGGATGCAAAACCTTTTAGAGATGCCCAAAAGAGATTAAATCCAAACATAAAAGAAGTGGTTAAGAAAGAAGTTGTTAAACTCTTAGATGCCGGTATCATTTATCCAATCTCTGATAGCAAATGGGTGAGTCCAACTTAAGTAGTTCCCAAGAAATCGAGGATTACGGTGGTTGAAAATTCAAAAGGTGAGGCAATTACTAAGAGTACCGCCAATTCATGGCGTGTATGCATTGATTACCGCAAATTAAATGCCGCCACTAGAAAAGATCACTTCCCTTTGCCATTCCTTGATCAAATTCTAGAGAGATTAGCTGGACAACAATATTATTGCTTTCTTGATGGCTATTCAGGTTACAATCAAGTAGCCCTAGACCCTTTAGACCAAGAGAAAACCACTTTAACTTGTCCTTTTGGCACATTTGCTTATAAACAGATGCCTTTTGGTTTATGCAATACTACCGCAACATTCCAAATGTGTATAATGTCAATTTTCTCGAACATGGTGGACGAGTATCTAGAAGTCTTTATGGATGATTTTTCTGTCTTTGGGTCTTCATTTGATGCATGCCTCAAAAATCTAAATTTAGTGCTTAAAAGATGTCGTGAAACAAACCTTGTTCTTAGTTGGGAAAAGAGCCACTTCATGGTTTAAGAAGATATTGTTTTGGGTCATGCCATCTTGAAAAGGGGAATTAAGGTTGACAAAGTGAAAGTTGAGCTCATTTCTGAATTACCCCCACTTTCTACGGTGTGAAAGGTTCGCTCCTTTTTAGGTCATGCTGGCTTCTATCGCCATTTCATTAAGGACTTTAGCAAAATTGCTAGACCCTTGTGCAATCTTCTTGCCAAGGAAACTCCATTTATCTTTGATAAAGCATGCCTTGATGCTTTTCATAAATTACGTGACTTATTGTCATCTGCTCCTATTATGCAACCTCCCAATTGGTCTTTACCATTTGAAATCATGTGTGATGCCTCTGACTATGCTATAAGAACAGTTATTAGGCAAAGGGTAGGAAAACTTCCATGCGCCGTATACTATGCAAGCAAGACCCTCTCGGGAGCCCAATTAAATTAATCCACTACCGAGAAGGAATTACTTACGGTAGTGTATGCCCTTGATAAATTTCGATCCTATCTCTTAGGGTCAAAAGTCATTGTCTATTCCGATCATACTGCTTTGAGGCACCTTTTGACTAAAAAGGAAACAAAGCCTCATTTGATAAGATGGATTTTGCTTCTTCAAGAATTTGATTTTGAAATCAAAGATAAGAAAGGCACCAAAAATGTGGTTGTCGATCATCTCTTAAGGTTAGTAGTAGAATCTTCCCCGAGCCCACCAATTCATGATTCATTTCCGGATGAACAACTCTTCCAAGTTTCTAATGGACAAATGCCCTGGTTTGCCGACATAGTGAATTTTCTTGCAATTGGCAAGCTTCTGACCAATTGGTCAAAGCAAGCAAAGAAGTGTTTCTTTACTAACATCCAGAATTACTATTGAGAAGATCCTATCTTGTTTCGATATTGTCCAGATCAAATTGTGAGAAGGTGCATTCCAGAGAGTGAAATTCCAAGTGTGCTTGTGTTTTGCCATACCCTTACATGCGGTGGGCATTTTAGTGCAAAGAAGTCCACTTTGAAAGTGCTTCAAAATGGGCTATTTTGGCCCACCATCCATAGAGATGCCTATAATTTTTGCAAGGAGTGTGAGGGATGCCAAAAAATGGAATCAATGTCAAGAAGAGACATGATACCCTTGACAAATATTCTTATTGTTGAATCTTTGATATTTGGGGCATTAATTTTATAGGTCCTTTTCCTATGTCTTATGGATTTCAATATATTTTTCTTACCGTTGATTATATTTTCGAAGTGGGTGGAGGCTTGTGCTACCAAAACCAATGACCACTCCATGGTTGTTCAATTCATTAAATCCAACATATTCACTCATTTTGGTATGCCAAGAGCCATGATTAGTGATGGAGGAAAGCATTTTTGTAATCAATTCTTAAGGCAATTATTTCTTAAGTACTCCGTTACTCATAAAGTCGCCACTCCTTACCATCCTCAAACAAGTGGGCAAGTAGAAGTTTTAAACCAGAAAATTAAACATATTCTTGAGAAAATAGTTAACATAACCCAAAAGGATTGGTCACGTAAGTTGAATGATGCTTTGTGGGCTTACCGAAGAGTATATAAGACTCCCATCAGCATGTCTCCTTATAGACTTGTTTATGGAAAGCCTTGCCATCTTCCGGTTAAGCTAGAGCACAAAGCTATATGGGTGATTAGAAAGCTCAATCTTGACCTTAACAAAGCCAGAGAGAATCAGTTACTCTAATTGAGTGAGTTGGAAGAGTTGAGACACAATGCCTATGATAATGCCAAACTCTACAAAGAGAGAACCAAAGTTTTTTATAACAAACACATTGTGAAGAAATCTTTTGAGCCTAGTAAAAAAACTTGGCTTTTCAACTCTAGATTAAAACTCTTTCCCAGAAAGTTATGAACCAAATGGGAAGGCCCTTATGAAATCATTTCTGTTGCACCCCATGGGGCGATTGAAATTCAAAGTTTAAAGAATGGCAACACATTCAAGGTGAATGGGCAAAGATTGAAACCCAACATTAAAGGAAAAGTTTTTCAAAAACATATGGAAGCTGCCATTTTGGTAGATCCAATCTATGAAGAGATATAGTGATGCACGCAATTTTCTCAAGAGATGTCCAATTTATTGCATATTCTTGCATTTTCGATCGATCTTAAATGAAGTTTGATCAATCGAACAGCCATCTCTACATCCAATCTCCTCTCTGTTCCATCGTACGGAATATTCCTACATATTTTAGCTTTCTGTGTATCGTGCGAACTTCATTCTCGATTAATCTGGAATTCTCAGATCGATCCAGCTTTTCCTTAGATCGATCTTAGTTCTATACTTAGAAAAAAATTTGAACCCATGAAAAATCACCTCTCTGTGCATCGATCAAACATGCCTGTAGGTTTCTACCAGTTGGATCGATCGAGATTTGATCGATCTACGCTCGATCAATTAGGTTGTTTTAACAAACAAAAAAAAAAAAATTCAAAGCAGCATTCCGTCTTGCTAGAGACGTTAAACTTAGCACCCATACGACACATTGTGTCTTTTATCTCTAGTATCATACATGTTCATTTTCATTTTTATTTCTTTATTTCTTCTTCCATTTTATTTCATTGTACATGCTTTCATAAAAAGAAAAATATAAAAACTTTTCCCATTATGCCCTTATGTGTACTCATGTTACTTTCTTATTTTTTATTGGGCTTAGTCTCATATCTCTTTCATCTTGTGCTATATTACTTTCAATTGCATGCCTTGGTTATTCTTATACCATTCGATATTTGATGTGAGTTTGCTAGTGTGGTCATTCAAGTAGGTTGTTGATTCCAAGTTTGGGGGAGACGTCTTTCAAATTGGATCACTACCGGGCTTCATGTCTATCTACTACGGTATACTCTTTCCATCTTTTCCAATGTTCTCATTGCACATTGAAGATAATGTGCGGTTTAAGTTTGGGGGTAAGGTGGCTTTGTTTCATTCTATTTAAGTTGAGCTTTAAATGTACGATTGAGATTTGAGATTGATGCTAGCTATGATTTTGATCTTTTAAGGATTATATTGCTTAAAATTTAAAAATTTCTTGACTTGAGAGTCCAATACTCCTTGTATGCCTTGTGGATGCCATTTAGGAGTAAATTCTTCAAAAGATTGATATCTTGCTTGCATTTGTGGTCCACATCATCTTAATTTTGTGATTGTTTTGAGATTTACTATAGGATTCTACACTAGCACAGGCGCACACTAGCATTCATTTGTGGGGTATATGCTTTGTTGATTATTGAATTGGTTATATCCCAATTGGGCTAGTACTGCATTGAAAACTTTCATTCTTGATAAAGATGGATAACAAACCATTTTCATTGAGTAGTCGGGATTCTAGCCTCATCAAGCACTGAATTTCTCGCACTGAAAGGTGGAGGGCCCAAACTCTAGGTTAATAATTGAATTTCAAAAAAAAAAAAAAAAAAGGAAGAAGTTGCAAAAGCAATAAAAAAGTGAGGACTTCTCCCAAAAGGTGTGAAGTGGAAAATGATTAGATAGAGGTAGTTTTGGTTTATAGCGTAGTTAATTTGAGCTTGTAAGTCCTTAGGGGTGTTTAAACACCTAATACCTTAAAGTCATCCGGTTTGGGAGTCATTGACCTAACGCTCAACGTCATGGATCGCTAGAAAGCTTAAGAGATCAATACGTTGCACTATGCTTCCATCTTTAATCCTTAGGATTAGTTAAAAAAAAAAAAAAAAAAAAAAAAAAAAAAAAATGAGTGAAAAGAATAAGCGCACCTAGATGAATAAAGCTTTAACAAAAGGTCCACTCTTTGTCTTGATAATTAGTACTAGATTTGTGTGCTAGTTTGAGGGTAAGGATGTGATCATTTCTTTAGTTGGCTTAAATAGCAACATACTTGATGCCAGTCCACTCAAAAAGGATTCTAGAGTTGTTTTGATTTGCATAATCATTTTCTTGATGTATGGAGGACCATACTTGCTTACTTGATGTTGAAATTTTGGGAGAGTGCTTAGAAATGGTTGAAAATTTGCATATTTAAGGTAGTTTTCTCCCAATGCTTGTTTGCAATATTGGTGCCTCTTTAGTGAGAATGAGCTTAATGTTTGTCGGTATTATTTTTGGAAACCCTCACGAGACTTCACTCGTAAACTAGGGATTTAAAAGGCTTGTTGCATATGCTAAATGCAATCGTGTTCCCTACGAAAGTGGCGTTATCCTTTTATTGCTTTCTAGTTCATAGTTGTATAGTCGTTCATTTCATTCCTTTACTTTGTAGTTCATTGCTAGGGACTAACAATATTTAAGTTTGGGGGTGTGATGAGCGCTGAAAAGTGCACATTAAACCTTTTAAGCTCGAGTATTCTAGGACCTTTATCTATCTTATTTTCCCATTTTAGATTAATTTCATGTTATTACCCTTTTCAGGTGCTTAACCCCAAAATAAGTCGATTAAGCCAAATTAGAGCATAAAAGAAGTAATCTCAAGCTGAATGAAAGAATGGAGCAAAATGGAAGCAAAGTGGTGGAAATTAGCAAATTTCAATCGATCAGGATTACCTATCTTCGATCGATCCAACTTTCTTTAGATCGATCAAACTTCTTTGATCTTATCCTCAATTACCACTTTTGTCTTTTTCCTAAAATATCTAAAAAATATCTCAGATTTGTCTTATTCCAAAAAGGCGCTGCCAAGGATTAATCGATCTGACATTACTTCGATGGATCTGGTCACAGTTCGATCGGTTTCATCTGAATTTGATTGATTGAACCTCCTCAAGTCTAAAATAAAACAGACTCAAACTCATTAAAAGATGGCTCATGGTGCAATCATTGAAGGGACCCTAGTGCACGAGACTTGACCATTAGGTGTGACGCTTGAGCTACCTATATAAGGATTTTGAGCCATTTTTACATCATAACTTAGATATCTCAATATAGAATATCATATCTATCTTGGAGAGGAGGCTAAAGCTTAGAGAGACATATACTATTTGAGAGTTCTTCCATTCTTCTAGGGTTTCCATCAAGAAGAAGATCATTCCTACCATGGAAATGGCCCTTGAGAGTTGGTTGACTACATCAATGAGTGGCTAAACATCTTCTTGGGGCTAGAGTTAGCCCTAAGCATGCCTTCTAGACCTTTATGTTTTGTATTTTGAGAGAATTTGTGTTGTAATCTTTTCGTGACATTTGATTTATGTATGAATCTTATTTTTACAATGATTTGTGTTGATTAATACTTCTAATTGATCATTTCATTCTATCTATATGTCTATGTATGCTGGAATATATGTTCAAGTGTTTATCTCTTGGTTTTGTGATATTGATGCATGTCTATGTGTGTTGATGCTATGAATCTAGAGATTGCCAAGGTATAGTGCTTAAATAGAATACTCTTGTTGTTTGTTTGATGGGTCATACTCATTTCTTAATGGATTATGCCTCTATCTTAGTTTAATTAGTTAATTTTCATGTCCTTAGCTTAAATGTAGTGTAGTTGTTTTACTTTCTTAGATGTGAGGACAATCTATGCTTGTTGTTTGATGTTCCATACTTATGAATGCAAGTAGCATTATTCTCTAACTTTTTAATGTATTGATTGTGAGCTTAAAGGAAGGAATAATGGCTTAGTTTGATATATTGTGCTATTCACTAGGTTATCTAGACATTAGATACTTAATTAGTCATTCATGCTTGTTGATTCAATCAATCACACCTCTTTGTATTGCAACACATATTTCCCCTCATTCATTACACATTGAGTGTCCAGAATGGTGATGTTTAATGGTGACCTCTAGATCCCAAGACCTCTCTCTCTTGTTCTCTACCCTTTATTTATTTTAATTGCCTTGTATTGAATTTATTTACATTATAGTTTAATTAACAAATAAAAACACTATTTGATCACTCGACCTACTAATTCGACCTTGTTTCCATATTAACATAGTCCTCAATCCCTTAGGGCGATCCCTACTCACCCTAGCTATATTAGTAGTTAGAGGTAGTAGTGGCTCTTTATAAATTTAAACTTGGCCACACTTTTATTGCAACTTTGGTGCACAAGCGACGACACACACCAACATTAAACACTAGTGTTTCGTAGAGTTTACAACCCTATTGTTCCCTCATTTCTATTTTACCTTTTATTTCTTGCGAAGTCTAGATATATCCTAGGTGCAGACACATTGCTAGGGCCTTTGATTGAGAATGTATGCACTGTCATTTTTGAAGTAAGCATTTTGTGCCTGTTCGATCAATCTCAAAAGAGGTTCGATCGATCGAACGAACATCATCTCTGCATCCAATCATCTCTCTGTCCCATCGTGCATATATTTCCTGCATATTTCAGTTTTCTGTGTATCGTGCGAACCTTATGTTCGATCAATCTAAAATTTCAAGATCGATCCAGTTTTTTCTTGGATCAATCTTCATTCTGTACTTAGAAAAATTTTTGAACCCACTGAAAATCACCTCTTTGTGTGATTGTTTGAGCATGTCTGCAGGTTTTTCACCTGTTAGATCGATCTATGTTTGATCGATCCGGGTGCTCCTGTTGACCTTTGACTTCTTGTTGAATTTTATTTTATATATATTTTTATTTATAAGATAAAATAAAATCCAAAAATATTTTTCAAAAATTTATTTTACAACAAATTCAAAAATATTTTTATTTTATTTTATTTTTCTCCACCTTTTAATTTTAAAATATAGAATATATATATATAATAATAAAATAATATATATTTTGTTTTACTTTTCAAAAATTCAAAAAATTTCAAAAATACTGTGTCGTTTTGTAAGTTCGATCGATCTGATTTACAAGTGATCGATCGAACTCGTCGGAGATCATTTTTAAAAATATAACCCAAAGGTCATTTTGATCGATTCCACCATCGATCTTAACCCTTCCTTCTCTCCCACCACTGTTCCACCTTCTTCCCCACCTCCGGCGAACTTCCAGTGAGTTCTCTAACCTTCCAAACTGGTAAGCTTTCACTCTTATTTCTTTCCATTTTCGATTTCATCTACATATTTAGATGTTACCATGCTTAGATCTGAGCTTCCATGTTTGATTTCTTGTTATTTTTTATCTTTGAAACATGTATATATATATATGTGTGTATATATTTTTCTATATATTTTGTCCGATTTCGATTTAGGGGGTCACGTGCCTATTTAAGTGACCAATATTGACTTGTTGAGGTGTAGAGGGGCGTATGAGCTTGCTCGTGTTCCCCCCGTGTTGTCCACGTCACAGATGTGTGACTGTTCATATTTTTTGCAGAGTTCAATCGATCACACTTCTTCTCTGATCGATCGATCGATCTTATCCATGTCTTGATCGATCCAACTTGGATAGATCTCATCTTTTTCATAATCGATCAAACTTTTCTATATTGCATATCATCTTTTGTGTTTCATGTTATCCAATCTATGCCTAATGCCTATGTTTTCCACATTAAATGCATTCCATACTTATCATGTTCAGTATGTTTCACTCTATTTGAACATTCGAGTCTATACTTGGCTACATTATCACTTGCATAGATTCATGTAATTTATTCTGAGTTGTCTATCTTAACTTGATAAACATGTTTCTATTTGTTGTGCTTCAATTCTATATTTCATACCTGTTACTGACTACAATTGCAAGTGTTTTCTTTCTTTTGCAGGCCATGGCTCGAGTCAAGACTGTTGCCAACCGGCAGTATCAACACAGAGTGAGACAGCGAGTAGAGGAGCCTAAGGAGCATGAGGAGCCAGCTCTAGCTCAGTTCGAGCGCTCCGCCTCTTCTATATCCGCATCCTCATCTTCTCCATCGACAGAAGAGACCGAGCATATACCACCTTCTTCACCACCACCGGAACAGCCCAACCAGGTCTGAAACAAACCTACCAGGAGATATTAACGCCTTTCAGTGGTGCATAAGTCTGTCTTTGACACTGCTTTTTTCTCCCGTTTAGTCCTGACCAGGGCGACCTATAATGAGATAGAGCGGCGTGGCATTTCAGCTATTCTGCCTCGGTCGCCTACCCAGTTTACCCACGACTCGTCCGGTTGTTCTACCAGAACCTCTGACCAACCCCGAGTAACATATCTGAGTTGCGGACTACTGTTGATGGCCATCTCATCCGCATCATAGTCGAGACATTGGCCATATCTTCTCGGTGCCCACACGACTGCCCTCCCAACCTTCAGTATCATATTCTGAGGAAGCCATCTGACGCAGACATGACCGTTGCCCTGACTGGCCCTTATAGTGATGGCGAGACATTTGCCACCTAGACTTATTTGCCCAATGATATATGGTTCTTTGACTCAGTCTTGTACCGAAATGTATTTATGGCGGGCCATAAAATCCAACAACGTTCAAATTTTCTTACCACCCTCTACACCTTCTATACGGGCCATTGGTTTTCTATTCGTGCACTTTGCTAGAGTGTTATGATGAGACTTTACTCCAGCTACATCAGCAAGGCCAAGCCCGGGTGCGCCACCTTCTTTCCCTTTGGCCACCTGATTACTCAGATCCTCAGAGATCAATACTAACCTTTTAATTCCGAGAAGCAGCCTAAGTCCGACGCTTGCCGCTATAGCAAGAAGGATTAGGACAAGAGCTACAATGCTCTTATTCGGAGCCTTGAGGATGAGGCAGCCTTGACAACTGAGGAAACCGAGGAGGTAGAGTTAGCAGAGATAGAAACAGAGGCAGCAGTAGCAGCATATAATCCAGCAGACCCACAGGTGGTTGTGGACGAGGATATGGAGATTGACTTGGAGCAGGAGCCTCCAGCGGAGTCACCATATCACTCTCCGGCTGGGTCGCCAGTATATTCTCAGGAGCAGGGTCAGGATGAGCATCAGTCTCCTGACCCAGTGATCCTTGACGCTCCAGTTTAGATACCCAGCCTAGGAGGGTGTATCCAGACCTTAGAGGACGCGGTTGTCTCTTTTCGGTCAGACATAGCCTCCCTTAGCACTGACGTGACTACTCTTCGTGCGGACGTCTTGGTTGGGCTGTGAGACTTATCCAGAGATATCCAGGGATCATGCCCTGCCAGACCGACTTCATCTGCCTGACCACTCTTTCTCTCTCTTTATTATTTATATATCTGTTATTTTTTACTGTCACTTTGATACTATTGCTATATTTTTGCTGCCAATTTGTTGGCCCGGTACTATGATGTACTCTACACTGTTTCTATTCTATTATCCATGCATACTATTTTTGGATGTCAAGTTCTTATATTGATATATTTATAAGTGATTGACTCCATTATCAGGTACATCCCAGTGACTTCAGTGAGAGAGTGCTGCCCAAATTTTTCAGGACCATCCTTATTCCTTTTTCCTTAGTTCATTTATTATCCCACTTACACTTTCATGCCACTGTGCACTGTTATTATCCCCTTTATTAACTGATCAGCTTTTATTCCAGTGCCATCTTTTCAAGACCACAGTCAATCCCAAATTTGGGGGGGTTATACCACTCACTTTGGATATTTGTGTCCCGGCCATTCTTTGCCATAGCTGCACTGATATACTCTTTCCTTTTGTGCATTCTTTGCCATACCTACACTGGTATACTCTTTCCTTTTGTTCTCTTTGTACATTGAGGACACAGTGCCATTTAAGTTTGGGGTAATGTGTGTTCTTTGCAATGTTTGTTTTTAATTAAAATTTTGAGCATGACTAGTGTATTTAAGGGATTTTCTATGATTGGTCAATGGCTAGCTAAGATTTTGATCTTTTGAGGACTATATTGCTGAAAATTTAAAAAGTACTTGACTTGAGAGTCCAATACCCCTTGTATGCCTTGTGGATGCCATTTATTGATATTTTGCTTGCACTTGTGGTCCACATCATCCTGATTTTGTGATTGTTTTGAGATTCACTCTAGGATTCTACACTTAAACAGGCGCACACTAGCATTCATTTGTGGGGTACATGCTTTGTTGATTATTAAATTGGTTATATCCCAATTTGGCTGGTAGTGCATTGAAAGCTTTCATCTTGACAAAAGTGGATAACAAACCCTTTTCATTAAGTAACCGAGATTCTAGTCTCATCAAGCACTGAACTTCTCGCGCTGAAAGGTAGAGGGCCCAAACTTTAGGTTAATAATTGAATACAAAAAAAAAAAAAAAAAAAAAAAAGTTGTTGCAAAAGCAAATAAAAAAGTAAGGACTTCTCCCAAAAGGTGAGAAGTGGGAAATGATTAGATGGAAGTTATTTTGATTTGTAGCCTAGTTGATTTCAGCTTGTAAGTCCTTAAGGGTGTTTAAACACCTAATGCCCTAAAGCTGTCTGGTTTGGAATCATTGACCTAACGCTTGACTTTATGGATCGCTAGAAAGCTTAATAGATCAACATATTAATTGCACCATGCTTCCATCTTTGATTCTTACGATAGTTAAAAAAAAAAAAAAAAAAAAATTCAAGTGAAAAGAATAAGTGCACCTAGATGAATAAAGCTTTAATAAAAGATCCACTATTGGTTTTGATGATTGGGACTAGATTTGTGTGCTAGTTTCACGGATATTTTTTTCCCGTTGATCTTTTCCTTTCTGAGTTCAGTTTCTCATCACTTAGTGTCATCTCGGGAGCTCTTGAATGATTTCTGAGACTCTTTTCTTTGGATTGACAACTTCCTTTGAGGATCGCGTCATTTCCACATTTTCATTTTTTCGACACTATTCCCTTTTCGTCCTTTTCCCCGTTTGTCACTTTGTTGACATAACGGCACTTTTTGTGTTCGGAATTGGTTTTTGACTTCACGTATCTTCATTCTAAGTGGTTTCCACAAAATGAGTATCTTTACTTTTGCAGTAAAGTACTCTGGTTGCTCTTGGTATCCATAGGGGTATGATGCATAGTTTTTCAGAATCTTTTTCTTTTTTTGGGGTGTTTTTCATAAATATCTTTTCAAGATATTTTATTTCAGGGGTTTTTAAGAAAATATTTTTGAAAGATATTTTCATTCTGGGTCATTAGTATAGTTTTCATTTTTTAGAGGGGCCATTATGCAATTAATGAAAGTTATTACAAATATGCCTCGTTTTGAGCCTGGATCCTCGTACGGGATTCATTTTCACTTTTTGTTGAGTCGTGTACTCTTAGAATTGCCTTCTGGTGGTTTTCCCCCAGTTTCAGAGTTTTTAGCCCCGGTTGCTGTTGAACTTGTTCGGGTCATATCTCTCTGCTCGGGACTCAGTTTTCGACATCGTTTCTTGCGTTATTCATATTTTCTCATTTTGGTTCTTTTTTGTTCACGGAGTTTTGCCGTTTGAGAGCGTTTGCTTGAATTCCACTTTTCCGGAACCGGCGGGGCCCTTCCGGGGCACTTTTAGGGTTTTACTATAAATAGAATGCCTTAAAGTGAAAAATCACTTTTTCACCTTCTTCCTCCCTCTCTTGGCTGGATTCCATGGCAGCTAAGGGGCTACCACCTTCTCTCTCTTCTTTTAAGCTTCTTCCCTTTATTAAAAAGTCGAAGTGCCTTTATGTTTTATGTTTGTCTTGACTACACGTATCTTTCCCCCTTATTAGAATCCATTTTTGGCCATTTTTTGAGTTCGGGTTGGAGGTGAAGTTAGGATTTTGGTATGTCCTCCTTGGAGTTTATCATTCACTGTGTTGTCCTAAAAAAAACCCCGAAGTTTCATGAGATTCGGAGCGGTTTCATTTTGGTGGCTTTTGAGATTTTCATCTCAAATTGAGGTAAGAGATGTTATAGGTTATTATTTTTGTTGTCTTGCATGCTATTGATGCTTATGCAACTTGTATGCATACTTTTGTTCATAATTTAGAATTTAATTTAATTATTTTCTATGTTTAAGATTTAATTCTCATGATGATATTCAACTTAGAATTAAATTATGGCATGCTAGAAAATTAGGCTTTGGTATGTTTGTTAACATATATTAAATTGGGATTAATTTAATAAGAATTGCATTTTTTATTTAATAATTATCTTTTGTGAAAGTTTAATTCTCATGGACGTACCTTGCATGAAATTAACTTGTGATAGACTATTAAATTAAGTCTTGACATGCTCTTTAACATACTTTAATTTTGGAGCATTTGGATGAGTATGAAAATCTAGAGATTTTTATTAAAAGGATTAATTAAAATCTATTTAAAGGTTCCATTGGTTTAATTAAGTTTTTAACTTGATATTGGTAATGACTAGGATATGTATACTAGCATATATTAATTAGGGACCATTTGATGTTATTGTAGACTTTAAGGATTTGATTATCATGATTTAATCAAATTCAACTTTGTTGTTCCAATGACCTAATTAAGATTTTGAATGGAAGTATGTAATGACCATGCAATGTTGTTTAACATGTGTTAATTAGGGGTCATTTGATTGAGATTTGAAACTTACAGAAATTAATTAGTTTATTTAATTAATTTCTGTTTCTATTGCGTTAATGATTTAATCAAGTGGTTGACATTGGTTATATGTTTAAATCATGATTTTGGACTTGTATTAGATTCATGAGTTTATGTTTTTAATATTGAATGATATTGCCATAGCGTGTAACGAATCGTACACTAAAGATTCGACATTTATCATGCCTTAGTAGTGTGGACTTAGAGCATGTATTGTATGTGTTTCCAAATTCGGTTGTGCATGGTAGATAGTTGATTATCTTGTATATATATGTTGATATATACGTTGTTGCATAACTTGTTGATTTTGGAAACTTGGGGATATCGTTGTTTGACTACGGCTAGGACATGGTTCTAGTATGGGGGATTGTCCTCCTACAGTCTAGTGCGCACATAGGGAGGTTACCCATGGGCTAGTAACCCTAAAGTAACTATGGTGTCGGTTTGATCTGGCGTGATGTCTAAGTATCTAATATGTTTGATTTCACATTTCATTTCAAGTTGATAGCTAGATGATATCGTAACTTGTTGTTCCTTAATTGATTTCCCATTTTAAGCTTCAAGGTGTTAACTTTGAGAAATCATGCTTATGCATTGTATTGGAAGTTCCAATGTTGGTTAAATTGCATCGATATTGTGATTTATGTTTTGATATTCAAATGTAACATAGGAATGATCCTATAGATTCATTAGAACATAGACACTAGGTGGCATGATCCACTTTAGTTGTTTTCGTGTTTTAGATTTCAAGTTGAAGACTTTGAGAATCTATATCTTAAAACTTTGTATAATACGTTTTCATGATTGTTTGAATTGCATGAACGATGTGATTACGCTAGAAATGATCTAAGGTAGTTTAGGATGATTCGTTAGACTCATTAGAACATAGACGCTAGGTGGCATGACCCACTTTAGTTGTTTTCGTTTCTTATTTTATAAGTTGATACTTTTGAGAACCTATATCTTGTTGTGTTATATAATATGCTTCTATATTGTTTAATTGCATAAATATTGTAGTTTAAGCTAGAAATGATCTAAGGTAGCTTAGGATGCTCCCTGAGTTTCATCTTGACATAGACGTTAGGTGGCATGAGCCCCTTTGACATGTTTCACCTTAAAGTGATATTATTGTAAAATGTTAGGTCTATGCATACTCATTTCTTACGAGTAGCTTTATGTTACTCACACCGAAGTTACTGTTGATTTGTTTTAGGTATGAAGACTTGGTTCGTGATGCTCATCATACTTTGGATGACTTGTAGCTTTTAAGTTTTCATTTCATGCAAATGTTAGCATGAAATGTCATTTTGTAGTCTTATACGTCTAAACTTGTATCTTTGATTCCATATATGTAATGTGTACATAAGTACACCTTTTACGATGTATTTGACTTGTGTGAGATGAGGCCGAAGGCCAATGACATTTATATTGCATCTTATGTATTTCTTGATTTCAAGAAATGTTATGAAAATATTGAAAAATGACAAGTCATTACTTTACCATGTTTGTATCGGGTGTGGGAATTCCATTCTTTTTCTTCTATAGGGTCTCTTTGATCATGTATGAGGTGTGACCAAGGGCCAAACATCATTTTGTTTTAGGTTATGCATTTTTGTTTCATTTATTGCATTTTAAGGCATTTTTGGCCGTTGAGAGGTCATATTTTGCATCGGGGTTCTTTTAAGGCTGCGGACCATTGGGACGCATCTTAAATGTCTTTTTACGTTTGTGTGCATGTCCACATTTCACAAAACTCTTAAGTTTCAACTTTAGAACTATTTTTCGGCAATTTTATGATTTTTTTATGAAAAAATCATGCATTGGGGTATCATTTTAAGTTCCTCTTTGTTTTGGCATGTTTTGGATGTTTGTATAAAGCTAAGGAATGTTTTGAAACTTGTATGGATCATGTAAAATGCATGCATAGCCTTAGAGACGGACCGGACACTTTCCACAGTCATTGCAACAGCTTTTTATAGCTGCAGCAAATGTGTCGGTTGGCTGATGAGGGCCATCAATAGGCTGACATGCCTCGAGGATCCATTCCAATAAGCTTTTTGGGGAAATCATTGTTTTGGCTGACTGATGATTGGGCTTCTGTTGACTGATCCTCCCTGGAGCTTCTCCATTTTAGCTTTTCTTAGACAGCTTTGTTGCATCAACTTTGGGAGATCATATCTCTTTCATTTTAAATCCAAACTGGGTCGTTCTTGAGTCCAAATTCAAGAGCTTGAAGTTATGTTTCCAATGGTACCAACTACTCATCAAAACTCCATCTATAGTGTGAGTTATTCCAGTTTTAGTGAGATAGGTTTGTGGTAACTCTTAAATAGAGAAGGCCACTTTATTTTAATTTCATATCTTTTCCATTCAGACTCAGAATCAGGCAATTCTTGAGTCTAACCTTGTTCATTTTTTATTGTATTTCCAATGGTGTGCAAGGTGGCACCCATTTCAGTATGAAATGACCATTTTACCTTTGGTTCATTTCTTATCGGGTTTGGCATTCTTGCTTCATTGTTTGGCTTAATTGAGTTCTATGGCTTCATGGGGAGTCATTTTGGTGCCTTAGGGATGACGTACATCTCTAGTGGCCATTTTGCTTCTTTTGCTTCTACATTTCGGACCCATTATCGGGTCATCCATTTGGTTTATCACTGACGCACTGGGTTTGTAAAATCCAAGGTTGTCACAATTCATATATCTATGTATGCTAGAATCGATGTTCATGTATTTATATCTTGGTTTTATGATATTGATGCATGTCTATGTGTGTTGATGCTATGAATCTAGAGATTGTCAAGGCATGATGCTTTAATGGAATACTCTAGTGGCTTATTGATGGTTCATACTCATTTCTTGATGGATTGTGCCTCTACCTTAGTTTAATTAGTTTAATTTTCATGTCTTTAGTTTAGTTATAGTGTAGTTGCCTTATTTTCGTAGATGGGAGGATAATCCATGCTTGTTGTTTGATGTTCCATACTTATGAATGCAAGTAGTATAATTCTCTAGCTTGTTAAAGTGTTTGATTGTGAGCTTAAAGGAAGAAATAACGGCTTAGTTTGATATATTGTGCTATTCATTAGGTTGTCTAGATAATGTATACTTAATTAGTCATCTATGCTTGTTGATTCAATCAATCACACATATTAGTGTTGCAACATATATTTCCCTTCATTCATTACACATTGAGTATCTAGAAAGGTGATATTTAGTGGTGACCTCTAAATCCTAATATCTCTCTCTCTTGTTCTCCACCCTTTACTTACTTTAATTGCTTTGTATTGAATTTATTTACATTGTAGTTTAATTGACCAATCAAATCACCTTTTGATCACTCGACCTACTAGTCCGACCTTGTTTCCATATTAACATTGCCCCCAATCCCTTGGGACGATCCCTACTCACCCTAGCTATATTAGTAGTTAGAGGTAGTAATAGCACTTTACAAATTCAAACTTGACCACTCTTTAACACATTTTAACTTGTTCTTCCGTTGCGACACACCAATTGCCAATGTATAAATAAATATGCTTAAAGGAGACATAGTTGAATTGCTAATATGTAAAAAAAAAATATTTATAATGGCATGGTTGATTTGCCAAAGCGTAATTAAATTACTATGTGTTAGATGATTTAGAATTCATCTATGGTTATTGTATGTATAGATTGGATTATGTTTATATATTCTTATATTAGAATAATCTAATACTTACAGGATAGTTATTTATTTTATATTATTAATAAAATAATATTGGTGGATTTATTTTATATTATTAATAAAATAATATTGGTGAAGACATAGATGATTTGTCAAAGCCTAAATATTGGCTATGTGATTTAAATAATTAAATCATTATTGGGTTTTAGATTAAATATAATATTCATTTAATTATATTCTATTGTTTAAATGATTAATAAACTGTCTAGGATGTGAGTTAAGGAACTTTTTTTTTAAAAGAAATAGTGGATTGGTCTAATTATGATTAATATTTAATCATTATTTATGGGTTTTGAAAATTAATGAACCTAATAATATATGTGGTTTTTGAATTATATATAATTATTTATATATATGTGTATCATTGTATATTAAAGATAAAAACTTTATAGGTTTGGTTTTGGTCAGAGATGATCTCTTTATTGGTTTTTAGAGGCCTGGTAGAGAGAACTTACTCATGGGTCTAACCCATGATTTATTTTTTAGGTTATTAGAAGTTCCAGTCTTGAGGTTGAGGATCTGCAGTTGGGAGACTGTCATTCATCTACTTATCTTGTTTACTTTTAAATATATTGTTATTTATTGAATAATGTTTTTAGGGATCCTTGAATTACGGGATTTCTGAGTTGTAACCATTAGAGAATTATTAGTGAATTTATTATTTAATAGATTTTCCTTTAGTGAGTTATTTATTCTTTTTATTTTCTTTTTGTACTCTGTACTTGTTTGAAATACTTTAATTGTTTTGATATCCCTTGGTTTTGTGCACAGACTTTATCAACCCGTGTTCCAAAATTTGGGGGTATCATAGTTGGTATCAGAGCACTCCAAGTTCAAGTGTCCCTAGGGTGTTTTTCGTTGTGTGACTTCCGCGTTGTATACTCTTTTACTTAGAGCTTTAAGTTTAGGATTCATTGTATTCTATATTCGGTCCGTTAGTGCGTCCTAATAGTAAATCGTTGAATCTTATCAAAAAATGATAAGACACCGATTTAAAAGGTATTTGAGGAGGCAAGAGCGTATGTGCCAGGATCATATACTAAATCAATATGTTAAGAGACATTATTTATTGTGGAAACTGATTGAATGACATAGACTACGACGGTCGATAGTTTACGTTCACATAGTAAATATAAGTGCGAGATAAAGTAGATAACTGAATTGTGGGAAGTTATTACTTTTACACTCAGTATTGTTCAGGGAGGATGAATGTAGTTTCAAGATATTCTCGAACGTCAACACGATACAAAATGGTTTGTATGTTATAAGTAATTTGGTTTAGGGTTTTGACCAAGATCGATTGAGAGCATTAAATATAGCTTTCGGGGTTGCATGTTGGTATGACATTGCTAAAGGATTTATATGGACGATCTTTTAAGATTTTTCATTCATGGATTATTGTTTAAAAGGAATTAAATTATCAGTCCTACATTAATTAAGGACATATTTATGAAGATTAATCTTTTTAGAGATCTTATGTGCACTGTCAGAATGGGCGAAATAGTTAGGTTATCGTAACTTGTAATGACCCAGTCATTTCCTTCCTTTCTTTTTCCCTCGGAATTTCACGGATGAATTTTCTTCGTTGAAATTTCTTTTCTTAGTTCAATTTCTCGTCATTTAGTGTCATCTCAAGTGCTCGGAAATGGTTTCTGAGACTCTTTCCTTTGGATTGACAACTTTCTTTAAGGACCGAGTCATTTCCACATTTTTCGTTTTTCAACACTATTCATTTTTCGTCCTTTTCCATTTTTTTTTTTTTTTTTTTCCCCCGTTTGACACTTTGTTGGCATAACCTCACTTTTTGTGTTTAGAGTTGGTTTTTGACTTCATGTATCTTCATTCTAAGTGATTTTCACGAAATACATATCTTTACTTTTGTAGAAAAGTACTTTGGTTGCTCTCGGTGTCCATAGGGGCATGGATGCAAAGTTCTTCAGAAATATTTTTGTTTCTTGGGGTGTTTTTCGTAAATATCTTTTGGAGATATTTTATTTCAAGGGTTTTTAAGAAAATATTTTTGAAAGATATTTTCATTTTGGGTCATTAGTGCAGTTTTTACTTTTTGGAAGGGCTATTGTGCAATTAATGAAACTTATTGCAAAAATGCCTCATTTTGAGCCTGCATCCTCGTATGGGATTCATTTTCACTTTTCGTCGAGTCGTGTACTCTTAGAATCGCCTTCTGGTGGTTTTCCCCCAGTTTTAGGGTTTTTGGCCCCAGTTGCTGCCGAACTTGTTCAGGGCAAATCTCTCTGCTCGGGACTCAGTTTTTTACTTCGTTTCTTCCGTTGTTCATATTTTCTCATTTCAATTCTTTTTCATTAATAGAGTTTTGTCATTTGAGCGAGTCTGCTCAAATTCCACTCTTCCAGACCTGGCGAGTCCTTTTCGGGGTACTTTTAGGGTTTTCCTATAAAAAGGGGGGTGAGACATTTTATTTTTGACCTTCTCCTCTCTTCATGCACGACCAATAGCTGCCATGGCAGCCCAAGGGAGGCTGCCACCCTTCTCTCAATTAAACCTCCTTCTCTTTGTTAAAAAGTCATAGTGCCTTTGCGTTTTATGTTTGTCTTGATGACGCACTTCTTTCCCCCTTATTAGACCCGTTTTTGGCCATTTTTTGAGTTCGGGTTTAAGGTTAAGTTAGGATTTTGGTAGGTTCTCCTTGGATTTTTATGATCACGGCATTGTCCCCGACAAAACCCTGAAGTATTGTCGGATTCGGAACCGTTTGATTTTGGTGGCTTTCGAGATTTTTATCTTAAATTGAAGTAGGGGATGACTTAGGGTTATATTAATGTTGTATTGATTGTTATATAAGTATATACAACTTGTAAGCATGCCTTTGTTCAAGTTTTAGAATTTAATTTAATTATTTTCTATGTTTAAGATTTAATTCTCATGAAGGTGTGTACCTTAGAATTAAATTGTGGCATGCTAGTAAATTAGGCCTTGGTATGTATATCAACATATATTAAATTGGGAGCATTTGAAAAAGAAATGCAAATTTTATTTAATATTTATCTTTTGTGAAAAATTAATTCACATAATTGTAACAAGTATGAAATCAACTTGTAATGTGATATTAAAATAGGCCTTGGTATGTTTTTCAACCTACGAAAAATTGAGGACATTTGGAGTTATTTGGAAATCTAGAGAAAATTAATTAATGAGTTTAATTAATTTTATTTTAAGTGTTTTAATCCCTTGATTCGATATTTGATGTGATATATGTGAAGATTATGCTATGTCCCTTAACATATATTAATTTGAGATTATTTGGGATTGATTTCAAATCTAGATAATTTAATTATTTTAGTTAATTAAATTCTATCTACTTGTTCCATGGATTTAACTGTGTTTTTGAAATTGTTTCTATGTTTAAATCAAGGAATTGGACTTAGCATGATATAGGATATCATTGTCTTGCATGACTTGTTTAAATATATCTTGTGTAGCTATATAACTTGTTAGAATATTACAATTGTATACCTTGAAAGCTAGTTACTAAATTGTAGCTTATTTAGTACTTGTGGCTTAGGATGGTAATTTGGTTCAATTGTTGTAAAATATTCTTGCTTTGGGTATAAATTGCATATTGAGGGCATGACATGTTGATGAGCGCTGAAAAATGCGTATTTAAACCCCTTAAGCTTAGGCATTCTAGTACCTTTATCAATCTTACTTTACTGTTTTAGATTGATTTCGTGTTATTTTTATTTTCAGGCACTTATCCCGAAAATAAGCTAACTCAGCCAAATAAGAGCAGAAATGAAGCAATTCTGGGATGAATCAAAGAAATGAGCCAAGTGGAAGCAAAAGGAATAAAAAGGTGGAATTCAACATATTCGATCGATCTCAGATCAAAGTTCGATCGATCCAACATGATCAATCTCAGCACTTCAAGATGGATCAGAGCCATGATAACATTTTCAGAGATCTCAAAAGTTCAATCGATCCAACATCATTCTTCGATCGATCGAACTACCTTGTCCTTATTCAAATGATTGATCTTATCTAGTTGTACCACCCTACCAACCACTTTTGTCCTTTTCCCAAAAATATCTTCGAAATATCTCAGATTTGTTTTTATCCAAAAAGGCACCGCCATTGAGGATCGATCCAACTTCAGTTCGATAGAACTCGGCCATGTTCGATTGATCCAAGTCCAAGGTTCGATCGATCGAACTTCCTCTAGTGCGAAAAAGTTAAATTTTCAGCTCATTGAAAGTTATACTTATCCAATCATTGGGGAATATTTTGTGCACGACCCCAGCTCATTTTGTGTGTCACTTAACCTACCTATATATAGAATATAATACACTTTTTGAGGAGGATTCATCTATCACAATAGAGGCTATTCTTAGGGAGGAAGAAATGAGGAGAAGGCTAGAGACACAAGCTTAAGAGCTCTTCATCAACCAAGGAGTAGATTTCTTCCATGGAGTTTGCCCTTGAGGGTTGGAGAACCATTACCATGAGTGGCTAGACATCCTCTTGGGGCTAGAGTTAGCCCCAAGCATGCTTTCTACATCTTGATTTTGTGTATTATTGAGGGATTAATGTTGTAATACATGTTTTGGCACTTTTATATATATAGATCTTGTTTATTCAATGATTTATGTGGTTTAATACTTCCAATTGATCATTTCATTCGATCGATATGTCTATGTATGCTAGAATAGATGTTCATGTGTTTGCCTCTATTTCTTGTATTATTGATGCATGTCTATGTGTGTTGATGCCATAGATCTAGAGATTGTCAAAACATAGTGCTTAATGGAATGCTTTTGTAATTTTCTTAATGGTTCATGCTCATTTCTTGATGGATTGTGCCTCTCCCTTAGCATAATTAGTTTAATTTCATGTCATTAGCTTAATTGTAGTGTAGTGGTAGCATAGTTGTCAGATGGGAGGACAATCCATGCTTGTTATTTGATGTTCCATACTTTTGAATGCAAGTAGCATATGTCTCTAACCTTGTGGTGTATTTGGCTTGTGAGCTTAATGAAAGGATTAATGACTTGCTAGATATATTGTGCTTTTCACATGCTAATTAGACAATATATACTTAATTGTTAGATATATTGTGCTTTTGACATGTTGATTAGACAATATATACTTAATTGGTTACCCTTGCTAATTGAATCAACCAAACACACACACACATCAATATTGCAACACACATTTCCCTCATTAGTCACTTATTAAGGGTGTAGAAAAGTATTGTTTGGTGGTGACCTATAAACCCCAAAATCTCTCTCTCTTACTTACTCTTTATTGTATTCAATTATTTAGTTTAATTTGCTCTCTAGTTTAATCAACCAACCAACTATTTGCTTGATCACTCGACCTACTAACCCTAATAGTGATTCCACAAGCTAGTACGATAACTCAATCCCTTGGGACGATCCCTTCTCACTCATACTACATAGTATAGGTGTTAAGCAGTATATAAATTTAAATTATGGTGCCCACTTCACACTAATTTCCAAATTCAAAGTTTTATGCATTGTTTTGTGCACACACCCGCAGAGCCACCACATGTCATATGCTATATAGACTTAAATTCTAGGACATGGTTTGTATGGATTCAACCTTACTTGTGCATGGAATGTGGTAACTTGCATTTGATTTTGTATAAGTTTTGAACTTATTGATTTTGGAAAGCTTGTGAGGACATAATTTATATGATGGCTTGGGTTTGGCTCTAGTACATGGACAAGAGTGCTCTAAGTCATAAGTGCGCACTAGGAGGAACCTTGTGGGTTGTAATTACCCGAAAACACTTACTTAGTCTAGCAATCGCATGTCCTAGTCTTTCCATTATTTGATTTCGCATTTAATTTCAAGTTGTTAATCATGGATTACTTGTAGCTTGAGAATTGATGCTTACCAGGGGTATTTGAATACTATTTAGTATCCTTGAACTTGTATATTTGCTCCATGAGTTTAAATCCCATTTAGTATACTTGTGCCATGTATACTTGTCTTACGCACATTTCATTTAGCATAGAATACTTGTGCTTGTATACTTGATTTATGAGTACTCTACATATATCGAACACTCGTGTATGTATGTTGATATTGCTTATCTTGCTTAACACAATTTAAGGGTACTTGAACATGTATGCTTGTATGTCATGTATCATGTTTTAATACGGTTTGGTGTACTTGAGCATGTATACTTGTATGCCGTTGTTCATTTTAACTGCGTGAGTAGCTTAGGATGCTCCCCGAGTCTCATCTTAACATAGACGTTAAGTGGCATGAGCCTCTTTGACTTGTTTCACCTTAAGGTGATAATTTTGTAAAATGTTAAGTCGATGCATGCTCATTTCCTACGGGTAGCTTTATGTTACTCACCCCGAAGTTATTGGGGATTTGTTTCAAGTACAAAGGCTTAGTTCGTGATGCTCATCATTCCTTGGATGACAGGTAGTTTTTGAATTTTCATTCATGCAAATGTTAGCATGAAATGTTATTTTGTAACCTTATATGTCAAAACTTGTATCTTTGATTCCGTATATGTAATATGTACATAAGTACACCTTTTATGATGTATTTGACTTGTATAAGATGAGGTCGGAGGCCAATGATATTTATTTTGCATCTTATGTAATTCTTGACTTCATGAAATATTATGAAATATTGAAAAATCCCAAGTCATTGCTTCACCATGTTTGCATCAGGTGTGAGAATCCCATTTTTATTCTTCCATATGGCCTCATTAATCATGTATGAAGTGTGGCCAAGGGCCAAAACGGTAATTTGATTCCATTTTATATTTTCAGTTTTCAAAATTTTGATTCCAAGTTCATTTTTATCATTTTTAGCCGTTGGGGGATCGGATTTTGAGTTGGGCCTTCTCGAGAGCCATGGACCATTCCCGCGCCCTTAGATTCATTTATTACACTTGCATGCACGTTCGTTTCAACTTAGAAATGTATTTAGGGTCAAATGCATACTTGGTGCAAAGATGCATTTTTTTGAGTTTTTAACCCTTTACTGATCTAAGGGAATTTTGGGCATTTCACAGTGTGTTTTTTTCATTTTCTCTCGCATTACCGGGTAGAAAATTCGATTTCGGAAGGGGTTCCCTTTTCGTGTTTTTCCAGAAAATGTCGTTAAGGGCCTTGGTTTTGCTCTCAGTTCTGGCATAATTCAAAAGTCCCTATAGCAGCTTTTAGGCACCTTTGACCTGATTTTCTTGGGGGCATTCTGGGCATTTCACTGCGTATTTTATTTTCTTATTTTCGACATGGTCAAGTAGAAAACATGATTTTTTTTGGGAGGGGGGGTTTCTTCTTTGCATTTTTCCAGAAAATGCCGTCTCGGTCTCAAAACCCCGCGTCAAATCTGATTTCCTGTGTGCATATGCACTATTAAAAAAAGTCTGTTATGAGGGCATTTTGGGGATTTCACATCAAAAATAAAATTTTCTTTCGATATGGTCAACTTGAAAAAATTATTTTGAGGGGAGTTTCTTCTTTGTATTTTTCCAGAAAACGTCGTTTAGTGCCTTAAAACGGCACACGAATTTCAGCATTTTGCTTTGGTTACTATTCATTGTTGTCAAAACAGTATTCACGGCCGCGATGACATCAAAACTTTGTTTTGACTTTTCTCTTCATCCGAACTCCAAATCAAGTGATTCTTAAGTCTGTTTTGACTTTTCTCTTCATCTGAACTCCGAATCAAGTGATTCTTGAGTCTAACTTGATTAATTTTTCGCTGTCTTCCTATTGGTGTGCTCGGTAGAACCCGATTTTATATTTTCAGAAATAACCATTTTGCCCTTGGGGCTATTTTTGTCCGGTTTTCTTATTATTTGCTTCCGCTACTTTTTTTTGTGTCCCGTGACTTTACGGGAAGTCATGGATATGTTTCAGGAATAATAAACATTCTAGGGACGTCATTTCCATTTAAAATGACTATTTTGCCCCTAAGGGCTTATTTGTCATATTTTCGATCTTTTGCCTCCGTGTTAGTTCTCATTGAGTTCCACGACCTCATGGAAAGTCATTAAAGTGTCTTAGAGGTGTGTTGTGCCTTGGGAGACCATTGTCTTATTTTCTTACTTCCGCATCTAGATCCATTATCGAGTCAATCTTCGGTTCATCATAGGACGCACTGGCTTAAAAAACCAGGGCCGTCACAGGTGGTATCAGAGCTCCTAGGTTTAAAAACCTCAAGACGACGGGTTTTGGGTGCATATCATGCTTGTGTTGCCATGCTCTATGTGTTTAGTTGCTTCTTGATAACATGTTTACGTGCTTATGTGGACGTATGTTTAGAAGTTTACTTAACTGTCTCAGCATGATATATGTGCTTGTTTACTTTAGTACATTGTATATATACTTGTCTGTTTTAGCATGTTGATTTACGCTTGTCTGTTTAGCATGTGGGTTATGCTTATTTGCTTTGGCATATTACATGTGCTTGTTATTCTTAGCATGATAGTATGATGCATACATTGACATGCCTTATGTGATTCCTTACTACTTTTGTAAGTATGTAATTCATTACTATGTTATGCATTAACTATTTATTTTTTAGTCTTGTTTAGGCATTGCGGGTTGTCCCAACTTGGTTGGTTGAGATTGATGCTAGGGCATCATCTCTTGGAGTTTCATGATGACCTTGATGTGATGATGTCATTGGGGTCTTGTTTCTAGCGTCATGGGATGATGAGTTAGATTGACTCGAGTCCTTCTTTGGGGATTGGGAGTTTTGTTTTCGTGAGCCTCAATGGCAAGGTCCTTGCGTCTCTTCTTCTTAGAGTGATGGTTAGAGATTTGATAGGTGCATTGACCTAGGATTCTTCTTGTCTTGCCTTGGACAGCTCTTACGAGCTAAGGTTGGGGTGTGAGTGGTTTCGTGTAATTAATTTCATTGGTGTAATTAATTACTCTCCTTCGTCCTTGGAGACTTGGGATTTTGTGTTTAGGGTTCTGATAGGATCCTGTGGAGTTCTCATCGAACTCATTGGCATCTTGAGTTGAGTCCTCTTGTTGGTGTCTCATAATGATTAGTATTGGGACTATCCATTCATCATTGTTTGTTTTATATAGCGTTAGGAGTCCACCTTGTGTTGAGCCAGTCTTAGGAAAAACTTGTAGATTCTTTGTTTCGGGAACCTTAGTGTTCATTCTAGGAGATGATTCATTTCCTCGCGGTGAGGGATTGGACTCATCCGGGTTTTTGGGATTCACTTTTGGTGAGTTTGTCCTTTTGAGAGGCATTTCATCCCTTCTTGCTTGTGTTTTATGGGATTGTTATTTGCATAGTCGTTCCTACATGTTTATATGCCTTATTGTTTTGAGCATGCCTTAGAAACATGTTAGGGGATGTGACTATTTGGTAGTTATGTGATGATATACATGATGTGTTTTCATTTGCTATATCTGCTCGTCATGTTAGCGTCATAGGTGATGTGTAGCGTTTCTCTAATGTTTGACCCCTATGTGATAGGTAGCTTATTTGATTGCCCTTGTATACTATGTGTTTAGTTGTATGGTGCGTGAACTTTTATTTGCATTTAGTATACTTGTACCTAGTATGCTTGTAAGTTGTTTATTTCAGTTCATTCTGGTTTAGTATACCAAAGCCAGTATACTTGTCTACTATGAATTTAGTACTGCTTAGTATACCTGTGGATGTATACTTGTACACATATATTGTATTTCCATTTCAATATTTCTTAGTATACTTGTGAATGTATACTTGCATATGTATATATATGTTTTATGACTAATTGCTTTATTAGTTTATTCATTTTTATCATTCCGCACTGTGCTTGGGGTTGTATGACCTTGGTTGTCGGGGTTATGTGTGTGAGCTTGATCCAATGTCTTGATTCCTAGGCATAGCCTTGTAGTAGGTCAGCTTTAGGATGACGTGGAGGATTTTGGGTGCATTGCCTTGTTGGGAGTCATTGTGGTTAAGGCGATGATGATATTGTTTGATTTTGTAAAGTCCGATCCATTGGATTGAGGGCATAGACTTTTTAGGCCTTGGATTCGTGACTGGTGTTTTTAACAACAGTGTTTTGAGACTTGGGGTTATCAGTTCTTCCAGTATTGAGGATTTAAGGCCTTAAGCGTAGCGGTGCCTGTGACATTGTTGTCAGAGTTTTGGATTGGCCAGAATGGTCAGGCCGGATATTTTGGAGCATATCGCAACTCTCACAGAATGCCTGGTTCCCGTGGTGCTTTTGGTAATGACCATCTTGACATTGATGTCATTTGTATCGATAGGTTTCACGGGTAAGCTTGTTGGGGGCAAGTGACGAATTATGGCTTTATAATGTCATGCTACCATACAGGTTGTGCGTGGGCGAGTGCTTGTTGTTGTCAATGCTACCTTGCATTACCTAGCTAGTAATGCGAGTGTGGGCGGGCACTTGATACTGTCGATGCTACCGCACCTTGAGTACGTTGTGGGCGGGTTTTAATCACTGTTCGTACTGCCATGTTACTTCTAGTTGTGTTCCTTGTTTCGATGTGTAGTTGCCTTGATCTCTTTTGGGTGGTCGACATTGGCTTAGTATGTCAATTCATTGGAGAGGTGTCTTACGGTTCGTGGTATCGTATCTTTTCGTTGATCTTGAGACCTTTGGAGTTGTCCTTAGGTAATTTATGATATATTCCTTGGTGTGACCTTGTATACGGTCCTTCTTTGGTTCTTCTGCGAATGTTCCTAACTTTAGGGACGAAATCTCTTTAAAGAGGGTAAGTTGTAATGACCCGGTCATTTCCTTCCTATCCTTTTTCCTCAGAATTTCACGGATGAATTTCTTATGTTGAAATTTCTTTTCTTAGTTCAGTTTCTCGTCATTTAGTGTCGTCTCGAGTGCTCGAAAATGGTTTCTGAGACTCTTTCCTTTGGATTGACAACTTCCTTTAAGGACTGAGTCATTTTCACATTTTTCATTTTCTGACACTATTCACTTTTCGTCATTTTCCCTATTTTGTCTTTTCACCGTTTGTCACTTTGTTGGCATAACCTCACTTTTTGTGTTCGGAGTTGGTTTTTGACTTTATGTATCTTCATTCTAAGTTGTTGACCTTAAGGATTTCATCTAAGGACAATCTAGATGTTTTGATGATAACAAACCATTAATAGTGTTTAAGGACTAATCTTTACATTGAGTGTTATAGATTATTCATATTCAAAGAATGGCCTCAATGAAGCTATAAAGATCATTCCAAGTATTCCATTATTTAAGATCACAACAAAGAAAGCAATGGATACAAAGAAGATTTGAAGTTGCAAGGTACCAAATGCAAAGTCCATCCAAAGATAGCTTGGACTATAATGAGCAAGCAAGTAACTCAAAGAAAGGAAGAAAGCAAAGTACCTCAAAGCTTAAACGGTCATAGACAAAGCATGAAGAAAATGGTAGATAGGTTGGTGAGTGTTTAGGATTCAATGTTAAGGTATTTATGAATCCATTTGAAGCTCATCTCTATAGGATCATGCATATCATCATTATCATTCATATATTCCTATATTCCTATATGCACTTCATACATATATATTTGCAAACAAAGTTATTACTAAAGAATGAGTTAGTTCAAGCTTGCTTAAGCTTTGAAAGAACTCATCACCTGTGCCAGAAATGTTAAGACCATATATGATTCATATTGGTCAACTATTAAGGCATGAGAAGCCTTTATTACCATAATGTGGTAATAGACTTTAAGACCCTTGAATGCGCCTCACGAAAAACTATCTTTTTGGCTAAGTATGAAAATTGGCTAAGTGTGAAAAATGAATTTTTGAAATAATGATTATTTCAAAATAATTTTTCCCGGTAATAACTCTTTATACTTCAAATAGCCTAAACTGATTTTATGGGATTTTTTCATCCATTCTACATTGGTCTACATAAGGATTCATTTTTACTAAAACTATCAGAAATCCAAATTTGTACTAAAACTGAATTTCTACATTTTGATTTAGTTGATTTTCAATTTTCTTATATTTTTTATTAAATCCAAATGGGGGGTACTTCCTTATTTACATTGTAAACTTAAAGTAAATGGACATATAAATACTGTAAAGACTTTTACTTAAATGCAGAAGTCTTATAGAGAAACTATCCAGTTGAACTATCTGAAACACTGTCACCAAAATCTGATGTCCATGTAACCAGTTAGGAAAATTCCTCTAATCGAGTAGATGGGTGAAACAGAAAACATGAACTGATCAAACCCATCTAGTAACCGATTAGGAAACAAAATCTAGCCGAGTAGATGAATGGAGCAGAAAGACATGCCTGATCAATCACATCTTGTAACCGGTTAGAAAATTTATTCTAACTGAGTAGATGCATTAAAGACTCCTTCCAACATTGAATGATGTAACCGGTTAGGAAGAAGCTTGTAACCGATTAGTTGAACTAAGACAGAATAATGTCTTCAATCATTTTCATTTAAGTAAATAGTTAGATAACAACTTGTAACCGGTTAGATGAGATCTAGATCTCATGTACTTGAGTAGTTTAAGCCTTGTAACCGGTTAGATAAATGGGCAGAAGCTTCCCCACGGCTATTTCGACCATCTCACCTCCTAGGAACTTACCATAATGCCCCCAAATGGCTATATTCTTCCAAGGGCCTATAAATACACAATGTAAAGACATTGTGGGCATGCAAGAGAGCCAATGCTTGAGAGACCTCATTAGACATCAAAGAGAGCTTTTGTTCTCACATTTTCTCATCATCTCTCTCATTCTTTTGTATACTAATCTTGAGAGATTCTAGTAAGGATTCAAAGGGCTTTTGCTTTTGTTTGAATCTTCATAGAATTTTTGTTCTATTATACACTTGAGAGATTCTATTGAATTCATAAGAGCTTATATTCTTCACATATTTCATCTTCTCTCATTTATATCATTTATAGAGTTTGAGCTTCATTGATATTCATATATACTCTAGTTGAGAGGTAAATTTGTACATTAATCTTTGAGAGATATTTCTTGTACTTCATTGTTCTTATTACTATCAATTGTAAGGGGTTGGTTTGACCCACCAGGTTGGTGTGACCCAAAGGAATACTAAGGGAAGGTTGCTCTCTTAGCAAGGTGTTGCTTCATGTAAAGGTTTGCTTTCCACCCGTAAGGAGAAACCATAGTGGATTGGGAAGTCTCAAGAGGGGTCTTAAGCCAAGGAGTAGGAGTTTCCGAACCTCGCTAAAATCACTGAGTTATTGTTTGCAATTTCTCTTCCCTTATCTCTTTTACAATTGTGCTATTAATTGTTTACTTTCATATCTTGAATATTGTATAATTGCTTAAGTGGTTGATTAGAAACTGTAAATCTATAAATTACGAAAATTAGCCATTGACTCTATTCGGCCCCCCTCTAGAGTCAATCCTTGGGCAACAATTGGTATTAGAGCCTAACTCTATTCAAAGGACTTAATCATCTTAGAGTTCGATCATGGCTAACAGTGGTAGTATCACACACTTAAAAGGACAATATAATGATAAACCTCCTTATTTTGATGGAAATGATTATATCTATTGGAAAATTAGAACGAGGGCCTTTCTAAAAAGTATTGATATTGATTTATGGAAAGTTATAGAAAATGGTGATCATATCCCAACCAAAGTTATTAAAGGAAATAAAATTCCTAAATCAAAAGAGGAATGGGATGAAAATGATTATAGATTAATTCAATGTAATGCTTTAGCCATATGCTATCTTTATTGTGCATTAAGCGAAAATGAGTTCAATAAAATTATCTTTTGTAAAACAACTAAAGAAATTTGGAACTCACTTAAATTAGCCTATGGAGGATCAATTAATAATAAGGAATCATATATGCCTATGCTTATTAAAAAAAGATATAGCTTCCATTATAAATGAAAATGAATCAAGTAGTGAGATGCATTCTAGTTCTACTAACATTGCTAATCATTTGAATTTTCTTAGTAGAACTTACTCTTCTTCCTATAGTGAAGAAAATGAAGCAACTCAAAAGAATAGTATAGCTTTCCAAGCTTCTAGCAAAGAAGCAAGTGACATCAAAGAGGTGGACAATCTTTGTCTCATGGCCAATGAAGATGAGGTAAATTCTAATCATGAATTTTTTTATTTAGAAGTCTCTTATAATGAACTAGTTGATGCACATAATGAATTACTTGACGCTTTTAAAGAATTGCATCATGTTCTAGGAAAAACAGTTTTGAAGTGTACATCTCTTAAAAAGGAAAATTATGATCTAGTACAAAAACTTGAAAAGATTCAAATTGAAAATAAGTCTTTGAAAAAGGAAAATGAATGTGTATTTTCTAAAGAATCATCATCAATTGATCTTATGTCCGAAAGCGAGTCTTTAAAGAAAATCATTAGTGATCAAAATGATACTTTAGCAAAGTTCACAAAAGGAAAGAATTTGTTTGTGAAAAGTTCTTCTACATGCAATTATTGTAAAAAGGTTGGACATGAAATTTATAATAGTCCATTTAGAAAGAAGACAAGGATAAGGAAGATTTGGGTTCCAAAAGGAACTTATATGCAATTACCTAACTCATACAGACCCAAGAAAATTTAGGTACCAAAAGAAAAATTCTTGTGTTTATCTTATAGGGATGTTTGAGGGAAGCATATGATGAAAGATTGTTCCAACTTCCACAAAACCTATTATGAATGAAGTTTTACAATTGGGAACAACTTCAAGGGCAAGGTAATTGGTAAACTATATAGATTCATTCCATGCTATAAATTGCTTTACTACTTACTTCCTTGGCACATTTATGATCTCTAAAAGGCTATATGAAATGTATCTTCATATCTTGGATCATTATGTATGAAGTATGCTTAAATTAAATGCTCTAGATCATAGAAAACCGTAACTCCCAAAATATAATGATTTGTTATATCTATAAATTGTGGATTTATAATATTATTTTAATTCAAGTATTCAAATAGGAAAATTGTTTAAGTGCATGATTTTCAATTATTGAAATATTATCTTTTGCATTACTTGAAATTGCAGTTGAAATGCTACACCTTGAATTAGAATAAAATTGTTTTAAAAGGTGTAAATCTTAGTAGGAACCTTGTTTTCAAATAAGCTAATATTCTTGAAAATGTATAATTAGTTTTGGAAAGAAAAACACTTCCTTAATTGTTGAATCCTTCAAGGATTTCTAAAAAGTGGCACCTTATTCATTTTGCCCACCTAAGAAGAATCTCATTGTCAATTCTAGATTTTGTCATGGATAATGCACATGGTTCCTTTGATCATGATCTAAATATGAAGTTATGCTACATCACTCAATTCCTATTAAGTTCATGATGAGCGCTGAAAAGCGCGTATTTAAACCCCTTAAGCTTAGGCATTCTAGTACCCTTATCTATCTTAATTTACCGTTTTAGATTAATTTCGTATTATTTCCATTTTCAGGCACTTATCCTGAATATAAGCTAACTCGGCCAAATAAGAGCTTAATTGAAGCAATTCTGGGATTAAACAAAGAAAAGAGCAAAGTGGAGAAAGAAGGAAGCAAATGAAGCCAAAGGTAGGAAGCAGCAAAGTTCGATCGATCCAAGTTCAAGGTTCGATCGATCGAACAATAATCGATCTCAGCACTTCAAGATAGACCCAAGCCTAGACCCAAAAGCATAAAGTCCCAAAAGTTTGATCGATCTAAAACCACCCTTCAATCGATCGAACACTTTTGTCCTTATTCAAATGATTGATCCAATCCACAGCTGTACCACCCACTAACCACTTTTGTCCATTTCCCATAAATATCTCTCCAAAATATCTCGAATTTGTCTTTTCCCAAAAAGCTCAACCAGTTGGATCGATCCAGCCTAAGTTCGATAGATCTCAGGTAGTTCGATCGATCCAAGTCCAAGGTTCGATCGATCGAACTTCCTCCAGTGCGAAAAAGTTAAAATTCCAGCTTGTGTAATCTGTCCTCTATCCAATCATTAGAGAATATTCTCTACACGACCCTAGCTCATTTTGTGTACCACTTGACCTACCTATAAAAGGAATATGATGCACTTTTTGAGCATATAGACTATTCTATGGTTTAATCTTTTGGGAGGAAGCTCAGAGGAGGAGGAGGCTAGAGACACCATTGGAGTTCTTCATCAACAAGGAGCAGATTTCAACCATGGAGTTAGCCCTTGAGGGTTAGAGCAACATCACCATGAGTGGCTAGACATCCTCTTAGGGCTAGAGTTAGCCCCAAGCATGCTTTCTATATCTTAATCTTGTGTATTATTTAGGGATTAGTGTTATAATTGATATTTTGACACTTTGATATATATAGATCTTGTTTATTCAATGATTTATGTGGTTTAATGCTTCCAATTGATCATTTCATTCTATCCATATGTCTATGTATGCTAGAATAGACGTTCATGTGCTTGTCTCTAGATTTTGTGTTATTGATGCATGTCTATATGTATGCTATAGATTTGGAGATTGTGAAAACATAGTGCTTAAAGGAATGCTTTTGTGATTCTCTTGATGGTTCATACTTATCTCTTGATGGGTTGTGCCTCTCCCCTAGTTTATTTTCATGCTAGTAGTGTAGATATAGTGTAGTTGTAGTGTAGTGTTAAATGGGAGGACAATCTATGCTTGTTGTTTGATGATCTAAGCTTTTGAATGCAAGTAGCATATGTCTCTATCCTTGTGTTGAATTTGGATTGTGAGCTAATCAAAGGATTAATGACTTGTTTTAATTTATTGTGCCTTTCATATGCTGTATAGACAACATATGCTTCATTGCTTAGATATATTGTGCCTTTCACATGATGTTTAGACAATACATGCTTAACTAGTCATCCTTGCTTGTTGAATCAACCAAACACACACACATCAATATTGCAACACACCATTTGCCCTCATTAATCACTTGTCAATGATATAGAAATGCATTGCTTGGTGGTGATCTCTAAACCCTAAGATCTCTCTCTCTTACTTACTCCTAATTGCATTCTTTGCTATCACTTAGTTTAATTTAGTTGCTCTTTAATCAACCAACCAACCAATTGTTTGATCACTCGACCTACTAGCCCTAATAACAATTCCACGACATTGCTCGATCCTTACAATCCTTTGGGAAGATCCCTACTCGCCCTAGCTATATTTTTAGTGAAAGGTAGTAGTGGCTTCTATAAATGTAAAACTCTTGGCCCTCGCCTTATAATGCACACACTCTTCAAGCTTGACGGTGGTGCGGCATACACCGGTCAGTTTTTGGCGCCGTTGCCGGGGATTGATTGATTAGATTAGGCAATGTCGGATTTGTGGAATTGATTAGGATTAGTACTCTTTTGATCATGTCTTTACTTTACTTCTATATTTCTTTTTGGTTACTTATTGTGTTGTTCTTACTTAACTAGGTGTATTGTTGGAGAGTAAGCAATCAACGGACTCATCAAGCATTCAAGCAAGCAAAGAAAGTAAAAAGCTAAAAATTCTAAAAAATTGCTAAGCTAAGCTTTAAATTTGGAGTTGAAGTGCTAAAGGACCTTTGTGAGACTTTCTTTACTCAATCCCTTAGTTAAATCATCGGCCCGCGTGGAGGCTTATTTTTAATTGACTTACATCATTGTTGCTAAAGCATGGGAGTATGAATTAAGTGTTTGTGGAAGAAGTCTAATTGCATTGTTGTGAAGGCATAGTGTTTGTCATTCTTTGTGTTTTGCATTGTGCATGCATGGGCGTCGTTCATTGAGACCAACTCTTGTCCCTCTTGATTTGCATCTTGAATATATCGTTAGAAATCCTAGGGGAAGAGGAAGTTCAAATAGAGCCAATCTATCAATGGATGACCATAATGATAATCATGTTGAGGACCTTGGTCACATAGACCAACAAGGTATCCTTCATCCTAATGTGCACAATGAGAACATACAAGTACCATTAGGCATGCCTAGGCCATTCATTCACCAACCACCACAACAACAAGGCCAAGTTCCATATGGAATGCCAAGGCCAATGTATGTTTCACAACCTCCCATCAACAATCAAGAATTCAAAACCAAGGTATTCATGTTGCACCTCAAGTAGCTAATCCACCTCTTGCTTTAAGAGACCATTATGTGCCTAATGAGTATAATGCACCTACATGCGTCCAATTGCCTTCATTTAGAGCACATCATTATGAAATTAAGCCACAAATCATTCAAATGCTTCCTAACTATCATGGACTTCCAAGTGAAGAACCTTACAAGCATATGGATGAGTTTCTTGAAGTATGTTCCACCGTAAAAATATATGGACATACCGGAAGAGGTTTTAAGACTCAAACTTTTTCCATTCACCTTAAAAGACAAGGCAAAGTATTGGTTTAACAATCTTAGGCCTTTTTCAGTCACTTCTTGGGCAGAAATGTAACAAGATTTCTTAAAGAAGTACTATCCGGTTTTTAAGACCAATTCCATGAGAACCTCAATTCGAGAATTTTCACATGGGGATAGAGAAACGTTTCATGAGGCATAGGAACGCTTCAATGAATTGCTTAGAAAGTGTCCACGTCATGACATGCCCAAATAGCAATTAGTTCAATACTTCTTCGAGAGCTTATCGGACAACTATAAGGGCATGGTTGATGCTTCCATGGGTGGCTCATACATTGATAGGCATGAGGATGACATGTGGCGCCTCTATGAGAGCATGAGTGAAATTCTTTGCATAGAACACTATCATCCAAGAATGGTAGAAATTCACAAGGTAGGAAGAGTGTTGGCTTACATCAAGTCGACCATTCAAATGAAATAGCCGCCGAAATGAAGTCTTTATCTCAAAGGTTTGATCAATTTTTGATTAACCAAAACTCGGCGAACCAAGTATCTTCCTTCTCTAACCATTCTCATCATGCATCAAATGAAACATGTATGACTTGTTCTACTGTTCTTCATTCTACTTCTCATTGTCCTCATGGACAAGTGCAAAGTGAACCTAATGAACAAGCCAATGTGGCTTTTGTGAACCAAGGGAACAATCCTTATGGTACTCATTATAATCCAAGTTGGAGGAATCATCCGAATTTCTCTTGGAAAAACCAAGGAGAGGGCTCAAACCCTTCCCAAGGCAGTTTTCAAGGGAAGTACATTCCACCTCCACTTCAAAACCAAGGATCCCAAGGTTATAGACCTTATCAACTACAAGGGAATCAATTTGCTAATTCTCATTTTCCCAACCAATCTTATTCCCAAGGTAATACTAGAAGTCCCGCCTTTGAAGAGAAAGTTTTAAATGCTTTGGGCACTTTAGAGGCTAATACTCAATTGCTTCATTCTCACTCTCAATCTATTACAAAGCTAGAAACCCAAGTAGGGCAAATAGCAAGCACTCTTAATGCAAGAGAGAAGGGAAAGATGCCTATAAATGCCCCACCTAAGCAATAATGTGTTGTGGAAACCCATTCCTCATCGGAAGGCCACACCATTGAACATGTTAATGCGGTGACTCCCTCGCGGAGTGGTAGGATTGTGGATAATCAAGTTGGAATGTCCAATGAAGAGAGTGAACCGGTGCAACCTCAAGTTGTCACCCGTCCCGTTTCACATCCCATTCCTCCTTCATTGCATATACATGATCTTGTAAATGAGAAAGTTTTGAAAGATGCGTTTGGAAAAGAAATTTTAAAAAATGATGTTGAAAAGGTTTTGTTGGAAAATGATTTGAAAACTTCTTATGTTGAAGAGAGTTCAAAAGAAAATTTTGAAAAAGTGTTTGAACCAAAGGTTCCATTTCCGGATGCCTTAAAAGGATTCATTTCAAAAGACAAGCAAAAGGCAAAAACCAATGAAATCATGGAAATGTTTAGGCAAGTGAAAGTTAATATTCCACTATTGGATGCATGCCAAATTCTTGAAAGACTTGTGCACCCAAAAGCGGAAGAACAAGACCCAAGCACCAAGAGAAGTGGTTTTAACCGAGCAAGTAAGCTCAATTTTGCAACATAACACTCTTCCAAAGTTTAAGGACCCTAGTTCACCCACTACATCATGCATTATTGTTGATCATATCATTAATCGGGCGCTTCTTGACTTAGGAGCAACTGTTAACCTTTTTCCATACTCGGTTTATGTCAAATTGGGCCTAAGTGAATTGAAATCGACGTCGGTAGTTTTGCAACTTGCCGACCGATCCATTAAGAAGCCTAGGGGTATAATTGAGGATGTTTTAATAAACATTGATAAATTCTTCTTCCCGATTGATTTCGTTGTCATAGACACGGAACCGGTTTCCAATCCTAAGAGTCAAATTCCCCTTATCCTTGGCCGTCCTTTCTTGGTAACAGTTAATGCCAACATCAATTGTAGGACGGGGATAATGAAGATCTCATTTGGCCACATAAAGGTGAAGTTGAATATCTTTAATCCTACACCCAATTTATTTGACAAATATGAAGGAGAGGTTAATGTTGTAGATGAATGTCATGATCTTTAATGTCAAGGAAATGAGCTTTTGTGTAAAACCAAAACTTCCAAAGGATCATCTTCAACCTTGCATTCTAAAAGTCTTGTTTCAAATTCTTGCATTGAAAGGGCATGGAAGCCCAAAGGTTGTGATTGCATAGACAAGGGACCAAAGATTTCTTTTGAGCTTAATCCAATAAGTTCTTCAAAGAAACATTCGTTGGGAGGAGTTCAAAGCATCTATCACCCCAACAAGGAGGGGATGCATTATAAGATCTTTGATCCAGGCTAAAAGAGCCCAATGTCTTGCTAAAGACGTTAAAGACTAGCAAAAGCATTCGTATAGTGTCAAAACCCTATTCCTCCCCCATTTCTATCTTTCATTTCATTTCTTGCGAAGTCTAGATACTTGTTTTTGGTTCATATGCATTTCAAGGAACTTTGGTGAGGATTACATAAGCTTTCATGACATTATTGAGCATTCTGCATAGTTCGATCGATCTCAAACTTAAGTTCGATCGATCGAACTTCTCTCTGCATCCAATACTTAAAAAAAAAAATTTAACCTACAGAAACCTGCATCCAAATCACCTCTCTGTCCCATCGTTCGAACTAACTCTTAAACTGATCAAGGGACCTTCGATCGATCTAACTTCCAAGTTCAATCGATCTCATGATTCAACATATAGAAAAATTTTGAGCCTACATCAACCTGCATATTTCAGCTCTCTGTCTGATCGATCGAAATATTCCAAGATCGATCAAGAAGTCCTTCGATCGATCCAACTTTCAAGTTCGATTGATCTCAAGTTCCAACACTTAGCCAATTTTTTGAGCCAAAAACTTGCATATTTTTGCTCTCTGTCTGATCAATCGAACTCTTGTTTCGATCGATCTCAGTCTTCATTTCATTATTTTGACTTTGTTTTGACTTTTCAAATTTCCAAAACTCCAAAAATATTTGCATTTGTATTTCATTTTATTTTCATTTTATTTTATTTTATTTTTCAAAAAGTTTTCAAAAATTCAAAAATATTCTATTTTAATTAATTTTTAATTATTAGTGTTTATTCAATTTATAAATAAAAAAAAAAACCCAAAAATATTTTATTTTATTTTCCAATTTTTAATTTTAATCCCAATTTTTAATTTTCATTTTGCAATTTTCAAAAATCCAAAAATACTTTGAAGAGAGTTCATCAAAGTTCGATCGATCACAGTTGAGTTTGATCAATCGAACTCTGTCAGGAATGTTTTCAAAAATAGAATCGAGGGTTCTCAAGATCGATCTCACCCTCTCTCAAACCCTAGCCCCTTTCGTCACCGTCACTGTGCACCATCATCTTCCCCTTCTCCGACAAGCCCTCCGGTGTCATCAAGTTTCCCGAATCACTCATCTCGGTTTCATCTCTCCCTCTTCATCTCCAATTTTCTCTTTGGTTGAGGTAAGAACCGAGATTTACTTTGAAGCTTGATTTGATTTAATGCATATATGTTCTATATATTTGATTTAGGATGCTTAGATGATCAAATATACCATTTTTGAAGCTTCAAAGCACTGTATTTCCATATATATGTGTGTGTGTTGCTTCGTGTATATACTTTGTATATTTTCAGATTTTGATCTCATTTTGGGAGTTTGGGCCTCGATCAGTGATGGGGATTTGTTGATTTGATGTGTTGTTGGGCCCACGAACACGTTCGTGTGGGCCCCATGCTTCCAAAGTCACAGATCTGTGACCCTTGAGTTTTCAACGTCGCACAGTTCGATCGATTGAACTAATATCTCTGATCGATCTTGAGAGATCGATCGAACTCATGTCTTTGATTAATCGAAGTAGTGAGATCGATCTCACTTACTTTCAATCGATCCAACTTTTGTGATCGATCTCACTTCTTTTTATGATTGATCGAACTTCACAGATCTCACACACACACTTCATTCATCATATCTTATGCTCATGCTATCATATATATGCCCAATGCCTGTGATATTCCACATTGGATGCATTTCATACTTACATTGTTTAGCATGTTTCATATTCTACCACTTGCATAGATTCATGTTATATTTGTTTTGTCTATTTTACTTGACATACATGATTCTATTTTGTGCTTTAAAATTTCTTATTCTGGCACTAACTCCCATTGCAAGTTTTTCTTTTTCTTCTTGCAGGCCATGGTTAAGAGGAAAACCGTTGCTAATAGGCAGCACAGGCCCACCCGACATACTAGGCCACGAACAGAGGAGCCAGCAGAGCCCTCTTATGTACAGCGGGAGCTAGCACAGGCTACCCCACCTCAGTCACCATCTCATGAGCCTGAGGATGACTATATACCATCCACCTCTACGACTCATCCTGCTTTCACTCCATCACCATCTCCACCGCAGACTGGAGCTGAGCATTCACATATACCACCTCAGCTAGCTCAGTCTGCTCAGCCAGCTCATCTGGGGCGTGATAGGCCCATGCCTCGATATGCGCGTATGACGCTCGACGATGAGTCAGAGTTTGACAAGGCCTTCTTCTCTAGATCGGTGCTGACCCGATCCGCCTACCATGATATTATTCAGAGGGGCCTAGCCGCTATTCTTGCCCTCGTCACAGAGCCGGTCTACCCACGGCTGGTTCGGTTGTTCTACTAGAACCTCCGACCATCGCCGCGTACCATAGCCGAGAAGATCACTTCTGTTGATGGCCATCCGATCACCATCACAGTGGACTCTTTAACCCGCTCTTGTTGGTGTCCACACAGATGTCCTCCAAAGCTTCAAGACATATATCCGAGGCTATTCAGGCCTTCATATGCCGACATGGCAGTTTTCCTCACAGGTCACCATGCTAGTGGCAAGACTTTCGCCACCCGGACATTCCTTCCCGACAACCTATGGTTTACTAATTCCATTCTCTATCGGAATATTTACATGGTGGGGCACAAGATTCAGAGGAGGAATGATTATCTGACAGCCCTTTACTCTTTCTACACCGGGCACTGGGTGTCCATTCCTGTGCTCATCTGGAGCATGATGAGGAAGCTGTATGATGAGTATATCAGCAAGGAGACGCCCAGACGGGTTAAGTCTCTTCCTTTCAGCCACCTCATCACCCAGATCATCATCGATCAACGCTACCCCATCCATCCTCGGGAGCACCCCAAGAGAAGTTCCTGTCACTTCCTCAAGAAGGACTGGAACAAGAGCTATCGCTCCATTATTACCAGGCTACGGGACCACGCGGTACTGGCTGCAGCGGAGTTGGAGCTAGAGGAGGCATAGGCACAGCCTAGACAGAGGCATCGGCACCGGTAGAGGCAGCAGTAGCACATCCCGCAGTGGACGACGCACAAGTCGATCCAGCTGCTGAGCATTTAGACATAGACTTAGAGCACCCTGCAGATGATGCAGAGCAAAACTCTCCAGCCAGGTCGCCCATTCATGAGCATGAACAGACTCAGGAGCTTTCTTCTGATTCATCTATGCCTGAGACTCTAGTAATGACCCCCGGCTTTGGAGTACGTCTACAGACGCTTGAGGATACTGTTGTTGCCATCCGAGCCAATCTTACAGCCTACAGAGCTGATTTTGCTGCCTTCTGCACGGATGTCGCGACCATGTTCAGAGATTTATCCAGAGACATCCGCAGAGCCAGACCTGCCCGTCCTACCTCATCCTCCTGAGCTCCCAGTCCTTTCTATCTTATGATCCCTTTCTCCTTTTGATACTTTACTATTATCACTGTACATTATTATTTTTACAGCCGGTCTGTCGGCTTTGATATTTTTGTTGTTCTTGTACTTTCTATATTTTATATATCTGTTTTTGTTATGGATGTCATATATTATATTCTTATATCTGTATGCTTGACTCCATCAGGTGCATCATAGTGACTTCAGTGAGAGAGTGCTACCCAATTTTCAGGACCACCCTTACACCTCTCTTATTTCTTTATCTGTTTATCCCATTTACACTTGCATGACCACTGTGCATTGATTATCCTATTTTGTTATCTGATGAGTTTATCCAAGTGCCAATTTTCAGGACCACAGTTCATCCCAAGTTTGGGGGGGCCATGCCACCCACTTCGGATACTTCAGTCCCGATCATTCTTGCTTAGCTGCACTGGTATACTCTTTCCTTTGTTCTCTTTGCACATTAAAGACATTGTGCAATTTAAGTTTAGGGGGATAGTGCTTTACAGTGTTATTTTTAAATTCAAATTTTGAGCATGGCTTGTGTATTCGAAGGATATTTCTATGATTGGTCCATATCTAGCTATGATTTTGATCTTTTGAAGACTATATTGCTTAAAATTTAAAAATTGCTTGACTTGAGAGTTCAATACTCCTTGTATGCCTTAGGGATGCCATTTAGGAGTAAATTTTTTGAAAGATTAATATTCTTTCTTGCACTTGTGGTCCACATCATCCTGATTTTGTGATTATTTTGAGATATACTCTAATCTTCTACACTAGCACAGGCGCACACTAGCATTCATTTGTGGGGTACATGCTTTGTTGATTATTGAATTGGTTATATCCCAATTGGGCTAGTAGTGCATTGAAAGCTTTCATTCTTGATAAAGGTGGATAACAACCCCTTTTCACCAAGTAGCCGGGATTCTAACCTCATCAAGCATTGAACTTCTCACGCCGAAAGGGGGAGCACCCAAACTCTAGGTTAACAATTGAACTTGTTTATTCAAATAAAAATAAAATAAAATAAAAAAAGTAAGGACTTCTCCCAAAAGGTGAGAAGTGGGAAATGATTAGATGGTTGTTGTCTTGATTTGTAGCCTAGTTGATTTGAGCTTGTAAGTCCATAGGGGTATTTGAATGCCTAATGCCATAAAGCCGTCTGGTTTGGGAGTCATTGACTTAACGCTCGATCTCATGAATCACTAGAAAGCTTAATAGATCAACACATTGCACCATACTTCCATCTTTGATCCTAAATAATAAATAAATAAAAAAATCAAGTGAAAAGAATAAGCGCACCTACAACAATAAAGCTTTAATAAAAAGTCCCTTTTTTGTCTTGATGATCGGTACTAGATTTGTGTGCTAATTTGAGGGTAAGGATGTGATTAATTCTTTAGTTGGCTAAGATAGCAACATATTTGATGCCGGTCCACTCAAAAGGATTCTAGAGTTGTTTTAATTTGCATAATCATTTTTTTGATGTGTGGAGGACCATATTTGCTTGCTTGATGTTGAAATTTTGGGAGATTGTTTGGAAAGGGTTGAAAAATTACATACTTGAGGTAGTTTTCTCCCAATGCTTGTTTGCAATATTGGTGCCTCTTTTGAAAGAATGAGCTTAATGTTTATGGGTACCATTTCTGGAAACCCTCACGAAACTTCACTCATCCACTAGGGGTAACCTAGGGGTTTAAAAGGCTTGTTGCATATGCTAAGTGCAATCATGCTCCCTACGAAAATGGCATTATCCATTTATTGTTTTCTAGTTCATAGTTGTATAGTTGTTCATTTCATTCCTTTACTTTCTAGTTCATTGCTAGGGACTAGCAATATTTAAGTTTGGGGTGTGATGAGAGCTGGAAAGTGCGTATTTAAACCCCTTAAGCTTAGGCATTCTAGTACCCTTATCTATCTTACTTTACCGTTTTAAATTGATTTCGTATTATTTCCATTTTCAGGCATTTATCCCGAAAATAAGCTAACTCAGCCAAATAAGAGCTTAATTGAAGCAATTATGGGATTAAACAAAGAAAAGAGCAAAGTGGAGAAAGAAGGAAGCAAATGAAGCCAAAGATGGGAAGCAACAAAGTTCGATCGATCCAAGTTCAGGGTTCGATCGATCGAACAATGATCGATCTCAGCACTTCAAGATAGATCCAAGCCTAGACCCAAAAGCATAAAGTCCCAAAAGTTTGATCAATCCAAAACCACCCTTCGATCGATCGAACACTTTTGTCCTTATATAAATGATTGATCATATCCACAGCTGTACCATCCACTAGCCACTTTTGTCCTTTTCCCATGAATATCTCTCCAAAATATCTCGGATTTATCTTTTCCTAAAAAGCTCAACCAGTTGGATCGTTCCAGCCTAAGTTCAATAGATCTCAGCCAGTTCGATCGATCTAAGTCCAAGGTTCGGTCGATCGAACTTCCTCCAGTGCGAAAAAGTTAAAATTTCAGCTTGTGCAATCTGTCCTCTATCCAATCATTAGAGAATATTCTCTGCACGACCCCAGCTTATTTTGTGTACCATTTGACCTACCTATAAAAGGAATATGATGCATTTTTTGAGCATATAGACTATTCTAGGGTTTAATCTTTTGGGAGGAAGCTTAGAGGAGAATGAGGCTAGATACACCATTGGAGTTTTTCATCAACAAGGAACAGATTTCAACCATGGAGTTAGCCCTTGAGGGTTGGAGCAACATCTCCATAAGTGGCTATACATCCTCTTGGGGCTAGAGTTAGCCCCAAGCATGCTTTCTATATCTTAATCTTATGTATTATTGAGGGATTAGTGTTGTAATTGATGTTTTAACACTTTGATATATATAGATCTTGTTTATTCAATGATTTATGTGGTTTAATTCTTCCAATTGATCATTTCATTCTATCCATATGTCTATGTATTCTAGAATAGATGTTCATGTGCTTGTCTCTAGATTTTATGTTATTGATGCATGTCTATGTGTATTGATGTTATAGATTTGGAGATTGTCAAAACATAGTGCTTAAAGGAATGCTTTTGTGATTCTCTTGATAGTTCATACTTATCTCTTGATGGATTATGCCTCCCCCCTAGTTTATTTTCATGCTAGTAGTGTAGATGTAGTGTAGTGTTAAATGGGAGGACAATCTATGCTTGTTGTTTTATGATCCAAGCTTTTGAATGCAAGTAGCATATGTCTCTATCCTTGTGTTGAATTTGGATTGTGAGCTTAATGAAAGAATTAATGACTTATTTTGATTTATTGTGCCTTTCACATGTTGTTTAGACAATATATGCTTCATTGCTTAGATATATTGTGCCTTTCACATGATGTTTAGACAATACATGCTTAACTAGTCATCCTTGCTTGTTGAATCAACCAAACACATACACACCAATATTGCAACACATCATTTGCCCTCATTAATCACTTGTCAATGATATAGAAATGCATTGCTTGGTGGTAATCTCTAAACCCCAAGATCTCTCTCTCTTACTTACTCTTAATTGCATTCTTTGCTATCACTTAGTTTAATTTAGTTGCTCTTTAATCAACCTACCAACCAATTATTTGATCATTCGACCTACTAGCCCTAATAACAATTCCACGACATTACTCGATCCTCACAATCCCTTGGGACGATCCCTACTCGCCCTAGCTATATTTTTAGTGAAAGGTAGTAGTGGCTTCTATAAATGTAAAACTCTTGGCCCTCACCTTATAATGCACACACTCTTCAAGCTTGACGGTGGTGCGGCATACACCAATCAATTCATATTGTCTCATTGAGTTGTATGCAACCATAAGCATAGTTATTCCTTGAATTGACAAATGTACTAGCATGATAGATCTATCAAAATTGTAAATTTATTTTGAAATATGTTAACTAAAGGAGGTATCACATTTGCACTTTATTGAATTAAATTCCAAAAGGACCATATCAATATGTACTAACTAGTGAGGACCCTAAAAGAATTGGGTATCAAAGAATGCCACTTGAGTATGCTTTGTAGGTTAAAGATCTCTTCCTTCAAGAACAAGTGGATTTACAAATATGGATGGCTAAAGCACATGAAGAGAAATTAAGTCATGATTTTCCATTGCTAACAAAAGGATTATGCACTACATTGAGAAAACATACCAAAGCTAACGCAATTAATTGCTTCGGTAAATATCTCCTTCTTTATCCCAAATGTGTTTTTAGTTGATAAGGTTGAATGTGACTTGATTGTGCTAGATAAAAAGTAGTACATGATTATTTTCATAGCATAATTAATGTGGTTGGTGATCTTGACATAAATGCTACTTGTCGTAAAAATGTCTATATTATAGATTTTGATATTTTTGTATGAAAGTAGTTTGTTTTGGCATATGAGTTATAAACATGCTAACACGAAATGATTTTCTATCTTTCAAATGATCTTTAGATTAACTATGCCCAATCTTTGTGAAAGATTTGCTTTTTGAAAGATATGCCATCAAAAGAAAGCATACACTATCTCATGTAGACCATCAATGCTATTTCTTTTGAACCTTATCAAATCTATCAAAGTAGCAATGTCTAAAAAGTCATCTATATGCTTTTATGATCTTAAATGCTTAATCCACTTTATTGGGTCACTTCCATGAATATAGAAAACGAGGTTGTTCATCTTGAAAAGGTTTAAATAGACTTAAGGTAATAAAAAATCAAATAAGTCCTCACTTGAAAACCTAAAGGAGTAAATCTCATTGGAAGAGCCATCTCATGAAAAATAAGAATGAAAATTTCTAATGCCTTCCTCAGAGTTGATGTATTCACCACCATCCAATTGATCATTCATTGGTGAACATTTTGTATGTTTTGGATAAAGGAACTAATTCTTTCTTAAAGCTGTTATATTTTTATCCTTATTCCTTTGCATTCACATTATGATAGGCAACATGTTTCATTATTGGTAACTAAGCTAAAATATTTCCCCAAGTCTTCAACCAATAAGAAGAAATTAAATAAATGACATTGCATATATTACTTGAATTACAATAAAAATGCTACATGTTTTTGCATTAAATGATTTTTAGCAAATGCATTTTTAATTGACTTCACATTCAAAGGCCTTTAAAGATAAACCACCCGGAATTAAAAAGCATATATTTTGAATTACATGTTTAAAATGATATATAGTCTTATGTGGTTAAAAATTAGCTCTTAGAGTTCTTTTCAAAAGGCTTTGTGGTTTTTTCAAGAGTGATGGTTTTTGACAAATTAATATATATATATATATATATATATATATATATATATATATATATATCTCATCATTTTCAAAACCACTCATGACATTATGTTGATTGCATCTAAACGGATGATATTTTCTTTAAATCAACATTTATGTTTTGTACAAAGAAGTTTACCTCAAGCATGCAAATAAATTGAAATTAGCATGATAAGTAAACTTGATTGCTTCTAAGGATTGAAACTCCTTTAGTGTCATGAAAATTAATTTTCATACATTTAGTTGACACTCTAATCTTGGAAATATATCATTCACAAAAAAAAAAAAAAAAAAAAAAAAAAAAAAAAAAAAACATGTTGTGCTTTAAGCTTAGATGACCAATGTGATATCAAGTGCTACTCTATTTAGATGTATTCATTTTGAGCACTTTAGAACTTCATGAGATGTGTTGTCATCACCTCTTAAGAAATATGTTTAAAATAATTATTGAGCTCATCCACATGGAAAATCATGTTGCCAATTATCTCTAATCATATATATTAAAGAAAATATACTTTTGCATTACTAAAAGATCATTGCATATAACTAGAAGTAGTGTCATTACTTGTATATACTTTATACTTTTTATGCCATGTATTATTGTTATCTTTCACTCATATGCTTATAAAAGAAAATCTCTTGGTATCAAGGCCTTATTATTGATGATTTTGGCCATACTTGCTCCAATGTGTTAGTAGTATGCACATACTTGCATTTGCAAATCTTGGTTGTAACATCTCACATTTGTTTTCATGAATTGTTACATCTTGTTATTTGCTTATATACCTTTGGGAAACCCATAAACTTCAAATGATACATCTTATCATTTTCATTAATGAATTTAAGGTTTTTAAGTATGATTTGCTTTATGATATATTTTAAGTCTACTTTACATATCATTGCTTCATTGTTCTATTAGTTGCATAATTTTTGAATGATCTATGAGTGCATCCTGATAGGGGGAGATTATTGGTAATCTCTTGTGAATGAATATTGCATGTTTTGTTAAGCTTCATTGACTTATCTTGAAATTGACAAGCATGCTACAAAACGACTTGTTGGTCATTATATTCATACTCATGAGCTTTCATGACTTTGATGATTTTTTCCTCCTTCTTGAAAATATTAAATGGGAAAATTTATATTTAGATTGAAGCACACTTAAGTTCCTAGATTTGACTCTACAAAGGTTGTTTGCCTTTTGGCTTTTTCTAGTCAAGACTTCATTTGTTTTTGTATACTTTTGTATACTTTATGCATATTTGAGTTTATATTTCATCTTTGGTTATGCCTTATGTATACTTTTGTATATGCCATGAACCTTAATGATCTATTGAACTCATGCTATCAATGAAATTGGCTTCTTATGATATAATTGCTTACATGTCTCATTCCAAAGCATATTATAGTTATTAATATTGCTATTGCCATTTCATAATTGCTTCACTATGCTAAATGATAAATGCTTAATGAAGTTGTTGATGCCTCCCACCTTTTTGAGATGACAAAGGGGGAGAAATATGTGTGAAGTGATTCAAATGCTTGATGTTATATATATTATCTCATTATACTTACATGTCAAATGAATGATATAAATCTTTTAATGGAAGCATGTTGATACGAGGAGATTTTATAGAAATCTCTTAGAGCTTAAAATGATCTTATATGCATATAAACGTCTAAAATTCAATAAAAATGTACAAGCATGCTATTTTATAACATTATGTTCAATGAATGCACTTTGATAAGGGGAGCATTTTTCAAATGCTACTCCATTTGTTTATGCACACATCAATGTTTTGTCATTATCAAAAAGGGGGAGATTGTTGACCTTAAGGATTTCATCCAAGGACAATCTAGACGTTTTGATGATAACAAACCATTAATGGTGTTTAAGGACTAATCGTTACATTGAGTGTTATAGGTTATTCATATTCAAAGAATGGCCTCAATAAAGTTATAAAGATCATTCCAAGTATTCCATTATTTAAGATCACATCAAAGAAAGCAATGGATACAAAGAAAAGTTGAAGTTGTAAAGAACCAAATGCAAAGTCCATCCAAAGATAGCTTGGACTATAATGAGCAAGCAAGCAACTCAGAGAAAAGAAAAAAGCAAAAGTACCTCAAAGCTTAAATGATCATGGATAAAGCATGAAGAAAATGGTAGATAGGTTGGTGAGTATTTAGGATTCAATATCAAGGTATTTATGAATCCATTTGAAGCTCATCTCTATAAGATCATGCATATCATCATTATCATTCATATATTCCTATATTCATTAGCAATAGACTATGCACTTCATATATATATATATATTTATACACGAAGTCATTGCTAAAGAATGAGTTAATTCAAGTTTGCTTAAGCTTTGAAAGAACTCATCACCTGTGCTAGAAATGTTAAGACCATGCATATCAATTATATGATTCATATTAGTCAACTATTAAGGCATGAGAAGCCTTCATTACCATAACGTGGTAACAGACTTTAGGACCCTTGAATGCGCCTCATGAAAACTGTCTTTTTGGCTAAGTATGAAAAATGGCTAAGGGTAAAAAATGGATTTTTAAAATAATGATTATTTCAAAATAATATTTCCCTGTAATAACTATTTATACTTCAAATAGCCTAAACTGATTTTATGGGATTTTTCATCCATTCTATATTGGTCTACATAAGGATTCATTTTTACTAAAACTGTCAGAAATCCAAATTTGTACTAAAACTGAATTTCTACATTTTGATTTTGTTGGATTTCAATTTTCTTATATTTTTTATTGAATCCAAATGGGGGTACTTCTTTATTTACATTGTAAACTTAAAGTAAATGGACATATAAATACTGTAAAGACATTTACTTAAATGCAGAAGTCTTGTAGAGAAACTGTCCAGTTAAACTATCTGAAACACTGTCACCAAAATCTGATGACATTTACTTAAATGCAGAAGTCTTGTAGAGAAACTGTCCAGTTAAACTATCTGAAACACTGTCACCAAAATCTGATGTCCATGTAACCAGTTAGGAAAATTCCTCTAACCGAGTAGATGAGTGAAACAGAAAGCATGAACTGATCAAACCCATCTAGTAACCGGTTAGGAAACAACATCTAACCGAGTAGATGAATGGAGCAAAAAGACACGCCTGATCAATCACATAGAAAATTTGTTCTAACCGAGTAGATACATTAAGGACTCCTTCCAACATTGAATGATGTAACCGGTTAGGAAGAAGCTTGTAACTGATTAGTTGAACTAAGCCAGAATAATGTCTTCAATCATTTTCATTTAAGTAACCGGTTAGACAACAACTTGTAACCAGTTAGATGAGATCTAGATCTCATGTACTCGAGTAGTTTAAGCCTTGTAACCGGTTAGATGAATGGGCAGAAGCTTCCCAATGGCTATTTCGACCATCTCACCTCCTAAGAACTTACCATAATGCCCCCAAACGGCTATATTCTTCCAAGGGCCTATAAATACACAATGTAAAGATATTGTGGGCATGCAAGAGAACCAATACTTGAAAGAACTCATTAGACATCAAAGAGAGCTTTTGTTCTCACATTTTCTCATCATCTCTCTCATTCTTTTATATACTAATCTTGAGAGATTCTAGTACGGATTCAAAGGGTTTTTGCTTTTGTTTGAATCTTCATAGAATTTTTGCTCTATTATACACTTGAGAGATTCTATTGAATTCATAAGAGCTTATATTCTTCACATATTTCATCTTCTCTCATTCAAATCATTTATAGAGTTTGAGCTTCATTGATATTCATATATACTCTAGTTGAGAGGTAAATTTGTACATCAATCTTTAAGAGATATTTCTTGTACTTCATTGTTCTTATTACTATCAATTGTAAGAGGTTGGTGTGACCCACCAGGTTGTTCTGACCCAAAGGAAGACTAAGGGAAGGTTGTTCTCTTAGCAAGGTGTTGCTTCATGTAAAGGTTTACTTTCCACCCGTAAGGAAAAGCCATAGTGATTGGGAAGTCTCAAGAGGGGTCTTGAGCCGAGGAGTAGGAGTTTCCGAACCTCGCTAAAATTGCCGAGTCATTGTTTGCAATTTCTCTTCCCTTATCTCTTTTACAATTGTGCTATTAATTGTTTACTTTCATATCTTGAATATTGCATAATTGCTTAAATGGTTGATTAGAAACTGTAAATCTATAAATTGCGAAAATGGGCCGTTGACTCTATTCACCCCCCCCCCCCCCCCCTCTAGAGTCAATCCTTGGGTAACGTAAGTGGTTTCCACGAAATACGTATCTTTACTTTTGTAGGAAAGTACTCTGGCTGTTCCCGGTGTCCATAGGGGCTTGGATGCAAAGTTCTTCAGAAACATTTTTGTTTCTTAGGGTGTTTTTCGTAAATATCTTTTGGAGATATTTTATTTCATGGGTTTTTAAGAAAATATTTTTGGAAGATATTTTCATTTTGGGTCATCAGTGTAGTTTTCACTTTTTGGAGGGACTATTGTGCAATTAATGAAAGTTATTACAAAAATGCCTCGTTTTGAACCTAGATCCTCGTACAAGATCCATTTACACTTTTCGTCGAGTCGTGTACTCCTAGAATTGCCTTTTAGTCATTTTCTCCCACTTTCAGGGTTTCTGGCCCCGGTAACCGCCAAACTTGTTCGAGGCATATCTATCTACTCGGGACTCCGTTTTTAACGTTGTTTTTTTCGTTGTTCATATTTTCTCATTTCGGTTCTTTTTTTTTCATGGAGTTTTGTCATTTGAGCGCGTCTGCTCAAATTTCACTCTTCTTGACTCGACAGGGCCCTTTTGGGGCACTTTTAGGGTTTTCCTATAAAAGGGGGGTGAGACATTTCATTTTTGACCTTCTTCTCTCTTCATACACAACCGGCAACTGCCATGGCAGCCCAAGGGGGGTTGCCACCCTTTTTCTCTCAATTAAACCTCTTTCCCTTTGTTAAAAAGTTATAGTGCCTTTGCGCGTTTTGTGTTTGTCTTAATGACACGCATCTTTTCCCCTTATTAGAACCCATTTTTAGCCATTTTTTGAGTTCGAGTAGGTCCTCCTTGGAGTGTTATGAGCACAACGTTGTCCCCGACAAAACCCCGAAGTATTGTCGAATTCGGAACCGTTTCATTTTGGTGGCTTTTGAGATTTTCATCTCAAATTGAGGTAGGGGATGTCTTAGGTTTATATTTATATTATATTGTTTGTTATATAAGCATATAAAACTTGTAAGCATGCCTTTGTTCAAGTTTTAGAATTTAATTTAATTATTTTCTATGTTTAAGATTTAATTCTTATGAAGGTGTGTACCTTAGAATTAAATTGTGGCATGCTAGTAAATTAGGCCTTGGTATGTATATCAACATATATTAAATTGGGAGCATTGGAATAAGAAATGCAAAGTTTATTTAATATTTATCTTTTGTAAAAAATTAATTCACATAGTTGTAACAAGCATGAAATCAACTTGTAATGTGATATTAAAATAGGCCTTGGTATGTTCTTCAACCTATGTAAAACTAAGGACATTTGGAGTTATTTAGAAATCTAGAGAAAATTAATTAATGAGTTTAATTAATTTTATTTTGAGTGTTTTAATCCCTTGATTCGATATTTGATGTGATATATGTGAAGACTATACTATGTCCCTTGACATATATTAATTTGAGATATTTGGGATTGATTTGAAATCTTGAGAATTTAATTATTTTAGTTAATAAAATTTTATCTACTTATTCCATGGATTTAACTATGTCTTTGAAATTGTTTCTATGTTTAAATCAAGGAATTAGACTTAGCATGTTATAAGATATCATTGTCTTGCATGACTTGTTTAAATATATCTTGTGTAAGTATATAGCTTGTTAGAATATTACAATTGTTTACCTTGAAAGCTAGTTACTAAATTGTAACTTATTTAGTACTTGTGGTTTAGGATGGTAATTTGGTTCAATTGTTGTAAATATTCTTGTTTTGGGTATAAATTACATATTGAGGACATAACATGTCATATGCTATATAGACTTAAATTCTAGGACATAGTTTGTATGGATTCAACCTTACTTGTGCATGGAATGTGGTAACTTGCATTTGATTTTGTATAAGTTTTGAACTTATTGATTTTGGAAAGCTTGTGAGGACATAATTTATGTGATGGCTAGGGTTTGGCTCTAATACGTGGATAAGTGTCCTCTAAGTCATAAGTGCACACTAGGTGGTACCTTGTGGGTCGTAATTACCCGAAAATACTTGTTTGGTCTAACAACCGCATATCCTAGTCTTTCAACTATTTGATTTCGCATTTAATTTCAAGTTGTTAATCATGGATTACTTGTAGCTTGAGAATTGATGCTTACCTTGGGTATTTGAATACTATTTAGTATACTTGAACTTGTATATTTGCTCCATGAGTTTAAATTCCATTTAGTATACTTGTGCCATGTATACTTGTCTTACGCATAGTATACTTGTGCTTGTATACTTGATTTATGAGTACTCTACATATATCGAACACTTGTGTATGTATTTTGATATTCCTTATCTTGCTTAACACGATTTAAGGGTACTTGAACATGTATGCTTGTATGTCATGTATCATGTTTTAATATAGTTTGGTATACTTAAGCATGTATATTTGTATGCCGTTGTTCATTTCAATTGTGTGAGTAGCTTAGGATGCTCCCCGAGTCTCATCTTGACATAGACGTTAGGTGGCATGAGCCTCTTTGACTTGTTTCACCTTAAGGTGATAATTTTGTAAAATGCTAGATAGATGCATGCTTATTTCCTACGAATAGCTTTATGTTACTCACCCCGAAGTTACTGAGGATTTGTTTCAGGTACGAAGGCTTGGTTCGTGATGCTCATTAGGGGTGTACAAAAGAACCGGAACCGTGGAACCGGAACCGTGGGAACCGGAACCGTTTTTTCCGGTTCTCACGGTTCTGGTTCCGGTCCCGGTTCTTAATTTCGGAACCGTGAATGTACGGTTTCGGTTCCAGTTCTAACCCGTAGGAACCGGAACCGTATATGTGTCTATATATATATATTTAATTAGTTTTCCTACTTTCGTTCTCAGATCTGAACCACTCTTTCTCTCTCTCTTTCTCTCTCTGCAACTACAAAATCTACAAGAATCATCTCTCTCTCTACAACTACAAAATATACAAGAATCAAAAGTTCGAAACCCATATATTTCAGTTTATGTATACAAAACACAAATCCTACCTTTCGTTCTTAGATCTGAACTTCTCTCTCCTCTCTCTCTTTGTGCAACTACAAAATCTACAAGAATCATCTCTCTCTCTCTCTCTGCAACTACAAAATATACAAGAATCAGAAGTTCGAAACCCATATATTTCAGTTTATGTATCTGTACTGATGCAATCTTACGTCCCATTTACTTGGTTCTATATCGGCATATAATTTCAGATTGTTCAAAAAATCAGAACACATATCTTTCAGTTTCCATCGCTGCTTGCCCCTCTTTCTCTCTCTGCAATTGTAAACTACAAAATCTACAAGAATCAGAAGTTCAAAACCCATATATTTCAGATCTGTTTAGTGTTTGCAAGATCAAAAGTTCAAAACCCATATTGGCATATCATTTTAGATTGTTCAAAAACATAAAACCCATTTTTTCAGTTCCCATGATCCCATCGCTACTGTTCCAGTTCGGGTTCGCAAGCTTTAGCTGGTTCTCATGGAACCGAACCGGAACTGAACCGTTTTCTACGGTTCGGTTCAGGTTCGGTTCCAATCTATACGGTTCCGGTTCTGTTTTTTAGGAACCGTTGTGAACAGTTCCGGTTCCAGTTCCGGCCAGAACCGTGAGAACCGGAACCGTGTGCACCCCTAATGCTCATCATTCCTTGGATGACATGTAGTTTTTGAATTTCTATTCATGCAAATGTTAGCATGAAATGTCATTTTGTAGCCTTATATGTCAAAACTTGTATCTTTGATTCCATATATGTAATGTGTACATAAGTACACCTTTTACGATATATTTGACTTGTATGAGATGAGGTCGGAGGTCAATAACATTTATTTTGCATCTTATGTAATTCTTGACTTCATGAAATATTGTAAAATATTGAAAAATCCCTCCACCGATCAGACAACCAATGAAGTAGAGAGACCAAAGTAAGCACTATGTATTCCATAGTGATTTTGGCCACCTAACCAATGATTGCAAGAGTCTGAGAAGACAAGTGGAGGTATTAATAGCCAAAGGCGAATTAGCGGACTACCTGGTCAACCCAGGACAACAAAGGCAACCCGAACAAGCCCAGCCAACTCTGAAAGCCGTGGCGGATAACCATCCTATTCGGGTAATCAATAAAATCCATGGCCATCTGGAAGAGGATGAACAACCAGAGAATTCTTACATGATTCAACTTAAGTAAGCCCATAAATTACGAAAGGTCGGCAAAATCAACACAGTCGAATGTAAGCTGAGTTTTACGCAGATTTCCTTCTATGGGGGGGATCTCAGGAGGATACAGCATCCACATAAGGACCCACTTATGATTAGCCTACTAGTAGCCAATTGCCTAGTCAGACGTGTACTAATCCATCCTGGCAGCAGTGCCAATATCATAATGAAGTGGACATTCGATTAACTGAAATTGGCTACAGATCATATCCACCCCATCGGAAACCCTTTGGTAGGGTTCGATGGAAGGAGGGTGGAGCCTCTAGGTGTAATCACGCTATCAGTCACTACATCCAAAAGATCCTTAAAAGAAAACTTTGTGATTATGGATATCCACCCGACCTACAACCTTTTAATGGGTCTAGGATGGATCCATCGTATGGAAGGGGTCCTATCCACCCTACATCAAGTCATGAGCTGTGTCAGCCCCAATAAGCGAGAAGTTATCGATATATGGGGGAAGGGGGTTAAAGCTCTCTAGTTTTTGTTGTTAAATCCTTCAAATTTGAAGGTTGTGCTTTTAATTAGGCTATGTAATGAACTCTTGTAATAATTTCCTTCTCCTTCTTTTAATTATCATCTTTGTCTCATTTTGTTGTATTATGATCAAATAAGTGGTTTACTTGTAATTCTCCATCATAGAACTAAATTAATAGTTGCAAAAAAAATTATTATTATATTTTTTTAATTGATAAGAAACACACTCACATTCCCACTTAGAGAAAATAAAAAATTATATATATATATATATATATATATATATATATATATATATATATATATATATATATATCTTGCTAGACATGATACAATATAATCCAGGGAATTAATAGAAATTCTCTAAATGGATACACATTTTTTTTCCTTCATACATGACTTATAGGTTAGACTATTCATTTTAAATAACCGACTTGATAATCATTTTTCTAAGTGGGTGGATAAGTCACTTGGCACTGATGCCTCAGGAAGTATTAGGTCGTTCAACTCCTCTTCAGTACTAGAAAAAATATATATATATATATATTTGAACAATAATTTTGTCTTGAAAGAAAAAAGAGAGAAATGAAAATACAATTTAAAACCTTATTCTTAGCTATTTATTATTATTATTTTCGAATTCTTTTTCTTCTTCTCTTCGGTGCAAATAGTTCTTATGTGTGAGTACCAACTAGAGAAAATAAATAAATAAATAATATTGGAGGTTTTGGTTTTCCTTTTCAATTTAGTTTATTTTTAGTTGGGATGTTATTAGGGGTCCACTAGATGAATTCCCGAGTTGTAATAATATTGGAGGTTTTGGAATTGGATTATTTATTTAAATTTTTAACGATTATTATTTAGATTCCTTTCAACTTATTTATTCTTTAAATTCTTCTTGTATTCTATGTTTATTTATATACTTAATTGTTTGGTATCCCTAGGATCTGTGCTCAGACTTGATCACTCGTGGCTCTAGAATCGAGGGGTATTACAACGTTGGTCTCCAAGGGGGTGGATTGTGATAACCCTATAGGCGGGTATGCCGTGGGCAGGTGCGAGACACTCATTGGCTACCACACTGGCGAGTTACGGGTGCACAATCATACATCACCTGGGAAAGGGAAAGGTGAAGTGCTTATATGTAGGTGTGTCACTCCAATTGGTATAAGGCCTTTTGTGGTAAAACTCAAGAGCAAAACTATGCGGGCTCAAGCTTAAAGCGGACAATATCATACCATGTGGTGGAGTGAATCATTATAAATGGTATCAAAGCCTGACTTAGCCGAAAGTGTGCCGACAGAGACATCGGGCCTGCAAAGAGGGTGGATTGTGATGACTCTGTGGGTGAGTGTGCCGTGGGCGGGTGCGAGACACTAACAGGCTACCACACTGGAGAGCTACGGATGCACAATTCCACATCGCCTTGGAAAAGGAAAGATGAAATGCTTATATGTAGATGTGTTACTCCAATTGGTATGAGGCCTTTTGGGGTAAAACTCAATAGCAAAATCATACGGGCTCAAGCCCAAAGCAGACAATATCATGCCATGTGGTGGAGTGGGTCGTTACATCAGTTGTGAAACATCGAGAGTCAAAATAAACAAAAATACAACTAGATCATCAAATTTTGACTCAGAAATTTGCTCACATAACAAATTTACATCTCACATTGACTAGCTAGGAGTGGGGATTCCCCTCGTAAATTGGAAATCTCTTTATTTTGCTAATATACTCACTTACAGAAGGAAAAAAAGACATCATAGTAACCATCAAACCAATACGATACTTGGAACATTTAACGTAGCATTCTATTATGATGTTGTGTTAGTAAAGATGAGGAGACAAGCGCGGAGCGACAAAAACTTCAAGTGGGGTAGCTTTCATGTTGGTTAATCCAACACTCTCTGTCATGTCAACCAGTGTATTGTTTGGGGTCAAAAGATCGAATCCATGAAGCAAAGTAGCTAGTATTAAATGCAATAGCTAAAGGCTAAAAGCTGTGCCGGGACAAATTCTCCTACCGACACCAAATGGGATCAACTCAAAATGTTTATCCTTGACATCAACATTTTTGTGGGTGGTGAGGAATCTCTCCGATCGGAACTCCGAAGGGTTTGACCACAATCGTGGGTCCCGCTGGAGCTTCCATAGGTTCAACATTAGTCGTGTTCCTTTGGGGATTTGATAGCCACCAACGGTGCAATCCTCGGTAAATTCTCTTGGCCCTCCGAGTGGAGTTGCGTGATATAATCTAAGGGTCTCTTTGACTATCGCTTGGAGATAGACCAGTTTACTAATATCTGATTCATCCACCTGTCTTTGCGTGCCAACGTGGACATCTAATTCTTCTTGAGCTTTTTTCAACACATGGCGGTTGTTCATTAGTAGTGAGACTACCCATGTCATCACAACCGTGCTGGTGTCGGCTCCACCTGAAATCAAAACCTGCAAAGCACAAAGCCCACATGAATGATTGAATTCCAAGCAAGGGTACAAAATGGTAAAGGTATGTTTGGAAGCATGACAAATTGGACTAAATTCTCTTCAACTGCAATTTGGAAATGTCCTTTAGAAAATTTGCAATTTTCGGGCTTCTAAGATATATATATATATATATATATATATATATATATATATCTTTTATCAATTTTCGGGCTTCTAATTTATTTCTCTATGGGTAGGTTAATTTATTTCTCTTTCTTGCGCCAGGTTTTGTGATAAATGTAATTAAGCTCAAACTTGAGTCATATGAAGTGAAGTGATGTATAAGGTAATTCCATCTGAAAACATACATACCAGGCTTGTGGCTTTGTTGATGGTATCCGCATCGTATCCGGCAAGGTCTGCGCCTTCAAGAACAGAAAACATCACATCCATGAAGTCTTGTTCAACTCTAAACTCACCGGAGTCTCTCTTCCGGCGATGCTCCTCTAACCATTCGCCCACCATTTTGTCTATTTCTTTTCCAGTTTCCTTCATGGCCTTTTCATGTCCACCCAAGTCCAACCACCGTAGAAAAGGAATGGTGTCGGCCACCACAAAGAGCCCCAAAAATCTAAAGAATTCCCTCATCAGCTTCTGGCATCGTCGCGCCTCTTCACTCGCTGCATTAGCACCGAAGTATCGCTTCCCAGCAACCATTCTAACAACCACGTTTAGGGTCAGGTCCCCAAACCATTGCTTCATGTCCACCAAAACACGACCGGAGCTGTTCTTCTCTTCGGCCCAAAGCTCGTAAAGCTCTTTCATGGAGATCTTCGTTTCAGAGACTCGGACATTCTTGAGCAGCTCCAACCGGCGGTTTGAGAGTAGCTCCACCTGACACTATCTTGCGCAATTCACGCCAATAGGCACCGTAAGGGGAGAACCCCAAGCGCGGCATAGTTGTAGCCCAAGTGTTCAGCTGCTACAAACTTGGGACGGGACGATATGGCTATGTCATTGGTGGTGAAGCATTCCCTAGCAGCCTCCCAATTACTCACCACCAAAGTGCGACGCAAACCGAGCTTGACAGTGAATATTGGTCCATACTTTTCAACCATGGCTCCTAAGGTTATGTGGGGAAGTTGAGGACCAGTAGCTAAGAGGTAAAGGTGTCCTATTATGGGCCATGCACCCCCAGCTTCTGGTGCTCTACTGCCTCTAGTAACTCTCCTCTTAATTATTCTGTAGAGGTAGTAGAAAACTAGAAGTAAAGAGAAAAGCCCAGCTATGGAAGTGTTTATGTGTTGGAGGGAGAAATCCATGGAAGCTTTAGCAGTAGGAGAGTTTGGTAAAACTGTGGTAGCTGTTCTTCTTTTCATGGCATGTAATATATTAATACACACGGGCACATAGTACAAATTAATTTAGTTCTATGGTGTTATCATTTTTAAAAATTTCCACTTTGACATCTAATAATTAAGCTCAACGCAACATTATCCGTGGTTCTCATCAACCTTATCATCAACGTTGTCATCATTAGTAACCAAATGTTGATATAGATGCGTGAATGGTGATGCTGGTCCGGGGACGGTTAAGTCAAACTAAGTTGCTGGCTACAATTTTATTCTCTATTCTTCTCTCTTGCTTATATAATGACGTTCAAATTCAAAGAATCAAAAGACTAGTCTCGAGGGTGAAAGTGACGAGAGCTTTTTGATGTGGCTAAGTGGAACCTATGTAGGTCCCACAGCCGATGGTGAACAATTTCACTCTCTAAAATCAGCTAGTAGACATTTCAAGTCCACTAGTTCCACAGCCGATGGTGAACAATTTTACTCTCTAAAATCTGCTTAGTATTTCAAGTCCGAACTAAGGGGCATTTAATCCATGGAATTCCTTAATTCGATTTGATCCATTCTGATTTGTATAGAGTGGGTTAGTTTTTTTAGTCTGTTTAGTGACCTATTGATAAATAAGGAATTTATAATTCTTTGATCAAATTGAGATGTTTAAAATTCAATTCCATCCGTTAATCAATCCGATCTGATTCGTTCAAATTTATGCATAGATTCTTTATTTATCAGTCCATCACCGAATTGTAAGACTAAAAAAACCAACTCGTCCTGTAAAAAGTAGATTGGATCGAATCGGATTAAGAGATTCCACAGTTGGGACTTGAAATACTAGCTGATTTTAGAGAGAATGTGTGTGTGTATATATATATATATATATATATATATATTCCGTATATATATATATACTATTTCAATTCAAAATTCATTACAGGAAAAATGAGGATTTTCATAAATGGATTTGATCCGGAAAAAGCAGAGCGTTTAAAGGGAAAAAAATAAATAAATAAATTAAGTAAATTAAAGAAGAAAAATGAACTTTTGTAATTCAAAACTATTAGTAGTACATATAGATAATTGTATCGGCATTAATTTAAAGTAATTAATTCAGAGTTTCAGACGCATAAACTGTTATTTGTCACACAACAATGTGCATACTTGATGAATTGATTTATCATCTGATTGTTTGAAATATTATACTCATTCCGTCCCAAATTAGTTGGGTATGCGAGTCACAGCTCCCAAAGTATTCAACTATTTTGGGACGAAAAAAATATAATATTGGGTTGTTTAAAAAAAAATTAATTCATAAAATCAATCCAATTGATCCGTCCTTAATTCAATCCGATCTAATTTGTAAAATCAACAAATTAAATTGGATTCAATTTTCACCCATTCATAAAAATCAAATTGAATTAGATTTAACGCCTAATTCAAGTCGATCGGTGCCAACCCTAGTCCTAACACCTAACCCAATCCGTGTCAACTCCCTTGTCCCAACTATCAAATTTATTTATACTTTTATTTTATTTATGGGTAAAGTACAGCAACAACCCCTAAAGTTTGTCAAAGGACATTAGCTCAAATGAAAGTTATCTGTTTTTGGAATGATAACACCCCCTGAAGATTAAAAAGTGGACAAAAGCACCTCTTGAAGCCAACTAGCAGGAAAAATTTATCAAATTATCCTTTGACCATTTAATTGACCATTCTAACTTTAAAAGTTAATAAATTAGACGAAACCATCCCTTATGAACAAGCATCCACAATGCTAGGAATATAGACTCTCTCTCTCTCTCTCTATATATAGAGAGAGAGACTTCATATGAATAATTTAGACTATATATATATATATATATATATATATACATCCCTAAAACAGATTAATAAATTGGACAAAAGTACATATGTGTGAATTAATAACAAAATTCTTGGTAAAAAAAAGAAAAAAACCATTTGTTTTCATTCTACCACAATTTTTCAAAATAACAAAATTAATAGCAAAATTGCATATTTCTTTTGCTGTAATAAATTTTCAATTTCTTACAAAAAGAAGAAAGTTTGACCAATCTAAAAGGGTGTCTATGGGTGCTACTTATATTTGTCAATATTGTTCAATTTTGCCTTAAACAAATTGTGAGAGAGTATGGATAGGTTATCCAACCTATGAATGATATCTTTCAAGAGCTAATTGATGTTATTGGGTGTTACTTCGCTGCCTAGCTCACACTGGATTCGCTATTTTAGTTATTTTCTATTATGTTTTTATGGTAATAACAAAATTAATAACCCTTATTTGTTAAAAATTAATAATAATAATTTCATTCTGTCACAATTTCTCAAAAATAATAAAATTTTGGTAAAAAAAAAAAAAAAAAGAACAAAGAATCAAAACCACATATTAGCAAAGAAAACAAGAACAAAACTTTCTTGTAAAGAAAATAAAGAAAACCCCATATTTAAAAAACCGCATAAAGTATTCACAGGTTGTTAATCTGATGCCAAGTGGCATTAATTTATGGCCCTAAACTTTCAGGGCAATTGCATCATTTTGATAGGTCTGATATTTTGCAATAAATTTGAATTTAACATTAAGGGGTAATTTTATCTTTTTATATAATTTAAGACCTTGTTTGGATTGAATTTCTTCAAAAAGGTCTCATTATCCAAAAAAGAGGTATCTGGGTAAGCACATGTCCAAAACCTTTTACAGAAAGCACATGTCAAAGCTCTCATGTCCAATCCTCACTAATTTTCTTTTTTTCTTTTTCTCAGAATTAGAATACAACTTTGAAGTGAACACTACTAGTTGACTCTTCACGCCTGGTGACATATCTATGTCATTCACTAGATATTTTTCAATACACAAGAGTGGGACAACATAGGCGATTTCATTTGAGATCAGAGAGTAGGACAACATTGGCGTTTGCTAAACAGAATCAATTCTGATTATTGATTTACTTTAATTTTCATCATTCTTGATTTCTCTTATGCGCAATTGGGCTTGGGTGTTGTTGCTTACTGAATATAGTTGATTCCATCATTTTATTTCCTAGCTCTGGAAAAAGTGTTAAAATAAAATTATTAGTAGATTGTTTATAAAAGTTCAATCCGTAAAACCAATCCGATTTAATAATTGAATTCAAATTATATGATTCGGTTGGCATGAGGTGTGATAGCACGAGACGGTGGAAGGCTCAACGACTTGAGGCACGGCACGAGGTGAGGCATGAGATGTGGCACGGTCAGCTAGGGAGTAAGATAGACATATAAAGTTGAAGAAATTGGTTTAGGAAATTTATCGAACAGTTGGCGTGCACTCTTTCAAACTTCAACTAGATTACTCTCCTAGAATGCTTTCAATCCAAAAAAAAAAAAATACCACCTCAATCACACTATCAATAATACCAAAGCCCCTCAAAAATTATGAACAAACAACAATCCAGGCACAAAATCAACCAAAACTACAAATGGTAATCACATACTCGTTGAGTTTAATCTCAACCTCCAAATCTAGATTTTAACGGTCAACATCAACCAAAATATATTAATGATGTGATGTTTGTGGATTACCTCGAGAGATTTATTGAAAAACAAAGTAAGAGGCTCGAGTGATGATTGAGGCTAAAAAGATTGCCCTTGGCTCTCTTGGCGTGTGGTTGATGAGGGAAATGGGTAATTTGTCTCGTGGCTAATTTCAAATTTGAATGACCAGTTGAACTGGTCCAAGGAATATTGGCCGGTCCATTATGTTCACCGGTCAAAGAAATATGGACCGGTCCAATTGAAGTATTCAATTTGCTTAAGGGTTAGAGATAGATGATATATATATATATATAGAGAGAGAGAGAGAGAGAGAGAGAGAGTGTCCTCACAATGATTAAAAATAGATTTTAAAATCATTCAAGACGGACCTAAGAGTTTGGGTAAAAATAGGAAACTTAAAAGTTACCAATTAAAATATGAATTCTCACACTCTACAAAACGCAACCCGTTCAGTTTTAGAACTCAATCAGTTGGGTGTTTATTGTGTGCAATTTTAATGTAGAAAGTTCAACCGGTTCAGTTTGGCGACCTTATCGGTTGGATTTTTATCTAGTGCAGTTTTCATGCGGAAAGTTCAACCGGTATAGTTTAGAAATGCAACCTGTTGGACTTTTTCTGAGTGTTATTTTAATGACTGAATTCATATCCAACTTTAAAATTTTAAATATACTCACAAGTGTTCCTCACTCCCATACTTATTCTAGATGAAGTCCTAAAAGGATTCAATGGTAAAAGGTACTTTCGCGTCAGTTGCGAAAGATCGAGAGTCAAGATAAACAAAAATACAATTAGATCATGAAGTTTTGATTCCGAAATTTGCTCACATTACAAGTTTATATCTCATATTGACTAGCTAGGAGTGGGGATTCCCCTTGTAAATTGGAAATCTCTTTATTTTGCTAATATACTCACTTACGGAATGAAAAAAAAGACATCATAGAGTTCACGCGGTTTTTTGGTCTTACGTCGTTCGATGGATTCTTGCGGACGTGTTAGAGTATTTGTATAAAATACTAAAAATATTAAAATGAACATCAGCCTATCCCTTTTTCTGATGGCTAACTTTCAGGTGAATGTGTGGGAGAGATAATAGTAAGAAATTTCAGCAAGATTCTTTTTATGCCTTGATGCAAGGACTTTTTCTAAAGGTGTTAAAAAGATATAAAAATGCGATGTAAAGTAAATGAAATGAACTGGCTGAATTGAAATGGATTGGAAAGTAAGTTGGCCGAATTAAAATATACTGAAAAGTAATGTTTGCAATGGAATGAACAAGCCGAATTAAAGTGACATGAATCTGATCAAAGATTTGTCATTTGAATCCGTTTGCATAAAACAATGAATAAATTGTAAATAACATAATTAGACATTGCAAAAAAAATGATAAGTTACTGGAACTCATATTCTTCGAATGAAATTTGCCATTTGGACAAAATAATTGAAGATAAGATGACGTTGAGTCATTTGATGAATTTTTGATTCATGCTGATTTGTGGTTGGTGCTGGACAAATTGGAATAGGATTATAACTTTTCTATTTATAGAATTCTTTCTCAACTTATTTTCCTAACTTCTTGCTAGAAAATCTTTCATTCCTTGATTTTCTCTCTCTTCAAATCAAACTAAATTAACACTTGTAGCATATTTGAATTTCCGCATGTTATGTTAGAGCTTCCCTTTTATATCACAACTAAACTTCCTATAAAATAGGAATTTAGTTATTACCTTTCAACCAAACTCTAGCACTTCTTCCTTTACGTCAGTAGCCCAATTTGAAATAGTCAACCATTAGTTGCTAAAATTTAGCAACTTCCTTGTAAACTTGGCAGCCAATTAATATATCCAATATAATTACACGGGTCGTTTCCTTTTCTGCCCTTGATATTTCTAAATGGCTGATTTTTATGATGTTATATTGAAAATACCTATTCGTTCCTTATTGGTCCACGTTATCGCTGAGATAGCTGCCAAGTTTTGGTGCAAACAAATGCCCCCCAAATTTTAAATGTTTTATCGGCCACTCAAGCCGATAAGATTTTTGGAATTTTTATAACATGAAAGAAACTAGCAGCCAGCGAGCTTCTAGACTTTATTTCTTCCGGACCACCTCTAAGTTAGTCTTTATTTTGCATTAGCCAGGACTGGCCGATCCTAGTTTTTTCATTATTCCCACAAAGCTAGTTGATACCCTTCAAGGTATCGGCCATTTATAAACCCATAGTAGACCTCACCATTGAAGTTTCCCAACTCTACTAGTAAGGCATGATCGTGATCGGCCCAGATCAGGTTGTTATGTAATGTCATTTGGGCTGATCTAACTGGCTTCTCTATTGGAAGAACAACATTCTGCCAGTATAGAGCTTTTTTGATGGCTGATCCTCCTGAATTTTTATTTTCCCATAGAACTTCTAAAAGTACGCCATCCCAAGTTTTTGAATAGTCATTTTCTTTAATGACTTTAGCTATATCAGCCGAAAATACCAAGAATAGTATTTCTTTTGTGGTCTATTTTTTATCTGCTGGGTAAGCTTTCAGAATGTCAGCGATCATGATGGCCTGACTCCTCCTTGATTCTTTATTTGGCACTTCAACAGCTGGCCGATGAAACATTATCCTCGACTAAAATACCTTTCTGATTAACCCATCAGCCAGACTTCTTTTCATTGTGGCTGATACTGGTCGCCCCATTTTATTTGTTCTTTTGAACAAAATACGATTCTCTTCTTGTAGCACTGCATTGGCTACGTAAAATTTTTCATTTAATGGCTGATTTATTTTCTTCCACAGATTTCTCTTCAACTTAACCTTTTTAATTTCCATCTCTGCTTTCTTTTCTTGAAATTCGGTTGAGGTCGAAGAGCTAAAAGAATTCTCTCAGCCAATGATGGTTCTGGTTGAGGATTAGATACCACTCTCGGCTAAGTATTCTGGTAATCTGGCTGCTTTGATCATGAAATTCTTTTACCTTGATAAGAAGTAAATCCCACTTGAACACTTCTGTTAGAAAACCGAGTTTGAACTTTTATTTTATGAAAAAACTTAAATTTACCTCAGTTAATACCTTTCCATTCACGGCAGCAACCGTGTTGTATGAGAGCCTTGACATTTGGAATGGCTGATGGTGTACTCTTGGCAACCTTAGGCTGATTCCCTTCATCAACCTTCCCTTTGGGAGCCAGGCCGATCACATTACGACCTGCTATGAAAAAATCATTGTCGACCCCCATAACTTCATCATCCGCTCCTTTTTGGCTGATATGGTAGATGTTCGAGTGCCAGATGTGGCTGATTTTGGCTTTTTGTACATTGGTCGGCCTATTCTCCTAAGGTCATTACCATATTCTTGCTTAATAATATCAGTCACCTGAACATTATTAACCGCCCGTTGGTAGATTAGGATGATTAACGACTTATCGATCTTGATTTACCACTAGCGGCTTATTTACCATTTGTGGCTGATTGGCCATCGACTGCCCCCGAGTACCAAAGGTTTTGGCTGATATACCATTGGCGACCGATTTTTCACTAGTGGCTGATTATAGTTCAGCCAGCCTTATGGCTGATTAGCCATCGATTGCCCCCCGAATATCGAAGGTTGTGGTATGGAAACAACAGGTTGATATTCTGGCCATTCTTGTTGCGATTGATTTACCTCTAATGACTGATAATCTGCTGGTTAATAATAATTCGGCTAATCATTTGGTTGATTAGCCATCCGTTGCCCCCCGAGTGTTGAAGGTTGTGGTATGGAAGCAACAGGCTAATATTCTGGCCATTCTTGTTGTAATTGATTTACCACTGGAGGCTGATTTTCTGCTAGTTGATAATAATTCGGCTAAGCATTTGGTTGACTAGCCATATTCTGCCCCCCAAGTCCAAAAAGTTTTGGCTGATATACCACTGGCAGCTGATTTTCCGCTAATTGATAATAATTAGGCTAAGCATTTGGTTGATTAGCCATATTCAACCCCCCAAGTCCAAAAGGTTTTGGCTGATATACCACTGGCGGCTGATTTTTTGCTGGTGGCTGATTATAAATCGGCTAACCTTGTGGCAGATTATCCATCGACTGCCCCCCGAGTCCAGACTGATATACCATTGGCGGCTGATAATAATTCGGCCAGCCTTGCTATGATTGATTTACCACTTGCGGCTGATTTTTCGCTGGTGGCTAATAATAATTCAACCAATCTTGTGGCTGATTAGCTATCATTTTTGGTTGAAGCAGAACCATCGGCGGCCACGGCTGTGATGGCTGAGCATTCACAACCGGTTGAACGACCTGTGATGAAATCGGCTGAGTGGCCGATTCCTGATTGCTGGAGCTCCCAGCCTGAGCCGGCCTATTCATAATGGCGGCTGAAAGCTGAGACATTCTTCCCATCACCTTTAACAAAGAGCACAATTGTGTTTGAACCATTGATACTTTTGATGGTATAGCTAGTTCATCCACAGGGCCCAAGGTAGAGCTACCAACTTGAGCTAGCTGATGTTCTTCTTTCGGATCTTCTTCAGTGACTACGGACTTTGAATTTTTTGTAAGCCGTGGCATTTTTGCTTCTTCTAACACCCATTAGTGGTCCCACCGGGCGTGCCCAAAATATGTTCACGCGGTTTTTTAGTCTTACACCGGTCGATGGATTCTTGTGGGCGTACCAGAGTATTTGTATAAAACACTCAAAATATTGAAATGAACACCAGCCTACCCTTTTTTCGATGGTTGACTTTTAGGCGAATGTGTGGGAGATAAAATATTAAGAACTTTTAGCAAGGTTCTTTTTATGCCTTGATGCAAGGACTTTTTATAAAGGTGTTAAAAAGAAATAAAAATGTGACCTAAAATAAATGAAACGAACTAGCTGAATTGAAATGGACTAGAAAGTAAGTTGGCCGAATTAAAATATACTGAAAAGTAATGTTTGCAATGGAATGAACATGCCAAATTAAAGTGACATGAATCTGATCAAAGATTTGTCATTTGAATCCGTTTGCATAAAACAATGAATAAATTGTAAATAACATAATTAGACATTGCAAAAAAAATGATAAGTTACTGGAACTCATATTCTTCGAATGAAATTTGCCATTTGGATAAAATAATTGAAGATAAGATGACGTTGAGTCATTTAATGAATTTTTTATTCATACTAATTTGTGGTTGGTGCTAGACAAATTGGAATAGGATTACAACTTTCCTATTTATAGAATTCTTTCTCAACTTATTTTCCTAACTTCTTGCTAGAAAATCTCTCCTTCCTTGATTTTCTCTCTCTTCAAAATCAAACTAAGTCAACACTAGTAGCATATTTGAATTTCTGCATGTTATGTTGCAGCTTCTCTTTTATATCACAACTAAACTTCCTATAAAATAGGAATTTAGTTGCTGCCTTTCAACCAAACTCTAGCCCTTCTTTCTTTACGTTAGTAGCCCAATTTGAAATAGTCAACCATTAGTTGTTAAAATTTAGCAACTTCCTTGTAAGCTTGGCAGCCAATTAATATATCCAATATAATTACACGGGTTGTTTACTTTTCTACCTCTGATATTTCCAAATGGATGATTCTTATGATGTTATATTGAAAATATCTATTCGCACCTTATTTGTCCACGTCATTGCTGAGATGGCGGCTAAGTTTTGGTGCCAACACATAGTAACCATTAAACCAATACAATACTCCGAACATTTAACATAGCATTCTATTATGATGTTATGTTAGTAAAGATGAGGAAACAAGCGCGGAGCGACAAAAACTTCAAGCGGGGTAGCTTTCATGTTGCTTAACCCGGCACTCTCTATCATGTCAACCAGTACATTGTTTGGGGTCAAAAGATCGAATCCATGAAGCAAAGAAGCTAGTAATAAATGCAATAGTTGAAGGCCAAAAGCTGTGCTGGGACAAATTCTCCTACCGGCACCAAATGGGATCAACTCAAAATGTTGACCCTTGACATCAACATTTTTGTGGGTGGTGAGGAATCTCTCCGGTCGGAACTCCGAAGGGTTTGACCACAGTCGTAGGTCCCGCTGGAACTTCCATAAGTTCAACATTAGTCATGTTCCTTTGGGGATTTGATAGCCACCAATAGTGCAATCCTCGGTAAATTCTCTAGGCCCTCCTAGTGGAGTTGCGGGATATAATATAAGGCTATGTTTGGTGCGCAGGAATGGAATAAGGCAGGAATGGAATGCAAGTGGGAATGGAATGGAATGCAAGTGGGAATGGAATGATGATTCTCATTCCACTGTTTGGCTGCAAACAAAGAATGATGCAGTAGTGGAATAACCATTCCCATTCTCCTATTTGGTGAAACCAATTAATAAGCTGGAATGGAATAACTTTTAAATGAGTTTCTCCAAAATACCCTTACTTATAATATATCAATTATATTAACAAAATGACATATTTTATTATTTTAAAATTGAATAAAATATAACTAGCTTATACCAACTAATGCATTTTTGTAAAATCTATGAAAATTATAATTATCTTACAAAATGTAAGAAAAATTTATGAAAATCTTGAGTTCAAGAAAATCTATTAAAATTTAAAAAAAGACTAACAATTTGTTGTGAACCCGAGACCTCACAAATTATTGCTTTTATTTATAGTGAACTCATCGTATTAGAGCCCTAAAAAATAATTACTTTTTTATGAGTAATGAAGTTTGTAGCAATTTTGAAAGGCTTTGAAAGAGCAGTTACTTTTTTTTCAAAGAAATATACTGGGCAAAAATAAAACACAATACTAAACTTCTTGTTGTCTATACTTAACTAGTATTCTATAAACATTATACTAAAGTAAATGTGGGTGTTGATAAAAAAATGTTTAACAGCAGTATTCATTAGAAAATAGAAATTCTAGCTGCATTTAATGTTAAAAAATTTAGTAGAAGATCCTTAAACAATAAATATATCATTGATAACTAAAATGCATAAGCTGCGAGTCGACAATATTTTTAAAAAGCTGCTAAACAAATTCTAAGTAGCATTTATAGAACTACAAATAAGTACATGGAACACAAACACATACTAACATTTCAAGTAACATTACATTTCTTAAAGTGCAACTCAAAAATCTAAAATGAGATCAGAAAACACAGCTTCAAAAAAAAAATATTTCATCTCCCTTGTCTCCTCACCCTCCATTCATCAAACATATGAGTAGCTAAGTTATCTCTCCAAGTACTCCATTCATTTGATGTTTCGATCGTCGTAATAGTTTCTCCATGTGCTTCAGTTACCACTTGTTCCTGAGCTTCTAAACTTTCTTCCAATGGGTTTATCGGAATCTCTTGTCTTATAAGATTATGTAAAAGACAACAAGCTAGAATAACCCGAACTTGTATCTTAATTGGATAAAATGATGGACTTCTTAGAATTGCCCAACGTAACTTGAGAAGTCCAAAACATCTATCACATTTCTAGCTGCCGAATGCTTCATGTTGAAAAATTCATGAGGGGTAGTAGGTTGGTGTCCCTCCCTCCAATCATTCAAGTGATACCGTTGTCCTCTATATGGTGCAAGAAATCCTTGACAATTTGTATATCAAGCATCAATAAGATAGTAGTAACCTTTATAATAATATAAGTTTTAGTGATAATAATTTATACTTAAGCATAAACTAAAGTGTGAACATTGTTGTATAAACAAGTTCCTTACCTTGAGGGACATTGAATCCATTTCTCTTATCCATTGCCTCTCGAAGCACTCTAGAATCTGCAGCTGACCCTTCCTAACCAGGTAGCACATATATAAATTGCATGTCTTTTGAACACACTCCCAACATATTTGTTGCAATTTCACCCTTTCGTGTTCTATACCTAGACTTGTCTTGAGTAGGCACTTTCACCTTTATATGTGTCCCATCTAAAGATCCAAGACAATTCTAGAATATTACAAAAAAATAAAAATACGTCAAGCAAGTTCATAATAATTAAGAGATGTCTTCATCAAGAATCTAAAAGACCATTTACCTTAAACCATTTCCACCTTTCATCTATTGAATTTGAAGGAATTGGCTCCCGTTTTTTTAGCAAAACTCCATGTAGACGAATGACAGCATTTAATACACTATTGAAATGCCTACTAATAGTTTCCATTGATCGCCCAAAACGAAACTTTATGACTCGATACTTGACATGATGTGCAAGAATATGTAGAAACATTGCAACTTGTTCATCTATCTTTATATTTTGTGTTTCCTTTAACCCACCTAAATTTTTAAGCAAGGAGCACAATTTGGTAAATGTATGCCTATCCATTCTAAGTTGCTCTATGTAATTTCTATCACTCTCGTAAACTAGTTGAAAAATATATTTTCTTTTTGAGTAAAAATCCAATATGTATCTCCTATGTAGAGAACACTTTTGGATATAAAACACCATTAAGCAATAAATCAGTTGAAGCCACCAACTCACTGCATACTCTATGTTTGACCATACTGTTCCTAGTGCCATAACTTTCTTTTTTCTTGTCAACTTCTTTGTTGCCAAATTGAGTCGTGCCATTGCTGCATTAAAATAAATTTTTCTAACTTGTAAACTTTACATATAACAGTCAAATTATAATTATTTGAAGATAATATCTAACAAAATTTGAATGCATAAAAGGATTAAAATATCATAGTAGTATTCACTATAATTCTGCAATTATACAAATATGGTAACGTGATTCACTGAAGAAAGGTGAAAAAACATCATCTCAATTCAAAGTCAAACAATCAACCATATCTTAACAACATTAGAAAAACAATATGTTTTTGTCAAGCATGTATATATTTTCCACCTTATTATGAGGGTTAACGTATCTTACACACAATAAAATGGAGCTTTAATGGTAAAATTGAAGTTTCTCTTGATTTGTCAAGAATATAAATATTTTCCACCTTATTAAGAGTTTAAACATATCTATATACACAATATTAATGATTAATTGCACTTGAAGATAAAACATTTATCTGAATGGGTAGTTTTGATGCCATCTAGTCAGGACTATGGCTAACGAGTTTCCTAATGGAGGAGCTGGTGGGATTGTGCTTTTAAATAAGAAAAAAAAAGGTCTTTTTTCTCCTTTTCTCGAGTGTGTGAATAATTGGGCTGCAAAACATATTAGGCCTTTTATATTAAAAATCTTTTGCAGCTCAATGATGTGCAGAGAATTTGGATTTTTTTTTTTAAAAAAGGTGTACAGTTTGTAATATTCATATGCTGCAGTGGCATGGATTGCACCTTTTCTGGTGTCCTTATGAAATCCTTTTACTAATTAAAAAGAAGAAGAAGATTTTATGACATTTTTCTTGAATCTTTGTAGTCAGTTCTTTCTTTTCATACAAATATATAATAACTCATTCATGTTGCCTACTAACATGTCCACCGTAGAACCAGGAGAAACCCAAAACATGCCAAATGCAACTAATGAGGGAGTGCTAGCTTAACACCATCAAAGAATTGCTCATCCAGAGCCAACGAGTCAAAAAAGAAAAAAGAAAAAAAGAAGAAGGTTTTCATAAGAAATAATTGGGGGAGAGCAAGCTTAATACCATCCATGAATTGCTCCTTCACATCCAATGAGACAAAAACTGGCTTAGACATGAAAGGGGATTCTCAATTGTTAGAGCATCGACACAGGCCTTGCATCTAGTGGTGTTATGTGGGTAAATCATCTATCAACTAAAAATTAGTTCTCTAATAGGAACGAATGTGACGCTCAAGTCCCAAATCAATGTATCACATGTTGCTTCACAGCCCATTCACTTGTACCTATAATGAGGGGTATGCTTTCTTAAGCTCAAACTTGGAAGGTGCACTTGCATTCAATGAGGAACTTTTGTTTCTTTCCTAAATAAAGACTTGGAGCAAGAAAGGATTCAAGATAAGGTGCTATACAGGGAGTTAGTTGAACACCCATTTAGAAGGAAATAAATCTAAGAATTATTTCTTCTTCAAAAGACCATTGAAAAGAAGTGTGCAATCATGTGGCTTATTCGTCCTACCCAAGTTAAGAATAGGTGACAAACAGTATTGGTATTTTACATCAACATCAAGATGCAGCTCCTTTCTTTTATCCAAAATGTTAATAAATCATTTTGTTGCTGTTTGTCCACATGTATATATATATATATATAAAGACATCTCCGAAACTCCATACTCCGTATGTAGGGTTGAAATGGAAACCATTGCTGTAGTTTAAAAATCCTAGTATATTATGATAATGACTAGTATAAAACTAGACTGCTATGCCCAACATATTAGGGCAAACAAATTACATCTTTTCAAAATTTCAAGACTACTTATATTGTCAACTATTAAATCTTATGCAAATTAAGCATCAATTGTGTCAATAGAAAATGCTTTAAACAATAAACTCGAATCAATCAGTTATACTCCTATTTGTCACACCACAACAGGCTATTCCATCCTCTCTCTCAAGTCCCCAAAACTAAATACAAAAATGAATAATGTACAATGACAAACCCATGTTGTAATCATATATAACTCACCACAACATCCCATTTAGAATTCATCAAATTTCATTGTTCGCTTAATTGATTACCATTAACAACCCATTCGGAGAATGTACATAAAGATTAAAGACATGACACCTACCCAGTAAGAGAGAGAGAGGAAGATGATACATGTATATATATACAAATTTTCCAATCAATAAAAGTGAGAGACACAAAGAAAAGCAAAATGATTCACAAGAACCCAAAATTAAACTACCCAGATATATAGAAAGATATATAAATAAATGTATATATATGTGTAAAGAAAGCAATTGAACGTGCCTTGATCTTGAAAGAGATAGGGGGAAGAATGACGGTGCCCTTCTTTTGGAGGACTTTGCCAATGTTGTTACCGGTGGTGGCCGCGAGTGTTAGGCAGATTGACTCCAAAGGGATTTTTGATATCGCAGAGAGAGAGAGACCTGGTATCGCAGAGAGAGAGAGAGCCTTGGTGGTAGATCTACTTGAAACGAAGCCAAAAAGGGTATTTTTTTGTCTTTAATTTTTTTAATTTTTTTATTTACGAGAATAAGTGGGAATGGAACGATCATTCCACGTCCTAAAAAGAGGAATGAGCATTCCACCTTTTTAAAGAAATGAGCATTCTCTGAGAATGCCTTGGGAATGACCATTCTACTTTAATGTGACACACCAAACAAAAGAAAGGAAATCAGAAAGTGGAATGGTCATTCCATTTCAGCTCATTCCATCACACCAAACTAGGCCTAAGGGTCTTTTTGACTATTGCTTGGAGATAGACCAGTTTACTAATATCTGATTCATCCATTTGTCTTTGCTTGCCAACGTGGATATCTAATTCTTTTTGAGCCTTTTTCAACACATGGTGGTTGTTCATCACTAGCGAGAGACTACCCATGTCAACATAACCGTGCTGGTGTCGGCTCCACCTGAAATCAAAACCTGCAGAGCATAAAACCAACATGAATGATTGAATTCCAAGCAAGGGTACAAAATGGTAAAGGTATGTTTGGGAGCATGACAATTTTGGACTAAATTTTTTTTAATTTTAATTTTAATTTAAATTTCAAAATGTCCTTTTGATATATATATCTTTGGGTAAATTACACAGACCTTTCCTTTTTATTTGTCAAATTATACTGACCTCCCCTGTCAATGGATGATATTTACGGAAAGGGTAAAATTACTAACTTTCCCTTATTTATTTATTATAAAAAATATAAAATATCATGGATGTAAATACCAATAGTACCCTTTTAAAGATTTTTTTTTCCTTCTCCTTTCCCACAGCCTTACCACTGCAGACAAGCTCCCTTTCTCTCTCCTCTGTCCCTGACGTATTTGCTATTAGAAGAATTTGATATTAATGAATGGTTTCAGATTACTCAACCTTCTTTTGCATTTTGACAAAAATAAGTTTGATTATCTGTCAATGTTTAACAAAATGAAGAAAGCAATCTAGTTTTTCATTAAATTTTTGTTGTGTAAATAACATTTTTGCTTGATCTGTTGGAAAGGCAGAACATGACTAAGAAACATATATACTGTGTTAATTGATGTTATGTGCTTGGTTCTTTTGTGTATATGAGTATACAGTTTTGATGCTGGCATCTCTGTTTTGTAGTATAACCAGAGGTTTTAAGGTAAGAATCTTGAATAAAACAAAAATCTATTTGAGTGGGCATTGGCCTGGGTCCATCACCAAGGAAATGACATTTGTCCAATACTGGGTACTACAAAGATTGAGAACCTCAAGTAGAACATCTTTACATCTGGGTTCTCCGAGATCGAGCATCTGGGTTCTCCGAGGCCATCGTCGCCGGTGAATCATAGATCCGACCACTGGTACCTCCAATCCACAACAAATTAGGGATTTACCAGCGCTTTTAAAATAAGCGCCGGTGTTGTGTACTTATTACCAGCGTTCATATAGAAGTGTTGATATAGGTATGTTTTTGCCAACGTTTGCTAAAAAAGCATTGGTATATGTATATTTTTGCCAGCGTTTGCTAAAAAAGCGCTGGTATAGGTATGTTGTTGCCAGCGCTTGCTCAAAAAACGCTGGTAAATGTGAAATTTAGTGCGGTAAAATTGGGCTCTCTAATATTATTTCACTTTTTTATTTCCTTAATTTTTCATTTATTTTCTAACCTTCTCATCCGAGCCTTAGGTTTCTCTTCAGCCTCCCCAATCGCCTCCATCTCTATTCTCAGTCTCAACTTTGAACTTGCTCCCTGTAATACCCGAAATTTTAAAAGGATAGTCACGATATTTCTTTTATGGTTTTGGTGTTGTCGTCGCACCAACATTTAAAGATGTGCAAAAGAGTGTGGCTGTGCAATGTGGCCAAGTTTTAAATTTGTAAAAGCCACTACTACCTCTAACTAAAAACATAGCTAGGGTGAGTAGGGATCATCCCAAGGGATTTTTAGGCATACTTACAATGGAAACAATGTATAGGGTTAGTAGGTCGAGTGATCAAAAGGTGGTGTGTTTGGTTGATTAGACTACAAATTAAACTAAACAAGTTCAATAGAAAAAAAAGCAATTTAAATAAAATTTAGAGAAAACAAGAGAGTGGGGTCTTGTGGTCTAGAGGTCACCACTAAACATCACCATTCTAGACATTCAATGTATAATTAATAAGGGGAAACATGTGTTGCAATTTGAGAGTGTGTGATTGATTGTTTCAACAAGTATGGATGACCAATTAAGCATATATTGTCTAAGCAGCCTAGTGAATAGCACAATACATCAAACTAAGCCATTAATCCTTCCATTAAGCTCACAATCCAAACACATCACATGGTTAGAGAATAATACTACTTGTATTCATAAGCATGGAATATCAAACAATAAGCATGGATTGTCCTCTCATCTAACCACTAAGGCAACTACACTACAACTAAGTTAAGGGCATAAAAATTAAACTAAATAAACTAAATGAGAGGCACAATCCATCAAAACATGAGTATGAACCATCAAATAAACCACAATAGTATTCTATTAAGTACTATGCCTTGACAATCTCTAGATCCATAGCATCAACACATATATACATGCATCAATAACACAAAAACTAAAGATAAACACATGAATATCTATTCTAGCATACATAGACATATAGATAGAATGAAATGATCAATTGAAAGTATTAAATCACACAAATCATTGAATAAACAAGATTCATATATAAAATAAGTATCAAGATAAGATTACAATACAAATGTCCTCAAAATACAGAGCATTAGAGTTTAGAAAACATGCTTAGGGCTAACTCTAGCCCCAAGAAGATGTTTAGCCTCTCATTGAAGTAGTCATCCAACCCTCAAGGGCTATCTCCATGGTAGGAATGACCTCTTTCTTGATGGAAACCCTAGAAGAATGGAAGAACTCCCAAAGATGTGTTTCTAGCCTTTCCTCATCTCTTTTCTTCCTCTCTAAGAATGTTTCTAGGTATATGTGATGATATGTAAAAAATAGTTCAAAATCCTTATATAGGTAGGTCAAGTGTCACACCCAATGGTCTGGATTTGTGCATTAGGGTCCTTATAATGATTGCACCATGAGCCAATTTTTAATGAGTTGGAACTTATTTTTTTTCGCACTTGAGAGGGTTCGATCGATCGAACTATGTAGACATCGATCGAATTGAGGTGAGATCCATCGAATGCTGCAGAGATCGATCCATCTTTGGTGGTGCGTTTTTGAATAAAGACAAATCTCGAAGATATTTTGAGATATTTTGGGAAAAAGACAAAAGTGGTAGGTAGGTGGTAGGTGTGGATAAGATCGAATATTTTCGATCGATCGAAGAGATGTTGGATCGATCGAACCTTATGGAATCTTTTGGATAAGGACAAGGGCTTGGATCCATCTTAAAGTGTCCAGATCGATTAACTCCAGATCGATCGAAGGATTTCTGAGATCGATCGAACATGCTGAACCTCCACACTTTGTTTCATTCTGCTTTCACTTTGCTCCTTTCTTCTATCCAACTTGACTTAGCTTCTTTAATACTCTTATTTGGCTGAATGAACTTATTTTTGGGATAAGTGCCTGAAAAGGGCAATAACATGAAATTAGTTTAAAACGGGAAAGTAAGATAGATAAAGGTCCTTGAATACCTAAGCTTAAGGAGTTTAATTGCGCACTTTTCAGCGCTCATCACACCCCCAAACTTAAATATTGCTAGTCCCTAACAATGAACTACAAAGTAAAGGAATGAAATAAACAACTATACAACTATGAATTAGAAATCAATAAATGGATAACGCTACTTTCATAGGGAATACGATTGCATTTAGCACATGCAATAAGCCTTTTAAACCCCTACGTTATCCCTAATGGACAAGTGAAGTCTCGTGAGGGTTTCCAAAAATGATACCCACAAACATTAAGCTCATTATCACTAAAGAGGCACCAATATTGCAAACAAGTATTTGGAGAAAACTACCTCAAGTATGCAATTTTTCAAACATTTTCAAGCAATCTCCTAAAATCTCAACATCAAGCAAACAAATATGGTCCTCCACACATCAAGAAAATGATCATGCAAATCAAAACAACTCTAGAATCCTTTTTGAGTGGACCGGCATCAAATATGTTGCTATCTAAGCCAACTAAAGAAATGATCACATCCTTACCCTCAAACTAGCACACAAATCTAGTACCGATCATCAAGACAAAGAGTGGACCTTTTATTAAAGCTTTATTGATCTAGGTGCGCTTATTCTTTTCACTCAATTTTTTTTTTTTTTTGACTAATCCTCAGGATCAAAGATGGAAGCATGGTGAAATGTGTTAATCTATTAAGCTTTCTAGCGATTCATGAGGTCGAGCGTTAGGTCAATGACTCCCAAACCAGACGGCTTTAGGGCATTAGGCGTTCAAACACCCCGAAGGACTTACAAGCTCAAATCAACTAGGCTACAAATCAAAACAACCTCCATCTAATCATTTTCCACTTCTCACTTTTTGGGAGAAGTCCTCACTTTTTTTATTGCTTTTGTAACTTTTTTTTTTTTTTTTTTTTTTTTTTTTTTTTTCAAGTTCAATTATTAACCTAGAGTTTGGTCCCTTCACCTTTCGGCGTAAGAAATTCAGTGCTTGATGAGGCTAGAATCCCGGCTACTCAATGAAAATAGTTTGTTATCCACTTTTGTCAAGATGAAAGCTTTCAATGCACTACTAGCTCAATTGAGATATAATCAATTCAATAATCAACAGAGCATGTACCCCACAAATGAATGCTAGTATGTGTCTGTGCTAGTGTAGAATCCTAGAGTGAATCTCAAAACAATCACAAAATCAGGATGATGTGGACCACAAATACAAACAAGATATCAATCTTTCAAAAAATTTACTCCTAAATAGCATCCACAAGACATACAAAGAGTATTGGACTCTTAAGTCAATCAATTTTTAAATTTTAAGCAATATAGTCCTCAAAAGATCAAAATCATAGCTAGTTATGGACCAATCATAGAAAATCCCTCAAATACACATGTCATGCTTAAAATTTTGAATTGAAAGCAAACACTGCAATTAACACCATTACCCCCAAACTTAAATGGCAAAATGTCCTCAATGTGCAAAGAGAACAAAAGGAAAGAGTATACCAGTGCAGCTATGGCAAAGAATAGCCGGGACAAAAGTATCCAAAATGGGTTGTATAACCCCCCCAAACTTGGGATTAACTGTAGTCCTGAAAAGATGGCACTGGGATAGAACTCATCAGATAACAAAAGGGATAATAATAGTGCACAGTGGACATGCAAGTGTAAATGGGACAATATATGAAATAAGGAGAGGAATAGGGGTGGTCCTGAAAAATTTGGGCAGCACTCTCTCTCACTTAAGTCATTGGAATGCACCTGATAAATGGAGTCAATCACAGATAAATATATCGATATAGAAACTGGACATCCAAAAGTATAGCATAAAAAGAAATAATGTACAGTATATCACAGTATCAGGACTAACAGACTGGCCGCAAAAATATCAAAACAGTAGCAATGTAACAGTAATATCACAGATATATAAATAAAAGTAGTGAGATAGAGAGATCAGGCAGAAGAGGTCGGGCGAGCTAGGCGTGATCCCCGAATATCTCTGGATTTATCTCGCAGCGCAGCCATGACATCTGAGCGGAGAGATGCCACATCAGTATTGAGGAAAGCCACATCGGACCGAAAAGAGACAACGACGTCCTCCAATGTCTGTATACGCTCTCCTAAGCCAGGTGTCTATGCTAGAGCGTCAGGTATGACTAGGTTAGGAGAAGGATGCTCATCCTGACTAGGCTCCTGGACATGTAATGGTGACCCTGCCTGAGAGTGATATGGTGACTCTTGTGCTGGCTCTCGTTCCAGATCAATATCCATATGCATGTTTGTAGCCGCTGGTGGGTCTGCTGGATCATGCTCTGCTGGCACTGCTGTTGCTACTGCTGCCTCCATCTCTGCAAGCTTCGCCTCCTCAGCTGCTAAGACAACATCGTCCTCCAGGCTCTTGATAAGAGCATTGTAGCTCTTATTCTAATCCTTCTTAACGAAGCTGCATGCCCCTGTCTCAAGATGCTCCTGTGGATAGAAAAGGAAACGCTAGTCCCGCAGGATCTGAGTAATAAGATGAGCGAATGGAAGATACTTAGCCTATTTGGGCTTCGCCTTGCTGATGTAGTCTGTATAGAGCTTCATCATGACACTCCAATAGAGTGCCGAAATAGATACCCAGTGGCCTATATAGAGTGCGTATAAAGTAGCCAAGAAGTCTGAACACCTTTGGATCTTATGGCCCACCATAAATACGTTTCGGTATAAGTCCGAATCGTAGAACCAAAGATCATCAGGCAAATAAATACGTGTGGCAAATGTCTCGTCAGTTGCATAGTGGCCAGTCAGTGTAACGGCCATATCTGCATCAGAAGGCCTCCTCAAGATAGGATAATGAAGGTCAGGAGGGCAGACATGAGGGCATCGAGAAGCTCTGGCTATTGTGTCAACTGTGATCCGGATGAGGTAGCCATCGATGGTGGTTTGCAGCTCTGATAGATTTCCCGGGGCCGGCCGGAGGTTCTGGAAGAACAACCAAACTAGCCGCGGGAAGACAGGATAAGTAACTGGTGCCAGAATGGCTAAAATGCTGCCCGAGTCAAGACTGGCTGGGAGAAGAAGGTATTGTCAAACACCGACTCATGCACCACCTGAAGGAGTGAATATCTCGGGAGAGGTCTATCTCGATCCTAGCTATGCTATGCCAGTGGTGGTGAAGGAGAAGGTACATGCCCAGCCTCATCTGAATGGGATAAAAATGCAGTAGCTAAAGATTGTAGTCTAGAATCAGCTGATGAGGACTAAGCTGGAGTTGGCTCAGGATACCCCTCTAACTGCTCAGGCTGCTTAGCCTGATTAACCTGCTTAACATACTCAACATGCTCCAAATGCTCTGGAGATGGATTTGGAACTGGATCCTGAACATGTAAAGGTCCTGCCTGGTCCTCTATACGCTGTCGTACCCTCTTCGGATACTATCGACGGGCATCTGTCTTAACCCGTGCTATGGCCTGCAAAAGAACGAAACACTTGTAAAGTCAACAATTAGATAATAAAGAATTAAAGCACAACATATAGAAACATGTATGTCAAATAAGATAGACAACTCAGAATAATTGACATGAATCTATGAAAGCGATGATGCAGTCAAATAAACAGTGACTAAGTGAAGCATGCTAAACAGTGTAAGTATGAAATGTATCCAATGTGGAAAACACAGGCATTAGGCATCAAGAAACTAGCATGAACACTATAGATGGTGTGTGAAGTGTACATATGCAAATCTGTGAAGTTCGATCGATCAGGATAATTTGAGATCGATCAGGACTAAGTTCGATTGATCTTTCTCAAATCGATCTAAGAAATCTTCAATCAATCGAACTACTTCAGGAAATTTGAAAAGTCACAGATCTGTGACGTGGCTGACACGGGGGGTACCCAAGCACGCTTATGGGTCTCCCTACATAACAACAACGCATTATTGATCACTTGTATAGGCACGTAACCCTCAAAATAAAATCGAAATCAAAATATATATATACACAAATATATATACATATATATACATGTGTTTAAAGCTCATATATGGCAAGAAATCAACATTGAAACTTAGATCTAGCATGGAAAGCACTAAAACATGTGATTGAAGCTTGAAATCCAAAAATACACTCGAACTTACCAAAACTTAATGAGATAAGTGGTTCGAGAGAGAGAGATGAGATCTGAGATGGGAGATGAAGTTTCGAAGCTTATGGAAGGTCGCCGGAGGCTCGCCGGAGGTTGGGAAGGTGGGTTGTAGTGGTGGGAGGCGATGAGGGTCGAGATCGACGGCCAAATCGATCAAATGACCCTAGGGTTTCTATTTTTAAAAATTGCCTCCGACATATTCAATCGATCTGGAAATATCTTTGATTAATCGAACATAAACCAATTTGAAAAGAACTCAGATCGATCTAACCTTGTAAAACATATTTTTGGAATTTTTTTTTTTTTTGAAATTTAAATATTTAAAGATTAAAAATTCAAAATTCAAAATTCAAAATTCAAAATATATTTTTTTTGGATTTTTGGAAAAAATAAAATAAAATATCTTTTTGGAGTTTTTATTTATTTATTATTATTATTTTTGAAACTATTTGTAAATAAAAATAAAGAAAATATATTTTTGGATTTTAAGAATTTTAAAATGAAAATAAAAGTAAAGATTAAAAATAAAAATCTTTTTGAAGTTTTTTGAAAATAAAATAAAATAAAATAAGAATAAAATCAAAAAAATCAAAATACAGTCAAAGTCAACAAAGGAACATAGATCGATGAATCCAAGATCGATCTGAAAGATGCTTTGATCGATCGAACAGGTAAAAACCTGTAGACAAGTTCGAATGAACAGACAAAGAGCTGTTTTATGTAGGGTTCAAAAATTTTCTAAGTGTTGGAACTGAAGATTGATCCAAGAGGAATTTGGATCGATCTTGGAATTTCAGATCGATCACAAAACATTTCGCACGATGGGACAGAGAGGTGAAATATGCAGGTTTAATGCAGGAATGAAGTTCGATCGATCGAACCTCTTTTGAGATCGATCGAACAGACACAAGATGCCCATTTTAGAACTGAAAGTGCAGGCATTTTCAACTAAACTCCCCAACAATGTGTATGAACCTAGAATATATCTAGATGTCGCAAGAAACGAAAGATAAAATAGAAATGAGGAAGGAATAAGGTTGTAAACCCTAAGAAGTATTGCTAGTCTTTAACGTCTCTAGCAAGTTGTTAGGCTCTTTTAGCCCGAATCAAATATCTTGTTATGCATCCCCTCCTTGGCGGGGTGAAAAACACTTTGAACCCCATCCAACAAATGGTTATTTAAGGAACTTGTTGGATTTGGATGAAAATGAATTGACTGTCTTTCATCAAGGCAATTCTTGGGCTTCCATGCCCTTTCAAACTTTGCTTTTGAAACTACAATTCTTAAATTCAAGTTTGAAGATGAACTCTTAGAACTTCCAAGCAAAAACTCATGTTTTTCAAGTTCATTGTCAATGCACTTTTCTATAACACCCACTTCTTCGTGTTTGTCTATGGAGCTCAGGGTCGGATTAAAGATGTTTAACTTCACTTTCATATGCCCAAATGAGATTTTCATTATCCCTGTCCTACAATTTATGTTGGCATTTGCGGTTACCAAGAAGGGACAGCCAAGGATAACAGGAATTTGGCTCTTGGGATTCGGAACCGATTCCATGTCTATGACAGCAAAATCAACAGGGAAGAAGAACTTATCAATCTTAATCAAAATATCCTCAATGATACCTCGGGGCTTTTTGATGGATCGGTCGGCAAGTTGCAAAACTACCGATGTCAGTTTTAAGTCTCCTAAGCCTAATTTGACATATACCGAATATGGAAGAAGGTTGACACTTGCTCCTAAGTCAAGAAGAGCCCGATTAATGACATGGTCACCAATGATGCAAGAAGTAGTAGGTGAACCGGGATCCTTAAACTTTGGGAGAGTGTTATGTTGCAAAATGGCTCACTTACTCGGTCAAGACCACTTTCCTTAGTGCTTGGCTTTTGTTCATCCTCTTTTGGGTACAAAGATCTTTCAAAAATTTGGCATAAGCCGGAATTTGCTTAATTGCATCCAAAAGCGGAAGATTGATCTTCACTTGCCTAAACACATCAATGATTTCATTAGTCTTGGTCTTTTGTTTTTCAAGAGAAATGGATCCTTTTAAGGCATCCGGAAATGGAGCTTTAGGCTCAAAAACTTTTTCAGAATTTTTCTTTGAAGAATTTTCAACACAAGAATTTTTCAAACTATCACAAGAATTTTTCAAATCATCTTTCAAAACTTTGTTCAAATCATTTTCCATTACTTTTTCCATAAAGGGGTCATGCACATGCAATGAAAGAGGAATAGGATGTGAAACGGGATGGGTGTCAACTTTTGGTTGCACTGGTTCACTCTCTTCATTGGACATACTCACTTGGTTGTCCATAATTCTCTCACTTCTCAAGGTTGTCACCGCATTGACATGTTCGATTGTGTGACCTTCCGATGAGGAATGAGTCTCCACAACATATTATTGCATTGGTGGTGCATTCAAAGGCATCTTCCCTTTCTCTCTAGCATTCAAAGTACTAGCTATTTGCTTGACTTAGGTTTCTAGCTTAGCAATGGATTGGGAATGGGAATGAAGCAATTGAGTGTTTGCCTCTAGAGTGCCTAGAGCGGTCAACACTTTCTCCTCAAAAGCGGGACTCCTAGAATTTCCTTGAGAATATGATAATTGGTTAGGAAAATGAGAATTAGAGAATTGATTTCAATGCGATTGAAATGATGATGATCTAAAACCTTAGGAACCTTAGCTTTGCATTGGTGGTGGAACATACTTGTTTTGAAAACCACATTGGGGAGGGTTTGAGCCTTCCCCTTGGCTTTTCCAAAAGAAGTTTGGATGGTTCCTCTAACTTGAATTGTAATGAGTGCCATAGGGATTATTCCATTGGTTGACAAATGTAGCATTGACTTGTTCATGTGGCTCACTTTGCACATGTCCATGGGGACAATTGGAAGTAGAATGTAAAACACTTGAATAAGTTAGGAAAGATTCATTAGACGCACGATGAGAATGGTTAGGGGAGGAAGACATTTGATTCGCCGAAGTTTGGTTAATCAAAAATTGATCAAACCTTTGAGACAAGGACTTCATCTCAGCAGCTATGTCATTAGAATTGTCGACTTGATATAATTCAACATTCTTCCTTCTACCTAGATTTCTACCATTTTTAGAGGATAAAGATCTATGCATTAAATTCTCACTCATGCTTGTCAAGATAAGAACCACCCATAGATGCGTCAACCATACCCTTATGGCTATCTGGCAAACTTTTAAAGAAATATTAGACTAGTTGCCACTTAGGTATGTCATGATGTGGGCATTTCCTAAGCAAGTCATTAAACCTTTCCCATGCCTCATGAAACATTTCCTTATCCCCTTGAGAAAAATCTTTAATTGAAGTTCTCATGGCATTGGTCTTAGAAACTGAGTAGTACTTCTTTAAGAACTGTTGTTGCATTTCTGCCCAAGAAGTTATTGAAAAAGGCCTAAGATTGTTAAACCAATATTTTGCCTTATCTTTAAGGGTGAAAGGAAAAAGTTTAAGTCTTAAAACCTCTTTCGGCATGTCCGTGTATTTCACAGTGGAACACACTTCAAGAAACTCATCCAAATGCTTGTAAGGTTCTTCACTTGGAAGTCCATGATAGTTGAGTAGCATTTGAATGGTTTGTGATTTAATCTCATAGATATGTGCTCTAAATGGGGGCAATTGAATATAAGTAGGTGCATTGTATTCATTAGGCGCGTGATGGTCTCTTAAAGCAATGGGAGGATTCACAACCAGCGGTGCTACTCGAACACCTTGATTGCCTTGCATAATGGGAGGTTGTGGAGCAAAAATTGGCCGAGGCATTCCCAATGGAACTTGGCCTTGTTATTGTGGTGGAATAAATGGTCTAGGCATGCCTAATGGTACTTGAATATTTTCATGATGCACATTAGGGTGGAGGATGCCTTGTTGGTTTATGTGACCAATGTCCTCCACATGGTCGTCATTCAATTCCTTCATTGGTAAAATGGAGCGATGAGAACTACCTCTTCCTTTAGGATTACGAACAACCAATTCAAGATGCAAATTAGGAGAGACAAAAGTAAGATTTAATGACCTACGACCATGCACACACTAGCTAAACAAATAACAAGCAAATAACAATCACTTCGCCCTCACAATAAGTCAATCAACAAACATTCTCCACATACAATGATCCCATACTCCCATGCTTGAACAACATGCAAAGAAAAGTAAATTGCCTCCACGCGGGCTCACGATTTATCTAAGAATTGAAAAACTTGTCACCACGCGGGCCGACGATTTAACTAGAGATTAAGTTAGAAAGATCTCACAAAGGGTCCATAAGCAACTTCAATTTTTTTTCAATTTTTAAGCCTTGCTATGCTTTGCAATTTTTTAGATTTTAGCTTCTTTTTGCTTTTGCTTAGCTTCACTTGGCTTCCTTGCTTTCAATTCTCCTTTGCTCAACTTCCTTGCTCAATTCACCTAATCAAATAAGAACAAACACAATAGGTAACTAAAAAGAAAATAAAGTAAAGACCCGATCAAAAGAGTACTAATTCCTATTTGTTTCTAAAACACGGCATTGCCAATTTAAATCCTCGGTAACGGCACCAAAAACTTGGTGTTGTCGTCGCACCAACGTTTAAAGATGTGCAAAAGAGTGTGGCTGTGCAATGTGGCCAAGTTTTAAATTTGTAAGAGCCACTACTACCTCTAACTAAAAATAAAGCTAGGGTGAGTAAGGATCGTCCCAAAGGATTTTTAGGCGTATTTGCAATGGAAACAATGTATAGTGTTAGTAGGTTGAGTGATCAAAAGGTGGTGTGTTTGGTTGATTAGACTACAAATTAAACTAAACAAGTTCAATGAAAAATAAGCAATTTAAATGAAATTTAGAGAAAACAAGAGAGTGAGGTCTTGGGGTTTAGAGGTCACCACTAAACATCACTATTCTAGACATTCAATGTATAATTAATGAGGGGAAACATATGTTGCAATTTGAGAGTGTGTGATTGATTGTTTCAACAAGTATGGATGACTAATTAAGCATATATTATCTAAGCGACTTAGTGAATAGCACAATACATCAAACTAAACCATTAATCCTTCTTTTAAGCTCACAATCCAAACACATCACATGGTCAGAGAATAATACTACTTATATTGATAAGCATGGAATATCAAACAATAAGCATGGGTTGTTGTAATGACCCGGTCATTTTTCTTCCTTTTCTTTTTCTCAGATTTTAACGGATATTTTTTTTCTGTTGTCTTTTCCTTTTTGGGTTCGGTTTTTCATCACTTGATGTCGTCTCGAGTGCTCTGGAATGATTTCCGAGACTTTTTTCCTTGAATTGACAACTTTCTTTAAGGATTGTGTCATTTCCATATTTTATTTTTCCGAACACTATTCACATTTTGTCTTTTTCTCGTTTATCCTTTTTCCTTGCACAACCTCACTTTTTGTGCTCGGATTTGATTTCGGTTTTACATGCATTCATGATATTTGATTTCCATGATATTGGTATTTTTACTTTTCTAGAAAAGCATGTTGATTGCTTACTTCTTTCATAAAGGGGCATTAATGCATACTTTAATGTAATTATTCTTAACTTGTGGGGTTTTAGTGTAATTAAATAAAGTAATTATTTTTCATCTTGGGGACTATTTTGTAATTAAATTTAGAAGATATTTTCAAAAAGGACCTTTTTGTAATTTTTGAAAAGTGTGACAAGTGTCACACTCTCATTGGTCCACTTGTTGACATTTGTGTGGAAACATTTTAATGCATTGGATGATGACATTTGGAGGGTGAGGATTCACCCACTTGTTGGCCTATGATTGGTGCACTTGTTGGCTTGGATGGTTGACAAGTGTAGGTGTGGGATTAAGCCTAGGAAGGAGCCATGGATTGGTGACAAGTGTAGGTTCACAATTTAGTATTGCAAATATCTTTAGGCCACTTTGGGATTATGGTTTTAAAGGAGGGTTTTTGTGCAATTAACCATAGATGTGTGTGTTGACCATGGTGTAAGAGCACATAGTGAGTGGAGGATTTCTATTTCCTCCACTCACACTTAACCACATTATTTCATTCTCTTCCTTACAAGAAAACCCTAGCCTCCATAGATGGAGCTTGAAGCCTTAGGCATTAACCTTGATCTTTGAGGCCCTTCCACTTACTTTAGACCATAAAGCTTGGAATACTTTTTGTTCCCCTCATTTTCCTCTTCAAAACCCTTGAAAGATCTAGCCTAACACCTAGTTTTGCTTTGGTATCTAGAGATTCAATTCTCTAGTGATGTATTGATCTATTATTTTGAAGTATTTTTATGCCATTATTGAGTGTTTTACATACATGGAAGAGAATGACTTGTATTTTGCCCTTAAACTGTTTTAACTTGAAATTAATCTTGTCAAATTAAATATACAATATGAAAATATACTCAATTAGCTTTTATTTAGTTTTGGTTTCATGCAATTTGGATTTAAAATGAATTAGTTATGAATTTTTGAAGTTGCAAGCTAGTTACTGGAAATTTGAAGCTTTGCCTTTTCGGTTCGGAAATGAATTTTTATACGAAGTCGTGGTGCTTCAATTGCCTTAAAATTTTTACTGAAACTTCCTCCAAGGGTTTTACACTACTCATAATTTTTTCACGATTTTAGAGCATTTCTAAATTTTTTTTAAAATCTGAAACTATCTGCTGTCCATGTTTTTATTGCAGTTAGAAAACATTTTTTTAGATGATTTATTTCACTAATCTTTTAACATTGGATCATGGCTTAAATTTTCAGTTTTACACTCTCATATGTTTAATTCCAAAATAAATTAGGTTTGCCCAATTTGGATGTCAAATGAATTTTTCATGAATTTTCAAAGTTGGAAGCTACAGGCTAAAAATGTGTTTTCTGGGCAGAATTTGTTTCAAAGTTGTGGGTCAAAACTATTTCAATTGGGAAAATATTTTGTTAAACTAAATTGATATTATCAAATTACAGTGTTTAATCTTTCATTGGGCTTTGGATTCATTCAATTTGGGTTAGAATTGAATTTTTTATGAATTTTATAAGTTGAAGGTAGCAAGTTGAAAAATCTGTTTTGCGGACTGAAAATTTGGGGCGATTTCATTTTGGTGGTAATTGGGATTTTCATTTCAATTAAGGTAAGGAATGTTTTAGGATTATTTGTGTGTTGTATTGTGTGTTTGCCATAATTATATAACATATATGTATGCCTTGTATCAAATCTAGAAAGTTAGTAATTTTTATTTCTTTGTATAAGATTTAAAATTTATAATGATGTATAACTTTGATTTGAATTGTAACATGCTAGGAAATTATGCTTAGATATGTTGGTTAACATATATTAAATTTGGATCATTTGATTAAGAATTATAACTTTTATTTAATATTTATCTTTAGTGAAAGTTTAATTCACATGGTTGTATCAAGCATTAAATCAAGTTGTAATGAGGTATTTAAATAGGCCTTGGCATGTTCTCTAACATAGATTAAATTGAGGGCATTTGGAATTGTTTAAATATCTAGAGGAAATTAATTAATTAGTTTGATTAATTTTGTTTTAAGTGTTTTAATCACTTAACTTGTCATTTGATGTTATATATATGATGACCATGACATGTCTTTCAATATATATTAAATTGAGGTTATTTGGATTAACTTGGAATTTAGAGAATTTAACTATTTATGTTTAATTAAATTCTACTTTATTACTCCATGGATTTAATTGCATTTTGGAAGTTGTTTCTATATATAAATCATGGATTTGGATTTGATGTATGTTCACTTGATTACTTTTGAGCATTGGATAAAATAGTTGTTACATTTATATTCATGAGAATATGTTTTTTCTTATTGAATATATTGTTGCTATGTGTAAGGAATTACACACTTTGTATTTGACATCTTACATGCCATAGTAGTTGTGAATTTTGAGCATGTATTGTATAAGTTTCCAAAATTTGGATTGTGCTTGGTAAATAGTTGATATCTTGTATATACATGTTGATATATATACGTTGTTGCACAATTTGTTGATTTTGGAAACTTGGAGATGTCGTTGTTTGGCTACGGCTAGGACTTGGTTCTAGTACGGAGGATTGTCCCTCTATATAGTCTAGTGCGCACATAGGGAGGTCACCCATGGGCTAGTAACCCTAAAGTAACTATGTTGTCGGTCTGATCCGGCGTGACGTCCGAGTATCCACTTTGTTTGATTTCGTATTTCATTTCAAGTTGATAACTAGATGATATCGTAACTTATTGTTCCTTATTTGATTTCCTATTTTGAGCTTAAGATGTAGCTTTGTGGAAGCATGCTTCATGCGTTGTATTGGAAGTTCCATTGTTGGTTAAATTGCATCGATATCATAATTTGTGTTTTGATGTTCAAATGTAGTTTAGGAATGACCTTATAGATTCATTTTGAACATAGACGTTAGGTGGCATGACCCACACTTATTATTTTCGTATTTTGGATTTCAAGTTGAAGACTTTGAGAATCTATTTCTTGTTGCCTTGTATAACATGTTTCCATGTTGTTTGAATTGCATGAACAATGTGATTATGATATAAATGATCTAGGTAGCTTAGGATGCTCCTTGGGTCTCATCTTGACATAGACGTTAGGTGGCATGAGCCCCTTTAACATGTTTCACCATAAGGTGATAAAATTGTAAAATGCTAGGTCGATGCATGCTCATCTCATACGAGTAGCTTTATGTTACTCACCCCTACGATACTGGGGAATATTTCAGGTACAGGACTCAGGATTTGAAGATTCTATTGCTCCTTGGATGGCTTACAGTTTCTAAGTTTCTATTTTATGCAAGTGTTAGCATAAGATGCCTCTTTGTAGCCCTATTTGTTTAAACTTGTATTCGTTGATTCGTATATGTAAAGTGTACGTAAATGCACTCTTTTTAATGTATTTAACATGTATGAGATGAGGCCGGAAGCCAATGACATGTATCTCGTTTTCTATGCACTTTTATTTTCAAAGTTTATTATGAAAATATTGGAATATGTTAAGTCATTGCTTCATAACTTTCGCATCGGGTGTTGGAATTTCATATCTTTTCTGCCCGGACTCAGAATCAGACGATTCTTGAGTCTAATTTTGTTCATTTTTCGTTGTCCTTCCAATGGTGTGCACGGTGGCACCCTTTTCAGTGAGAAATGACCATTTTGCCCTTAGTTCATCTCTTTTTGGGTTAGACATTCTTGCTTCATTTGCTTGGCTTATTTGAGTTCCTTGGCTTCATGGAGAGTCACTTTGGGGCCTTAGGGATGACGTACATCTCTTGAGGTCATTTGGCTTCTTTTGCTTCCGCATTTCGGGTCCGTTATCGGGTCAACTTCCGGTTCATCACTAACGCACCGGGTTGAGAAATCCGGGTCGTTACAGTTGTCCTCCCATCTAACCACTAAGGCAACTACACTATAACTAAGTTAAGAGCATGAAAATTAAACTAAATTAACTAAGGGAGAGGTACAATCCATCAAGACATAAGTATGAACTATCAAATAAACCACAATAGTATTCTATTAAGCACTATGCCTTGACAATCTCTGGATCCATAGCATCAACACATATAGACATGCATCAATAACACAAAAACTAGAGATAAATACATGAACATCTATTCTAACATACATAGACATATGGATAGAATGAAATGATCAATTGAAAGTATTAAATCACACAAATCATTAAATAAACAAGATTCATATATAAAATAAGTGTCAAGACAAGATTACAACACAAATCCCCTCAAATACAAAGCATTAGAGTCTATAAAGCATACTTAGGGCTAACTCTAGCCCCAAGAAGATGTTTAGCCTCTCATTGAAGTAGTCATTCAACCCTCAAGGGCTATCTCCATGGTAGGAATGACTTCCTTCTTGATGAAAACCCTAGAAGAATGGAAGAACTCCCAAAGATGTGTCTCTAGCCTCTCCTCATCTCTTTTCTTCCTCTCTAAGAATGTTTCTAAGTATATGTGATGATATGTAAAAAGTAGCTCAAAATCCTTATATAGGTAGGTCAAGTGTCACACCCAATGGTCTGGATTCGTGTACTTAGGTCCTTGCAATGATTGCACCATGAGCCAACTTTTAATGAGCTGGAACTTCTTCTTCTTTCGCACTTGAGAGGGTTCGATCGATCGAGATCGATCAAACTGAGGTGAGATCCATCGAATGCTGCAGAGATTGATCCATCTTTGGTGGCACCTTTTTGAATAAAGACAAATCTCTGAGATATTTTGGGAAAGAGACAAAAGTGGTAGGTAGGGTGGTAGGTGTGGATAAGATCGAATATTTTCGATCGATCGAAGAGATGTTAGATCGATCGAACCTTGTGGAATCTTTTGGATAAGGACAAGGACTTTGATCCATTTTGAAATGTCTAGATCGATTAACTCCAAATCGATCGAAGGATTTCTAAGATCGATCGAACATGCTGAATCTTCACACTTTATTTCATTCTGCTTCCACTTTGCTCCTTTCTTCTATCCAGCTTGAGTTAGCTTCTTTAATACTCTTATTTGGTTGAATTAACTTATTTTTGGGATAAGTGCCTGAAAAGGGTAATAACATTAAATTAGTCTAAAACAGGAAAGTAAGATAGATAAAGGTCCTAGAATAACTAAGCTTAAGAGGTTTAATTGTGCACTTTTCAACGCTCATCAGGTTTTATTGAAATTTTAAATTAATTCTTTGTTTCTTAGGTTATTTGTTTAATTGATTTCTTTGTTTTACTTGAATTATATGCTTATGTGGAATTTTCTTAATTGTTTTAAATTAATTTATTTGTTTAATTGTCATAATAGGTTTAAATTGATTTATTTGTTCAACTGAAGTCATGTACTTATGTGGACTTAAATTAAATGTTTATATTTAATTTAAGGTTGGGCTTGGATAGTATAGACTACTTGGATAGGAGATTAAATGGGTACGGTTAATACCCATGGATGGTTATAAATATATATATGGGTATATATGTATATAAGGTTAATTTAATTATCAATTATTAATAATGGTTAAATTAGGATCAGTTTTCGGTAAATATGTATTATATAGTTTTAGGGTTTATTATATTTTTATAAGATTATCACGTTGTGGGATTGCAGACTTAGATATATATTTATTTTAATTATAATCTTTCTTTTCCTTCTCTTAGTATAATTCGAATTAGGTTTTAAAAGCCTATAAATATATCGTTTTTTGTCTGCCTAGGGTTTAAAACACAAACTATTTTCACATACAGAAAGGTTTGAGAGAACAGAGAGAACTAATTAGGGTTTCGGCCATAGATTAAAGATCGGACTAAGGAGGAAGGAAATGATTGCTTATGGGTTTGAACCAGAGCAGTAGGAGGTTTGACGGCAGTTAGAAGTCGTCGAAAAACTCAGAGACGGTGGTGCAAGGTTTCAAACTGAAACCTATAGGCAAGTGCTATATCTAACTCTCTCCCTTTGACTTATGTTCTTTACATGCCTAAAACAATTCTAGAAGTAAATAAATGTTAAATTAATCTTTTATGCATGTTAGATTCGATTAAGACAGTATGTGTATTAACAAATTTGTAATTGCTTAATTTTAAGTTTTCAAGCATGAAGACTTGTTTTGAATGGGTTGTTTAACACATAAAGGATTTGGATAATTCTTTTGGACTATCTGGAACTTAGAATAGAGGGTTAGGGACCTTAACAAGGGTAATCGGAAAGTCAGAAACTAGTCGGAGTTGAAGCAGACGATGATTACAAGGGAAGATGCGGCTCCCTTTTGAAAGAAGGCAGCTCCCCCTTTGTGGGGAGCTGGCTCCACTTGGTAAATAGGCGGGGAGCCGGATCTACTTAGTGGGGAGGCGGCTCCCCTTCCGTGTGGTGTTTTTGACGAGTTTTGGGGCCACAGTGCTTAGATTGTTAGGTTCCAGGTTTAATTAGGAGTTGTAATGGGGGTTTTAAATGATGTCTAAGGTTATATTAAAACTCCATAGGGCATGATAATGCATAATAAACCACATGAAATTAGTATCTTGAACAATATGATATTCTTAACTAAATTTTTATATTGTTATTGGATGTGGATGATTTAATTTGCTTACCTCTATGTTATCAATTTGTTTATATATGATATAGTTTTAATCATGTATTAGTGGTATAAAATAAGTATGTTAATTTATATATTTTTATTATGCTTATTATGGATTAATTGATGTTTAGGTTTATTATCTGTATTATCAATTATTGGATTTGTGGATTATATGCACCGGTATGGGATGGTGGCAGATAAGGGACGGATTAGCTCAAAGCGCTAAGTCCTACCTATTTTATTATAAGGAAATAGATTAACTATAATAGTTAAGTCCCACTTATATTTGTGTCAGGTCAATAAATAATTGAATGACATACCTTGGTTTTTGGATGGATTTATATATATATGATTATGGTACCGTGATATGAGATTGAGTCTTGTAATATTCATATATTTTAGAGGAATTATTTAATTAAATTAATTGCCTTTAAATGAATTTAATGGATTTATTTATTTAAAATTAATTATTTGTTTACTTGTTTATTTGATTTTTTGATATAATGATGTGCTTGATTGATGATTGATTTGTTGGCGTATTGTTTTTATTTTTATGGTATGACTTGATTGTTAATTATTGTTTGATTATGTGCTACATGTATTTAGTTATTTTAATATTAAGTGTTTATGTATTTAATTATTTGTTTAAATTTAATAGACTGGGTTTGGATTATTTGGACCAAAGGATTTAGGTCTTGGGCTGGAAAAGGAAGTCTTAAAGAATTTGGGATGGTTTAAATGCCCATGGATTTATGCATGAGTATATATATATATATATATATATATATATATATTTTGCATATTAAATGGATTATATAAATATATAGAGAATTATATAGAGAATTATATATTTATAGTAAGTATATATGTATAGGACTATATGCATATATATGGTAAGTATTAGTTAAAAATGATTTATAAATATATTTTATATAATACATATATATATTTATATATGTCATGTATATTAATATAACTAGAGTCCTCTACAGAGGAGGATTTGAATTGGCAATATATATTATTTATTTTTTTATTATGTGAGGTATATATATATATATATATAATATATGTGTATATATTTTATTTAATATTATTTTTATTTTTATTTTGGGTAGTCATACTAGGAATAGGATTAGGGTATTAATGTGCATAAATATACACATAAGGTTATATTGTTAAAAAGTTTTTCACGTTAGAAAAAATAAGAGAAGCAGAGAAAAAAAAAAAGAAGGGAGGGCTGATAAAGAGAAGGCTAGATCAGAGAAAGAGGATGTCGGATTTGGAAGAGATAACCAAGGTTGAAGCATTGGTTTCGTTTCGAAACTTTCAGGCAAGTTATTTTCTAATTCTCCTCTTAGAACCTATAAGTTTATCACCTTGGGTATTAAAATCTGTAGATTAAATTGACATGTTATCACCTAGACATAGGATAAATGCATGTGAAGAAATTGATTGAGAGAAAAGGGAAGAATCATTCTTCAATTAGGAAACTTTCTCCAATTCCCGTTTTAATATTCTATTTGTATCTCTTTCCTCGAGTGCCAAAACGGCTCAAATCCCGCGTGTATGAACGTAAATTCGAAGATCTCTAATTTTGTATTTCATGAAAATTTCATGAGACGGATGTTTACCTTATCAAAACTAGGCTGGAAGACAGCACGAATTTTGTATATATATATATTTTATCCCATAATTATTTTAGCCAATAAGATCATAAGATGTGTTGGTTAAATATATATCTTATTACATAATTGTTTTAACTAATTTGGATAATTTTTATTGGTTGGGTGTTAACCAAATAATTCTGAATTTTTATATTTACGTGTAACGTGTTATTTGGACATTGTTAAATTGTGTAACTTACGTATTATAGACGCCTACGTGTTATATACTGCCACACATAAATAAATAAATATAACCTAGTCAACTAATAAGCTGTTCATTGATATTTATCATGTTTATATATGTGGTGGCGTTGTTGATGAAATCATAATAGGTTATTTATTTAAATTAATTATATGATTATAATTTGCAATGAGTGCCTATGTATGATTTATTTCATAGTTAATTGTAAAGTTTGATACATGGTTAAATTGGAGGCATGGATGAGTTGCCAAATACATAAATAAATTGTCTTATTAATTGTATTAATAAAATACATACATGGGGAGCATAGATGAATTTCTAATTAATAGTATGAATAAAACATACTTTTGGAGGTATGGATGAGTTGCCAAGACATAAATAGATTGTCATTTAATAAGCATGGTTGATTTACCAAAGTATAAATAATTTATTTGTAGATACGTAGTTGAGTTGCTATAGTATAAATAAACATACTTCTAGAGGCATGGTTGATTTGCCAAATCATAAATCAATATTTGTGGAAGCATGGATGAGTTGTCAAATTATAAATAAATTGGTAGATAAGTTAGATGATTAAATATACATCTATGGATATTGTGTTTATAAGTTGGAGGTGATAAATATTCTTATATTATAATAAACTACTGTTTAAAGAATAATATATTATTTTATAGTATTAATAAAATAATATTAGTGAAGGCAAGGATGAGTTGCCAAAATATAGATATTTGTTATGTGATCTTTATAAATAAGATCATACATTGGTGGAAATTGGGATTTGGATTGAAGGAAAATATTCTTTGGATTATTACCTATTATTTAAATGGCTAAAGAACCATTTAAAAATGGAATTTAGGTTTAAATGAGTTTTCTCTTAAAAGGGGAATGTACTTGATAGTTAGTTTAAATATAAGGTAGTTTTATCATTGTTTATGATCTTGGATTTCAAGTAATATATTAACAAACCTATTCTTTATATATAATATATATGTATCATTTTATATTAAATGTTAAAACTTTAATTAAGATGATTTTGGTTAGAAATGTTTTATTTATCGGTTTTCAGAGGCTTAGTAGAGAGAACTTGCTTGTGGGTCTAACCCACAATTTATTTTTCAGGTTATTAGAAGTTCCAGTCTCGAAGTTGAGGATCCGCAACTGGGAAACTGTCATTCATCTACTCATCTTATTTACTTTTAAATAGTATTGTTATTCATTGTTAGATGTTATGTATAAACTGGTGGATTAATAGTTTATGGTTTAGGGGTCCTTGACTTATAAGATTCCCGAGTTGTATTTTTAGAATTTTCAATTCATGAAATTTATTTTTGTAAATGAGGTTTTATTTTATTAATAAAATTTCATTCAGCGATTTATTCATTCTTTTTATTCTTCTTGTATTCTGTGTTCGTTTAAATACTAAATTGTTTTGATATTCCCGTGTTTTCGAGTGTGGGCCTGGCCAACATACACGTGGAAATTCGGGAGTATCACAAGTCTCAGGATCATGGTTAGGGTGCGTATATCGCCTAGAATGGATAACTGGACATAGTAGACACCTGGTCCCCTAGTAGGTCTAGGTATACATGCCCACGTTATGTGAGATTTGCATGTTACCTTTTATTCAGGTTGAGACAGACCTATGGACTAGTGAATGTCCTATAGTGTGTACTTATACATATATGGACTATTTAGTTATTGTTGAGTTGTCTAGGATGTACATGCGTATCGGGTCTCTGCTTAGATTGTAGTATAGTAGAACTTGCTCGTGAGCCTAACCCACTATTATTTTTCTCAAGTGTTTGACAGTTCCAGGCTTAGAGCTTGATCGTGCTGAGCAGAGACAGCCACTTACTCTTCCGAGGACGTATGACTTTTATTTATGCTTTAGTTTTGGATTTCCTTTCAGTTTATTTATGTTATTTTCCAGTTGGGATATTATTAGGGATCTACTTGATGGATTCCCAAGTTATAATAATATTAGAGGTATTGGATTATAGTTATTTAATTTTAAGGATTTTATTTTAGATTTATTTCATCCTTCATTTTTATTCTTATTTCTTTAGTATTCTATGCTTGTTTAAATACTTAATTGTTTAGTATCCCTCAGATCTGTGCTCGGACTTGATCACCCATGGCTCTAGAATCGAGGGATATCACAGTTGGTATCAGAGCATTCCAGGTTCAAGTGTCTCTAGGGTTATTTCATAATAAGACTTCCGCGTAACTTATTCTCTTGTTTAAAGCTTAAGTTTAGGATTCGTTGTATTCCTTTACGGTTAATTTAAAATCGTACTGATGTCTGTCTTTCTATGTTAACAGAATGGTTAATGCTAGAACCAGACAGAACAATAGGTAACGAAGGGAAGTGGCACGTAGGCAACAAGATCTCCTATAGCGTCAGCTAATGGAAGAGGAGCAGCAATTGCCTGGGTTTCAGGATGATGATGGTCAATTACATGTAGAGCAGGAAAAAGTTCAACAGACTCAGGATGAGAGACGAGATCCAGAATATCCTCCTCATCTCAGTAACCTCATTGCTCGGGTTATAGAAGCAAGTTTAATAGCTACACTTCGGAATCAACCACAGGTATAACAAGTACCTATACCAGCACTAGTGGTTCAGACTGATCCTTAGAAAAAGGCTAGGAGTTCTTTCACAAAGGGGAGCCCACCTGAATTCTTAGGCTCCACCGATGCGAAAGTAGCTCACCAGTGGAAGAAGGACATTGAGAGACATCTTCGCATGGTTCAGTGCACAGAGGTTCAGAAGTAGATGCTTGCTACCTTCAAGCTTATTAGGGATGCACTACAATGGTAGGAGTCAGTTACCACCGCAGATGAGAAGACTTCATTGACCTATGAGCAGTTCAGTACTCGCTTCAATGAGAAGTATTTTCCATATACAGTTCGAACAGCTATGAAGACAGAGTTCCTTAATTTAGATCAGGGGAACATGACAATGGCAGAGTATGAGCAACAGTTCACGCGCTTATCTCTGTTCTCTCTAGAGGAGGTGGATATAGAGGAGAAGAAACATAATAGTTTCGTTAAGGGACTTATGTGGCCTATTAAGCGAGCTATTACAGGTAGTCCAGCCTACACTACTTATGCTCAGGTGGTAGACGACGCTCTACAGTAGTATCAGTTAACCGTGGACTTCAGACAGGCTTGGGGTGAGAAGCGGGGTGACAGAGACTCTGCTAATCAGTCAGCTGAGAAAGGGAATGGCAATGGACACCGACACAATGATAAGGGCAAATTCTAGGGACAACAGTCTTGGAAGAAGCACAAGAGTGGTTCAGATGCTCACATGAATGGGGCACCTATTCAGAGGCAGCAGGATGGGGGACCACTCACTCACTTAACTAAAAAGGGGTTACAGTTTGTATGGGATGAACACTGTCAGAAAGTTTTTGATGAGCTAAAAAGCAAGTTGACTTCTGCACTGGTTCTGTCTACTTCACAGAGCGGGATAGAGTATCTTGTTTACACAGATGCTTCTTTGCAAGGCCTTGGGTGTGTGTTGATACAGGAGGAACGACCAATTTCGTATGGATCTCATAAGCTTAAGCCTCATAAGCTTAATTATCCAACACATGATTTGGAGTTGGCAGCTGTAGTCTTTGTCTTACGCATTTGGAGGCATTATCTGTTGGGAGAGTCCTTCAGATTATTTAGTGATCACAATAATCTGTAGTATTTATTCACTCAGTGGGAGTTGAATATAAGACAGCGTAGATGGTTAGAGTTTGTGAAAGACTATCATTTCTCTATACAATATCATCCAGGGAAAGCGAATGTAGTGGCAGATGCACTCAGTTGCCGACCCTATGCTAGTCTTTTTGCTTTATTCACCACTGAGTGGAATGCTTTGAAAACCGTTGACGAGTTATTTGATGCTTTTATAGCTTGCATGGTAGTTACACCTTTTATCATTCACAAGGTTTTGAAGGCACAACTCGCGGATCAGCAGTGCATTGACAAAATTATAGAGATAGCTTCTGGGGAGGTTCTATTTTACTATGTTGGGACTGATGGAGGTTTGTAGTACAAGGGGTGTATAGTAGTACCTTCTGCTGACGATTTGAGGAAGGATGCGATGATTGAGATTCATCATTCTGAATTTTATGTTCATCCAGGAGGAGACAAAATGTATCAGGATATGAAGTGGCAGGTTTGGTGGGCAGGTATGAAGAAAGACATTGTTATTTTTGTCTCTCAGTGTAGTACTTGTCAGATGGTCAAGATTGACCATCATAGGTCTCCAGGATCTCTATAGCTACTACCAATACCAGAGTGGAAGTGGGAGAGCATTTCTATGGATTTAGTGGAGGGGTTGCCAAATTCATTCAATGATCACAATTCCATTTGGGTTATTGTTAATAGGTTAACTAAATCAGCTCATTTCTTACCTATTCGCACTGATTTCACCTCGGAGCAGTTGGCGAGACTTTATATTACAAAGATTGTGAAGTTATATGGCATTCCTTTATCTATTATATCGGATAGGGATTCGAGCTTTGTATCAGGATTTTGGAAGAGCTTTCAGTAGGCTTTGGGAACAAAATTGCATCTTAGCACTGCTTATCATCTTCAGACTGATGGACAGACTGAGAGGGTTAATCAGATCATGGAGGATATGCTTCGTTCTTGTGTTCTTGATTTCAAAGGCCACTGGGATAATTATTTGCCACTTGTGGAGTTCGCGTATAATAATAACTTCCAGAAGACTATTGGTATGGCACCGTTTGAGGCATTATTCAGCCGACCATTTCAATCTCTTGTATATTGGATAGAGGTTCGGGAGAGTCGATTTTTGGGTCCTGAATTCATTTAGGATATTTCTGAGAAGATCGTTCTTATTCAGGATCGAATGCGCACTGCCCAGAGTAGGCAGAAGAGTTATGCCGATCGTCGTACTCGTGCATTAGAGTTTTAGGTTGGGGATCAGGTTTTACTCAAAGTGTCTTCTATTAAAGGAGTAATGCGCTTTGGGAAGAAAGAGAAGTTGTCACCGCGGTTTGTCAGTCCATTCATGATTACAGATCGAGTTGGAGGTGTAGCTTATCGGTTGGCACCTCCAAATCATTTGGATTGAGTGCATAATGTGTTTCATGTTTCCATGTTGCAGAAATTTCTGCAAGATGGGGATCAGTATCAGTATATCGATGTTGGTGAGATTGAGTTGCAGTCGGATGCCACATATGTGGAGCCACTGTGTCGCATTGTCGACCGTCAGGATCAAATTCTTCGTAATAAGGTTATCCCTTTGGTGCGTGCTCAGTGGAGTCACCACAATGAGACTGAGTCTACTTAGGAACGGGAGGATGTCATTCACTCACAGTTTCCTGAAATAATAGAAGAAGGAAAAAGTGAATTCCGAGGACGGAATTCCTTTTGTTAGGGGGAAAGAATGTAATACGTACCCCTAATTTTAAAAGGATAGTCTCGGTATTTTTTTTATGAGTTTATTGAAATTTTAAATTAATTATTTGTTTCTTTGGCTATTTGTTTAATTGGTTAATTGTTTAATTGATTTCTTTGTTTTACTTAAATTATATGCTTATGTGAAATTTCATTAATTGTTTTAAATTGATTTATTTGTTTAACTGAAGTCATGTACTTATGTGGACTTAAATTAAATGTTTATTTTTAATTTAAGGATGGGCTTGGATAGTATAGACTACTTGGATAGGAGATTAAACGGGTACGGTTAATACCCATGGATGGTTATACATATATATATGGGTAAATATGTATATAAGGTTAATTTAATTATCAATTATTAATAATGGTTAAATTAGGATCAGTTTTCGGTAAATATGCATTATATAGTTTTAGGGTTTATTAGTATAATTCAAATTAGGTTTTATAAGCCTATAAATATATCGTTTAAGTCTGCCTAGAGTTTAAAACATAAACTATTTTCACGTACAAAGAGGTTTGAGAGAACAGAGAGAACCAGTTAGGGTTTCGGCCATAGATTAAAGGTCAGACCAAGGAGGAAGGAAATGATTGCTTGTGGGTTTGAACCAAAGTAGTAGGAGGTTTGACGATAGTCAGAAGTCATTGGAAAACTCAGAGACGACGGTGCAAGGTTTCAAACTGAAACCTAAAGGCAAGTTTTAGATTTAACTCTCTCCCTTTGACTTGTGTTCTTTACGTGCCTAAAACAATTCCAGGAGTAAATAAACGTTAAATTAATCTTTTTTGCATTTTAGATTCGATTAAGACAGTATCTGTATTAACAAATTTGTAATTGCTTAATTTTAAGTTTTCATACATGAATACTTGTTTTGAATGGGTTGTTTAACACATAAAGGATTTGGATAATTCTTCTGGACTATTTGGAACTTAAAACCATGGGTTAGAGACCGTAACAGGGGTAATCGGAAAGTTAGAAAGTAGCCGGAGTTGGAGCAGACGATGATTACAGGGGAAGAGCCAGCTCCCTTTTGAAGGAAGGTGACTCCCCTTTGAAATGAGGTGACTCCCCCTTTGTGGGGAGCCGGCTCCACTTGGTAAAGAGGAGGTTCCCCTTTGTGGGGAGCCAACTCTATTTAGTAGGGAGGCGGCTCCCTTTGTAGGGGAGGCGGTTCCCCTTCCGTGTGGTGTTTTTGACGAGTTTTGGGGCCACAGTGCTTGGATTTTTAGGTTCCAGGTTTAATTAGGAGCTGCAATGGGGGTTTTAGATGATGTCTAAGGTTATATTAAAACTCCAGAGGGCATGATAATGCATAATAAATCATATGGAATTAGTATCTTGAACAATCTGATATTCTTAACTAAATTTGCATATTGTTATTGGATGTGGATGATTCAATTTGCTTACCTCTATGTTAGCAATTTGTTTATATATGATATAGTTTTAATCATGTATCAGTGGTATAAAATAAGTATGTTAATTTACATATTTTTATTATGCTTATTATGGATTAATTGAAGTTTAGGTTTATTATCTATATTATCAATTATTGGATTTATGGATTATATGCACCGGTATGAGAATGTGGCATATTAGGGACGGATTAGCTCAAAACGCTAAGTCCTACCTATTTATTATAAGGAAATGGATTAACTATAATAGTTAAGTCCTACTTATATGTAATAGCCCTAATTTTAAAAGGATAGTCTCGGCATTTTACTTATTATTTTATTGCATTTTAATTGCTTATTTGTTATTTGCCTATTTATTTAATTGTTGTTTTATTTTATTTACTTGAATTATTTGGTTAATTGTTAATTGAATTATTTGTTTCATGATTTGTATTTAATTGGGTTTTGTTTTAATTATTTATTTTTTCTATATTATACGCTTATGTGGTAGGTAATTAGTTGTTTTTAATTATTAATGTAGACATAAGGTTTTATTCTTTTATATCACGTTTTGGCAGACTAGGGTTTAGTACGGTTTTTCGTCTCTAATTACAATTGGACCTAGGTTGTTAAGTGTCTATAAATATATGTCATAAGTCTGCCTAGGGTTTTAGAACCCTATTCCCGTAGCAGTGGAGGCAGAGAGAAAACAGAGAAAGGATAGTCTTGGCAGTCGTTGGAAAATTCAGAAACGATAGTGCAAGGTTTCAAACTAAAACCTAAAGGCAAGTTTTATCACTATCTCTATCCCTTTGACTTGTGTTCTTTACATGCCTAATACAATTCCAAGAAGAAATAAAGGTTAGATTAATCTGGTTTGCATGTTATTTAACTAAAAACAGTTTGTTTTCATGAATTGGTATTTTACTTGATTTTAAACTGTCTTGCATAATCCTTATTCTAATTGATGTTGACTATTGAAAGATGAATTAAAATAATTCTGGAACACACTAGGGCTTAGTATTATCCAATAGGAAACTTGGATTGGAGGAACAGGGTAGCCGGATATCGCCGGAGTTGAAAAAGACAATGGAATAAGGGGAGAGCCAGCTCCCTTTTGAAGGGAGCAGGCTCCCCTAAGCAAAGAGTAGGCTCCCCTTTGTATGGAGCCGGCTCTAAGGGCCTTAGAGGTGGCTCCCTCAAAGAGGGAGCCGGCTCCATGATGTTTGGAGGTGGCTCCTTCCTTCGTCAATTTTTAATTTTTTTTTTGGTTTTCTGCGACTGTTTGGCTATGGTGCTTGGATTATTGAGTTTCCAGGTTCAACTGAGGGCTAAACTAGGGGTTTTCAGTGATGTTTAGAACCTCATTAAAAACTTTAGAGGGCATGGAAATACATAATATACCATAGGAAGTTAATATATGGAGCAGTATGAAACTCTTAAGAAAGTTTGCATGTTGGCTTTGATGCGGATGATGCAAGTTGCTTATTTTTAAATTAGCAATTGACTTAGGGATTTTATGGTTTAAATCATGTCGCAGTGGTATAAAATAAGCATGTCAATTTATAAAACTTCTGTTATGCTTAATAGGATATTAGTTGATGTTTACAAATTATTGTTTATTATCAACTTATAGAATATTGTGGTGTAGTTTCAAGTAAGCATGTTAATTATGATATTATTATTATTATGCTTATCGTGGGTTAAAGGATGGCTACACTATTTCTCTATATTTTAAATTGTTGGAGAATCATATATTGGTAGTAGAGGACAAGCATGTTATTTACATATTCTTGTTATACTGGTTATGGATTGGTTGATATTAATATTTATATTGTCATCTGTGTTATCAACTATTGGATGGATGGATTGTATGCACCTGTATGGGACGATGGCATACTAGGAGGATTAGCTCAAAAACGCTAAGTTCTACCTACTTTAGGATTAAGGAGTGGATTAACTATTAAGTTAAGTCCTATTGATTTATTGTGTCAAGGTAACGAATAGTTGAGCGACACTGATATGGTTTCTGGATGGATTTTAAATATGTAAAATTATGGTACCTCGATATAAGCGTGAGTCTCAGGATCGACGGTTAGGGAGTGTATATGCATTGGGATGCATAGCCGGCTATGATGGTTGGAGGTGTACCTTGTTAGGTCTAGGTACTTATGCCCACTTCAAGTGTATTTTGCATGTTGCCTACTAGTTAAGTTGAGACCGACCTGTAGTCCAGTGAAAGTCCTTTAGTGTGGATATATATATATACACGGACTATATAGTTATTGCTAAATTGCTTAGGATGTACGTGTATCGGGTCTCTACTTGGATTATAGTAGTATAGAACTTGCGTGTGGGCCTGACCCATTCTTATTTTTTAGGTATCAGGCGGTTCCAGTCTTAGAGCGTGATCAAGCTGAGCGGAGACAGTCACTTATTCTTCTGATTATGCAGGACTGCTTCTTATATTTCAGTATCACCTTTGGATTTTATTCTAGTAATTTATTGTTCAATTTGGGATTTTTTTTAGGGGTCCACTAGAGATGGATTCCTGAGTTGTTAATTATTGGAGGTTATTGATGGAGGTTTTGGATTATTGGATTTTAATTATATATTTTTGAGGATTTTTTAATTTAGAATTCTTTCAGCTTTATTAATTATTTCTTTAATTCATTTTTGTATTCCGTGTTCAATTACATATTAATCGTTTGGTATCCCCTCGGGTTTGGGCTTGGGCCTGATCAACCCATGTCTCAGAGTCGAGGGGTATCACATTATATTTGTGTCATGTCAATAAACAATTGAATGATATACCTTGGTTTTTGGATGGATTTATATATATATATATATATATATATATATATATATATATATATATATATATATATATAATTATGGTACCATGATATGAGCTTGAGTCTTAGGATCATGGTTAGGGTGCGTATATCACTTAGGATGGATAACTGAGCATAATAGACACCTGGTCCCCTGGTAGGTCTAGGTATACATACCCACGTTATGTGAGAATTGTATGTTACCTTCTATTCAGATTGAGAAAGACCTATGGACTAGTAAGCGTCCTATAGTGTGTACTTATACATATATGGACTATTTAGCTATTGTTGAGTTGTCTAGGATATACATATGTATCGGGTCTTTGCTTGAATTGTAGTAGAGTAAAACTTACTTGTGGGCCTGACCCACTATTATTTTTCTCAGGTGTTCGATAGTTCCAGGCTTAGAACTTGATCGTGATGAGCAGAGACAATCACTCACTCTTCCGACGATGTATGACTTTTATTTATGCTTTAGTTTTGGATTTCATTTCAGTTCATTTATGTTATTTTCCAGTTGGGATATTATTAGGGGTCCACTTGATGGATTCCCGAGTTGTAATAATATTGGAGGTATTAGATTATAATTATTTAATTTTAAGGATTTTTATTTTAGATTTCTTTCAGCCTTTATTTTTATTCTTATTTCTTTAGTATTTTATGCTTGTTTAAATACTTTAATTGTTTGGTATCCCTCGGATCTATGCTCGGACTTGATCACCTGTTGTGAGATTTATATATACCACTCGCAAGTGCACGAATCTTTATAGATAGGGTTTACTTGTAAGGGTGTCGTACCCAAGGGACTTGTGTAAAATAAGTTTGTCAACAGATTTCTTAAATTCCAAATTAACTTGAAGGTAGGAGCATGCAAGACCTAATATTTTACAAGTTTTCATAATTTAATCATTGTGATTCATTCCACTTAGCGTCCATGTCAAATGTGAGACCCCAGGGAGCATCCTAAGCTACCTTAAAACATTTCTAGCATAAATTATATTTTTATGCAAATAAACAGTATAGAAACATGTGATACAATACAACAATATATATATTATTAAAGTTATTAACTTGAAATTTAAAATGCAGAAACAACTAAAGTGGGTCATGCACTACAACAATATGGGCTTTTAACAACACATTTTGTACGAAGGGTATGCATAACCATTGTAGAAAGTCCTTTCTACGACACGCCCGTGTAAGCCCTTGTAGAAGAGTAGTTTTCCAGAATAGGTCCGGATAGCTCATTGTAGAAAGGGCTTTCTATAACAGGAACGTATGGCCTCTTGTAGAATAGGGTTTATTTTTCTGAAAAGTAAATTTTTGGTGGACTGATGAAAAAATGGCGGCATTTTTTTCAGCAATCTCTAGCAGCGCGCCAAAAAGCTTAAGGTACCGTCTATTTCTCCCAATTTCACACACATCGATCCATCAACCAAAATCCACTTTGCACACATCGATCCATCAACCAAAATCCATATGAAACCCTAATTATCTAAGGCCAAATTTCGCGAGTTTCACCTTCAGAGGAAAATAACCCAGGTATGTAATCTATGTTCTTGGTTCATCTCGGTTCTTCTCGGTTCTTCTCTGAATCTATATATTTATATTTGGTTCAACTCTCATCTCTTCCTTCTCTGAACTCTCATCAATTTTTTTCTTTTTTTCTTTTTATCTTTCACAACATGGTGAATTAGTCTAAGCCTCTCTAACACAGGTACTATTTTTTAACTTAACTATTTGATCATTTCTGCGTTCCCTTCGCAATTTGTGGAGTCTCTGTCTTTGTAATTAAAACAATTCCTGAAATTTGGATGTATGCATTTGAGAGTGATTATTAAAAAGAAAAAAGATGAGACTCTTTAAATATGCTAAAGTCTAATGCACATATTCTCTGAACCTCATTTGAGTTGTTTTTTTTTTTTTTTTTGGTTTGGTTTTGTGTTACACTCGTATCTAAATAAACAAAATGCAGAAGAAACTTGTTGAACTTCCTAAGGAAGAGATATTAAAATAGAAGGAAGAGCCTGGAATGTTGCTTTTAAATGTAAACTCCATTACATATGTAATGAGATTGCAACCTAGAGTTAGACAGTACAAGAATTTTAAGAACTGATGATAAAAATGTGGGGAGGAAAACCAACATTTTTTTTTTGTTGATGTTCATTATTCATGTTATAAGTATTAAAATGATTCATTCAGTGATTGAATTTCAGTTGTTGGATAATGATATCTGATATTTGAATGGTTGACATGTAATATATTTATTTATTTAATTATTTATTATTATTATTATTTTTTGGGTAAGCTATCAACACTGTCAACAATTGGCGTATATCTTCCCACACACCATTGATGAAGGCAGGATAATCTGGGAAATGGTTCCAGGTTTCTGTTATGAATATTTAAGAGTAATCTTAACCTCTTGAAGTGATTGAGGTAGATAACTAGAGGTGTTAAATTGCTAATAAGGTTGTAAACTTACTATCTAGTGAACCTACACAACATAATGAATTAAATCCCCTTTAAAAAAATGTCAATAGGACGTCTTTTGAGGGTGATGGAGACTCTTATTTGGGTGCTAAAACATTCCATCTTGAATTTCGTATTTTTTGGGTTAAAAGGTGGTATTGTAAATCTTTGGAGGACTTTGTGGATAGATTGAGAGATAGTAGGCCTTTTGAACAGTTGTTCTTGGCCTTTATACAATTGTCTAATGAAATTTTGTTATAAAAAATGTCAATACTTGTTTATGCCTTGTGTGGATTTTCATGATAATTGGTATGCTGAAATTGTTTGAAGGTTTGAACATGACATGGCCAATTGACAATTGGTATGCTGAAATTGTAATTGAGAGAACTTCGTTAACTTCCATCTCAGGACATCTTTCTATGAAGGTATTTGAACAATTGACATCATTAAATAAATGATGAAGTTAGTATTGCTGCCCTAATGTGTAAAAATTAAATAAAACAGAGTCAAAAGAACTTAAATGCTCTAATATGATTTACTTTTCACTTTTCTTGCCACCAATATTCAAGTAGTCAACTGTTGGCTTTTTCTTGCCTAATGAGAATGTTCGAATGCTTAAATGAGACCAGTGATTTGATTAGGTAATTGGAGATTTTATTGTTCTATCTCTGGAGAAAAAGAGGCTTTTAACGACATCATAGTACTGCTGACGAGCAGTAAATGAGCATCTTTAAATTCTCTTAGAAAGAAGTATTGCTTAAAATTTTACAAATGATTACAAGAGGCTTGATAAGAGAAAATGATTAAATCTTTGAGTGGTAAAATAGCAACTATAAACATTTGTATAAAAAATAGCTGCTAGTGATATTTTCTTGAGAATTATTGAGTTGAGACGTCCTCGTTAGGAGGGGGAGGGTTGATGGGTGTTAGTTCAAAGCATTGTGCCCTTTGGTGCATTATAGGGGATCTGCACCTTTTGCCATTTATTCATGTCGGTAACAACATATAACTCTGGAATTTCAAATTCCATTTTCCCTACTTTTTATGTAAATATATGTTGAACTGGTAGAATATGATGATAGATTGGAAGATGCAACAGTAACCCAATAAAGTGAAAGATTTGATAATAAAAATCACAGTACTGGAAATTAACTAAGCAGGTTTTGCTTTGTTTTTTTGTTTTTTCCATTTTTTTTTTCTCAATATGTAAGTTACACGTACGTTCCAATAGGGGCTTGAACCCTTAACCTCTTCTACTCAAGCTAAGACTTTGGTGGTCAGCTTGTTTGGTCTTGGTTTCTAAACATAAGTCACCATCATTGGTTTGAGATGTATTTCTTATAAGGAGATGGTTTACTTCTTTCCATATCACCAATTTGTTGTATTTATTTATATATTTAGTTTCTTTAAAGTACTTTCATCTACCATTCTCTTAAATCTCATGTCAAACCATTACTGTAATTATTTTTAATGTTCTAGATTGCTCATAAGAATTTAGTTGTTTTCTTGAAAAATTATTTTGACATACTAGCGAGTGAGATCCTTTTTATGTTTCTTTTCCAACAATGTTGGTTTGTGATTTCCAGTCCCACCAGCTAATTTTACTCAAAACCTGAAATAATCTTATGGTAGTCCCTTCGTGCCAGAACAGAGAGGGCTTTAGTTAAGAAGCAAGTAGAAGACAACAATACCAGGGTGGTTGTCAGGCAAATCGTTTATTTTACATTAAATGAGAAGGTACAACAATCTTGATGCTTTTTTCTTCTTCTTTTTTTCCATAGTTGTGGACTATTATAGATCATGAAACTAACTATAGATCTGATTGAAAATTTGGTAGGGTGCTTTTGTGAGGGAAATACTTCTTGAAGAATTAGCTAAGGTATGGGTTTTGGGCATGTTTACTGATTTACCATTCAAAGAGTAGGAGAATTTAAGGCACAAGATCCTCATGCACTGGGCATACTTGCAACTTGTTAGGACTTGCTGTCTCTCCACTCCCAGTCCCCCACTTTCCTCCCCCACCCCACAAACAATTCAATACATCACTGATGATAAATTGGATCAAAATGTGACGTATTATTGTTTAACGAATTTTTTTGTATACCATTGAGGGGTTTGTCCCCATATCTAGTTTTCTACTAAACCCAATGAAATTGTGTATTCCTAGTCTTCTAATGTACCAAAAAAATATGTAATCCGGTCCAAATATGTAATCAAAATGGACCTTTGTACTACTCTTCTTCATTTCTATTGTGTATTTCTTGCTTTATGAAGTCTCTATCTTGATCTTGTGCCAGAGTTCTTAATTCTTGCTTGTGCATTTGTAAACCAGGTCTTCGAAATGGATTATTGTTTACAGGCCTGAATTAGGATTGGAATAATTGGTCTTAATGTGACTATTTTGAATTTGTTCTGTAAAGATGTGATTACTAAATTGTTTGTAGCTTTAATTACTCTTTTTTCCATCTGACTTCAAACCTTTTAGTTCAACTTTTGAGTTGTGACTTGCTATTAGGTGTTTAATAAAGCTGGATCAATAAAAAGTAAATCACTTTCAAGTGATAATTGTTAACTATTTCAACTTTTTATCCTTTAATAATCAATTTTATCACCTGCATGCATGTCTCATGATAATTAATGTAGTAATAGCGAGAAATTATTATATGGTCCGGAGATTATTGGTATGAGTCAATCATTATTAGAAATGTAAGTAATTTTCATAGAATAATTTATATGAATTTTATACATATACATGCCAGTGATTGCTTGAGGCTATTAATGGAGACACCCATCTCTTTATCTAGTGATTGCTGTTGCACACTTTGTTTGGGCTGTGTTTACTGTCCCAATCTATAAACAAAAATTATGTAAAGGACAAGCAACTTGATTGGTCTCCTTATGGTACATAGCCTGCTGACACAAATGATGTAGTAAAGGTGTGTGTCTTCTGCTATAGTAAGAATTGGATACCTATCCAAATGACCATCAACACAATAGTCAAACACATCAGCTCCCAAACAGTCTGTATTCATTGTGCACTTTCTTGTATTCAAAATAGTTTTATTCACATACATAATAAAGAACACTGCAATTACACTGGTATTACACTCACAGCACACATAGCAAGCATGAAAACACTTAAACAAACCATAGTTTGTGAGGTCTACCAGAGCTGAAACTGTAATGGTCACTTTTTTGACCATGATTCAACTTGTTTAACTCCAAATCATCAATTCAATGCTGCTTAGATGATGGACAATCAGAGTTTAGCATGATTATAGCACTCAAACATAAGTGCTGAACCTATAATTGCCGTTGACAGCCCACTGTGTCCTCTGAAATGATAATGTTGAGAATGTAGTATACTTGAACTAAAATGGCTATGAGGTAATATTTTGATTCTCATAGTTCTTATTATATTTTATTTTATGAGAATCAATCTTAGTAATATGTTTAAATGTTTATGTTTAAAGGCTTTTAATTATGTTATACTCTTATGTAGAAAGAAAAGTCAGACGCGCCCGATTCCATTACAAGAGTAGACGTGTGGATTAAAGCACATAAAAGAAAGGATAAAAGTTATATAAATGAAACAGCCAAGGAAGCAGCGGTAACAAATGTTTACTTTTAGCTTAAGTAGTTGGTCATTTATATACTTATTAAACTAAAAAGTGTGTTCTACATATATTATTGTTTCAGGAACAAATGGAAGAATATACCAGGACCACTCAGAGTACAGGAATTCATGATGATGCAATCTAACATATAATGGGTCCTGAACATCGAGGAAAAGTGAGAGCATTAGGGTTTGGGGTAACAATGACAAAAATAAATGCCTGGAATGATGTTTCTCGAAAATATGATCGGACGATTGGAGCCTTAAAACAACAGTTACAGCAACAACAAAAAATACAATAAAAAATGCAACAGCAAATAGAAGCACTGATGATAAGTGAACTCCATAATCAATAGCATGTATGTGTGTATGCACTACTCTTAGTCAATAAGTCTCTTTTTTAAGCATTATTAATTATTTTGTTTCTTTTTTTTTTTTTCATCAACAATTCAATATTATGGTAGGTACAAAATGCTAACAACCAGTCCTATGTTCCACCTCAAGCCCCACCTACTGAAGATGTTGTCTATAAGAAGTGTGAGTTATTGCATTATAATGGGACATGAGTAATTGTCTCTAAGGGTGAAGTTGATTCAACAGATCCTGATGATCTTATAGATGATGTTCCTCTTGGTTTTGAATGTTGGAAAATATATATCATTGGAGTCGTTGAACCCAACGTGCCGATGTACCGAATTCTTCAATCATACAATACTCTTGAACATGTGACGGGTGAAACAATTGCATGGTCTAGCAGGTTCATCAAAATTCATAAGTCTAAATTAATATTTTTAAATCTAGATTTTTTCCCAATGATTTGTATAATAATAGGATTATCTTTCCTTTTTTTGTTTTGTTCTCTCTCCACACACACACACATATATATATTTGTTTATCTGCTCATTCACTAGTGTGGAAGTAATTCATTACTTTTTTGAGCACGTTTTAAATTTTTTTTAATGATATATCAATATGAAAAACACTATTTGGTTTACATGCAGGGCCGAACGTGGGATAAGCTTGTATTTCTGAGTTTTTGCTTAAATGATGCTTGAGGTATCAATTTTTTTCTCTATTTACAAGTTCAAGATTATCATCCTTTTTGATACCTGGATGTTCTTCTTTTGGGATACACTATTTGGTTTACATGCAGGGCCTGAGATGAGGTTGCATTTCTGAGTTTTTGCTTAAATAATGCTTGAGGTATGTAACTTTTTTTTTTTATAGCTTCCACATTCATGGGATCAACTTCTAAAATATGTTGACAATTCCCAAGATTCTTCCTGCACGAAACCACTACGTCATTAACAGATCCAAACTTCTCTCTATTCCAAGTTTTAATAGACTTCTTGGTAATTTTAAGTTTCTGAATTAGCTTTTTAATTGGATCACCCCCTACCTCTGGAAAAAATTGGAGAGAGTTGTGTCCCCAACAGCTCAAGTCCATGTCACTATTTGAAATTTCATTCATGAACACGAATCACATGGATAGACAATGATTTAGGATGATACAAAAATGAGGTGGGATTTCATTCAAGGCTATGGTTTTAGAATATTTTTGGATTTTCCTTGAATTTGAATAGGCCAGTTAGCTATTTACATAGCTTTTTTGTGAAAAATTCCTCATCATAATGGAGTCATTCTGAAATGGTAGTATCTCAAAAATGATTTCAAGATATTGAATTATGTTAAAGTAAGGATTTTTAAATAACTATGTTTGAAGAAATTCAATGGAAGTTCTTATTGGTCTAAATGACACCATTTAAATGATGATGATTGCATTAAAATGTTATGTAAATCATAGTTGTGCCATTAAAATTCAAGGGTCGTCAGAAGAGGCTCTTAAGAATTGACAGTGTGGGGTTTTGCTCTTGTTCTTGAGGCTCAAGTGCTTACAAATGTGGCTACTATTAATAAGAGATGAAAACTAAACAATTTAAACTTTACACGTAAGATTCTAATCATGAAATTGTAAATAAGCTAATTTGTGGTCACGCAATTGTATAACATTCAAAGAATTTTTCTGTAGCATCTCATAAAAGTCAGAAGTGCATGTAATATCACAATTGGTTTTGATATGGAATATCACATTTGATTTTGATTCCAATATCACATTCTAATTGATATGGATATTTTGGCTCTACTTATTGTATTATAGTCTGGCTGATTGTTGAAGAAAAATGATAGATAGGAGTTGTTCGTGTGATGCCTATTAATATAACTCGTTATTGTCATTTCAACCATCTTCAAAGAAACTGTATAATTATACTTGAACAATCTGGAAATTTTCTTTTTAGATATTTGAAAGAGTTACAAGAACATGTTGGTTCTGTTTGAGTTTGGACATATTGAATTAGCTAATTGACACATTGGTAGACAAATTTTAAGCAGATAGAGCAACTAATAAAATAAATTCTGCCTAAGCTGAACACATGCACCATTTAGAAGGCAATAACATAAATTTTACTACTTACAGATCCGATAAAATAAATGAGATCCTGGAATATATTCAATTTACACCAAGCTATTATAGATGTGGATACTTAGTCTGCATAGTGACATGGACCAAGCTATTTTGATTGTGGATTATATTTATTTGTTGATTGCTTCTATATGAAATTGCTTTCTTTGCAAAAAATACATAGTTACTGTTTCACTACTTCAACTGAATCGATCAAATTCTAATATTGAGTATGATCTTAGGTTATATAACATTCTGGAATATGAGTATACAAATATCTGGATTGATGGATTGTAGGATTAATTTGTACTTTTGAAATAATGGAGATGCCCTGTTTCCAAGGATAATCTTATAGATAAATACATACTTATAGACATGTGTACGTGCATATACATGTACGGACATCGGTAATTTGTAGACAGATAGTTTATATGAGACTGTAATCTATAATGTTTGGGTCAATATGTGTGTGTTTTCTTGTAGAGGGGCTAAGCTGTTGATGCTTCAGTTAGTATCAGTTATTTTCATGCTTAAGTTTCTTAGTTGGTTAATTTTCAATTTTTTATTCATCTATTTTTTTTGGGGTATTCTTTGTTTACCTTCCAGCTATGGGATTGTGATCTACCATTTGAATTTGTTAAGGAGCTGCTCCTGGGGTTCTCATCGAGTCATTATGATGTCAACCAAGAGTAACTTTACTTAGACATACATATTTATAATTCACATAAACAGCATATACGCTTTCTGTGTCACATTGTTTCTAAGAATATTAGCATTCTCCTTTTTGTTGAATTGTTCATTTGTTATTTCCCTCAACTGTGTTTTGATTGTGATGATTTATGGATTTTACATGCTGTGATCCATGCCTGAGAGGTTAAAAACTTGGTGTTTGCATTGTGAGAGATTTTAAGTGCAATCTCAAATGCATTAGTGGCTGTCCATTCACAATTCTTTGGGTCTTTCGGATTGGGAAAGACTTGCATATGTTTAGTGAACATGGAATCTGCTTTGGACCGAGTGGATGATCAAAAGAGTTGTTCAACAATCTATCTTTTTAGACTTCTTTCTCATTGGTTGTCAAAAATAATTTTGTGGCAATGTTCTGCAAAATGGATTAATAGATTAAAATTCATATTTTGACATAATGTGATTTTGTCTGCTCTTCTATAGTCTGACCATGCTAGATATTAAGTGCACATTACGTACTTACTTCCATTCCTTAGTTGTCTCTAACAAATTAATTAATTGTACCCAATTCTATTTTCTCTATTCAGGTTCAAGATTATCATCTTAGGGTATTAGAATATCATGACGGGCACTACAATGAAGATATCAAGACAAGAAAAACACAAGACCAATTGGGTTGCCTAGAAGAGTGAGCAATTGCCTTAATATTTTGATTTTTTGTGGGTATTCATATATGTCAACAATGATGGAATTGTACATTAAAATCTTTAATGAATACAAAACTTTTTGAAATTTATTTGTTTGTGATTGGTGGGATTTGTCCTTTTTTATTTTTTGTAAGGCTTAGACATATTTTTTTGCATGCATCAAATATATATGTAGTTGTTGATTTGCACAAGGTTTGGTATGAAAATATATGGCTTTGGGCGGGGTTTTGGTTGTGTAATATTTGTGGAATGAGTTGTTGGATGAGTGATGGGTATTGGCCAGGTTTTTGTGTTAGATCTCATGAAAAACAGGCATAATATTTGTTTTGGGTGAAAAAAATATATTATATACATCACTTTTCACAATGGGCAAAGTCCCTAGCAGAACAGGCAAAAATTGATATGGAAGGTTACATTTATAAGACAGGCTATGTTTGTCGTAGAAAATTCCACCTTCTACAACGGTTTACTTACCCATTGTAGAAAAATTGACTTTCTATAACCAGCAATAATCATTGTGGAAAATGACAATGTTTACAATGGGTCACTTTCTAAGAGGGGCAACGTCCGTCGTAGGAAAGGACACCTTCTACAACGGGTCACTTTCTATAACAGGCAATGCCCGTGGTCAAAGTATCAACTTCTACAACGGTTTTGAACCATTGTAGAAAGTTTCCTTTCCACAACATGCTGGGGATACCACAACGGGCCATGCCCATTGTAGAATGATTTTTCACCCCTTGTTAAAAGCTATTTTTCTTCTAGTGATGCCACCTAACGTCAATGTTCCAAATGGATCTATAGAATCATTCCTAAGCTACATTTGAACATTTAAATATAAATGTACTTAATAACATCAAAATTACAATGATTCATTAAAAACCATAATGCATAAATGTACTATACAACAATAAAACTGCGATGATTCATTAAAAACCATAATGCATAAATGTACTATACAACAATAAAACTGCGATGATTCATTAAAAATCATAATACATAAATGTACTTAACAACATTAAAACTGTGATGATATATTAAAAATCATAATTCATAAATGTACTTAACAACATTAAATCGCCAACAATCAAAATCACAAGTCACAATTAAACATTGATTGTCAACTTGAAATTAAATGCGAAATCAAATAGTGGAAAACTTGGACATCAAATCTCGGAGTAAAACCAAGACCTAAATGGTTATTCCGGTCACAAAACCCACTGGGAATACCGCCCTAGTACGAACTATAAAATGGGGAGACCTCATACCTCCCGTACTAGAGCCAAACTCTAGCCATGTCAAAGTAACAATGTCCCAAGTGACTCCAAAATCAATAAATACGTTGACAACTTATACATAATTAAATAATGTACGAAATCACCTTCCATGCACAAGTAGGTTGAAACCACACAATCCATGTCTTAGGGTTTTAATTCTAAAATGGCATATATAATGTCAAGTCTTTACTGTGATACAGTGTACACTACAATATCATCTATTTAACAATTTAAATCATGCCTCCATGGAAAACTTGAAACACTAATTCTACGACATTGTAACAAGAAATTTACAAAACTAATAATATCAATGATTCGTAAGAATCTTATATTACTAGTACATAGCAACAAGTTACCAATGTAACTTCCAATAGTGCACAATAAGCTTTTCATATTCATAATACTATGAAATCACAAGTCAACAATATATTCAATACTAGAAACATGCTCTCATGAATATAAACATAACAATCATGTTATTCAATGCTTAAAACATAATCAAGTTTAAATCCATGATTTATACATAGAAATAACTTCTAAAACATAATTAAATACATGGAACAATTAGATAGAATTTAATTAAATAAAAATAATTAAATTCTCTAGATTTCAAATCAATTCCAAATAGCCTCAATTTCATATACGTTAAGGGACATAGCATGGTCATCAACAATATCAAGTTAAAACTCCGATTAAGTGACTAAAACACTTAAAATATAATTAATTAATTTTCTCTAGATTTTAAAACAACTTCAAATGTCCTCAGGTTAACATAGGTTAAAGAACATTCCAATGCCTATTTTAATATCACATTATAAGTTGATTTCACGCTAATTACAACCATGTGAATTCAACTTTCATAAAAGAAAATTATTAAATAAAAGACTCAATACTTATTCAAATACTGCCAATTTAATATATGTTAATAAACATATTAAGGCCTAATTTAATAGCATGCCACAATTTAATTTCATCACATATATAACCATGTGAATTAAATCTTATACATAGAAAATAATTAAATTAAATTCTAGATTATGAACAAAAGCATGCATACAATTTGTATAAGCACCAATAGCATACAAGATAACAAAAATATAAACCTATAACATCCCCTACCTCCATTTGAGATGAAATCTGAAATCCCCACCGAAAGAAAAGTGCTCCGAATCCGACGATACTCCTAGGTTATGTCGAGGACAACAAGGTGAACATTAAACACCAAGGAGGTACCACCAAAATCCAAACCCGAATTCAAAACCCGAACTAAAAAATGGTCAAAAATAGATTCTAATAAGCGGAAAATTTAGATCTCACCAAGGACTACAATAAACACTAAGGCACTACGACATTTTACTAAAGGGAAGTGGCCGAAAATGGAAGAATGTAATGACCCGGTCATTTTCTTCCCTTCCTTTTTCCTCAGAATTTTACGGATGAATTTTTTTCGTTGAAATTTCTTTTCTGAGTTCGGTTTCTCGCCGTTTAGTGTCGTCTTGAGTGCTCGGAAATGGTTTCTAAGACTCTTTCCTTTGGATTGATAACTTCCTTTGAGAACCTAGTCATTTCCACATTTTTGTTTTTCAACACTATTCACTTTTCGTCCTTTTTTCTGTTTTGTCCTTTTCCCTATTTTGTCTTTTCCCCGTTTGTCACTTTGTTGGCATAACCTCACTCTTTGTGTTCAGAGTTGGTTTTTGACTTCACGTATCTTCATTCTAAGTGATTTCCACGAAATACGTATCTTTACTTTTGCAAGAAAGTACTCTGGTTGCTCCCGGTGTTTATAGGGGCATAGATGCACAGTTTTTCAGAATTTTTTTCTTTTCTTGGGGTGTTTTTCGTAAATATCTTTTGAAGATATTTTATTTTAGGGGTTTTTAAGAAAATATTTTTGGAAGATATTTTCATGCTGGGTCATTAGTGCTGTTTTCACTTTTTGGAGGGGTCATTGTGCAATTAATGAAAGTTATTGCTAAATGTCTTGTTTTGAGTCTGGATTCTCGTACGGGATTCATTTTTACTTTTCATCGAGTCGTGTACTCATAGAATTTCCTTCTAGTCATTTTTCTTCAGTTTCAGGGTTTCTGGACCCGGTTGCCGCCGAACTTGTTTGGGGCATATCTCTCTGCTCGGGACTCAGTTTTTGATGCCGTTTCTTCCGTTATTCATATTTTATCATTTAGAAGCTTTTTCATTCACAGAGTTTTGCCGTTTGAGTGCGTTTGCTCAAAATTCACTTTTACGGACCCGGCGGGACCCTTTCGAGGCACTTTATGAGATTTTCTATAAATAGGGGGTCTTAAGTCAAAAAGTCAGATTTCCATCATCTTCTTCACCCTTTTGGCCGGCAGCCATGGTAGCCTAAGGGTTTGCCTTCATTATTTCTTCTCCTCCACTTGATTTCCTTAGTGGAAACTCTTCGGCCTTAACGTTTATCGTTCCCCTCGACGTGCTCTACCTTTCCCCCTTGTTAGAATTCATTTTTGACCATTTCTTGAGTTTGGGTTTGAAGTCAAGTTGTGATTTTGATCGGGCTTCTTGGGGGTTCATGTAGATCGTGTTGTCCCCGACAAAACCTAGGAGTTTCGTCGGATTCGGAGCGGTTTCATTTCGTGGGCTTTTGAGATTTTCATCTCAAATTGAGGTAGGGGATGTCTTAGGTTTATATTATTGTTGTATTGATTGTTTTATAAGCATATACAACTTGTGAGCATGCCTTGTTCAAGTTTTTAGAATTTAATTTATTTATTTTCTTCGTTTAGGATTTAATTCTAATGATGGTATATAGTTTAGAATTAAATTGTGGCATGCTAGGAAATTAAGCCTTGATATATTGAGTAACATATATTAAATTTGGGGCATTTGAATAAGAATTGCAAAACTTATTTAATATTTATTTTTTGTAAAAGATTAATTCACATAGTTGTATCAAGCATGAAATTAACTTGTAATGTGATATTAAAGTAGGCCTTGGTGAGTTCTTTAACATATGTTAAATTGAGGATATTTGGATATGTTTGAAAATCTAGAGAAAAATTGATTAATTAGCTTAATTAATTTTGTTTTAAGTGTGTTAGTCACTTAAATTGATATTGGATGTAATAGGTTGATAATTCCCTAAAATGTAGTCCGTTTAATTACCTTGTGAGCATGCTACTAACTTGTTGTAGAATTAGTACTTGTAGCCTCTAAAGATGGTAATTTGACTTAGCATGATAGGTGATATCATTGTCTTGAATAGCTCGTATAAATATATCTTGTGTAGGTATATAACTTGTTAGAATATTACAATTGCTTATCTTGAGAGCTTGTTACTAAATTTTAGCTTATTTAGTACTTGTGGCTTAGGATGGTAATGTTGTTCAATTGTTGTAAAATATTCTTGCTTTGTGTATAAATTGCATAATGGAGACTTGACACGTCATATGCTATCTAGACTTGAATTCTAGGACATGGTTTGTGTAGATTCAACTTTACTTGTGCATGTAAATTGATTCCTAGACATTATTTGAAATGTATAAGTTTGGTTTAACTTATTGATTTTGTATAAGTTTTGAACTTATTGTTTTTGGAGGCTTGTAAAAATCATGTTCATGTGACGGCTAGGGTTTGGCCCTAGTACGGATTCATGACTTTCCTAAGTCATATGAAATGCGCAGGAGGTAGTACCTTGTGGGTCATAATTACCCGGAATAACTTATACACGTGCGCACTAGGTAGTACCTTGCGGGCTAGTAACCCAGAATAACTCGATTGGTCTGCAACCAAGGATCCTAGTCTTTTCACTATTTGATTTCGTATTTAATTTCAAGTTGTTAATCATGGATTACTTGTAGCTTGAGAATTGATGCTTACTTTGGGTATTTGAATCCTATTTCGTATACTTGAGACTGCATACTTGCTTCTTGTATTTGGATCTTATTTAGTATACATGAAACTGTATACTTGTTTTGTGTATTTGGATCTCGTTTACCATACTTGAACTTGTATCCTTGGTTATGTATTTAAACCCTAATTAGTATACTTGAGCATAGCATGTTTGATTTGTGCAATCGGACTTCATTATGTATACTTGTGTCGTGTATGCTTGTCTTATGCGTACTTCATTTAGCTTAGTACACTTGTGCCTGCATACTTGATTCATGAGTTTTCCATGTTAATTGTATGTTTGTACATGCATGCTTAGACAATGCATAACTTGTTTAACATAACTTAGTGTACTTGAGCATATATACTTGTATATTGTTGTTCACTTCAATTGCATGACTAGCTTAGGATAATCCCTGAGTCACATCTTGACATAGACGTTAGGTGGCATGAGCCCCTTTGACATGTTTCACCTTAAGGTGATATAATTGTAAAATGCTAGGTCGATGCATGCTCATCTCCTACGAGTAGCTTTATGTTATTCACCCATATAGTGGGGATATTTTTTCAGGTACAGGATACAAGATTGGAGATTTGGACTTGATTTGGGTGAATTATAGATTAGAAGTTTCTTTAGAAGCATTCTTATTCACATGCAAGTGTTAGCATGTTTAAGTTTTGCCTATGAAAATGTATTTTTATCAACCTTCGAGGTTTAGCATGTCAAATGTTGTAAATGAATTGTAATAAGGCCATAGGCCATTTCAGCATATTTAAAATGTTATTTTACACTTACGTGTATGTTCACATCATTATATAATAGCATATAATTAAGTTTAATCATGCAATGGGGAATTCAAATAAGACTTAGGAACTCATTTCAGCCTTGATGCATAGCAAGTTCATTTTTCACATTTTTGACCAGTTTCGGTCTACCGGTGGCCTGTTTCGGTTGACTGAACCTCTTTTAGTTTTCATGGTTCAGCAAAAATCCCAATTCCAGTAGCCTTTTTCACTTTGAGGCTTATTTTGGTCGACTGGTTTTCTACATCGGTCGACCGAAACTCATTTTTTTTATCTCGAGCCTTAAATCGGTCGATCGTTTGTCACTTTGGTCGACCAAACTGAGAGCTCTTTTCTTTTCTTTTTCCAGGCTTATTTCGGCAGACCGATGCTCCATTTCGGTCGATCGAAATGGAGCTGCCTTGTTGATTTTGTTTGGTTGCTATCTCTTCTGGCTTGCACCAATTGGTTTACTTACACTCAGCTTCGTTAATCATATTTGGGCCATGTAACGGCATATATGGTCTAGTTTGAACTAGATCTTGCTCCTTTCGTTGTCATTGGTGCCATAGGGTACCAAGTGACCTTTTCATTCTAGCTTTTGCTTTCGGTTATTCCTTTGGGTTCTATGACCTCATGGAAGGTCATCTTAGGGTCTTAGAGGTGTGTTATGCCTTGAGAGACCATTGTCTTGTTCTTTGCTTCCGCATCTGGATCCGTTATTGGGTCAATCTTCGGTTCATCACAGGACACTGGGTTGAAAAAAACCCGGGTCGTTACAAAGAAGAAGGGTGGCAGCCCTTGGGCTTTCATGGCTGCCAGCCAAGAGGGAAAGAGATGGAAAAGTTTGACTTTCTTGTGACACTCCCTATTTATAGAAAAAACCTTAAAAGTGCTCTGAACGGGTCTCGTTGGGTCCGAAAAAGAGAAATTTGAGCAGACGCATTCAAACGGCAAAACATCATGAACGAAAAGAACTAAAATGAGATAAAATGAACAATGGAAGAAACGCCATCGAAAACCGAGATCCGTGCAGAAAGATATGCCTCAAACAAGTTTGGTGGCAACCAGGGTCAAAAACCTGAAAGTTAAGGTAAACGACTAAAAGACAATTCTAAGAGTACATGACTCGACAAAATTGAAAATGAATCCCGTACGAGGATCCAGGCTCAAAACGAGGCATTTTGTAACAACTTTCGTCAATTGCACAATGGCCCCTGAGACAAATATCTTCAAACGATATTTATGAAAAATACCTCAAAAAAAGAAAATATTTCTGAAGAACTATGCATCCATGCCCCTGTAGACATGGGGAGCAGCCAGAGTACTTTTCTACAAAAGTAAAGATACGTATTTCGTGGAAATCACTTAGAATGAAGATACGTGAATTCAAAAACCAACTCCGAATACAAAAAGTGAGGTTATGCCAAAAAAGTGACAAACGGGAAAAAAGACAAAAAGTGAATAGTGTCAAAAAAATAAAAATGTGGAAATGATACGGTCTTTTAAGGAAATTGTCAATCCAAAGGAAAGAATCTCGGAAACCATCCCTGAGTACTCAAGACGACACTAAGTGACGAGAAAATGAACTAAGAAAAGAAAAGATCAATGGAAAAAAATATCTGTAAAATCTGAAAAAAAGTAAAGGAAGGAAAATGACCGGGTTATTACAACCTACCCTCCTTAAAGGGATTTCGTCCCCGAAATTCGGAACATACAGAAGAGAACCGAACAAGATCGAAGTAAGGTTAAACTAAAAGATTGATCATAAGGTGTTAAGGGACAACTCTAAAAGCTTGAAGATCATCTGAAGGAACGCGAAGACTAAGAATTGAGTGACACTTCCCAAATGAATTGACATATTAACCCAATGTTAATCACCGAGAGAATCCCGAGGCAACGACAAGTCAAATCAAGACAGATGGCTAAGAATTGTATGATAATATGAACAATAACCAAAACCCGCCCACACTTACTCGTCAGTAAGGTAGCATGACAGTATAAGGCACTAGTTCATAACATGACCCTAATAGGTCAACCCAGAAAGAAACTTTTTGATACAAATGACATCAATGTCGAAAATGATCATTACCAAAAGCACTACGGGAGCTAGGCATTTGCGAGAGTTGGGGTAGCTAATCGCAAAACTCTGACAACAATGTCATTGGCACCGTTACGCTTAAGGCTACAAATCCCTAACGCTGGCATAACTAGCGACTCCCACATCTGAAAATGCTACAACAACAACACCAGTCAAGAATCCATAACCTGACAAGTCTGTGCCCTCAAGCCAATGGATCGGACCCCACAAAACTGAAAACCTAAGCATAGATCTGAAGTAGACCTACCATAAGGCTATATACATAAAACAAAACGCTGGGTCAAAATCCCTATAGTGGATAAGTAAAATCTCAAAACACAAGTCTACTACGTAACTCACACATCTCTATCCCAACAACCATGGTCATAAAACCCCAACATAAGTGCAGGAAAGATGAAACAGTATAAACTAAATACTCGCATAGTAGATACTCAAAAAATTAAATGACATTAATCAAATAATACCTTAGTGCTAAGCACATAGTATACATAAGGTAAACCAAATAAACCACCTATCACATAGGGGTCAAACAAATGATGACACGCTATACACCACTAATGGCACTAGTATGCTAAATGGATACAGTATATGAAAACGTATCATCTATATTCTCACACGAACTACCACATAGTCATTTATCCTAAACATGTTTCTAATGCATGCCTAAAAATAATGGGGCTCGTAAACATGTAAAAGTGATTTTATAAATGAAATTTTCAGAAAATAAGAAGAAATGAATGGAATGCCTCTTAAAAGGACAACCTCTCAGAAAACGTAACACAAAACCTGGATGAGTCCAATCTCTCACTACGAGGAAAGGGATCATCCTCCCAATGACCACTAAAGTTCTCGAGATATAGGGTCAGCAAGTTTTTCCCAAGACCAGCTCGTACCCCGATGGAATCCCAACACCACATGAAACAAGATAACAACAAAATGGATAGCTTCAATGCTAACCGTTACAAGACATAAACAAGAAAACCCCCAATCCAAGATGCCAACGAGTTTGATAGGAACTCTACAGGAATCCACCAGAACCGTAACACCACGCCTCAAGTCTCCAAAGATAAGGGAGAGTAATTAATTACACCAACGCAAATAATTATACAAAACTGCTCACATCCCAACCTTAGCTCATAAGAGCTATCCAAGGCAACACAAGAAGGATCCTAGGCCAACACACCTATCCAAATCACGAAACCATCATCCTAAGAAAACAAGACATGAGAATCTCGCCCTAAGGCTCAAAAAGTAACCCCCGACTCGCCAAGGAAGGATTCGAGTCAGTCCTAACTCATCGTCCCATGACACTAGAAACAAAGACCTCAATGACATCATGACGTCAAGACCACTGTGAAGTCCTAAAAGATGACACCGGCACCTCTAACACTACCATGACTACATCACGAAGAGACAAAAGAAAATGAGATAAAACGGTGCCTCCGTGGCCTACGTCTCATCTCACTAGACGAAGACTACAACCCTACGCTCATTTGAGCCCTAAAGAAAAGTCTCTCCGCAAGTTAAGACTGTAATGCTATATACGTGAAAAGGAAATGAGATCAATAATAACACAAGTTATTATAATCAAATGGAACTCACTCAGTGAATGCTTCAAATAAGTAGCACATCAATGTATACAACATACAGTCATGATAAAACAGATAAGCATATACAACATGCTAAACAAATAATGAAAACTTCTAGGTACTTAAACACATAAACACGTATCAAAGCAAGATGCTTTTAAACACATAAGCATATAAGTGCAGAAAATATGTCATCATACCGAGTATGTTATCAAAAACACGTAAACATGTTATCAAAAAGCATGTGACCATATCAAAACAAATCAACATAGGCATAAAATGCACCCAAAACCTGTCATCTAAGGTATTCAGACCTAGGTTCTCTGATACCACTTCTGACAACCTAAGTTTTGCAACCCGGTGTGTCAGTGATGAAACGAAAGTTAACCCGATAATGGATCCAAAATGCGAAAGTGAAAGATAAAACCAAAGTCTATAGAGATATAAATCATCCCCAAGACACCAATGTGACCTTCCATGAAGTCACAGAACTCAAAAAGAACGAATGAGCAAACGAGAGTCAAAACGGGCAAAATTTGTTAATTAAGGGCAAAATGGTCAATTTACAAATAAGAAGGGAAATTTGACTCAAAGTAAGTCAAATATGGACCACACAACCTAAACTAATTATTTCACAACATTCTAAGAGGTTCTAAGAACTTCGGCTTAGAATCCCACAAGACTCCCATTCCCAGTTTAAATAAAATCTAACACTGTCTTATTAAAATATGAATAACTCCCCCTATGGTCTAAATCTGAGAATGGAATTGGTACCATTGGAAAGCTGACTCAAAATTCTTGAATTTTGGCTTAAGAATCACCCCATTTAGATTACAAATGAAGAAGTTATGGCCGTTTAAAGTCGAAACAATAGTGATGATACAAAATTGGAAAGGCTGGTGTGCATGAGGCATTTAGGTCGACCGAAATGGCATTTTGGTCGACCGAAATGAACCCAAATTGGCCAAAAATCTGATTTTTGACAGAAGATCACATTGTTAGGCCGAAATGAAGAATTGGTCGACCAAAATGACCCCAAACTGTGTTTTTAGCTACTAGAAAATGAGTTTTACTGTGCAATTAAAACCCAAAAGCCATCGATCGACCGAAATGACCTTTTAGTCAGCCGAAATGACTTGAAATGGTGCTGAAAGACTTTTTATGCACCAAAAATGATAAGGCTTCATTCAAGCCTCAACCCCCATCATGAAATGGTCCAAAAACAAAACTTTAGACTTGTGCAAATGTGTGAGCATGCTCATAAGTGTAAAATGCATATAGAAATGTGATACAATGGCTTAAAGCCTCAATACATATTGAATTTACAAAACCATATGCCAAACCTCCAATGTTAGTAAAAATTACATTTCAAATGCAAAACTTGAAACTTATATGCATGCACTTGAACTTTAAAGTTTGTGGCCTTTCGCCTCAAATCATACATATCAAATAGGTTTCAAATAGTGTATCTAAGTACATTTTACAAGTCATAAGGCAAAAATGGCATATTAAACCTAACTAATTATTACAACTTTGTAAGCAAAACTTAAACATACTAACACTTGCATGTGAACAAGAATACATTTAAAAGAATATCATATCTACATATCACCCAAGGTAAATGCAAATCCCCAAATCTTGAATCCTGTACCTAAAAAATGACCCCGATAACTTTGGGGTGAGTAGCATAAAGCTACTCGTAGGAAATGAGTATGCAAGATCTAATGTTTAACAAGTTTGCATAATTTAATCATTGTGGTTCATTCCACCCAGCGTCTATGTGAAAAGTTCCCAGGGAGCATCCTAAGCTACGTACCTTAAAACATTTCTAACAAAAACTACATTTTTAGGCAAATAAATAGTATAGGAGCATACGATACAACGTAACAATATATAGATTATCAAAGTCATCAACTAGAAATCTAAAATGCGGAACAACTAAAGTGGGTCATGCTACCTAACGTCTATGTTCCAAATGGATCTATAAGATCATTCCTAAGCTACATTTGAATATTTAAACAAAATGTACTTAACAATATCAAAATTGCAATGATTTATTAAAAACCATAATGCATAAATGTACTTAATAACATTAAAATATCGATGATTTATTAAAAATCACAATGCATAAATATACTTAAGAACATTAAAACTGCGATGATTCAATAAAAATCATAATGCATAAATGTACTTAACAATAATAAATCGCTAATAACCAAAACGACAAGTTAAAATTAAACATTGATTGTCAACGTGGAATTGAATGCGAAATCAAATAGTGGAAGACTTGGACATCAAATCTCGGAGTAAAACCAAGACCTAAACGGTTATTCCGGTCAAAAACCCCACTTGGAATACCACCCTTGTGGGCACTATAAAATGGGGAGACCTCATACCTCCCGCACTAGAGGCAAACTCTAGCCATGTTAAAGTGACAATATCCCGAGTGACTCCAAAATCAATAAATAAGTTCACAACTTATACATAATTAAATAATGCACGAAATCACCTTCAATGCACAAGTAGGTTGAAACCACACAATCCATGTCTTAGGGTTTCAATTCTAAAATGGCATATATAATGTCAAGTCCTTACTATAATATAAGGTATACTACAATATCATCTACTTAACAATTTAAATCATGCCTCCATGGAAAACTTTAAACACTAATTCTACGACATTGTAGCAAGAAATTTACAAAGCTAATAATATCAATGATTCACAAGAATCTCATATTACTACTACATAGCAACAAGTTACCAATTGAACTTCCAATAGTGCACAATAAGCTTTCTATATTCATAATACTATGAAATCACAAGTCAACAATATATTCAATACTAGAAACATGTTCTCATGAATATAAACATAACAACCATGTTATTCAGTGCTTAAAACATAATCAAGTTTAAATTCATGATTTATACATAGAAACTACTTCTAAAACATAATTAAATACATGGAACAATTAGATAGAATTTAATTAAATTCTCTAGATTTCAAATCAATTTCAAATTGTCTCAATTTAATATACGTTAAGGGACATAGCATGGTCATCAACAATATCAAGTGAAAACTTCGATTAAGTGACTAAAACACTTAAAATAAAATTAAATAATTTTCTCTAAATTTTAAAACAACTTCAAATGTCCTTGAGTTAACACAGGTTAAAGAATATTCCAAGGCCTATTTTAATATCACATTATAAGTTGATTTCACGCTAATTACAACCATGTGAATTAAACTTTCATAAAATAAAATTGTTAAATAAAAGACTCAATACTTATTCAAATACTGCCAATTTAATATATGTTAATAAACATATTAAGGCCTAATTTAATAGCATGCCACAATTTAATTTCATCACATATACAACCATGTGAATGAAATCTTATACATAGAAAATAATTAAATTAAATTATAGATTATGAACAAAAGCATGCATACAAGTTGTATAAGCACCAATAGCATGCAAGATAACAAAAATATAAACCTATAACATCCCCTACCTCCATTTGAGATGAAATCTGAAATCCCCACCGAAAGAAAAGTGCTCCGAATTTGACGATACTCCTAGGTTATGTCGAGGACAACAAGGTGAACATTAATCACCAAGGAGGTACCACCAAAATCCAAACCCGTATTCAAAACCCGAACTAAAAAATGGTCGAAAATAGATTCTAATAAGGGGGAAGGGAAGATCTCACCAAGGACTATAATAAACACTGAGGCATTATGACATTTTACTAAAGGGAAGTGGCCGGAAAAGGAAGAAGAAGGGTGGCAGCCCCTTGGGCTCCCATGGCTGCCGGCTAAGAGGGAAAGATATGGAAAAGTTTGACTTTTCTTTGTGATACTCCCTATTTATAGAAAAACCCAAAAGTGCTCCGAACGGGTCTCGTAGGGTCTGAAAAAGTGAAATTTGAGTAGACGCGTTCAAACGGCAAAACACCATGAACAAAAAAGAACCAAAATGAGATAAAATGAATAATTGAAGAAACACCATCAAAAACCGAGTCCCGTGCAGAAAGATATGCCCCAAACAAGTTCGGTGGCAACAGGGGTCAGAAACCCTAAAACTAGGGTAAACGATCAAAAGACAATTCTAAGAGTACATGACTTGACGAAAATTGAAAATGAATATCGTACGAGGATCCAGGTTCAAAATGAGACATTTTGCATTAACTTTCGTCAATTGCACAATGGCCCCTACAAAAAGTGATAACTACAAAACTGGCCCAGAATGAAAATATCTTCTAAAAGATATTTTCTTAAAAACCCCTGAGATAAATATCTTCAAATGATATTTATGAAAAACATCCCAAAAAAAGAAAGTATTTCGGAAGAACTATGCATCCATGCCCTTGTAGACACGGGGGAGCAACCAGAGTACTTTTCTACAAAAGTAAAGATAGGTATTTCGTGGAAATCACTTAGAATGAAGATACGTGAAGTCAAAAACCAACTCCGAATACAAAAACTGAGGTTGTGCTAAAAAAAGTGACAAATGGAGAAAAAGACAAAAAGTGAATAGTGTCGAAAAAATAAAAATGTGAAAATGACGTGGTCTTTTAAGGAAATTGTCAATCCAAAGGAAAGAGTCTCGGAAACCATCCCCGAGTACTCAAGACGACACCAAGTGACAAGAAACCGAATTAAGAAAAGAAAAGATCAACGGAAAAAAATATCCGTAAAATCTGATAAAAAGTAAAGGAAAGAAAATGACTGGGTCATTACAACCTACCCTCCTTAAAGGGATTTCATCCCCGAAATCTGGAATATACAGAAGAGAACTGAACAAGATCGAAGCAAGGTTAAACTAAAAGATTGATCATAAAGTGCTAAAGGACAACTCCAAAAGCCTAAAAATCATCCGAAGGAATGCGAAGACCAAGAATTGAGTGACACTTCCCAAATGAATCGACATATTAACCCAATGTTAATCACTGAGAGAATCCTAAGGCAACGACAAGTCAAATCAAGACAGATGGCTAAGAATGGTATGACAGTATGAACAATAACCAAAACCCGCCCACACTTACTCGTCAGTAAGGTAGCATGACAGTATAAGGCACTAGTTCATAACATGACCCTAATAGGTCAACCCAGAAAGAAACTTTTCGATACGAATGACATCAATGTTGAAAATGATCATTACCAAAAGCACTACGGGAGCTAAGCATTTGCGAGAGTTGGGGTAGCTAATCGCAAAACTCTGACAACAATGTCATTGGCACCGTTACGCTTAAGGCTACAAATCCCTAACGCTGGTGTAACTAGCGACTCCTGCATCTAAAAATGCTACAACAACAACACTAGTCACGAATCCACAACCTGACAAGTCTGTGCCCTTAAGCCAATGGATCGAACCCCATAAAACTGAAAACCTAAGCACAGATCTGAAGTAGACCTATCATAAGGCAACATACAGAAAACAAAACGCTGGGTTAAAATTCCTATAGTGGATAACTAAAATCTCAAAACACAAGTCTACTACGTAACTCACACATCTCCATCCCAATAACCATGGTCACAAAACCCCAACATAAGTGCAGAAAAGATGAAACAGTATAAACTAAATACTCACATAGTAGATACTCACAAAATTAAATGACATTAATCAAATAATACCTTAGTACTAAGCACACAGTACACATAAGGTAAACCAAATAAACCACCTATCACATAGGGGTCAAACAAATGATGACACGCTATACACCACTAATGGCATTAGCATGCAAAATGGATACAGTATATGAAAACGTATCATCTATATTCTTACACGAACTACCACATAGTCATTGATCCTAAACATGTTTCTAATGCATGCCTAAAAATAATGGGGCTCATAAACATGTAAAAATGATCTTATAAATGAAATTTTCACAAAATAAGATAAAATGAATGGAATGCCTCTCAAAAGGACAACCTCTCAGAAAACGTAACACAAAACCTGGATGAGTCCATCTCTCACTACGACCACTAAGGTTCTCGAGACATAGGGTCAGCAAGTCTTTCCCAAGACCAGCTTGTACCCCGATGGAATTCCAACACCACATGAAACAAGACAATAACAAAATGGATAGCCCCAATGCTAACCGTTACAAGACATAAACAAGAAAACCCCCAGTCCAAGATGCCAACGAGTTTGATAGGAACTCTACAGGAATCTACCAGAACCCTAACACCACACCCCAAGTCTCCAAAGATAAGGGAGAGTAATTAATTGCACCAACACAATTAATTATACGAAATCGCTCACATCCCAACCTTAGCTCACAAGAGCTGTCCAAGGCAACACAAGAAGGATCCTAGGCCAACACACTTATCCAAATCCCAATACCATCATCCTAAGAAAACAAGACACGAGAACCTCGCTCTGAGGCTCAAAAAGTAACTCCCGACTCACCAATGAAGGATTCGAGTCAGTCCTAACTCATCGTCCCATGACGCTAGAAACAAAGACCTCAATGACATCATGACGTCAAGACCACTGTGAAGTCCTAAAAGATGACTCCGACACCTCTAACTCTGCCATGACTATATCACGAAGAGACAAAAGAAAACGAGACAAAACTGTGCCTCTGTGGCCTACGTCTCATCTTGCCAGACGGAGATTGCAACCCTACGCTCACCTGAGCCCTAACGAAAAGACTCTCCGCGAGTTAAGACTGTAATGCTATATGCGTGAAAAGGAAACGAGATCAATAATAACACAAGTTATTATAATCGAATGCAACTTACTCAGTAAATGCATTAAATAAGTAACATGTCAATGTATGCAACATACAATCATGATAAAGCAGATAAGCATATACAACATGCTAAAAAGATAATGAAAACTTCTAGGTACTTAAACACATAAACATGTATCAAAGCAGGATGCTTTGTAACACATAAGCATATAAGTGTAGAAAATATGTCATCATACCGAGCATGTTATCAAAAACACGTAAACATGTTATCAAAGAGCATGTGACCATATCAAAGCAAATCAACATAGGCATGAAATGCACCCAAAATCCGTCGTCTAAGGTATTCAAACCTAGGTGCTGTGATTCCACTTGTGACAACCTAAGTTTTGTAACCCGGTGCGTCAGTGATGAACCAAAAGTTAACCCGATAATGGATTTGAAAAGCGAAAGCGAAAGATAAAACCATAGTCTATAGAGATATAAATCATCCCCAAGACACCAATGTGACCTTTCATGAAATCACGGAACTCAAAGACAACGAATGAGCAAACGAGAGTCAAAACGGGCAAAATGGTCAATTTACAAATAAGAATGGAAATTTGACTCCAAGCAAGTCAAATAAGGTCCACACAACCTAAACTAATCATTTTACAATATTCTAAAAGGTTCTAAGAACTTTGGCTAAGAATCCCACAAGACTCACATTCCCCGGTTTAAATAAAATCTAACACTATCTTATTAAACCATGAATAACTCCCACTATGATCTGAATCTGAGAATGGAGTTGGTACCATTGGAAAGCTGACTTAAAATCCTTAAATTTTTGCTCAAGAATCATCCCATTTGGATTAAAAATGAAGAAGTTATGACCGCTTAAAGTCGGAACAATAGTGCTGATACAAAATCGGAAAGGCTGGTGTGCATGAGGCATTTAGGTCGACCGAAATGGCATTTTAGTCAACTGAAATGAACCCAAATTGGCCAAAAATCTGATTTTTGAGGGAAGATCACTTCGGTAGGCTGAAATGAAGAATCGGTCGACCGAAATGACCCCAAATAGTGTTTTTAGCTACTAGAAAATGAGTTTTATTGTGAAATTAAAACCCAAAAGCCATCAGTCAACCGAAATGACCTTTCGGACGGCCGAAATGACTTGAAATAGTGCTGAAAGACCTGCTATGCACCAAAAATGATAAGGCTTCATTCAAGCCTCAACGCCCATCATAAAATGGTCTAAAAACAAAACTTTAGACTTGTGCAAATGTGTGAGCATGCTCATAAGTGTAAAATGCATATAGAAATGTGATACAATGGCTCAAAGCCTCAATACATATTAAATTTACAAAACCATACGCCAAACCTCCATGGTTGGTTAAAATTACATTTTAAATGCAAAACTTGAAACTTGTATACATGCACTTGAACTTTAAAGTTTGTGGTCTTTGGCCTCAAATCATACATATCAAATAGGTTCCAAATAGTGTATCTAAGTACATTTTACATGTCATAAGGCAAAAATGGCATATTAAACCTAACTAAGTATTATAACTTTGTAAGCAAAACTTAAACATTCTAACATTTGCATGTGAACAAGAATACATTTAAAAGAACTTCATATCTGCATATCACCCAAGGTAAATGCAAATCCCCAAATCTTGAATCCTGTACCTAAAAAATGACCCCGATAACTTTGGGGTGAGTAGCATAAAGCTACTCATAGGAGATGAGTATGCAAGACCTAATGTTTTACAAGTTTGCATAATTTAATCAATGTGGTTTATTGCACCTAACGTCTATGTCGAAAGTCCCCAGGGAGCATCTTATGCTACCTTAAAACATTTCTAGCATAAACCACATTTTTAGGAAAATAAACAGTATAGGAGCATACGATACAATGTGACAATATATAGATTATCAAAGTTATCAACTAGAAATCTAAAATGCGGAACAACTAAAGTGGAAAATGTGATACCCCCTAATTTTGGAACACGAATTGATCAAGTCCGCGCACAAAATCAAGGGATATCAAAACAATTTAAGTATTTAACAAGCACAGAATACAAAGATGAATAATAAAGAATAAATAAACCGCTGAAGAAAACTAATAAATAAATATTACTTAATGATTCTCCAACAATTACAATTCGGAAATCCCATAACTTAAGGACCCCTTAAAACATTATCCAATAATCCAATACTATTTAAAAGTACACAGGATGAACAGACGAATGACAGTCTCCCAGCTGCGGATCCTCAACCTCGAGACTGGAACCTCTAATAACCTGAAAAATAATTCGTGGGTTAAACCCTACGAGCAAGTTCACTCTACCAGGCCTCTGAAAACCAATAAGCAGATCATCTCTGATCAAAACCAAACCTAATAAAGTTTTAACTTTAATAAAGCACGATATACATGTCTATATATAATTATATATACTATACTAATCACATCCATTAATAGGTTTATTAAATTTCCATACCTATTAAATAATTATTAAAATAATATTCATACCTAGACCAATCTACCATTTCATTTTATAAAAACTCCTTTAACCTTAATCCCATCCTAGTCAGTTGTCTAATCATTTAAACAACAAATTATAATAAAAGAAATACTCTATTTAATCCCAACCCGATAATGATTTTAATTGTTTAAATCACATATCCAAAATTCAAGTTTTGACAAATCATCCACGTCTTCCCCAATATTATTTTATTAATGTAACATAATACACTAACCAGTAAGTACTAAACTATTCTCATTTAAGAATATCTAACCTTAATCCAATCCATACATACAACAACCATAGATGATATTTTAATCATCTAACACATAACAACGTAATTATGCTTTGGCAAATCAACCATGCCATTGTAAATATTTTTATTTATATATTGGCAATTCAACCATGCCTCCATAAGTATATTTATTTATACATTGGCAATTCAACCATGCCTCCGTGTATGTATATTTATACATTGGCAATTCAACCATGCCTCCACAGGTATATTTATTCATACATTTAATTAGCAATTCATCCATGCTTTCCATATATGTATTCTATTCATACAAATATTTAGGTAATATATTTAATCATTTGACAATTCATCCATGCCCACACTTTAACCATGAATTAACTTTAAAATTAACAATACGCTAAATCATACATAGCCATCACATGCATATTATACGCATATCATTAATTTAACAACCAGCCTATTAAGATATGCCAAATAAGAATGATAATATTAATCATCTTAAATAATTTATATATATATATACCTACACATATGTTATTTAATGTATATATGTGTTTAACACCTTCTTTAATAATCCTTGATTATTTAAAATCAATATACATACATACATACATATATATATATATTCATCCTTCCATACAACTCATAGACAAATTAAACTATATATACCCATATATAAATAATTATATATATATATATATATACACTTCCTTCCATAACAAATTATTAATTTATTATATTTACCCAAATTAGTGCAACTAAATATGTCAGAAATAGTTTCCTTTAAATACTCCATACCGGTTTAAATAGTTTTCCGACACCGTCTCACTAAAACGTAAATATCTCTTATTAGGATAAGAATCTGATAATGAAATTGGTACCATTGGAAAGAGGACGAAAAATCCTTGAATTTGAGCTCAAGAATGACCCAATTTCGATTTAAGATGACTAAGTTATGACCGTTTTAATTTTATGTCACAAACAGACAAAATAATTGGCTAAGCTCAAACACTACTGTGAGCGCGCCCACACTTAATTAGCTCACTTGAGCTCACACAAACGCACCCACACCAGATTAGCTCACTTGAGCTCACATGTATGCACCCACACCAGATAAATCTTCTGTTGACCAAACTTAATCCATGGTCCAGATTCACATGCGCACCAAAGTTTTATGCGCCGCGATGCACCATATCAATTCACATAAGTTTAATTAATCAAATGGCCCTAATTGGCGTATACACCCTATTATCCTACACCGCGCCGCACTGGATCAGTTACCTAGTATATATATATATATAAAATTATTTTCCTAACAAATAATAGGAAAATAAATCCTAATAAATTCCTAAAAATATCAGAAAAATTCCAGAAAATTACAGAAAATAAAGAAACCATAATTAACTCTCTTGGGTCACAAATCCACCTATAGATTGATTTTAAAATATACATAACACCTATATATATCAATTAAAATCCAATAATCTAAAAATCAAATATAATAGTTTATACTTTTTAATTATTCCGATCTAACCATAATTTTTAAACAAATAAATTTAATTAAAGCCTTGATACTCAAGGTGAAATCCTTATGAGTTCTAAGAGGAAAGTTAGAGAAAACTCGCCTGAAGGTTTCGAAACGAAACCGACGCTTTAAGCTTTAATTATCTCTTCCAATTCCGACGTCCTCCTTTTCAGATCCGACCTCCTCCTTGTCAGCCCTTCTTCTTCCTCTCTCTCTGTCTGTTTTATTTTTCTAACGTGTAAAACCTTTAACCCTAAAGCCTTATGTGTATTTTTATACACCTTAAATTCCAAATCCTATTCCAACTAGTATTATGAATTAAAATAATAACCTTTAAATAATTTATATCTATAAACATATATTATATATAAATATATATTCCTTCCATAATTAACTCATTAGTTAATTAAATCATATATACTTATAAATCCTATTCCAACTAGTATTATGAATTAAAGAAATAACCTTTAAATAATTTATATCTATAAACATATATTATATATAAATATATATTCCTTCCATAATTAACTCATTAGTTAATTAAATCATATATACTTATAAATCCTATTCCAACTAGTATTATGAATTAAAGAAATAACCTTTAAATAATTTATATCTATAAACATATATTATATATAAATATATATTCCTTCCATAATTAACTCATTAGTTAATTAAATCATATATACTTATAAATCCTATTCCAACTAGTATTATGAATTAAAGAAATAACCTTTAAATAATTTATATCTATAAACATATATTATATATAAATATATATTCCTTCCATAATTAACTCATTAGTTAATTAAATCATATATACTTATAAATATCAATAAATATATATCTATATATATATCTTTCCATAACAATTATTAATTAATTATATATATATATATATATATATATATATAATTGATACAAAAGTGATCATTTAAATAATTAAATAACCACGGACCTTCATTAATTAACCCAATAAGGTTTCATACAAGCCCAAGACCACATCTTTTGGTCCAACTTTCCTTAAGCCCAATCCAATTAATTTAAATAAATAAGATAATTAATTAAATACAGAAATTAAAATAACTAATTACATGAAGCACATAAACAAACAAGAATTTACAACTAAGTCATATAATACCAATAAAATCAACACACCAATAATTCAATCAATAATCACCCACACAAACAATCAATCATCATACATAATCACGAAATATAACTTAATTAAAATAAGATAATTAATCTAGCACTCAATAAAATAAAATAAATCATTGAAAAATAAAATAAAATAATTAATCCTAATTAATAAATCTTTTAAAATTATCGGGGTATTACATTCTTCCCCCCTAACAAACGGAATTCCGTCCTCGGAATTCACAAATCCATGAAATAAAAACTTTGATTATTTAATTTCAAATTTCATTATTCCTTTTATCCGTGTGGAAATTAACCCATCCACACATATTCATTATTAGCAGACACATCACGTAATTAGCTAATTCCATATTTATATAATTGATAAATATAAGTACACACTAGAGACTCTCACTGAACTAAAGCAGTTTCAACCGGATAGTGGGTATCTCATGTAAAACGCACACAAAGGTGGTTACGAGTCCTCCTTCTACCAGAGCCCACACATCCTTAAACCCAGCTACCCATCTCAATCGGCAATATACGCCTCCATCCTAACCACTGATCCTGAGACTCAAGCTTATATCATGGCCCATATATGTGTGTGTGTATGTATATATATATATATATATATATATATATATATATATATATATATATATATAATCCATTATATCCACATAAAAGTAAACTATCCAACCATATTATTTCAATGGCATACCATCCAACTATTCCGTTGACCTGACACGAATAAGTAGGACTTAACGCTATGGTTAATCCGTTCCTTTATAAATATATAGGTAGGACTTAACTTCTTTGGTTAATCCGTCCCTGAAATACCACCGTCCCATACCGGTGTATTAAACCATACAATTCATAAATAAATAGGTAGGACTTAACTATTCCGTTAATCCGTCCCTAAAATACCTCCATATTATTTTATTGGTGCATAAATCCATAAAACCCATACTTTAAAATCAGGGGAAGACTCAACGATTTACCAATACCTTCTAAATCGGTGTCTTACCATTTTCCTGATAAGACTCAATGATTTACCATTAGGACACACTAACGGACCGAATATAGAATACAATGAATCCTAAACTTAAGCTCTAAATAAAAGAGTACACAACACGGAAGTCACACAACGAAAGACACCCTAGGGACACTTGAACCTGGAGTGCTCTGATACCAACTGTGATACCCCCTAATTTTGGAACACGAATTGATCAAGTCCGCGCACAAAATCAAGGGATATCAAAACAATTTAAGTATTTAACAAGCACAGAATACAAAGATGAATAATAAAGAATAAATAAACCGCTGAAGAAAACTAATAAATAAATATTACTTAATGATTCTCCAACAATTACAATTCAGAAATCCCATAACTTAAGGACCCCTTAAAACATTATCCAATAATCCAATACTATTTAAAAGTACACAGGATGAACAGACGAATGACAGTCTCCCAGCTGCGGATCCTCAACCTCGAGACTGGAACCTCTAATAACCTGAAAAATAATTCGTGGGTTAAACCCTACGAGCAAGTTCACTCTACCAGGCCTCTGAAAACCAATAAGCAGATCATCTCTGATCAAAACCAAACCTAATAAAGTTTTAACTTTAATAAAGCACGATATACATGTCTATATATAATTATATATACTATACTAATCACATCCATTAATAGGTTTATTAAATTTCCATACCTATTAAATAATTATTAAAATAATATTCATACCTAGACCAATCTACCATTTCATTTTATAAAAACTCCTTTGACCTTAATCCCATCCTAGTCAGTTGTCTAATCATTTAAACAACAAATTATAATAAAAGAAATACTCTATTTAATCCCAACCCGATAATGATTTTAATTGTTTAAATCACATATCCAAAATTCAAGTTTTGACAAATCATCCACGTCTTCCCCAATATTATTTTATTAATGTAACATAATACACTAACCAGTAAGTACTAAACTATTCTCATTTAAGAATATCTAACCTTAATCCAATCCATACATACAACAACCATAGATGATATTTTAATCATCTAACACATAACAACGTAATTATGCTTTGGCAAATCAACCATGCCATTGTAAATATTTTTATTTATATATTGGCAATTCAACCATGCCTCCATAAGTATATTTATTTATACATTGGCAATTCAACCATGCCTCCGTGTATGTATATTTATACATTGGCAATTCAACCATGCCTCCACAGGTATATTTATTCATACATTTAATTAGCAATTCATCCATGCTTTCCATATATGTATTCTATTCATACAAATATTTAGGTAATATATTTAATCATTTGACAATTCATCCATGCCCACACTTTAACCATGAATTAACTTTAAAATTAACAATACGCTAAATCATACATAGCCATCACATGCATATTATACGCATATCATTAATTTAACAACCAGCCTATTAAGATATGCCAAATAAGAATGATAATATTAATCATCTTAAATAATTTATATATATATATACCTACACATATGTTATTTAATGTATATATGTGTTTAACACCTTCTTTAATAATCCTTGATTATTTAAAATCAATATACATACATACATACATATATATATATATTCATCCTTCCATACAACTCATAGACAAATTAAACTATATATACCCATATATAAATAATTATATATATATATATATATACACTTCCTTCCATAACAAATTATTAATTTATTATATTTACCCAAATTAGTGCAACTAAATATGTCAGAAATAGTTTCCTTTAAATACTCCATACCGGTTTAAATAGTTTTCCGACACCGTCTCACTAAAACGTAAATATCTCTTATTAGGATAAGAATCTGATAATGAAATTGGTACCATTGGAAAGAGGACGAAAAATCCTTGAATTTGAGCTCAAGAATGACCCAATTTCGATTTAAGATGACTAAGTTATGACCGTTTTAATTTTATGTCACAAACAGACAAAATAATTGGCTAAGCTCAAACACTACTGTGAGCGCGCCCACACTTAATTAGCTCACTTGAGCTCACACAAACGCACCCACACCAGATTAGCTCACTTGAGCTCACATGTATGCACCCACACCAGATAAATCTTCTGTTGACCAAACTTAATCCATGGTCCAGATTCACATGCGCACCAAAGTTTTATGCGCCGCGATGCACCATATCAATTCACATAAGTTTAATTAATCAAATGGCCCTAATTGGCGTATACACCCTATTATCCTACACCGCGCCGCACTGGATCAGTTACCTAGTATATATATATATATAAAATTATTTTCCTAACAAATAATAGGAAAATAAATCCTAATAAATTCCTAAAAATATCAGAAAAATTCCAGAAAATTACAGAAAATAAAGAAACCATAATTAACTCTCTTGGGTCACAAATCCACCTATAGATTGATTTTAAAATATACATAACACCTATATATATCAATTAAAATCCAATAATCTAAAAATCAAATATAATAGTTTATACTTTTTAATTATTCCGATCTAACCATAATTTTTAAACAAATAAATTTAATTAAAGCCTTGATACTCAAGGTGAAATCCTTATGAGTTCTAAGAGGAAAGTTAGAGAAAACTCGCCTGAAGGTTTCGAAACGAAACCGACGCTTTAAGCTTTAATTATCTCTTCCAATTCCGACGTCCTCCTTTTCAGATCCGACCTCCTCCTTGTCAGCCCTTCTTCTTCCTCTCTCTCTGTCTGTTTTATTTTTCTAACGTGTAAAACCTTTAACCCTAAAGCCTTATGTGTATTTTTATACACCTTAAATTCCAAATCCTATTCCAACTAGTATTATGAATTAAAATAATAACCTTTAAATAATTTATATCTATAAACATATATTATATATAAATATATATTCCTTCCATAATTAACTCATTAGTTAATTAAATCATATATACTTATAAATCCTATTCCAACTAGTATTATGAATTAAAGAAATAACCTTTAAATAATTTATATCTATAAACATATATTATATATAAATATATATTCCTTCCATAATTAACTCATTAGTTAATTAAATCATATATACTTATAAATCCTATTCCAACTAGTATTATGAATTAAAGAAATAACCTTTAAATAATTTATATCTATAAACATATATTATATATAAATATATATTCCTTCCATAATTAACTCATTAGTTAATTAAATCATATATACTTATAAATCCTATTCCAACTAGTATTATGAATTAAAGAAATAACCTTTAAATAATTTATATCTATAAACATATATTATATATAAATATATATTCCTTCCATAATTAACTCATTAGTTAATTAAATCATATATACTTATAAATATCAATAAATATATATCTATATATATATCTTTCCATAACAATTATTAATTAATTATATATATATATATATATATATATATATATAATTGATACAAAAGTGATCATTTAAATAATTAAATAACCACGGACCTTCATTAATTAACCCAATAAGGTTTCATACAAGCCCAAGACCACATCTTTTGGTCCAACTTTCCTTAAGCCCAATCCAATTAATTTAAATAAATAAGATAATTAATTAAATACAGAAATTAAAATAACTAATTACATGAAGCACATAAACAAACAAGAATTTACAACTAAGTCATATAATACCAATAAAATCAACACACCAATAATTCAATCAATAATCACCCACACAAACAATCAATCATCATACATAATCACGAAATATAACTTAATTAAAATAAGATAATTAATCTAGCACTCAATAAAATAAAATAAATCATTGAAAAATAAAATAAAATAATTAATCCTAATTAATAAATCTTTTAAAATTATCGGGGTATTACAGAAAATGCTACCTAACGTCTATGTTCCAAATGGATCTATTGGATCATTCCTAAGCTACATTTGAACATTTAAACAAAATGTACTTAACAATATCAAAATTGCAATGATTCATTAAAAACCATAATGCATAAATGTACTTAACAACATTAAAACAACGATGATTCATTAAAAATCATAATGAATAAATATACATAACAATATTAAAACTGCGATGATTCATTAAAAATCATAATGCATAAATGTACTTAACAACAATAAATCGCCAATAACCAAAATGACAAGTCACAATTAAACATTGATTGTCAACTTGGAATTGAATGCGAAATCAAATAGTGGAAGACTTGGACATCAAATCTCGGAGTAAAACCATGACTTAAACGGTTTTTCTGGACACAAAACCCGCTGGGAATACCACCCTAGTGCGCACTATAAATTGGGGAGACCTCATACCTCTTGCACTAGAGCCAATCTCTAGCCATGTCAAAGTAACAATGTCCCAAGTGACTCCAAAATCAATAAATAAGTTCACAACTTATACATAATTAAATAATTCACGAAATCATCTTCCATGCACAAGTAGGTTGAAACCACACAATCTATGTTTTGGGGTTTCAATTCTAAAATGGCATATATAATGTCAAGTCTTTACTGTGATACAGTGTACACTACAATATCATCTATTTAATAATTTAAATCATGCTTCCATGGAAAACTTGAAACACTAATTCTACGACATTGTAACAAGAAATTTACAAAACTAATAATATCAATGATTCGTAAGAATCTTATATTACTAGTACATAGCAACAAGTTACCAATGTAACTTCCAATAGTGCACAATAAGCTTTTCATATTCATAATACTATGAAATCACAAGTCAACAATATATTCAATACTAGAAACATGCTCTCATGAATATAAACATAACAATCATGTTATTCAATGCTTAAAACATAATCAAGTTTAAATCCATGATTTATACATAGAAATAACTTCTAAAACATAATTAAATACATGGAACAATTAGATAGAATTTAATTAAATAAAAATAATTAAATTCTCTAGATTTCAAATCAATTCCAAATAGCCTCAATTTCATATACGTTAAGGGACATAGCATGGTCATCAACAATATCAAGTTAAAACTCCGATTAAGTGACTAAAACACTTAAAATATAATTAATTAATTTTCTCTAGATTTTAAAACAACTTCAAATGTCCTCAAGTTAACATAGGTTAAAGAACATTCCAAGGCCTATTTTAATATCACATTATAAGTTGATTTCACGCTAATTACAACCATGTGAATTCAACTTTCATAAAAGAAAATTATTAAATAAAAGACTCAATACTTATTCAAATACTGCCAATTTAATATATGTTAATAAACATATTAAGGCCTAATTTAATAGCATGCCACAATTTAATTTCATCACATATATAACCATGTGAATTAAATCTTATACATAGAAAATAATTAAATTAAATTCTAGATTATGAACAAAAGCATGCATACAAGTTGTATAAGAACCAATAGCATGCAAGACAACAAAAATATAAACCTATAATATCCCCTATCTCCATTTGAGATGAAATCTCAAATCGCTACTGAAAGAAAAGTGCTCCGATTTTGACGATACTCCTAGGTTATGTCGGGGACAACAAGGTGAACATTAAACACCAATGAGGTAACACCAAAATCCAAACCCAAACTCAGCACCCGAACTCAAAAATGGTCAAAAATGGATTCTAATAAGGGGGAAAGAAAGATCTTACCAAGGCCTACAATAAACACTAAGACACTACGGCATTTTATTAAAGGGAAGTGGCCGGAAAAGGAAGAAGAAGGGTGGCAGCCCCTTGGGCTCCCATGATTGCCGACCAAGAGGGATAGAGTTGGAAAAGTTTGACTTTTCCTTGTGACACTCCCGATTCATAGAAAAACCCTAAAAGCGCATCGAACAGGTCCCGCCGGGTCCGAAAAAGTAAAATTTGAGCAGACGCGCTCAAATAGCAAAACACCGTGAACAAAAAAGAACCAAAATGATATAAATTGAATAATACAGAAAACATTATCAAAAACTAAGTCCCGTGCAGAAAGATATGCCCCGAACAAGTTCAGTGGCAACCGGGTTCAGAAACCCTAAAATTAGGGTGAACAACCAGAAGACAATTCTAAGAGTATATGACTCGACGAAAAATGAAAATGAATCATGTACGAGGATCCAAGCTCAAAACGAGGCATTTTACAATAACTTTCGTTAATTACACTATGGCCCCTACAAAAAGTGATAACTGCAAAACTGGCCCACAATGCTAATATATTCCCAAAGATATTTTCTTAAAAACCCCTGAGATAAATATCTTCAAAAGATTTTTATAAAAAATACCCTAAGAAAAGAAAATGTTTCTAAAGAACTATACATCCATGCTCCTATGGACACAGGGAGCAACCAGAGTACTTTCTATAAAAGTAAAGATATGTATTTCGTGGAAACCACTTAGAATAAAGATACGTGAAGTCAAAAACCAACTCCGAACACAAAAAGTAAGGTTGTGCAAAAAAAGTGACAAAAGGGGGAAAAAAACGAAAAGTGAATAGTGTCGAAAAAAATGAAAATGTGGAAATGATGCGGTCCTTTAAGGAAGTTGTCAATCCAAAGGAAAGAGTCTCGGAAACTATCCCCGAGCACTCAAGACAGCACTAAATGATGAGAAACCGAACTCAAAAAAAAAAAGATCAACGAAAAAAATAATATCCGTAAAATCTGAGAAAAAGGAAAGGAAGGAAAATGACCGGGTCATTACAGATTTTGTAGGTTTTCATATATATTTTCATTTTTATAGGTTAGTTTATTTGCATTTTGCTTCTTTATTTTTCTTTTATCTCTTGCATTTCGTGTTTTATTTCTTTATTTTATTTAAATTTTGCTTACTTACATTTTATTTCCCATATAAAAATAAATATAGATAAATAAAATAATTGCACCATTTTGTCCTTATGTGTAGTCATGCATGCTCTCATGTTTTATCTAGGGTCTGTATCTCGTATCTCTCTTTCATCGTGTTCTATATTGACTTCGAGTGTATGATTTGTTTATCCTTATCCCATTTTGATATTTGATGAGACTTATGCTAGTGTGGTTCTTTCAGGCAGGTTTTTAAATCCAAGTTTGGGGGTGCATTTTTCCATGCCGGATCATTCTGTTGCCGAACTTCATAGGCTTTGAATTCTCGCATCAAAAGGTGAAAAGTTGGGAAATGAAAAGTGAAAGTTGTCTTGATTTATAGCCTGGTCAATTTGAGTTATTAACTCCTTAGGGGTGTCTTTACACCTAATGCCCTAAACCAATCCGGTTGGGGAGTCATTAACCTAACGCTCGTTAAATGAATCATCTAGAGAGCTTAAGAGATCTTTATATTGCACCATACTCTTATCTTCGATCCCATTCTAAAAATAAATAAAAATGATGAAATCGATCAAAAAAATAATAATATTGTTCGATTGAATAAAATGTTCATTTAAATGTCTTGATGATTGATATTTGAGATGTGTACTAGTTTGAGGCCGGTTGATGATCTTTACAGTGATTTTGCTAAAATGGCAACATATTTTGTTGCATGTTCACTAAAAAAGGATGCTATAATTGATTCAAATTGCATGATTAGTTTGCTTGATCTGTGGAGGACCATATTTGCGTGCATGAGGTTGAGATATCGAGAATATATTAGAAATGGCAGAAAATTTACATACTTGAGGTAGTTTTCTGCCGACGCTTGTTAAAAATGTGTTTTATTGTTTCTTAAGAGAGAAATAACTTTTAATGTTTGTGGGTACCATTTCTAGAAACCCTCACGAGACTTAACTCATCCACTAGGGATAACCAAGGGGTTCAAAAGGCTTGTTGTATATGCTAAATGCAACCGTGATCCTTACGAAAATGGTGTTATCCCTTTATTAGTTATAGTTTGTACTTGTATAGTTGTCCTTTCCTTTTTACTTCGTAGTTCATTGCTAGGGTCTAGCAATCATGTTAGCCCTAATATCAGGTATTTTAGACCATTCATCTATCTTTACTTTCCCGTTTAAGTCCTAATTTATGTTTTTGTCTATTTCAGATCAATAAGGTTCAAACGAGCTAATTTCATCAAGTTAAAGTCTTTTTGGTGTCAAGCAAATGCATTGAAAAAAGTTCAAAAAATTGCTAAAAGGGGCATCGGTCGCAGCCACGTCAGCAGATAAGGCAGCTACATCAGCGGATAAGGGCGAAGATGCCAGCAAATTCAAGATCTATTGTAGCAGAGTTACGATCGATCGAAATACTGTGCAATCAATTGCAACTTATGCTGAGAAGATATTTTAAGCTTAGTTCAGGCTCAAACTTCACCAACTAAGGGGCTACGGGATTAAACCATTTGTAGGCATATTTCTGGCATGTTTTGAGCTCCAAGGGACATGTATAAAAGGGAGAAATGAACCATTTGTAAATGGTAGTTAGTTTTTATGAGTTTTCATTTTGTTAGATATTAGTGGTAGATAAAATTAGAGTAGATATTCTTTCTCTCTCTTTAAGATTTCAAGCAACAAAGAAGAAGAAGAGGAGGCTAAGCTTGGAGATGGACCTTGAAGCAACCATGATTAAATCTACCTTCTTTATAAGTGGCTAGTCTTCACTTAGTGATAAGTGATGAAATATTGCACATTTCAGCCCTAATCTTGGGTATTTTAGACCTTGTATCTATCTTTACTTTCCCATTTTAGTCTTAATTTATGTTTTTGTCTATTTCAGGTTAATAAGGCTCAAATAGGCTAAAAATAGTTCATTAAAGCCCTTTAGGAGTCAAGCGAATGCATCGGGAAAGATAAAAAAAGTCAGAAAAATGTTGAGTTAGGAGTTTGCGATTGATCATAGCTTCCTTGCGATCAATCGCAAGGCCAGAACACCGTTCGTAGCCACATCAACAAATCACGTCAGCATTGGATCAAGCTACCATGTGATCGATCGTAGGCCAGGTGCGATCGATCATAGGCCAGGTGCGATCGATCCTAATGCCATGTCATCGATCTTATTGCCACGTCAGCAGCCAGCTCAACACGGATAAGATCAGAGATCGCAACCACGTCAGCGCCACATCATACGATCGATCGTAGGAAACTTGCGATCGATCGTAACTCCCTGCGATCAATCGCACCTGTGCTTGCAAGATATTTTTATCACGCGATTTTGCCAAATTTTCACATACTTTTTAGCTACGGGATTACACCATTTGGGACTCATTTTCTGACTTGTTTTAACCTCCAAAGGTCTTGTATAAAAAGGGAATTGAACCACTTTGTTAGGGCTAGCTTTCATTTCATTAGTTTTTCATATTATAATAATTAGTTCTAAGGTTCTCTATCTGGATTAGGGTTTGGAAAGTGGAGGCTCCAAGAACACTCATCTCTCTAGGGTTTCAAGAAAAAGAAGAAGAAGAAGAAGAGCAACCAAGGATGGGGATTGACCTTGTTGACACCATGACCACATCTTCACCATCCATAAATGGATAGTCTTCTCCTTAGGGCTTAGATGAACCCTAAGTATACAACCTAAAACTTTTGTTTTTCATTTTTGGGAATTATTGTGTTGTAGTTGTTGCCATGATCGTATGTAATTTATGCTTGATTTGACAAACACAAGCTTTTATTGATTAATTCTTCCATTTAATTCTCTATGATTAGTTGTATGTTGTCTTATGTGTGATTAATTGAGGATTATGTTCTATACTAGATACTCTTTCTAATTATGTTTAATGATGATCATGCCATGGTATTCATTGGATACAATTGTTGATTATTTTGGTGGGTTGTGCCTTTATCTTGATGATTGTTCTACACCTGAGTTTAATTGTTGTTAGGTAGGAAATTCATGTAATGAATTGGGTAAAACATGCTTATAATTGCAATTAGTATTATTCTCTTGATTGGTGTGTGCTCTTATTAGATACATTTGCTAACTAGTTTGGTGGATTATAATCATGATCGGTTATGCTACATCTTAGTTTAATTGTTGTTAAATAGACAATCCATGTATTGATTTTGATAGTTCATGCTTACTATATGCATAATTGTATTAATAAAGTAGCCACATTTAGATTACAACATGGTTTTTCCCCATTAATTGAATGCATTTGGTTTAGGGAATGAGCTTAGTGGGGATTCCTATGCCTTAAGACTCTTCTCCAATCTCTTAAACTCTACTCCTTTAACATTAATTTGCATTGCTTATTTTAATTGAATCATAGTGTAATCAAACCAAACCAACCTCTTTATAGTTTCATTTAGCACTATAGTTTAAGTTTAATTCCAACTACATGTTCAATATCTTGGGACGATCCTTACTCGCTATACTTCATTTTAGTGGTATTGGTTTTATAAATGTAAATTTGACTAACAAAGCTTAAAAAACCACATTCACATTTTTGACACAACATAGCTACGAACGTTGTCAAATTTAGGCGTTGTTGTAGGGGATTAACAGTTTTTGGAATCGAATTAGGCATTAGTGCTTATTTGATTGCTTGCCTTAATTTTACCATGTTCTTACTCTTGGTTACTTATTCAATTAGGTACATGATTGCAAGGAGAGCAAGCATTGGATCTTGACAAAGTTGCTTAGGACGTTTGTGAGCAATTCTTGAAACTCTTGTAGCTTAATTGTTCATTACTATATACTTGAGACATAGCCCTTGTTGAGGCTAATTATATTACTTAATTTTTGTCCAATCATAGGTCCTTGTTGAGGCCATTACTTTATTACAACATCATGGGCCCTTGTCGAGGTCATTAAATTATTACATTGATATACATTGAGGAGAAAGGGATCATTGTATGTGGAAGTTGTGGAATTGTTGTTGATTGTTGTGTTGTTAGTGTGTTGACTTGTTGTGGTACATGCATGGTCGAAGGCCACTTAATCGTGCTCTCACTCCTCTAAATCAAAATCTTGAATCATCCATTCAACAATTAAGAGGTAGTTCTATGCTTAATCATCCTATTCTTGACCATTCAACCAATTCAATTGAAGATCAAATTGAGGATCTTGAGCATGTGGATCATCAAGGTGTGTACTACCCAAATAATGTGCAACAACCTCAAGGTGTGCGTGTAATGACCCGGTCATTTCCTTTCCTTTCCTTTCCTTTTTCTCAAATTTTACTAATAATTTTTTTTCTGTTTAATTTTCTTTTTCGGGTTCTGTTTCTTGTCACTGGGTGTCATCTCAAGTGCTCAAAAATGGTTTTTGAGACTCTTTCGTTTGGATTGACAACTTCCTTTAAGGACCGAGTCATTTCCACATTTTTGTTTTTTTTCGACACTTTCACTTTTTGTCTTTTTCCCGTTTGTCGCTTTGTTGGCACAACCTCACTTTTCGTGTTCGGTTTTGCTTCCATTTATGCAGGCACTCATGACATGTGATTTCTTAGAAATGTGTATTTTTACTTTCTTAGAAAAGCATGCTAAGTGTTTACTTTTCTTGTAAAGGGTATGGACGCATAACTTTTTTGTAATGTTCTTAACTTGTGGGGTTTTGTGTAGTTAAATAAAGTAATTATTTTTCATCTTGGAGACCATTTTGTAATTTAATTTAGAAGATATTTTGAAAAAGGACCTTTTTGTAATTTTTGAAAAGTGTGACAAGTGTCACACTCCTATGGAACCACTTGTTGACATTTTGGTGGAACCACTTGGAAGCTTAATCTCTTGACATATGGAGGATGGAGATTCACCCATTTGTTGGCCTAGGAGTGGACCACTTGTTGGTTTGGATGGTTGACAAGTGTAGGCTTAGGATTAAGCCGACAATGGATGCTTGGATGAGTGACAAATGTAGGCTCCATATGTAGTCTTGCATATGTGTGTGTGTGTTGACCGTGGTGTTAGTTCACCTAGTGAGTGGAGGACTTCTAAATCCTCCATTCACATTTCATCTCCCTCACAATTTACATTATCCTTCACACTAGAACCCTAGCCTCCATGGAAGAAGCGTAAAGCCTTAAGCTTTAACTTTGATTTTTGAGAGCCTTCCATTGATTTCCAAGCTTAACCTTGGGAATACTATTTGTTCCTCTCACTCTCCTCTTCATAACCCTAGAAAGGTTTACCATTTTGTGCTTGCTAGCCTTGGATTCAAGAGGAACAATCTTCTTGTGAGGTAGGGGGTGTTATAGTTTAATTTCTAAGTGGTTTTAATTGCTGTTGTAGTGAAATACAAGTTGTATACATGTCTTTTGTTAGTTTGAGAAATTAATGATTAATTGTAACTTGCATATAACTCACTTTAGACTTGATATATAGCATGACCTTGACTTGATCTTTGATATATATTTATTTGGAACCATTTGAATGAGTTTTCAAAATTAGACATTTAATGAATTTAATTTGATTTAAATTCTATTTAATTATACCTTGCTTGTTTTCCATTTTTGACTTGATATATGGCATAGCCATGACTTAGTCTTTGTTATGTATTAATTTTGGATCATTTGAACAACTTTTGAAATCTAGAGATTTAATTAATTTAAATTAATTAAATTCCACATGATGTTATCTTGCTCACTTTGTGAAATTGATGTGATATTTGCAATCACCATGGAATGGAAATTCACATATATTATTTTGAAAATTTTTGGACAACTTTGATTTCTAGAGAAATTAAATAATTAGGTTAATTAATTTTTACTTAGTGTACTAATGACTTGGACATCTATTTCATGGGGGTTTTGCCTTTTTTTATCATGTATCATGACTTGTTATAACTTAACTCCATTAATGTAGTTAATGAACTTGCACTCTTACATTGGAGTAATTTAATTGTTCAAGAGTTGTTAAACAAATAATTAAATCATTAATCTTATACTTGTGGTATATTTGCATCAATAGATTCTTTGTGTTTTAAATCCTAATTTGCAGTCTATGTAGATGCATACTATGATTTCTTGACCTTTCACATGCCATGATAGCTGATGAACTTAGGGCATGACTTGTGTGTTCCAAAATCTTGGTTGTGTATGGAATGTGGTTTAATGCATTACTTGTATTTTGATACACTCTTGGTTGCACAACTTGTTGATTTTAGGACTTGGGATATCAATTAAGATTTGACATGGCTAGAACTTTGTTCTAGTATGGGAGATAGAGGGCTCCCTATATTATAGTGCGCACTAGGGGAAGGTACCCATGGGTTAGTAGCCCTAAAGTGATCCCAAGAGTACGGTTTTAATCCGGGCTATATCCGAGTATCCACATTGGTTGATTTCACTCTTTAAATTTCAAGTTGCTATTCCTTGAAGATTTAAAACTTGTCGTGTTATGTGAAATGCTCCAATCTTGTTTACTTGCATAGATATTATGCATTATCCTTGATATCATGTATACTTCTTGTCATGTTAATTGGAATGTTCCAATCATGTTAATTGCATTGATAATGTGATTCATGTTAATTTATAAACTTATTGCGTTCTTTGGATTATCCCAACCTTGATTCATTGCATAGATTTTAAGGTTCATCTTTGATTTTACTTCTTAAATTTCAAGTGTTGCATTCCTTGAAGATTTAAGAAACTTTTCGTGTTATATGAAATGTTCCAACTGGTGGCCTGTTGTGGGTACAACCAAATTTGTGAAAAATAGTGTGGCCAAGTTTCAAATTGATAAATGCCACTACTACCTCTAACTAAAAATATAGCTAGGGTGAGTAGGGATCGTCCCAAGGGATTGTGGGTGCACTAGCAATGGAAACAATGTATAGGGTTAGTAGGTCGAGTGATCAAGAGATGGTGTGTTTGGTAGATTAGACTACTAACTAAACTAAACAAGTTCAATGTAAAATAAACAATTTAAATGAACTTTAGAGAAAATAAGAGAGTGAGGTCTTGGTGTCTAGAGGTCACCACTAAACATCACTATTCTAGACATTCAATGTATAATTAATGAGGGGGAACATTTGTTGCAATTTGAGAGTGTGTGATTGATTGTTTCAACAAGCATGGATGACTAATTAAGCATATTTTATCTAAGCAACCTAGTGAATAGCACAATACATCAAACTAAGCCATTAATCCTTCCTTTAAGCTCATAATCCAAACACATCACATGGTTAGAGAATAATACTACTTGCATTCATAAGCATAGAACATCAAACAACAAGCATGGATTGTCCTCCCATCTAACAACTAAGGCAACTACACTACAACTAAGCTAAGGGCATGAAAATTAAACTAAGGGAGAGGCACAATCCATCAAGACATGAGTATAAACCATCAAATAAACCACAATAGTATTCTATTAAGCATAATGCCTCGACAATCTCTAGATCCATAGCATCAACACACATAGACATGCATCAATAACACAAGAACTAGAGATAAACACATTAATATCTATTCCAGCATACATAGACATTTGGATAGAATGAAATGATCAATTGGAAGTATTAAACCATACAAATCATTGAATAAACAAGATTTATACATAAAATAAGTATCAAAGCAAGATTACAACACTTCAGATACTTGTGCCCAAACTTGGAATTAATTGCAGTCCTAAAAAGATGGCACTTGGATAAAACTCATCAGATAACAAAGGGGATAATAACAGTGCATAGTGGACATGCAAGTGTAAATGGGATAAGAAATAAACTAAGAAGAGAGGAAAAAGGATGGTCCTGAAAAATTTTGGGCAGCACTCTCTCTCACTGAAGTCATTGGGATGCACTTGATAAATGGAGTCAATCACAGACAGATATATCAATATAAAATCTAGACATCCAAAAATATCATGCATAAAAAGAAATAATGTACAACACATCACAGTATCAGGGCTAATAGACTGGCCGCAAAAATATCATAACAGTAATGTATCATAGATATATCAAATGAGAGTAGAGAGATAGAGAGATCAGGCAGAGAAGGTCGGGCGAGCGGGGCGTGATCCCCAGATATCTCTGGATATATCTCGTAGCGCAGCCATGACATCTGAGCAAAGAGATGCCGCATCAGTACTGAGGGAGGCCACATCGAACCGAAGAGAGACAACGGCGTCCTTCAAGGTCTGTATACGCTCTCCTAGGCTGGGTGTCTGTGCTGGAGCGTCAGGTATGACTGGGTCAGGAGAATGATGCTCATCCTAACTAGGCTTCGAGACATGTAATGGTGACCCTGCCTGAGAGTGATATGGTGACTACTGTGCTGGCTCTTGCTCTAGATCTATCTCCATATGTACTGCAACCGCCGGTGCGTCTGCTAGATTGTCCACTGCTACTGCAGCCATCTCTGCCTCCTCAGCCTCATTTTCTGCTAGGATAATGTCCTTCTCCACGCTCTTGATAAAAGCATTGTAGCTCTTGTTCCAATCCTTCTTGCCGTAGTGGCAAGCCCTGGACTCAGAACGCTCTTGTGGGTAAAAAGGGTAGCGTTGGTCTCGCAGAATCTGTGTGATGAGATGAGTAAATGGGAGATACTTAGCCCGTTTGGGCTTTGCCTTACTGATATAGTCTGTGTATAGCTTCATCATGACACTCCAGTAGAGTGCCAGAATGGAGAACCACTGCCCGGTGTAGAAAGCATATAGGGCTGACAGAAAATCAGAATGCCTCTGGATCTTATGCCCTGCCATAAATACATTTCGGTACAAGACCGAACTGAAAAACCAGAGGTCGTTGGGCAGATAAGTTTGGGTGGCGAAAGTCTCGCCAGCTGCATAATGGCCAGTAAGGGCAACGGCCATGTCTGCATCAGAAGGCCTCCTCAGAATAGGATAACCAAGTCGAAAAGAAGTGGCCAAAGTGTCGATGGTGATACGGATGGGATATCCATCAATAGTAGTCTACAGCTCTGATGGATTACCTGGGGTCGGCTGGAGGTTCTGGAAGAACATCCGAACAAGTTGCGAGAAAACTGGATAAGTAACTGGCTCCAGAATGGTAAAATTCTGTGCCGCTCTATGTCATCGAAATCTGCCCGGGTCAAGACTGCCCAGGAGAAGAAAGATATATCAAATACTGACTTATGAGATATAGAAAGGCATCTGAACTTCCAGACAGGTCAGTCTCAGACCTGGCCAGGTTATGCCGATGGTGGAGAAGGAAAAGATATATGCTCATCCTCATCGGATTGGGATGAAGATGCAGAAGCGGTAGAGGTAGAGCGGTCAGACTGAGCCGGGCCTGGCTCCACATACTCCTGTAATTGCTCAGGCTACTCAGCCTGCTCTAGAACTGGATCCCAAGCATAAGAGGGCTCTGTGGGCTCCTCTACACGCTGTCATACCTTCCTCGGATACTGTCGACGGACGACTGTCTTAACCTGTGCCATGGCCTGCAAAAGAACGAAACACTTGCAAAGTTAGCAATCAGATAATAAAGAATTAAAACACAACATATAGAAACATGTTTGCCAAGTAAGATAGACAACTCAGAGTAATTAAGATGAATTTATGCAAGAGATAATGTAGCCAGGTAAACAGTAACTAAGTGAAGCATGCTAAATAGTGTAAGTATGGAATGCATCCAATGTGGAAAACATAGGCATTGGGCATCAAGAAACTAGCATTAACACTATGGATGGTGTGAAGTGCATATATACAAATCTGTGAAGTTCGATCGATCAGGATAATATGAGATCGATCTCTCTCAGATCGATCATGACTAAGTTCGATCGATCTTTCTCAGATCGATCTGAGAAAACTTCGATCGATCGAACTGCTATGAGAAATTTGAAAGTCACAGATCTGTGACGTGGATGACACGGGGGGTACCCAAGCAAGCTTGTGGGTCCCTCTACACCTCAACAACACAAAAATGGTCACTTGGGGACCCCAAAATCAAATCGAAATCAAAATATATATACAAAAATATATACACATATATATACATGTGTTTAAAGCATATATATGGCAAGAAATCAACATTGAAACTTAAATCTAGCATGGAAAGCACTAAATACACAAGATTGAAACTTAAAATCCAAAAATGCAACTCAAACTTACCAAAACTCAATGAGAGAAGTGGTCTGAGAGAGAGAGATGAGATCTGAGATGGGAGATGAAGTTTCGAAGCTTGTGGAAGGTCGTCAGAGGCTCGCCGGAAGTTGGGACGGTGGGTTGTAGTGATGGGAGGTGATGAGGGTCGAGATCGATGTGTAAATCGATCAAATTACCCTAGGGTTTCTATGTTTAAAAAACTGCCTTTGACATGTTTGATCGATCTGGAAATATCTTCGATCGATCAAACATAAACCGATCTGAAAAGAACTCAGATCGATCTAACCTTATAAAACATATATTTTTTTGGAAATTTTAAAATTTGAAATTTTTACAAATTCAAAATTCAAAATATTAAAATAAAATAAAAATCTTTTTGATTTTTTTTTTTTTTGAAATTAAAATATTTTTGAATTAATATAAAAATAAAATAAAATAAAATAAAAATAAAATCTTTTTGAGGTTTTTTGAAAGTACAATAAAATAAAATAAACATTAAAAATAAAAAATGTAGTCAAAGTCAAAGTCAACAAGGGAACACAGGTCGATCACTCCAAGATCGATCTGGAAAATGCTTTGATCGATCAAACAGGTAAAAACCTGTAGACAAGTTTGAATGATTAGATAGAGAGTTGTTTTATGCAGGGTTTAAAAATTTTCTAAGTGTTGGAACTGCAGATCGATCTGAGGAGAACTTTGATCGATCTTGGAGCACTCAGATCGATATGAAAACCTTTCGCACGATGGGACAGAGAGGTGAAATATGTAGGTATGATGCAGGAATGAATGTTCGATCGATCGAACATCCTTTGAGATCGATCGAACAAGTGCAAAATGCCTATTTTAGAACTAAAAGTGCAGGCATTTTCAACCAAAATCCCCAACAATGTGTATGAACCTAGAATATATCTAGACGATGTAAGAAATGAAAGGTAAAATAGAAGTGAGGGAGGAATAGGGTTGTAAACCCTACGAAGCATTGCTAGTCTTTAACGTCTCTAGCAAGACGTTGGGCTCTTTTAGCACGGATCAAATATCTTGTTATGCATCCAACAAATGGTTCAAAAGACATTGATGGTCCATGGTTTATGCAACTCTTGGGCTTCTATGCCCTTTCAAACTTTGCTTTAGAAACAACAATTCTTGAATTCAAGTTTAAAGATGAACTCTTAGAACTTCCAAGCAAAAACTCATGTTTTTCAAGTTCATTGTCAATGCACTTTTCTACAACACACACTTCTTCATGCTTACCTATAGAATTCGGGGTTGGATTAAAGATATTCAACTTCACTTTCATGTATCCAAATGAGATTTTCATTATCCCTGTCCAACAATTTATGTTGGCATTCGCGGTTACCAAGAAGGGACGGCCAAGGATAATGGGAATTTGGCTCTTGGGGTTCGGAACCGGTTCTGTGTCTATGACAACAAAATCAACGGGGAAGAAGAACTTATTAATCTTAATCAAAACAACCTCAATAATACCCTGGGACTTTTTGATAGATTGGTCGGCAAGTTTCAAAACTACCGACGTCGGTTTTAAGTCTCCTAAGCCCAATTTGACATATACCGAATATGGAAGAAGGTTGATGCTTGCTCCTAAGTCTAGAAGAGCCCGATTCATGACATGGTCACCAATGATGCAAGACGTAGTAGGTGAACCAGGGTCCTTAAACTTTGGGAGTGTGTTATGTTGCAAAATGGAGCTCACTTGCTCGATCAAAACCACTTTTCTTGGTGCTTGGCTTTTGTTCTTCCTCTTTTGGGTGCAAAGATCTTTCAAGAACTTGGCATAAGCTGAAATATGCTTAATTGCATCCAAAAGTGGAAGATTAATCTTCACTTGCCTAAACATTTCAATGATTTCATTGGTCTTGGTTTTTTGCTTTTCAAGAGAAATGGATCTTATCAAGGCATCTGAAAATGGAGCTCTTGGCTCGAAAGGTTTTACAGAATTTTTCTTTGAAGAATCTTCAACACAAGAATTTTTCAAACTGTCACAAGATTTTTTCAAATCATCTTTCAAATCTTTGTTCAAATCATTTTCCATTACTTTTTCCATAAAGGGGTCATGCACATGCAATGAAGGAGGAATAGGATGTGAAATGGGACGGGTGTCAACTTTTGGTTGCACCGGTTCACTCTCTTCATTGGACATACTCACTTGGTTGTCCACAATTCTCCCACTTCTTAAGGTTGTCATCGCATTGACATGTTCGATTGTGTGACCTTTCGATGAGGAATGAGTTTCCACAACACATTGTTGCTTTAGTGGTGCATTCAAAGGCATCTTCCCTTTCTCTCTAGCATTCAAGGTACTAGCTATTTGCCCGACTTAGGTTTCTAGCTTAGCAATGGTTTGGGAATGGGAATGAAGCAATTGAGTGTTCGCCTCTAGAATGCCTAAAGTAGTTAACACTTTCTCCTCAAAAACGGAACTCCTAGAATTTCTTTGGGAATACGATGATTGGTTAGGGAAATGAGAATTAGAGAATTGATTACCATGCGATTGAAATAATGATGATTTAAAACCTTGGGAACCTTGGTTTTGCATTGGAGGTGGAACATACTTGTTTTGAAAACTACCTTGGAGAGGGTTTGAGCCTTCCCCTTGGCTTTTCCAAGAGAAGTTTGGATGGTTCCTCTAACTTGAATTGTAATGAGTGCCATAGGGATTATTCCCTTGGTTGACAAATGTCGCATTGACTTGATCATGGGGCTCACTTGGCACATGTCCATAAGGACAATTGGAAGTAGAATGTAAAACACTAGAACAAGTCATACATAATTCATTGGATGCACGATGATGAACATGATTAGGGGAGGAAGACATTTGATTCGCTGAAGTTTGGTTAATCAAAAATTGATCAAACCTTTGAGATAAGGATTTCATCTCGGTGGCTATGTCATTGGAATTGTCAACTTAATATAAGCCAACACCCGTCTTTCCACCTAGATTTCTACCATTTTTTGAAGATAAGGATCTATGCATTGAATTTTCACTCATACTTTCATACAATTGCAATACATCATCCTCATGCTTATCAAGGTAAGAACCACCCATAGATGCATCAACCATACCCTTGTGACTATCCGGTAAACTTTCAAAGAAATCTTGAACTAGTTGCCACTTAGATATGTCATGATGTGGGCACTTCCTAAGCAAATCATTAAACCTTTCCCATGCCTTATGAAACATTTCCCCATCCCCTTGAGAAAATTCACGAATGAAATTTCTCATGGCATTGGCCTTTGAAACCAGGTAGTACTTCTTCAAGAACTCTTGTTGCATTTCTGCCCAAGAAGTTATCAAAAAAAGCTTAAGATTGTTGAACCAATATTTTGCCTTATCTTTAAGGGTGAAAGGAAAAAGTTTAAGTCTTACAACCTCTTCCGGCATGTCCGTGTATTTCACGGCGGAACACATTTCAAGAAATTCATCCAAATGCTTGTAAGGTTCTTCACTTGGAAGTCTATGATAGTTAGGTAGCATTTGAATGGTTTGTGGTTTCATCTCATAATGATGTGCTCTAAATGGGGGCAATTGAATGCAAGTGGGTGCATTATATTCATTAGACACATAATGGTCTCTTAAACTAATGGGAGAATTCATAACCGGCGGTGCCACTCAGACACCTTGATTGCCTTGCATAATGGGAGGTTGTGGAGCAAACATTTGCCGAGCCATTCCCAATGGAATTTAGCTATGTTATTGTGGTGGAATAAATGGTTTAGGTATGCCTAATGGTACTTGAACGTTTTCATAATGCACATTAGGGTGGAGGATGCCTTGTTGGTCTATGTGACCAAGGTCCTCCACATGGTCGTCATTCAATTCATCCATTGGTAAAATGGAGTGATGAGAACTACCTCTTCCCCTAGGATTACGAACAACCGATTCAAGATGCAAATTAGAAGGGATAAGAGTAGGATTTAATGACCTACGACCTTGCATACACTAGCTAAACAAATAATAAGCAAATAAAAATCACTTCACCCCCACAACAAATCAATCAATAAACATTCTCTACATACATTGATCCCATACTCCCATGCTTGAACAACATGCAAAGAAAATTAAATTGCCTCCACGCGAGCTCATGATTTATCTAAGAATTTAAAAACTTGCCACCACGCGGGCCAACGATTTAACTAGAGATTGAGTTAGAAAGATCTCACAAAGGGTCCTAAAGCAACTTCAATTAAACTTTTAAGTTTCAAGCCTTGCTATACTTTGCAATTTTTTTAGATTTTAGCTCATTTTTGTGCTTTTGCTTAGTTTTACTTGGCTTCCTTGCTTTCAATTCTCCTTTGCTCAACTTCCTTGCCAATTCACCTAATCAAATACGAACAAATACAATAAGTAACCAAAGTAAAATAAAGTAAAGACACAATCAAAAGAGTGCTAATTCCTATTTGTTTCCACAACACGGCTTTGCCAACTCAATCCCCGACAACGGTGCCAAAAAACTTGGTGGCCTGTCGTGGGTACAACCAAATTTATGCAAAATAGTGTGGCCAAGTTTTAAATTTAGAAATGTCACTACTACCTCTAACTAAAAATATAGCTAGGGTGAGTAGGGATCGTCCCAAGGGATTGTGGGTGCACTAGCAATGGAAACAATGCATAGGGTTAGTAGGTCAAGTGATCAAGAGATAGTGTGTTTCGGTGATTAGACTACCAACTAAACTAAACAAGTTCAATGTAAAATAAGCATTTTAAATGAAATTTAGAGAAAACAAGAGAGTGAGGTCTTGGGGTCTAGAGGTCACAACTAAACATCACCATTCTAGACATTCAATGTATAATTAATGAAGGGGAACATGTGCTGCAATTTGAGAGTGTGTGATTGATTGTTTTAACAAGTATGGATGACCAATTAAGCATATATTGTCTAAGCAACCTAGTGAATAGCATAATACATCAAACTAACCCATTAATCCTTCCTTTAAGCTCACAATCGAAACACATCACATGGTTAGAGAATAATACTACTTGCATTCATAAGCATGGAACATCAAACAACAAGCATGAATTATCCTCCCATCTAACAACTAAGACAACTACACTACAACTAAGCTAAGGGCATGAAAATTAAACTAAAGAAACTAAGGGAGAGGTACAATCCATCAAGACATGAGTATGAACCATCAAATAAACTATAATAGTATTCTATTAAGCACTACGCCATGACAATCTCTAGATCCATAGCATCAACACACATAGACATGCATCAATAACACAAGAACTAGAGATAAACACATGAACATCTATTCCAGCATACATAGACACATGGATAGAATGAAATGATCAATTGGAAGTATCAAACCATACAAATCATTGAATAAACAAGATTCATATATAAAATAAGTGTCAAAGCAAGATTACAACACAAATCCCCTCAAAATACAAAGCATTAGAGTCTAGAAGGCATGCTTAGAGCTAACTCTAGCCCCAAAAAGATGTTTAACGACTCATTGAAGTAGTCATATAACCCTCAAGGGCTATCTCCATGGTAGGAATGACCTCCAACTTGATGGAAACCCAAGAAGAATGGAAGAACTCCCAAGAATGTGTCTCTAGCCTCTCCTCCTCTCTTTTTTTCCTCTCTAAGAATGTTTCTAAGTATATGAAATGATATTATGAGATCCAAGCTATCTGTAAAAATGGCTCAAAATCTTTATATAGGAGGCTCAAGTGTCACACCCAATGGTCTAGATTTGTGCACAAGGGCTCCTCCAATGACTGAGGTGAGATCCATCAAATGCTGCAGAGATCGATCATCCTTGACGGCACATTTTTGAATAAAGACAAATCTCTGAGATATTTTGGGAAAGAGACAAAAGTGGTAGGTGGGGTGATAGGTGTGGATAAGATCAAGCAATTTCGATCGATCAAAGAAATGTTGGATCGATTGAAGATAATGGAATCTTTTAGATAAGAACAAGGGCTTGGATCCATCTTGAAGTGTCCAGATCGATGTTGCTTCGATCGATCGAAGTGATGTTGAGATCGATCGAACTTGTTGATTCTCACACTTTGTTTCATTCTGCTTCCACTTTGCTCCTTTCTTCCATTCAGCTTGAGTTAGCTTCTTTAATGCTCTTATTTGGCTGAATTAACTTATTTTTGGGATAAGAACCTGACAAGGGCAATAAAATGAAATTAGTCTAAAATGGGAAAGTAAGATAGATAAAGGTCCTAGAATACCTAAGCTTAAGGGGTTTAGTTGCGCACTTTTCAACGCTCATCACCAACCTCGTTTAATTGCATAGATATTATGCATCATCCTTGATTTCATGTCTTGTCCTTGTCGTGTTAATTTAATTATTTCAATCTTGTTAACTTTCTTAGTTATCTCATTTCATGTTACTTTATTCTATCATGACTTAGGAATGATCCTATACATGTAACTTGACTTAGATTCTAGGTGGCATGGACCATATGTAATGATTTATATCAACATGCAAAATCTTTAAACCCTTAGATTTCAAGTGTTATCTCTTAAAGACCTAAGAACCTCATCGTGTTATATGGAGTATTTCCTACCTTGTTTAATTGCATAGACATTATGCTTACTTCGTGTTTTTATTTCTCATTCAGTATACTTGAAACTGTGCACTTGCTTCTATATCTAGAATTCCAATTAGTATACTCGTGTCTTGTATACTTGCTTTGTGTGTTTCCGATCTCGTTTATATACATGTGTTTTGTATACTTACATCGCATGTTTTAATCTTTGTTTAGTACACTTGTAACCAGTATGCTAGTATGTCATGTATCTCATTTCAATTGCATCAGTAGTTTAGGATGATCCCTGAGTCTCATTTTGATATAGACGTTAAGTAGCATGCTTATTTTGAATTGTTTCAATTTAATGTAAAAATCTGTAAAGAAATTGAGTCTATGTATGCTCATTCCTTACGAGTAAACTTGTTTACTTACCTCAAAGTTATTGGGGGTTTTGTTCAGGTACGAAGACTTGGTTCGTGATTTTCATCATTGCTTGGATAATTGTAGACTTGAAGGTTTTAATTCTTGTAAAGGTTGGCTTGAAATGCCACTTGTGGTCTTTTATATCAAAATGTGTATATTTGATTCCATATATGTAATATGTATATAAGTACACCTTTTGTATTGTATTTGACATGTATGACATGAGGCCAAGGGCCAAGCATGTTTATATTTGTACTTGTACTTATTTGGTGCCATATTTTGTTTAAAAAATGCATTTTTATCAACTATGAAGGTTTGGCATGTCAAATTTTTTAAATTAAATGTAAGGAGGCCGTAGGCCATTGTAACATGTTTAAAATACCATTCTACACTTGCGTATATGTTCACATGCTCATTTTCCCTTAAAAAGAATCAGTTTTTGACCTTTGCATGTGGGTGGAATGAATCTTATAGGTCCCATTGCAAATCTCCCATGTTTAGTAAAGCTTCCAGCAGGTTTCGAGGTGTTTCGGTCAACCAGTGCCTTTTTTATTTGTAAAAATGCACATTCCAGTAGCCAAAAACACTTTTCAGGGCTATTTCGGTCGATCGATGGCTTATTTCAGTCTACCGAAGTAACCACCCTCAAAAAGATGTTTCCAGAAAAGTTTTTGTTTATTTTGGTCATTCGAAAGTCTATTTCGGTTGACCGAAATAGCTTGTATTCACACAGTCTCTCTGTTGTGTTTAAGCACTGAAGTTCTAACTTCAAACGGTCATATCTCTTTCATTTCTAATCCAAATGGGGTTATACTTGAGCCTAAACTAAAGGATTTTAAGTCAAATTTCCAATGGTACCAATGCCATTCTTAGATTCAAATCACATTGATATTTATTCAAGTTTTAGTGAAGTAGTGTTGGGATTTGGTTCGAACCGGGAAAGGGCTTCTTATGGGATTATTGGCTAAAGTTCTTAGAACCTCTTGAAATGCTGTAAAATGATTAGTTTAGGTTGTATGGACTTCATTTGACTTGTTTGCAGTCAAATCTCTTATGTCATTTGTAAATTGACCATTTTGCCCTTGATTAACGGGTTTTGCTCGTTTTTTTTCATTTTGTCGTTTCTTCTTCATTTGGACTCTGAATCATGCGATTCTTGAGTCCATCTTGATTAGTTTTTATTCTCTCTCTAGCGGTGTGCTCAGTGGTATTCGAATCTATATTTTCAGAAATGACTCTTTTGTCCCTGGGGGTAAATTGTTATTTTTCCTATCTTTTGCCTACACACTTTATTCCTTTTGGTTCCTTGACCTCATGGAAGGTCATCTTAGGGTGTTAGAGGTGTTTTATGCCTAGGGAGACCATTGTCTTGTTTCTTGCTTCTGCATTTGGATCCGTTAACGGGTCAATCTTTGGTTCATCATACCGGGTTGAATCAAAACTCGGGTCACTACAGTGCGTCCACCCTTGAGAATGCCATAACTCAATAATGTTATGTAACAACCTCTTCTAGGAATGCCAAGGCCAAATATTGTTCCACCACCCAATGGTGAGCAACAACATCAATTTGTGCAAATCTCTCCTCAAGGTCATATAGTGTACCCTCTTCAAGGTCATGCAATATATCCTCCTAATCCTCTAATGGTCCTTAGGGAGCATGTAATCACCCCGGTCATTTTTCTTCCTTTCTTTTTTCGGTAATTTTTTTTTCGTTTTTTCCCTATTTCGTCTTTTTCTCATTTATCATTTTTCCTTGCATAACCTCACTTTTTGTGCTTGGATTTGATTTCGACTTTGCATGCATCCATAATATTTAATTTCCAAGATATTTGTATTTTTACTTTCGTAGAAAAGCATGCTAGTTGCTTACTTTTTTCGTAAAAGGCATGAATGCATAGTTTCTTGGAAACATTCTTGATTTTTGAGATTTTAGTATAATTATGTAAAGTAATTATTTTTTGTCTTAGGGACCTTTTTGTAATTTAATTTAGAAGATATTTTGGAAAATGACCTTTTGTAATTTTTGGAAAGTGTGACAAGTGTCACACTCTCATGGAACCACTTGTTGGCATTGGGGTGGAGTCACTTGGAAGCTTAATCTTGTGACATATGGAGGGTGGAGATTCACCCACTTGTTGGCCTAGGATAGGTGCACTTGTTGGCTATGATGGTTGACAAGTTTAGGCTTAGGATTAAGCTTAAGAAGGAGTCATGGATTAGTGACAAGTGTAGGTTCCAAATTAAGTCTTACACTTTGTGTGTGTAAAGACTATGGTATAAGAACACATAGTGAGTGGAGGAATACTAAATCCTCCACTCACCTCATTTCGTTTCATCTTCCTCACTTTCTTTACTCTCAAACCCTACCCTAGCCACCATTGAAGAAAAGCTTGGCTTAGAGCTTTATACTCCATCTTCCACTCACCTTAGACCTTTAACCTTGGGAAGTAAAAGTTTCCTCTCACTTCCCTCTACAAAACTCTAGTTTAGTTTTCCATTTTAAGCTTGGTTGCTTTGGATTATAGAGATTCAATTCTCTATTGAGTTAGGGGTGGTAGTATGTTTATACTTTAAGAGTTTTATGTCCCTTTGGGATTTAATATATATAGTGCACATGCTTTTAGTATTGTAGTCTTGCATATTATAGGAAATCTTCATATTTGACTTAGGATTTATTGATTTAAGCATGTATGATATGTATTTATCTTGTATAGGATTATTAATGTTATATACAATTCTTATGGACTTGAATTGCTATATTTATTGTGGTGATAATTCTATATTCTTGTTGATTGCTATTGGTAATTATTTTAGAAGTGATAAGCGCCGAATATTGCATATTCAAGCGCCCTTATTTGCATTAGTTAAGTCCATTAGCTGGTGATAATGTACAGTTTTGCTTTATTTGTTTGTTTCTGTTGTCTTTCAGGTCGATTGCCCCAAATATGGTTAAAGAAGCGGTTTTGTTGATTTACACATACCGTTGCTGGGAACCGTCTTTTGGAGCCAAAACTTCTTGAGTCCTCATGTATGTGGGGTTGTGATATTGAGCATAGGTCAAAGAGTGCATTGACAGACATTTCATTTAAAGTTTGAAGGAGGGCTGAAGTTGCTAAGGGATAGCCTCCGCAGGCACCCACCGCGCCGCCACGGGAGCCCGCCAATCATACCAGTAGCCATCCTTCATCCGCGGGGCCCCGTAGTGCTCGCGGGCCCCCGCCGCACGTTTCGCGGGCTCCCGCCGCCACACCGCGGGCGCCCGCCAAACCCTCCAGAGAGTCCCCTCGTCATGCAAGGACCCGCCGGCCCCCCGCGGGCCCCCGCCGATCTGCAGACAACTCTGTAATTCTCCTCCCAATGCTATCCCCTTGACTTATTTTTGTGGTTCTAATCCTCCTAGGGTTGGTAAGGCACGAAAATGGAGGGAAATTGAGAGGCTAAGGGATTAATAAAGGGCTTGAGGCTAAAGGAATGTTGAGAGTTTGTGGGGGTGGTGTTCTTGAAGCCCTTGAGCACGAAAATGGAGGGTGAGTGTGCTTCTTCTCCTTCATTCCTTGCATCCATGGGTAACTAAACCCCTATCTAGGGAGGTGATGAAGCCCTCCCTTGTAAGCATGTTCTAGTTTAGATTTTATTTTGGGATAACAATGTATAATTTTTGGTCTTTTCATGATCTAGAGCATCTTGCTTCTTGTAATGGATCTTAATGTATATAAATGATTATTTTGAGTTAATTATCTGTTTTAGATGGTTTCTTCTCTTAATCATTTTTGCTTGCACTCTCATGGTGACAATGGTAGTGAGATCATGGAATGGTTTTATTGGCATAAAGTTAGAGAGTCCTGATAATCCATGGCTTGGGTTCTCCCTTTGATGGTCTATGCTTAATTTCTAGCTTTATGTGCTTTCATCATTTAATTTAGGGCTTGATAATCCTTGACTTAGTAAGCATGTTTTAGGCTACACCTTAGTTTAGGTAGTTGAACATGTGGACCTTTGATGGTTTATTCTTGCCTTTTAATTTAATGAACCTCTTGAAGACATTATACCAACCGAGTGATGCTATATATCATGACCATTTTATATGTTGTTTTCCCCCAAATTAGTCCTAATCTAGCATGTGTATAGGGATGGAGGCCGATTCACTTCCCTAGTCCTCTTTACTTGTATTTCATTTCTTCAACTTCTTGCAAGCTTTTGTTTTATGAAATTTAAATTCTTAGCTCTTAAGTGACAACAACAAAACAAACTCTCTACCACCTTCATCAAACTAAAAGTGAATATAACAACCTTGTTTGCCATAAACTAGCAGTCTTAGTGGTTCGACCTACCCGACCAATAGCCCTATTTTACAATGATTTGTGCTATTGCAAAAAGGGTTGATTTATAATTGTAATTGATCCGTCGATCAAGAAGCCTATTACTACAATGTTATAATCTAATATATAAAGCTTATTGTTGAGGCATGATTCAAATAGATAAGTTGATGATATTATATTATACATTATATCATGATAAAGACTTGTCATTTGGTATGCCATTTTAGACTTGGAACCCTAAGACATGGTTTGTGTGGTTTCAAATTACTTGTGCATGGAAGGTGGTTTATATGCCTTAATTATTGTTTATAAGTTTTGAACTTAATTATGATTTTGGATTCTCTTGGGACATTATTACAAATGACATGGCTAGAGTTTGGCTCTAGTGCGAGAGGTACGAGTTCTCCCCATTTTATAGTGCGCACTAGGGTGGTATTCCTAGCGGGTTAGTGCCCGAAATAACTGTTTAGGTCTTGGTTTACTCCAGGATTTGATGTCCAAGTTTTTCACTATTTGATTTCGTATTCAATTCCAAGTTGACAACTAATACTTAATTGTGACTTGTAATTTTAGTTGTTGGTGATTTAATGTTGTTGAGTACATTGATGTGTATATTGTGATGTTATAGAATCATTATGTTAGCTTAGGATGATCCTTTAGAACACCTTGAATACAAACGTTAAGTGGAATGATCCCTTGTATTCGTCTATATTAATCTTGCAATGATATTGAAACTTTAGGGTATATGCATATGCTTCTTCCTACGAGTAACTTGATTACTCACCCTAGTTGTTTGGGTTATTTTACAGGTAAAGAGACTATGTTCTCGGATACTCATCATCCTTACGGACTTATGAGTAATTTGGAATATTTTTTGTATATTGACATGCAAATGTTTAGCATGCCTTACTCTTGATGATATATTTTGTATACCATAGGTGTATGATATTTTAGAAACTAATATGGCTTCCTTGATGTGTAATCGTACTTAAGTACTTACTTTTGACACTATTATCATGTATGTAATGAGGACAAGGGTCAAGCATGTTTACTTTAGCACTTGTACTCAATTGGTACCATATTTTGCTTTAAAAATGTATTTTAACCAACTTTGGAGGTTTAGCATATGAAATATTTGTAATTGACATGTATGAGGTCGTGAGCCATTGTAATACATTTAAATATTCATATTGCGTTTGTTGACATGTTCACATGCTCATATCTCTTGGAAATTCAGTTTTTAACCTTTGTTTTTGAACCAATTCATGATGGGAATTGTGGCTTAGGTCAAGCCTCAACATTTTTGGTGTATAGCAGGTCTTTCAGCACCTTCTCGAGTCATTTTGGCCAACCGAAATGTCATTTCGGTCGACCGATAGCTTTTGGGAATTAATTGCACAATAAAACTCACTTTCCAGTAGCTAAAAACACTGTTTGGGTTCATTTCGATTGACCGATTCTTTATTTTGGTCTACTGTGATACCCCCGGATTTCCGGATGCGGGTTGGCCAGGCCCACGCCCGATTACCCGAGGATATCAAACCAATTAGCAATAAACGAACACAGAATACAATTAAGGAAACAGGAATAAATAAAAATTTGTTGAAAAGAAACTAGAATGATAAACTAAATACTGAAACCTCACAATAAAATTAAATTAATAAAGAATTATTCTGATACATCCAAATTCTCCATTTCTAATACAACTCGGGAATCCATCTAGTGGACCCCTAATAAAATCATCACTGAGAAATGAACCACCGAAAAAGAATCCAATGCTAAACCATATAGGAACCGCCTACGTCGTCGGAAGAATGAGAAGTCGTCTCTGCTCAGCATGAACAAGATCTAAGACCTGGAACCATCCGTTACCTGAAAAATAATAGTGGGTCAGGCCTACGAACAAGTTCTATCCTAACTACAATCCAAACAGAGACCCGATACGCAGATACATCCTAGATGTCTCAACCATATCTATATAGTCCGTAAATAGATATATACATAAAACCACACTACAGGACTCTCACTAGACTATGCTGAGGGTCTCAACCTGAATAGAAGGCAACATGCAAAAACGCACCTGAGTGGGCATGACTACCTAAGCCTAACAGGGTATACCTCAACCAACATAGCTAGCTATGCATCCTACTACATATACGCTCCCTAACCGTCGACTATGAGACTCAAGCTCAAATCGCCGTACCATAATTATATATATAAAGTCCGATCCTATCCAACCATAAGAAATCCAGCTAGTCGTTCAGCTTGTTCAGTCGCACAGACTAACATAAATTAAGCGTATATACATCCCATCCAAATACAATGTTGAGCCGGTCAACTATTCGTCACCAAAACATAACATATAATTAGGATCTAAATGTTTTAATTAAATCCCTATCCTTCCTATTAACAGAAAATATAAACAACCATCTAATATGTCGTTCAACTGTTTTAGTTGACAGGACATGAAACCATGTAGGATTTAACTGTTTTAGTTAATCCATTCCGTATGTATGAATGGGTTGGAATTAGCGTTTTGATCTAATCCATCCCTTCGTATGTCACCGTCCCATACCAGTACATACCATGCATATGATCCGTAAATGATGCATTGACTCAATCAGTATACCAAATACAATCCACATAAATCCATGTAGCTGATAAAACAAAATTGGAACAGTTTATCAACTAAATATCCATGACAATATCCATGAAATTGACGAGACAAAACTTAATCGTTCGTCAACTTAAAATCCAAAATCCATTCATATAATTGACAGAAAATATGCAATTAATTCTTCAATTAAGTCCAGGTTAACTCCTATGTAAATTACAAAACTTATGTTTTAGTTTAGCAATTTAAGTCCAAAACCATCATCCAGTTGAAAACCATCATCCAATTAATTTCAGAATAGTGTATCTAATAATTCACCAATTTAAAGCAAACCTTTTACTCATGTAATTGCAGGAAAATTTATGTTTCAGCAATATAAAAATCCAAAGCATGCACAGGTCCATTCTGTTAACTAAAAGACTTTAATGTGCATCTAAAACATAAATTAGAAACATGTTATAATTCATTAAATTGCCATATTAGAGCAAGCAAGTAATTTCCTATCCTTAATCTACGTAATTGCAAAACGGATTTATTAATTCAACAATTATATTCCCGAGTGTGCACAGATCAAAATTTATTAAGTAAATGACCCTAATGTGCATTTAAAACAAGATTAACATCATGTTATAATTACTTAAGTCGCCCATTTAAAAAATTGAACAATTATTTTCCTTCCAACCGTTAACAGTATGTAAATTGTCTAAATTTCACACTGATCATTCCCTTCCTATAATAGGCTAACTTATGCAATTAGAGAGCTTAAGATCTCTTGAAATTACTTTTAAAATTGTAAGTTCACTCCCTGAAATAATTTAAAACTCCAAACATAGACCAAACAGTTCCCGGACAGCTCCAGATTGCAACCAAACGTAACCTAACCAAAGAGCCTTCTCTTGAAAATAATAGAGCAGGCTCTTTACACCATGGAGCATGCTCTATAAAAACTTAGAGCCTACTCTAGAAACTTAGAGCCTGCTCCATAAAAACTTAGAGCCTACTCTTAAAGGCTTAGAGCCTCCTCTGTCCAGTTTTGCTCCGTTTCGCCTTTCAGCTTCGTCTCTGGCTATTCCCAACCTTCGGTTCATCTTTAATACTGAGTTTAAGAATCCTATTTACACCCAAAATCATCCCCATGACTGGTTTTATAATCCGTTCAATCACTGAATTAAACTACGCAATTTAACTTTCCTCCAATCGTTAACAGTACTGAAAAGTTGTCTACTTTCCTACTGTTTAACACTTTAGCGTAAATGTATAAACTATGCAATAAAAGGTTTAAATACACTTGAATTTTAAATTAAGAACCCCAAGTGCCCTCACAACACAATTCGAAAGAATTAAAATCATCCAAACGGTGCCCAGAAAATCAGAAAACACTAAAATACGTCAAAATAGGAGAGAGCCTGCTCTTGAAACTTAGAGCAGGCTCTTATTTGCATGGAGCCAGCTCCATACCATCTTGGAGCCGGCTCTTGAAGAGTGGGAGCCAGCTCTTGGCTTCCTAGAGCCGGCTCTCTCCCTCTCTGTGAGCCTCCAGTCCATTCCAGCCTTGTTTCCGACCTTCTGCTTTGACTCCGACCACTTCCAATCCCTCTGTTCTTTCTTAAAAATGATCTTAGCAGTCTAATATATATCCAGTAGCATCCCAATGATTTGTTTTGGCAGTTTAAATTTATTTATGTGACTTAAAACCCCTACCGATTCATTACGCGTTACCACAAAACTTGAACTTCAATTTGCAAGCATACACAAGTCAATCAAGAATTGTTTTAGACAAATATATACACATACATATAATCAATTTGACATATAATACGCATGCTAGATCTAATTAATATTCAATTAAAATCCTAGAGACACCTAGGTATGCACAGAACACAGGCCAACGGGAGAGAGAAAGAACAGAACTTGCCTTTGCGGTTTTGGAATCAAAACCTTGTCGCCGTCTTCCTAGGTTTTTCCGGCGATCATGACTGCCGTCAAGCCTCCTACTACTCAACCTTCCCTTCTCCTATGACCAATCCTTTATCCATAGTTGAAACCCTCACTAAAGATGGTCTGTTATTGTCTCACAATTTACGCTCTGTTCCTCTCTATCTCTCTGGTACATGAAAAGGGTTTACATATTTTTTTAAAACCCTAAGTCAACATAATGATATATTTATAGGTTTAGAAAAACTATAATCCTAATTCTAATTTTAATCCAACAAAGAAAAAACAACCATAAAAGTTATAATGTAAGTCGGCTAAAAACGTGAGAATATATGTAACCCTAAAATTATAACCTATATTAAATTATGATTAATACCTCAAGTTTAATTATTAATAAATACTAATAATTAAAACTAACTCTATACACATATATATACATGTATATACTTCCATAGGTAAAACGGTACCCATTTACACTATCCAAATAGTCCGTTAATCATATCCAAGCCCAAGTTCGATTAAAAATAAAATAAAATAAAAACAATACATTTAATTTAATATTCAAATGCCACTTCATCACGCACACTTATAATTAAATAGTTAATTCATTTAAACAACAAAACAGGCAGCCACGTAACAAAAGTCAAGAAAACACCTAAGAATAATAAAATAAAAAATAAAATTCCAATTATGTCCTTTTTAAATTTAGGGGTATTACACCTACCGAAGTGACTTTTCCTCAAAACTCAATTTTTTTGAGATTCTCTGTCCTTTTTGGCTGACCGAAATGGCAGTCTTGGTCGACCTAAATGACTCAAACACAGCTGCCCTTCAGATTTTGTATCAGCACTGTTGCTCTGATTTCAAATGGTCATATCTCCTTTATTTCTAATCCAAATAAGGTAATTCTTGAGCCTAACCTCAGGGATTTTAAGTAAGATTTCCAATGGTACCAATGCCATTCTAAAATTCAATTCACAGTGAGAGTTATTCATATTTTAGTGAGATAGTGTCAGTTTTTGCTTAAACTGGGAATGGGCGTTTTGTGGGAATCTTGGCCAAAGTTCTTAGCACCTCTTGGAATGTTGTGAAATGATTAGATTAGGTTGTATGGACCTCATTTGACTTACTTGGAGTCAATTTTCTCTTTTTATGTGTAAATTAACCATTTTACCCTTGATAAACAAGTTTTGCCCATTTTGACCCTTATTTTTCCTTTTCATTCTCTTTAAGTTCCATGACTTCATGGAAGACCACATTGGTATCTTAGAGATGAGTTATATCTCTAGAGACCTTGTTTTCATCTTTCACTTCCACATCTCAGATCCGTTACTGGGTTAACTTTAGGTCATCACTGACGCACCGGGTTGTAAAAACTTGGGCCGTCACAGAGCGTAACACTCCAAATGAATATAATACACCCACATGCATTCGGTTGCCAAACTTTTATACTCATCATTATGAGATTAAGGCTTCAACCATCAATATGTGCCTCCTTTTTTATGGGTTGAGCAATGAAGAGCCTTATAAACATTTGGATGAGTTCTTGGAAGTTTGTTAAACCGTGAAAATCACGGATGTTCCAGAAGAAGTATTAAAAATGAAGCTTTTCCCTTTCACTCTTTGAGACAAAGCTAAATATTGGTTTAACAACTTGGGGCCAAACACAATCACCTCTTGGGCTCAATTTCAACACGAGTTCTTAAAGAAGTACTACCCCGTAAGTCGAACCAATTCCATGAGAACTTATATCCGTGAATTTTCCCAAGATGAAGGAGAATGCCTATATGAAGCATGGGAGCGTTTAAATGACTTGCTACGAAAATGTCCACATCATGACATTCCTAAGTCGTAATTAGTTCAATGCTTCTATTAAAGCTTATCTGATTCCAATAAGGGCATTGTTGATGCTTCATGTGGAGGCACCTACCTAAAAAGAAATGAAGATGAAATTTGGCATCTTTTTGAAAGAATGAGCGAAAACTCAATGCATAGATCTTAATCATCTAAGGGAGGTCGTCATTCAAATATGGGAGGGAAGAAAATTCTATGATAAATAGATAATTCAATGGAAATTGTCACCGAGATGAAAACTTTAACACAAAGGTTTGATAAATTCCTTTTGAGTCAAAATCCGACAAATCAATCATCTTATTTCTCCCATTATCCCAATGAAATGTGCATTACTTGTTCTAGCTACACTCACCATACTTTAAATTGTCCTCTTGGACAAATCATACCAAGTGAGTCTCAAGAATAAGCAAATGCCGCCTTCACTCATAAAGAGAATAACCTTTATTCCAATTCATACAATCCGGGGTGGAAGAATTATCCAAACTTTACTTAGAAAAATCAAGGAGACAATGCAAACCATCATCAAACTCAAGGTTACCCCTTCATCTCCAAAATCAAAATTCTCAAGGTTACCGTCCTCCATTCCATTCTCATTAAAATGTGAATCACTACTCTAATCCTCAAGCTTCCATTCTCAATCTTACTCCCATCCATCTTAAGTACCTATTAGGAGTCCTACTTTTAAGGACAAGGTTTTGGAAGCCTTGGGTGGTTTTTCAAAAGATAATCAATTGTTTCATTCTCATTCTCAATCAATTTCAAAGCTTGAAGCCCAAATCGGGCAAATAGTTAATTCGTTAAATGTGAGAAAGAATGATAAGTTGCCTAGCCAAGCTGAGGCCAATCCTAAGGTACACTATATGGCGGAATCACATCTTACATTGGGATGTTCTGGTCATGAGCAAGTTTAAGCCATTACTACCTTGAGAAGTGGTAGGAAGGTTGATAATAGGGTTGAGACACCAAATGAAGTTAGTGAACCGGTACAACCAAGTGGTTTCCCCCGTCCCATTCCAAATCCTATTCCTACTTCCTTGGATGCAAGTGGTTCCAAAAAGGGCCTACCATCATTATCGTCATCATCATCTCCCCAATTAGAGAAGCCTTATGAGCCAAAAGCTCCATTTCCTTATGCCTTGAGAGAAACTTCACCATTTAAGAGACAGAAGGGAAAAATTCATAACATGATGGAGGTTTTTAAGTAAGTTAAAATCATTCTTCCTCTTCTAGATGCTATTAGGCGAATTCCACCATATGCAAAGTTCTTAAAGGACTTGTGCACTCAAACGAGGAAGAACAAGGGACAAAGCCCTAAAAAAGTGCTTCTCACTGAGCAAATGAGTTCCATTATCAAGCTTAACACACCAACTAAGTTCAAAGACCCTAGTACTCCAACGATAACTTACATAATTGGGGACCATGAGGTCCATAGGGCTCTTCTTGACTTAGGCGCAATTGTTAACCTCATTCCTTACTCCGTGTATATGCAATTAGGATTAGGTCACTTGAAGCCAACTTCGGTAGTAATCCAATTAACCGATAAATCAACAAAGAAGCCTATGGGAATTATTGAGTACATCCTCATAAAAGTTGATAAATTCTACTTTCCGGTTGATTTTGTTATGCTTGATACCGAACCGGCCCCCAATCCCACCAATCACATTCCCGTCATCCTAGGAAAACCATTCCTTGCCACCACTAATGCAACTATCAATTGTAGATCCGGAATCATAGACATTTCTTTTGGCAACATGATGGTTAAGCTTAATATGTTCAATGCAAGCCAACATCCCATAGATGAAGACGAGTATTTCCTTGTGGTTGTTATGGAAAAAATCGTAAAAGAGAGTTTACCTTCTATTCTCTCAAGGAACCCTCTTGAGGCATGCCTTATGGAAATGTATGAAAATTATGGTTTTGACATGGAAGGCTCCATAAGTGAAGTAAATGCTTTGATGGACTTTGTGGCCACATTAGACTTCCCGCCATGGAAATACTCAAAATAACCTCTTCCTTCACTCTCTAGTACTCCAACGGTTTCATCTCTGATCTCTCCACCTACTCTTGAGCTTAAACAACTTCCATCTAATCTCTAGTATGCTATCTTAGGCCCAAAAGAGACTCTTCTAGTCATCTTTGCTTCAAATCTTGAAGATAACTAAGAGAATGAGCTTTTGGATGTTCTTAAAGAAAATAAAGAAGCCATTGGATGGAGTGTGGCTGACCTAAAAGGCATTAGCCCTTCCATATGTATACATCGCATACACATGGAAGAGGATGAAAAGCCATTTAGGGACGCTCAAAGGAGATTGAACCCAAATATTTAGGAAGAGGTCAAGAAAGAGGTAATGAAACTATTGGATGCGGGAATCATATACCCTATCTCTGATAGCAAGTGGGTGAGTCCAACACAAATAGTTCCCAAAAAGTGAAGAATTACGGTAGTGGAGAATCAGAAGGGTGATATAATTTTGAAACGCACCGCCACTTCGTGGCGTGTATGCATTGATTACTGCAAACTTAATTCTGCCACTAGGAAGGACCATTTCCTTTTGCCTTTTATTGATCAAATCTTGGAAAGATTGGCCGAGCAAAAATATTATTACTTTCTAGATGGCTACTCAGGGTATAATCAAGTGGCCCTAGACCCGCTAGATCAAGAAAATACCACTTTAACACGTCTATTCGGTACATTTACTTACTGACGGATGCCTTTTGGATTGTGCAATGCACCTGCCACATTCCAAAGGTATATGATGTCGATATTCTCGGACATGGTAGAAAAATACTTGGAAGTTTGCATGGATGACTTCTTAGTCTTTAGGTCATCATTTGATTCATGGCTCCAAAATCTCTCACTTTTTCTTAAAAGATGTCATGAGACAAATCTAGTGTTAAGTTGCAAAAAAAGCCATTTCATGGTTCAAAAGGGGATAGTGCTTGGTCATGTCATAACTAAAGAGGAATCGAAGTTGATAACGCAAAAGTAGTGCTAATTTTTGAATTGCCTCCACCTTCTACGGTGAGAGAAATCTGTTCTTATCTAGGTCATGTCGGCTTCTATCGCCATTTCATTAAAGACTTTAGCAAAATTGCTAGACCCTTGTGCAATCTTCTTACCAAGGAGACTTCATTTGTCTTTGATCAAGCATGTCTAAATGTTTTTCACAAACTTCAAACTCATCTATCATTCGCTCCCATCATGCAACCTCCAAATTGGTCATTACCATTTGAGATCATATGTGATGCCTCCGACTTCGCCATGGGTGCCGTCTTAGGGCAAAGGGTGGGCAAGCTTCCATGTGCCATATACTATGCAAGTAAAACCTTCTCGAGTGCTCAATTAAATTACTCCACTACCGAGAAAGAGTTACTTACCGTAGTGTATGCCCTTGATAAATTTCGGCTATATCTCTTAGGATCAAAGGTAATTGTGTTTTCCGATCATACCGCTCTAAGGCATCTCTTGTTAAAAAAAGAAACCAAACCGTGCTCAATAAGATGGATATTATTCCTCTAAGAATTTGACTTTGAAATCAAGGATAAGAAAGGCTCTGACAATGTCATTGTCGACCACCTCTCAAGGTTAATGATTGAATCTTCTCCAAATCTTTCAATTCATGATTCTTTTTTAGATGAGCAACTCTTCCACACTTCAAATGGGAATTTTCCATGGTTTGCTGACATCATAAATTATCTTGCGATTAGCAAACTTCCCATCAATTGGTCAAAACAAAAAAATAACCGATTCTTTGCAAACATCCGAAAGTACTATTAGGAAGATCCAATCTTGTTTAGATATTGCCCGGATCGAATCATAAGAAGATGTGTGCTGGAAAGGTAAATTCTGAGCGTTAAGAAGACTGCCCTTAAGGTTTTTCATCCGGAAGTACTATTAGGAAGATCCAATCTTGTTTTGTCATACTCTTGCATGTGGTGGACATTTTAGTGGAAAGAAGACTGCCCTTAAGGTTCTTCAAAGTGGCCTCTTTTGGCCCACTATCCATAGAGATGCCTATAACTTTTCTAAAATGTGCAGCCGGTGCCAAAATTGGGATCAATGTCAAAGAAAGACATGATGCCCTTAAATCCGGTTATAATTGTTGAAATATTCAATGTTTGGGCCATTAACTTCATGGGACTATTCCCAATGTCATATGGCTTTGAATATATCATTGTTGCCTTTGATTATGTCTTTAAGTGAGTTGAAGCTTGTGCTACTAAAACAAATGACCACTCCGTGGTAATTGCATTTATCAAATCTAACATCTTTACTCATTTTGGTATGCCAAGGGCAATTATTAATGATAGAGGAAAACATTTTTGCAATCTGTTTTTGAAGCAACTCTTCTTAAAGTATTCCGTCACTCATAAAGTTGCTACTCCCTACCATCCTCAAACAAGTAGGCAAGTGGAAGTTTTAAACCGGGAAATTAAACATATCTTAGAAAAAATGGTGATTCCGGACCGGAAAGATTGGTCTCGGAAGTTAAATAACGATTTGTTGGCTTACCGGTTGGCTTATAAGACTCCAATAGGCATGTCTCCATATAAACTTATTTATGGGAAGCCTTGTCAACTTTGGGTTAAGATAGAACATAAGGCTTTATGAGCAATAAAAAGGCCCAATTTTGATCTTGACAAAGCCGGAAAGAACCGTTTGCTTCAATTGAATGAGTTAGAGGAATTGAGACATGATGCCTCTGACAATGCTAAAATCTATAAGGCAAGGATAAAAGCTTTTCATGATAGCCGTATTGTGAAGAAGTCTTTTGAGCTAGGGCAAAAAGCGTAGCTCTTCAACTCTAAACTCAAATTCTTTCCTAGAAAGCTATGCTCTAGGTGGGATGGTCTATATAAGATCATTTCCGTCTCACCTTATGAAGCGGTTAAGTTTAAAAATTTGAAGGATGAAGGAACCTTCAAAGTGAATGGCCAAAGGTTGAAGCCTCACATTGATGGACAAGTTATTCAAAGAGATGTGGAAGCCACCCTCTTGGTTAATCCCATTTATCTTGATGATTGTGAGCGATTTTTACGTCTTACTAAAGACGTTAAACACTAGTTTCATATAGTTTTCAAACTCTATTCCTTCCACTTTTATCTTGTTCTTTCTTTTTGCGATGTCTAGATAAGTTCAATTGAGTTCAAACGTCAAAAATCAAGTTTTTAGACCAAATTTCAGCAAAATTTCAGCATTTAGTGCCCAGGCAGCAGCCGTACGATCGATCGCAAACTTCTACGATCGATCGTGATTCCACATGATCGATCGTGATCTACAGGTTTCAAATAAGCCTGAAAACATGCTCTCGGGATCTATCCTTTGTAACATTCATGATCGATCGTAGTTCTTTGCGAATGATCACACTTGGCACCATTTTCTACAAAAGTTCTCACTCCCAGCTACGATTGATCGCAGCTCCCTTGCGATCGATCGCACTTAATTCCATTTAAAAAAAATAAAAAAATTAATTGCATTTTTAAAATGTTCATTTGTATATATTGTTGTAATTTCCACTTCCATGTTTATTTCTTATTTTTCTTTCATTGTGCATATTTTCTTACATTTTTAGTTCATTTTATTTTTATTTTTATTTTTATTTCTATTTTTGGTTCACATATGTGTTCAAAGTAGCATTTTGTCTTCCTAGAGATGTTAAACTTAGCACTCACGAGACACCTTGTGTCTCTCTTATGACTTATATTTTGTAGGTTATATATACATTTTCGTTTTCGTATGTTAGCTTACTTGCATTTTATTTCTTTGTTTTCCTTTTACCCTTTGCATCTTGCATTTTATTTCTTTATTTTCCTTTTACCCTTTGCATCTTGCATTTCATTTTCTTTTCATGCTTTCATAAAATAAAAATACAAAAATATTGTTTCACCATTTAGCCTCTTGCGTAGTCATACATACTTTCTTGCTTTGTCTAGGGCTTGATCTCATATCTCTTTTTCATCTTATTCTATATTGTCTTAGAATTTATAATTTACTTATCTTTATCCTATTGTGATATTTGATGTGAGTTTGCTAACGTGCTTATCCAAATAGGTTTTTGATTCCAAGTTTGGGGGAGACGTTTTTCATATTGGATCATTGTTGGGCTTCATAAGCTTTTGCCACCACGGTATACTCTTTCCATCTTTTTCATTGTTCTTATTACACATTGAGGACAATGTGCTGTGCAAGTTTGGGTTAAGGTGGCTTTGTTACATTCTACTTAAAGTTGAGCTTTAATTGCATGATTGAGATTCGAGATCCAATTTAGCTATGATTTTGATCTTTTAAGGCCTATGTTCCTTTGATTGAAAATTTTTAGGTCTTGAGAATTCAATACTTCTTGTATGCCTTTGAATGCCATTTAGGAGCAAATTTTTTGAAATTTTGATATCATGCTTGCTTTTGTGGTCCACTACATCTTGTTTGTGAGAATGCTTTGAAATTTGATTCTAGAGTACTACATTTGCACATGCGCACACTAGCAGTCATTTGTGGGGTACATGCTTAGTTGATTATTGCTTTGGTTATATCCCAATTGAGCTATTAGGCTTTGAAAGCTCTCATTCTTGACAAAATGACCTTACATGCTAAATAACAAACCCTTTTACCAAGTAACCAAGATTCATGGCTTATTAAGCATTGAACTCTCACATAAAAGGTGGAGGTCCCACACAATCATCTAAATATATATATAGGCTACAAATCAAACAACTCTCATCTTCTCATTTCCCGACTCTTCACAAGTGAAGAGTCGGGAAATGAGAAGATGAGAGTTGTTTGATTTGTAGCATAGTTGATTTGAGCGGTAAAGAGTCGGGAAATGAGAATACAAGAGTTGTTTGATTTGTAGCCTAGTTGATTTGAGCGTTTAAGTCCTTAAGGGAGTCTTTACATCTGATGCCCTACATGAATGTTCTAGAGAGCTTAAGAGATCTTACATTGCACTATACTCTTAAGAATAAACTCTCACCAAAGGTGAAGAGTCAGGAAATGAGAAGATGAGTGTTGTTTGATTTGTAGCCTAGTTGATTTGAGCGTTTAAATCCTTAAGGGTGTCTTTACATCTAATGCCCGAAAACCGTTCGGTTTGGGAGTCATGAGCCCAACACTCGTTACATGATGTTCTAGAGAGCTTAAGAGATCTTACATTGCACTGTACTCTTATCTTTGATGGCATTGAAAAAATAAAAAAAAATAAAAAGAAAAGAAAAAGAAAGAAAGAAAGATTGAGAAAAGATTGACTAACAAGGTTCATTTCTTTGTCTTGATGATTGGTACTTGATTTATAAACTAGTTTGAGACCGGTTGTGCCCATTTCATTGATTTACTAAAAGAGCAACATATTTGATATTGTTTCACTCAAAAGGATGCTAGAATTGATTTAAATTGCATGATTATCTTACTTAATGTGTGGAGAACCATATTTGCTTGCATGATGTTGGAATTTTGGAACTTGCTTAGAGATGGAATTTTGCTATCCCATATCTTGCTTGCATGATGTTGGAATTTTGGCTAATTGTGTTTGGTGATGATCATGGCATGGTATTCATAGGATACAATTGTTAATTATTTTGGTGGGTTATGCCTTTATCTTAATGATTGTTCTACACATTAGTTTAATTATTGTTAGGTAGGCAATTCATACAATAAATTGGGTAATCCATGCTTATAATTGCAATTAATATTATTCTGATCTTGATTGATGTGTGCTCTTATTAAATACATTTGCAAACTAGTTTGGTGGATTATAGTCATTATCGGTTATGCTACATCTTAATTTAATTGTTGTTAAGTAGACAATCCATGTATTGATTTTGATAGTTCATGTTTACTATATGCATCATTGTATTAATCAAGTAGCCGCATTTAGATTATAACATGGTTTTTCCCCATTAATTGAATGCATTTGGTTTAGGGAATGAGCTTTGTGAGGATTCCTATGCCCTAAGACTCTTCTCCAATCTCTTAAACACTACTTATTTAGCATTAATTTGCATTGCTTATTTTAATTGAATCATAGTGTAATCAAACGAAACCAACCTCTTTGCAATCTCATTTAGCGCTATAGTTCAAGTTTAATTCTAACTAAGTGTTCAATCTCTTGGAAAGATCCCTACTTGCTATACTTCATTATAGTAGTAGTGGTTTTATAAATGTAAAATTGATTAACAAAGCTTCCAAAACCATATTCATATTTTTGACACAACATAGCGGTGAATGTTGTCACTTAGGGCTTGGATGAGCCCTAAGCATGTGTAATTTAAACCCTTTTTCTTCATTTTTTGGGGATTAATGTTGTAATTAGTGTTATGGTCTTGTGTAATGAAACTTTGTTGTACCAAGGTTTTTATGACTAATTCTTCCTATTAATTCTCTATATTGGTAGCATGTTGTCTTATGTGTTATTAATTAAGGATTATGCTCTACACTAAATGCTTTTACTAATTGTGTTTAGTGATGGTCATACATGGTATTTATTGGATACAATTGTTAACTAGTTTAATGGGTTATGACTTAGTCTTGATGGGTTGTTCTACACCTTAGTTTACTTGTTTTTAAGTAGACAATTCATGCAATGATTTTGATAGTCCATGCTTATTATGGCAATTTGTATTATCCTCTTGATTAATATGTGCTACAATTGTTAATTAGTTTAATTGAACATCAAATTAGGTTTGATGGGTTTTACTGTACCTCAGTTTACTTGTTGTTAGGTGGATAATTCATGTAATGAATTTGATAGTCCATATTTATTATTGCAATTTGATAGTCATATTTAGATTACAACAATGTTTTCCCCATTAATTGAAGGCAGATGGTTCAATGCATAAGCTTAGTGGTGATTCCTATGCCCTAAGGCTCCTCTTCCTATCTCTAAACCCTATTTATTTTAGCATTCAATTTATTGCATGTTTTGATTGAGCATTAGTATAATCAAAAACCAAACTTCCTTTCAATCACATTTTGTGACGCCCCTAGATTTTTCAACCCAGTGTGTCCTGTGATGACCCGAAATGGATCCAAAATGTGGAAGTAATACATAAATAAGTCTACAGAGATGTACGTCATCCCTAAGACACGAGAGTGGCCTTCTAAGGAGTCCCATGACTCGGCAGAAATAAGACTGAAGTTAAGGTTTCAAAACCCTCCAAGGAACGGATCAAGGGCAAAATGGTCATTCTAAGCTAAAATGGGTGCCACCATCACACCGTTGGAATGACAACAAAAAATGAATGAAGTTAGACTCAAGAATCACTTGATTCGGAGTCCGGACAGAAAAGATATGAAGATAGGATAGAACGGCATCCTTCGATTAAGAGATACCACAACCCTATCTCACTAAAACTGTTATAACTCTCACTATGGTTGGAGTTTTTTGTGTCTTGTTGGTACCATTGGAAAGTTGACTTCAAGCTCTTGAAGTTGGACTAAAAATGACCACCTAATTTGGACTAGAAATGAAGAAGTTATGACCGTTTGAAGTCAAAGTAACAGTGTTGTCCCAAAAATGAAGAATAAAGAGCTGTTTGGTCGGCCAAAATGAACCTAAAATGAGTCCAAATCTGAAAAATGAAGGAAAAACACATCGGTCGACCGGTTGTGACCAAAACAATACCTAAGCAACTAGAAAATGCACTTAAACTATTCAAATGAAATCCAAAAGCCACCGGCCGAAATGACTCGAGAAAGTGCAAAAACACCTGTTATGCACCAAAAATGATGAGGAAGTTTTTAAGTCTTATTTGAATCTCCCATAGCATGACCAAATTTAAAATAATGTATTTGTGTGCTATTGTGAGCATGCACGCAAGCATAAAATAACATTTTAGACGTGCTACAATAGCCTACGGCCTCATTACATTCCATTTACTCCAAATTCTATGTCAAACCTCCGAGGTTAACAAAATTACATTTCAAAGGTGAAACTTGAAATTTAAATGCATACACTTGAACTTTAAAGATTGTGGCCCTTGGCCTCGTGTCATACATATCAAATGAGTACTAAAAGGAGTGCTTTGGCACTCATTACATATTTGAAATTGAAAATGACACGTTAAACAAAACATTACATTATAATTTCATAAGAGAAGCGAAACATGTTAACACTTTCATGTTAACAAAAATACATTTAAAAGAAATTCAATTCAACGAAACGACCTATGGATATTGTGCATCCCGAAACCACATCTTCTTTCTTGAAATAGGTCGCATTCAACGAGGGGTGAGTAACCTGTATTACTCGTAGGGAATGGACATGCAGTGTTGTAACGACCCGGTCATTTGCCTTCTTTTCCTTTTTCCTGAAATTTTACGGATAAATTTTTTCCGTTTAATTTTCCTTTCTGAGTTCGGTTTCTTGTCGCTTAATGTCATCTCGAGTGCTTGGAATTGGTTTCCGAGACTCTTTTGTATGGATTGACAACTTCCTTTGAGGACCGAGTTATTTCCACATTTTCACTTTTCGGACACTATTCACTTTTTGTCCTTTTCCCTATTTCGTCCTTTTTCCTATTCTGTCTTATCTCCGTTTGTTAGTTTTTGGCACAACCTCACTTTTCGTGCTCAAAGTTAGTTTCTGACTTCACGTACCTTCATCTTGAGTGGTTTCCTCAAAATACGTGTCTTTACTTTTGCAAGAAAGTACTTTGGTTGCTCCCGGTGTCTATAGGGGCATGGATGCATAGTTCTTTGGAATTATTTTCTTTTCTTGGGGTGTTTTTCATAAATATCTTTTGAAGATATTTTATTTCAGGGGTATCTAAGAAAATATTTTTGGAAGATATTTTCATTCTGGGGCATTTGTGCAGTTTTCACTTTTTAGAGGGGCCATTGTGCAATTAATGAAAGTTATTGCTAAATACCTCGTTTTCAGTCTAGATCCTCGTACGGGATTTATTTTTACATTTCGTCGAGTCGTGTACTCTTAGAATTCCCTTCTGATCGTTTTTCTCCAGTTTCAGAGTTTTTGGCCTAGGTTGCCGCCGAATTTGTTCGAGGCATAACTTTCTGCTCGAAACTAAGTTTTTGATGCCGTTTCTTTCGTTGTTCATCTTTTCTCATTTTGAATCTTTTTTATTCATGGAGTTTTGTTGTTTGAGCTCGTTTGCTCAAATTTCACTCTTCCGGACCCGGCGAGACCCTTTCGGGGCACTTTTTGAGACTTAATATAAATAGGTGCCTTAAAGAAGAAAATCAGAATTTTCTTCATCTTCTTCCTCTCCTTGGCCGGCAGCCATGGGAGCTCCTTGGCTGCCACCCTTTGACCTTCTCCTCCACTTGTATTCCTAAGTGAAAATCCTTCGGCCTTAACATTTGTTGTTCGTCTCATCGTGCTCTACCATTACCCCTTATTAGAAACCATTTCTGACCAAATTTTGAGTTCGGGATTGAGGTCAAGTTTGGATTTTCATGGGGCTTCTTGGGGATTTATATAGATCGTGTAGTCCCCGACAAAACTTAGGAGTTTCGTCAGATTCGGAGCCGTTTCAATTCGGTGGGGATTTGGAATTTTCATCTCAAATTGAGGTAGGGGGTGTTATAATTTACTTTCTTACTCTATTACATGCTTATGATGCTTATTCAACTCAATTGCATGCTTGGATATTAAATCTAGAATTTTTTATTATTTATTTTCTAGTATGAAATTTAATTTTTCTGGTGAGTTATAGCATGTTTTAAACTTGTGGCTTGACATTATATTACACCTTAATATGTTGATTAACATATATTAAAATTGGAGCATTTGGATAAGAAATGAAGATTTTATTTAATATTTATCTTGAATAAAATATTAATTCATGTGGCCTTAACTAGCTTGAAATTAATGTTTGATAACATATTATATTTGGCCTTAGTATGCTCTTCAACATAATTGAATTTGAAAGTAATTGGAGGTGTTTTGAAAATTAGTAATTATTAATTAATTTGATTAATTAATTGCCCCGAGTGCACTATTCACTCTATTTGAATTCTGACTTGATATTCTTGATTTACATGGCATATAGCTTCACATATATTTGATTTAGAATATTCGGTTAGGTTTTGAAACCTTTCATTTAATTAATTTCCTTGTTTAAGATTTAATCCTCATGGTGATATACAACTTGGAATTGAATTGTGGCATGTTAGAAAATTAAGCTTTAGTATGATTGTTCACATATATTAAATTGGGATTAATTGTATGAGAATTGCAACCTTTATTTTATATTTAACTTTAGTGAAAGTTTAATTTACATAAGTGTAACTTGCATGAAATAAGCTTGTAATGTGATATTGCATTAGTCCTTGGCATGTTCTCTAAGATTTGTTAAATTGAGAGCATTTGGTTAAGTTTCAAAATCTAGAGATTTTAATTAAAAGAATTAATTAAAATCTATTTTGTGGTCCCATTAGCTTAATTAAGATTTTAACTTGACATTTGTATTGGCCATGACTTGTTTACTGGTATATATTAATTGTGGACCATTTGAAGTTGCTTTAGAACCTTGGTAATTAAATTAGCATGATTTATTAGAATTCTACTTTGTTGTTCCAATAACCTAATTGACTTTTAGAATGGATATAGGTGATGATCATGCCATGTTCTTTAATATGTATTAATTTGAGGTTATTTGGAATTGAATTAGAATCTAGGGAACTTAATTATTTTTATTTAATTAAATTATATCTAATTGAGCCATAGATTTAATTGTGTTTGAAAGTCGTTTCTATATCAAAATCCTGGACATGGACTTATTGTATATTCATTTGGTTATATTTTGAGCATTGGATAACATAGTTGCTATGTTTATACTCATGAGAATATGTTTTCCTTATTGAATATATTGTTGCCTTGTGTAATGATTTGCACACTTCGTATTTAACATCTTTCATGTATAGCATATAACGAATCGCACACTGAAGATTCGACATTCATCATATCATATTAGTTGTGGACTTAGAGCATGTATTGTATAGGTTTCCAAATTTGGTTGTGCATGGTGGATAGTTGATTATCTTGTATATACATGCTGATATATACGTTGTTGCACAATTTGTTGATTTTGAAAACTTGGGGATGTTGTTGTTTGGCTACGGCTAGAACGTGGTTCTAGTACAGGGGATAGTCCCTCTATGTAGTCTAGTGCGCACATAGGGAGGTTTACCATGGGCTAGTAACCCTAAAGTACCCAAGGTTTCGGCCTGATCTGACTGATGTCCGAGTATCCACTTTGTTTGATTTTGCATTTCATTTTCAAGTTGATAACTAGATGATGTTGTAACTTCTTGTTCCTTATTTGTCTTTCCATTTTAAGTTACATGATGTTAACTTTGTGAAATTGTGCTTTATGCGTTGCATTAGAAGTTCCAATGTTGGTTAAATTGCATAAGTATTGTAAATTGTGTTTTGATGTTCTAATATAGCTTAAGAGTGATCCTATAGATACATTGTGAACATAGACGTTAGGTGGCATGACCTACTTCTGTTAATTTCATGCTTTAGATTTTAAGTTGAAGGCTTTAAGAGTTTATACTTTGTTACATTGTATAACTTGCTCTTAGGTTGTTGAATTGCATGGATAATGTGATTCTTGTTAACTTGTATTTAAATATGCTTTTGTCATGTTGTATGGATTACTCTAGACCTAGTTCAATTACATTGAAAATGTGATTCATGTTAACTATAAACTTGTTGTATTAGTTAGATAATTCCAATCTTAATTTGTTTCACATATGTATATACATTATGATTCTTGTTGTTTATACTCCATGGTAGCTTAGGATGATCCCTGAGTCTAATCTTCGACATAGACGTTAGGTGGCATGATCCCTTTTGAACTATATCATGTTAGTCCTAAAAAAATCTCTAAAGAAATCGAGTCGATGCATGCTCATTCTCTACGAGTAAACTTGTTTACTCACCCCGAAGTTATTGGGGGTTTTGGCAGGTACGGATGCCTTGGTGTAGGATGCACAATATCCCAGGATCATTGCGATGAACTGAAGTTCTTTAAGTATATTCTTGTTCATGATTCTTGTAAAGGTTGGCTTGAAATGCCACTTATAGCCTTTTATGTCAAAATGTGTATATTTGATTTCATGTATGTAATGTGTACCTAAGTACATTCTTTACAATGTATTTGATATGTATGAGATGAGGCCAGAGGCCATTGACATGTATATTGAATTCTATATATGTTTTAACTTCATGAAATATTATGAAAATATTGAAAAATGCCACGTCATTGTCTCACCATGGTTGCATCGGGTGTGGGAATTCCGTTTTCATTCTTTTATAGGGTCTCATAAATCATATTTTAAGTGTGTCCAAGGGCCAAACGGTAAATTGAAATCATTTGTCAATTTTGGTTTTCATGTTTTTCATTTCAAGTCTATTTTTGCCTTTTCGGCTGTTGGGGGGTCCAATTTTGCATCGACGGTATTTTTAAACCATGGATCATTGTAGCGTGTCCTAATAGGTAAGTTACGTCTGCGTGCATGGTCGTTTTTGGAAAAAAAAAAAAAAAAAACTCTTTCGTTGCCGAAATGAGCCTCTTATGGATTCATTTTACACTTTTGTTGAAAAATCTTGCTTAAGGGCATTTTGGGGATTTTCTTTGGGAAATAAATTCCGTTCTCTACTCCAACACATAGAAAATGTGATTTTAGGGGGAGTTTTTTCACGACATTTTTATGAAAAATGTCATCTTGATCTCGAAAACCGCGCTGCAAACTCAATTTTCTGCTATTTGACTGTTTTTGCTGTTTAAGTTCAACTCTGGTCAAGTTGAACAGGTTCAAGAAGGTTGAACCGGGTAAAGATGTGTCTTTTGGTCCAGCATGGGTATACTACCCATGTTGAACCGGTTTAAGGAGGCTGAACCGGTTTAAGTCTTGCAGTTACTGTTGCAGGTTCAACTTTGACCTTCCAACTTCAAACTATTGTAACTTCTTTGTTTCAACTCCGAATTGGTCCGTTTTTTACTCTAAATTGACCGTGTCGAAATAAGCTTTCTAATGGTACCAATTTCAGTTTTTGATTCTTCTCTTATCTCAAGATATCCTCATTTTAGTGAGAGGGTGTCGGATTTAGTTATTACCGGGACAGGGTTCATCTGGGATTTCAGTTCCTTTGGACTTGGGACTTTAGTTGAAGTTACCAAAGGATGTTTTTGGATGTTTTTTTTTATCTCATTTGACTTGTTAAAAGTCAAATTCCTTCCTCTTGGGGTAAAATGACCATTTTACCCTTAATCCTTCTTTTGTTGGATTTTGATGTCCTTGTCTTCGTTTTGCTTCCACTGAGTCTCAAAATTTCTTGAAGGGCCATTCTTGTGCCTTAGGGATGATATACATCTCTAAGGACTTGGTTTTGTTTTGCTCCGCATTTTGGATCCGTTTCGGGTCATCACAGGACACACTGGGTTGAAAAATCCAGGGTCGTCACAATTGTGATACCCACGAATACCCGAGGATATAAAAAACAAATCGGTAATAATCGAACACAGAATACAAATATGATAAAGAAGAACAAATAATTTGCTGAAAGAAAACTAAAATAATATTCCAGTAACTCGTCAGAATTCTTATTAATAATAAAATCATTCTGATACAATTAATCCTCCATTAATACAACTTCGAAATCCATACTATGTGGACCCCTAGAAAAATCTAAAACTAAACAAGAAACGGTAATCACTATCTACATGAAAGATAAATGAAAACTCGGAAGAGTGAAGTAGATTGATTTATGTTCAGCATGAACAATCCCTACTCCTGATGAACACCTGAAAAATAATGGTGGGTCAGGCCCATAAACAGGTTCTACTCTACTACAGTCCAAGTAGAGATCCGATACACGTATACACCCTAATCAATCCAATAATATCTAGTAGTCCATACATAAATATAGATACATACTAAAAAGAACCTGACTAAACTATAGAGTTGTCTCAACCTGAATAGTAGGCAATATGCAAAATGCACAGATAGTGGGCATAAGTACCTAGACTTACCAGGGTACGCAACTAGACTATATCTAGCTATACATCCCTGGCAATATACATACCCTAACCATGATCCTGAGACTCAAGCTCATATCATGGCACCATAATCATAGATATATATATAATCCATCCTATCCAACTATAATTAATCCTCTATAAGTCATTCAACTTGTTCAGTTGACCTGCCTTAAATATAGGTAGGACTTAACATTCTTCTAGTTAAGCCATCCCTGTGCATTAAACTACACAATCCAATATATGATGCAACAGGTAAAGCAGTACATCAAATAATCCAAAATAACATGATAAAAATCACATATATAATCCTTGCACATATTTAAGCAAAATAACAACTCTAAGTAGCATGCATTTAATCTTTACAATATAATAAATTAACATGTAGCTCAAATAGATTATTTCAACCTTCAGGACGTAATTAAACTATTTAAATCCAATTAATTAATTAAATTAGTTTAATGCCAATATTCATTCATTTAAATTGCTAAAACAATATTAAGCAACTAAATCATCCATTAACAATATGCAAATTTACTTAAAACATCATATTGTTTAACTTATAGCATATGTATGTAAATTATGCTTCCTGGGATTTAAATATGTCAAATAATAATATTTTAAACCCTCATCATCATCCAAACCATCTCTGAAACCCTAAAACCCCAAAACAGTAGCCAAATTTCACATCCCATTGAAGTCCTAGCTATGGAGCATGCTCCTTTCTGAAAGGAGCAACCTCTATCCAAAAGAAGCAGGCTCTGCCCATAGTGGAGCCGCCTCCATTCACAATAGAGCTGTCTCCACGTGGAATGGAATCGTCTCCACTCCAAGTAGAGCTTCCTCTACTCCTGCTACCCTCCGTCTTCTTCATCTCCAGCGAGTTTCAGATACTCTGTACTCCTCCGGTAAGGTTCCTAAACATCTGTTCTAGGTTCCAAACGATCTCAATAATTTTATAAATTTCATATGCATTATAAACACGAATTAAAACAAAGTTCCATGCAATTAATTTCAAGATTAATTAAGAACACATATAAACACACATATACTATTTTAATTCAAATTAAGCATACATATAAAGTTGATTTACTATCTGGTTAATCCCTGGAATTAACTAGGCATGTATAGAACATAGACCTAAGGGAAAGAGTAAGAATAAGAACTTGCCTTGAAGGTTTCGGTTTGAAACCTTTAACCGTCTTCTACCTAGGTTTTCTGGCAATTTCTTGTTGTCGTCAAGACCCTCTGTTGGTCCTGGTTCAACCCACGAGCAAGCCCTAATCCTTCCTTCCTTGGTTCAGACTTCAATTCTGGTTAAAACCCTAGCTTCCTCTCCCGCTATTTTCCTCTCTCTCTCTGCTCCTACTATAACGTGAATAAGGTTCTTGAAACCCTTTCATAGACTTATGTAATATATATATATATAAGCTAATATTAACCCTAATCCTATATGCAGACTAAGTCTGTACTAAAGAAAAACATAAAAGAAAAGGAAAAATAAATAACAATAATAATATATACTAACTATATACGTGATATAGAAATATATATATATATATATATATATACAACTTATAATTATATATATAATACTGACTATATTTATTAATATTAACTATTTAGAATACTAGTAAATATAATATCCAAATATACATATATACCCATATATATATGTATCACAATCCATGGGTAAATATCTGTACCCATTAACCTCCTTTCCAAGTAATCCATGTGACCCATTGGGTTAGTCCATTACTACTATCCACATCCATCCTTTTAAAAATTAAAATAAAATAAAATATAAAGTAATTATATCATTTAATCCAAACAATTAATTACAATTAAATCACACATCATTTAAGCAAGCAACACACCCAATTCAATCAAATAAACCACATAAGCAATTAAAACAAATAAGCATATAAACATGTAGTCACATAAGCACACAGCCACGTAAGCACATAAAATACAATAAAATAAATAATTAAATCCCTTTTATATCCTTTTGAAAATTAGGGGTCTTACATGCATAGACCTAACTTTTTACAAGGTTATCATATCAATATCAAACAATTCAAAAGGGTCATGTCACCTAACGTCTATATTCCAAATGAGTCTATGGAATCATCTCAAGTTACACTAGCAATTGAAATGAATGACAATACACAAGTATACATGCTTAAGTATACAAAACAATGTTGAACACCATGTACAACATATAGGCATGCACTTACAAATATACTAAACCACATTAAAACAAGATATGCAATATCTAAGCATACATACATAAGTATACAATTAATATAAAAAAACTTGTAAATCAAGTATACAAGCACATGTATACTAAAATGAAATCCGATTACACAAAACAAACATGCAAGGCATACGTATACAAGATAAAGTTTAGATACACAAGGATACAAATTTAAGTATATTAATGAGATCTAAATACACGAAACAAGTATACAGTTTCAAGTATACTAAATAAGATCTAATACACGAAGCAAGTATACAGTTTTATGTATACAAATAAGATCTAAATCCACAAAGTAAGCCTCAATTCTCAAACGACAAGTAATTCATTATTAACAATTTGAAATTAAATGCAAAATCAAATAGTGGAAAGACTAGGACCCATGGTCTCCGACCAAGTAAGTTATTCTGGGTAATTACGACCCACAAGGTACTACCTAAGGCGCACTTATGACTTAGAAGACTCTTGTCTTCGTACCAGAGCCAAACCCTAGCCATCACATGTATCTTGTCCTTATAAGCCTTCCAAAATCAATAAGTTCAAAACTTATGCAAAATTAATAAGTTAAACCAAACTTATACAAAATCAAATAATGCATAAAATCATCTTTCACGCACAAAAAAGGTTGAATCCATACAAACCATGTCCTACAATTCAAGTCTAAATAGCATATGACATGTCAAGTCTCCAATATGCAATTTATATATAAAATAAGAATATTTTACAACCATTGAGCCAAATTACCATCCTAAGCCACAAGTGCTAAATAAGCTATAATTTAGTAACTAATTTTCAAGGTAATCAATTGTAATATTTTAAATAAGTTATATACCTACGCAAGATATATTTAAACAAACTTTGCAAAAGAATGATACCCTATATCATGCAAAGTCCAATTAACATGATTTAAATATAGAAATAACTTCTAAGACATAGTTAAATCCATGGACCAAGTAAATAGGATTTAATTAAATAAAATAATTAAACTTCCTAGATTTCAAATCAATTTCAAATAGTCTCAAATTAATATATGTTAAAAGACATAGCATGGTCTTTACATATATCACATCAAATATCCATTTAAGTGATTAAAATACTTAAAAATAAAATTAATTAAGCTAATAACTGATAATGAACTATGAGAGAAACAGAATATTGAAAAGGTTAAATAACTGATAATGAACTATGAAAGAAACAGAATATTGAAAAGGTTAAATAATCAACGAAATATTGAAATAAAATATGGAAATATGCAAGTCAATAATAAATAAACAACAGAACATAAATAACTTTGAAGAACTTTGATTGAAACATGGAACTTACAACTTTGATCTTTGAATATAACACTTTATTCTAAGCTGAGCTCCTTGGATGAAGTAAAACTAAAAACTTATACTTAAAAATTACAATTTGAACTGAGAACTTTTGAAATGAAACTAAGAACTAAACTTGAAACGAGCTTGCCTTCAATGTCTTGAGGAGTTGCTATTTATAGGGCCTCGAAGGAGCTTTGGGGAGCCTTGGATTCCTTGGGGATAAAGATGCAGCTAGAGGCCTTGTGCAAAGGCTGAAAGGCTAAATTGAGGTGATGGCTGCTGAATGATGCTGGAGGCCCTAAAAATAAAATTAATTAAGCTAATTAATTAATTTTATCTAAATTTTTAAGCAACTCCAAATATCCTCAAATTAACATAGGTTAAAGAACATACCAAGGCTATTTTAATATCACATTGCAAGTTGATTTCATGCTAGATACAACCATGTGAATTAAATTTTCATACAAGAAAATAATTAAATAAAATTCTCTATACTTATTCAAATATTCCCAATTTAATATATATTGACAAACATATCTAGGACTAATTTAATAGCATGCCATAATTTAATTCTAAACTATACACATCCATGTGAATTGAATCTTATACAAAGAAATAATTAAATTAAATTCTAAAACTTGAATAAAGGTATGCTTACAACTTATATATACTTAGAAAATAATCAATACAACACATATATAAACCAACAACACCCCTTACCTCAATTTGAGATGAAATCTAAAATCCCACCGAAATGAAACCGCTCCGAATCCTACAATACTTTGAAGTTTTGTCGGGAACAAGGTGAACATTAAAACCCAAGGAAGTCACACCAAAATCCAAACTTGGCTTCAAACTCGAACTCAAAAAATTGCCGAAACCGGATTCTAATAAGAGGGAAAGGATCGCCTTGCCAAGGCCTACGATAAACATTAAGACACTACAGCATTTTACTAAAAGGAAGTGGCCGGAGAAAAAGGAAGAAGGGTGGCAGCCCCTTGTCTTCCATGGCTGCCGTCCAAGAGAGGAAGAAGAGAGAAAAGTTTAACTTTTCATTTTAGAACCCCCTATTTATAGAAAAACTATAAAAGTGCCCCGAACGGGCCTCGCCGGGTCCGAAAAAGTAGAATTTGAGCAGACATACTCAAACGGCAAAACACCGTGGATGAAAAAGAACCAAAATGAAAAAAATAATAATAATAAAAATAAAAATAATAAAAATAAAAATAAAAATTAACAACAGAAGAAACGGCGTCGAAAACCGAGTTTCGAGTAGAGAGATATGCCACAAACAAGTTTGGCGGTAATAGGAGTCGAAAACCTAAAAACTGGGGAGATCAATTGCAAGATAATTCTAAGAGTACCCGACTCGACAAAATATGAAAATGAATCCCGTATGAGAATCCAAGCCCCAAGTAGACACTTTGCAATTAACTTTCATTAATTGCACAAATGCCCCATACACAAAAGGGTAACTGAGCAACTGGCTCAGAATGAAAATATCTTCTTAAAAACCCTTGAAATAAATATCTTCAAAAGATATTTATGAAAAATACTCTAAGATACATCAATGTTTCTGAAGAATCTTTTCATCCACGCTTTACGGGAAAATGAAACAATCGGCGAGCTTTTCTCCAAAAGTAAAGTTACGCCTTTCAAGGAAAACAACTAGAATGAAAACTCGTGAAGTCAAAAACTCAACTCCGAACATGAAAAGTAAGCTTGTGCCAACAAAGTGACCAATGGGGAAAAAGAACGAAAAGTGAATCGTGTTAAAAAAAAATGAAAAAGTAGAAATGACTCGATCCTTTAAGAAAGTTGTCAATCCAAAGGAAAGAGTCTCGGAAATCATTCACGAGCATTTGAGGCGACACTAAGTGACTAGAAACCGAACTCGGAAGAGATAATTTAATAAAAAAAATTCATTCGTAAAATTTTGAGAAAAAGGCAAAGGAAAGAAATTGACCGGGTTATTACACATTTGCACTAAGTCAAAGTAAGATTCCAATTGCGTGGTTTAATCCTTGAGGACGATTCCTTCTCACTATACTCAATGTATACGTGTTAAGTGACTTTTAGAAATTATAAAAGTTGATGCCCATTTAGCATTTCTAAATATTCAAATGTTACACACTTTTGCGGTAAACACTAGGAGAGCATCCAAAATTAAGCTCGGTGGAGTTGGGCCTAGTAATGTCCCGATTGTGGTTCTGGTTAGGTGGACTAGGTCGGGAATGGCCTCATGAGCCATTGGACCTTTGGTTGAGCTTGGGCCCATCTAATTTGGACTGTCTTAAGTCCAAGGAATGTCCTCTGGCTTTTCTAATCCGGACCGGGACCAACCCGGCCATTTCAATCATTTAACTTGCAATTATTATAAACAAAATATAATAGTGCTTTATTATAAAATAATATATTATATGCCTATTTTATTTGTATGTATATAAAATAATATTTTTAATTGCATATTATGATTAGTTTTTTATTTCTTTCATAATTTATTTTTAATCACTAAATTCTTAAATGGAATTATTACTAATCATTTTTAAAAATGATAATAACATAAATTTGTAAACAATTCATTTTTTTTGCTAAATGATCATAATCTAGTTTATTTTAATTCATTATTTTCATAAGAAGTAGAATACAAAGTATTTTTAATAATGGTAGCAATTTAATTTTCATTAATAAATAATTGATTTTGTTAAATGATATTAAAAAATTTAGAAAAATTCATCAACATTCACTAATAAATCATCTTTATCAAATTGTGTTATAAAAAATTGAGTATTCGTACTTTTTAGTCACCATGTGCCAAGTTTTAAAAAAAATTAACGACTACATAATCGATACTGTTACGTAACGCCGATACTTGTCCGACTCTATTACATTGCGACCGCGACCGATACCAAAAAAAAAAAATTTAAGTAATGCATAATCAAACACTAGTCATATATAATTGATGAGAATCATACAAAAACGGGTATAAAATATTACAAAGATCAAAATGCTAATAAAAAGACACAAAATAGATACAGAGATAAGAAAAGGTTCTAATGCGAATAACAAATCATAAAGGTCATACTCTGTACATAAGTGCTGATAGCTCGGGCAGTTATAAATTACAGCAGATTGGTATATAATTAAAGCTGTATGTACAAAAAATCAAGAAGATTGCCGACGTACCCATGTTAGGCAATACGAGAGATTATTATATGATCTCAGCTAATCACCATTTACCATCTGTATAAAAAAAAATTAAATAAAGCTTACACATTTCATGATTTTCATTAAACAAAGCAAGGCATGGATCATGGATGGGTAGAGAGTAGTATATCTCGTCTACGCTTGCTAGCTAGATCCACACATGGTGTAGATGGTCTGCAAAAGCACGAGCGTGAAACTTAATAGAGCACCAATGATTGATATCACTATCCATAGATTACCACCCAATTTCTGCATCACCATTTGCATTTGTTCATGAAAAGGGTTGCGGAAACACTGAATCTCACTCCATAGCTCAAGTAAGGTCTTGGATCAGTAATATTCTTGATAATTCCGTTAAAGATTTGCACCACCGATTCACGTGAACCCAAATGGTTACATAGGATTCCTTCTTTCTCAAGCAATTTAACATCATCCACCGAATCTATGAGGATATCCATGAGAAAAGCATGGGACGTGAAGGAACTCTTAATCCAAGGGCAACTTTGCTCGAAAGCAATAAGATTTCAAGCCGACCTCTCCAAAAACACAAAAAACTATCACGATCTCTAAACCGAATATCAAACAGGTTCTTTGTTTTATGTTTCCGCAACTTGACTCCTTAATAGAAAAGTTGCGTTGCTGTACCATGGTATCCCTGTTTCATCAGGCGAGATGGACGTACTCCACCTCGTCTTCCTCCTGGTTGAGATGTTGATCTACTACCTTGAGGTTGGTCAACATGGCGAGGTGGAGAAGGAACAGCTGGTTGGTAGCAAATGTGTTAGAGATGGAGTATATGATAAGGATAACGAGTTCTATCCATTTTTTCGAAGTCACCTGTTTCTTCTAAGCCCATTCTATCACCAAAAAATAAGAGGATACATTCAATAAGGTTAGCTTTACTAGTACCACTTACGGGCTCGATAGATTCCACCGTGAGCCGGAACAATTCTTCAAGAGCAATGAAGGGAATCTGGTTCTCAAGCAGTAGCAAGTCACGTAGTACGCCAGAGTGCCTGAAAGCATGCTGCCTGAAAGCATCCTGAAAGATTGGGTCCTTTTCACCTCCCAAAAAAATAAAGTTGTAATGCCTGTATATAAGCTCGATAATGAAGCAACCATCAATTAACATCATTTCTACCAGACGACTACTACTACTGCTGAAATAGTCATCCTCCTGCTGCAGCAGCAGCTCCCAATCTGGATAGCATTCCTTGAAAGTTTTTTCCATCCTTAACATTGCTTCCACACAATAATTTCTTGTTCGCTCAAAATTTTGTGTTCGTTCAAACAAGAAACACATGTAGTCCAGCTTGTCGGCCTCCATTGTTTTCAGAAATTCATTTCTATTGTGGAGAGGCCCAATAGATACGACGCTAGGGGTGTAAGCTTGTCCATTTTCTTCACGGAGCATACTGGGGACACTTTTTATGACCGGTAACCGTGGCCAGGCATCATTCGTGAACTGGACGTCGTAGTTTCGTCTGTTGTGTTCGATCTTAATCACTAGAGACCGCATAACCCTAGCAGATTCCTCTGAGCTAAAGCTTTCTTCCTCGATCTCCATCACCGATCAGCAACCATATATCTAGATCTATAGCTTAATTATACTCTCTCCATCGCTTAATATCTTTTTCATGTTAGGACTTTTTGTTTTGAGCAAGCCAAAATTTACTCCATGATTAATGATTGGTCAGCGTATCTAGTCTATAATATCTACAATCATCTAAGTAGCTAAGCATTGTCCCACATAAATAAATATATAGTTTATATTATATAGTCTATAGTATATTTCATCATGATAACGTCATTTCTCACTCACATAACTATATAGTCTATAATAACGTCATCTCTCACTCACGTAAATATATATTCCCTCCATCCCATAATAGTTGTCCATCTTTCCTTTTTGAATTGTCCCAAAATACTTGTCCACTTACCAAATTTAAATAACATATTTCACATCTTTCCATAAATACCCTTAAAATTTTAAAAAATATCAAAGTTGATTATATATATATTTAAACTTAAAAGAGTAACTTTGTAATTTTTAAAGAGGACAATGCAATAATTACATGTCCCCTTAAAAAGTTTTACTTCTCATAAGAGATATCTATTATAAGACGGAGGAAATGGTGTATAATATCAGTCATCATGATGACATCATCTCTCTCACACACAAATATATTTTGATGTGTCTAATTTTTGAACACTGTATTATAACTTAATTTATAATGAGATCATATTCATAATATTAGTAGTGTTTTATAAAGAAATAAGAATATTCATATGACCCATCATTCATATGAGATTAAAAAAATATATATATTGAAAATTATAGAATAGTGACACAACAAAAGAGTATTAATTTTATTGAAAAGAACCTGTTGCGTATTCATATACAGTAAGCCAACACCAATTAACCCAAATATTATTTAGCAAAGCCAAGGATCACAGAATAACCATCATATATATATATATATATAACCCCAAACCAGAAGTAAAGAAAACCATAAAAGACAAATATTTGTGTTCATAGTGCACTTTTAATAATTCATCAACCACACATGGTCACCTGGTGTGGAATGTGCGGTGATCTTACTTGCCGGCGGTGACGTTGGTCCGGGCTATGGATTTCCGAGGGGTTGATTTAGTGGTTGGGGTGTGCCCATGTGGTGTATTGTGGATCTTCCTTTTTGGGCCGATTCTTGTGACCTGGGCTACTACTTTTGGGCCGATATTTGTGACCTGGGCTGTGTTTTTGGGCCTGGTTGCTGGGTTCCTCTTCCTTTTTTGTTTTACCTTGGTTGATTCTCTTCCCTGTAATGGCTACCGGGCTTGTGAATGCTCAACGGGCATCTTCTTCCCGGTCTCCTCTGGCACGGTCCTCCCGTTCGGTACATCACCTTGACTCTCATGCTTCGTCTTCTACTGCTCAACCTGTGTGTTTTTCTGATTCTCATACTATGCAACCACATATTATTGTTTGGAACTGCCGTTGTTTGGGGTCTATTTCCATAATTCAACAACTTAAGCATTTCAAATTTCACTATTGTCTGGATATTCTTGGTGTGCTTGAAACAAAATCTTTGCGGCGGACCTTAGCTGTGAAACGGGTGTTGGGTTTTTCTCATGGGTGCTTGGTTGAACCGGACGGGATTGCTGGTGGTCTTGCTCTGTGGTGGTCTGATAATGTTCACCTCCAGGTGGTGGAAAAAAATTCTTTCTCTATTATTGTTGCTATTCTGTCCCCCAATCAACTCCCTTGGTATTTCTCTCTTCTCTATGCCAGTACTGTTGACAGGGACCGGGCTACGCAATAGGAGTATTTTATTCATCGTTCTCGATATTGGTCATCTCGGTGGATTATTATTGGGGATTTTAATGATATTTTACATCTTTCTGAAAAGCATGGGGGCCGGGCTAGGCCTCAGTGGCAACTTCGGACTTTTCGTACATTGATTGATCGTTGTGCTTTAGTGGATCTTGGGTACCAAGGTTTTCCTTTTACATGGTCTAATCAGCGGGACGGGTCTGCTAATATTCAGGAACTGTTGGATCGCGCGTTGGTGACTAAGGAGTGGCTTTCTGCTTTACCTCGAGCTACCTTATCCCATCTTTCTGTCATTGGTTCTGATCACTATGCTTTACTTCTGACACTTGTCCCTGAGCGTCGAGCTCGCAAACGACAATTTCACTTTGATGCTTATTGGACTCTCTCAGATGACTGTCGGCAAATAATTGATTCGGCTTGGTCTACTCCAATCCGTGGTTCGGTTCAATTTCAGTTGGCTCAGAAATTACGGCATTGTAAAGCTGATCTTATTCATTGGGCAAAGCTTCGTAATCTTAATTCCCAAGCTCAGATTGATTGTATGGTTGCTTGGCTTCGTGAGTTGCATGCTCGAACTCCTACTTACTGTCATGCTGCAGTGGTTCAATTAGAACATTCTTTAACGTCTTGCAGGTTAATTGGACGAAGAATTGTATTGGAAACAGAAGTCTCGTCTCCTTTGGCTACGAGAGGGGGATCGTAATACTAAATTTTTTCATGTCACTGCTAAAAGGCGGAGAAGCCGCAATACCATTTTTGGGGTTTTTGATGCTGGGAATCACTGGGTGGTTGAGGAGAATGCGGTTTAGTCGGTCTTTCTGCGTTATTTTCAGGATTTGTTTCAGTCTTCCTCTCCTTCCACTATTGATCAATTTTTGCGGTATGTGCCGGTCCGGATCTCTGATGAGATGAATGTTGATTTAATGTTGGCTCCCACAGAGTTGGAGGTGAAGCTGGCAGTTTTTTCTATGCAACCATTGAAAGCTCCTGGCCCGAATAGGATGACCCCGTTGTTCTATCAGAAATATTAGGAGGTTCTTAAACGGGACATTGTTGGGGCAGTCTCTAGTTTTTTTGCTACTGGGAATTTGCTGACCAGTTTTAATCATACCAATATTGTTTTAATTCCTAAAATTCCCTCTCCAATGCAGGTTAGTCATTACCGACCCATTTCGTTATGTAATGTGTCTTATCGCATTATTGCGAAAATTATGACTAACCGCTTGAAAGGGATCATTGGCTCCTTTATCGGTGCTTCCCAAAGTGCATTTGTTGCAGGTCATCATATTACTGATAATATTTTAATTACACATGAAATTTTACACTATTTGAAAAATAAGTGCAAGGGAAGTAAGACATGGTTGGCGTTGAAACTAGATATAAGTAAAGCTTATGACCAGATTGAGTGGGCTTTTTTACTTCGTATGCTGGCCCGGTTGGGATTAAATGCCCATTGGATTCAAATGATCTCAACCTGCATTTCCACAGTCTCTTACTCTTTGAAAATTAATGGGAGCTCAGTGGGTATCCTCTTTCCCCATATTTGTTTATCATTTGCGCTGAAGCTCTTTCACTAGCTATTTTATGGGCCCAGAAAGCTCAATTGTTATCTGGCGTTTGTATTTGTCGGGGAGCACCGTCTGTGTCTAATCTTTTTTTTGCGGATGATTCTATTGTGTTTTGTGCTGCTGATTCAGCGGAAGTTGGTGTGTTGATACGCATTTTGGCTAATTATGAACGGGCCTCTAGGCAACAGGTGAATTTTAGTAAATCCTCTATTTTTTTCTCCCGTAATGCTACTATGCCATTGAGGCAATCTCTTAGTCGTGCTTTGGGCTTGCCGTTGTCGAATTTTCATAGTCGTTATCTTGGGGTGCCGGCCATTTTGGGCCACTCCAAGAGGGATGTGTTTCATTTCTTTCTGACTAAAATCCAGGACCGGCTATCTTTTTGGAAAGTGAAAGCTATGTCTACGGGTGGGAAAGATGTGTTAATAAAGGCAGTGTTGAGTGCTTTGCCTACGTATATTATGTCTTCCTTTAAGCTTCCCATTACGTTGTGTCAAGATTTAATGAAGTATATTCATTCTTTCTGGTGGTGTTCTAAAGATAAATCTCGAGCAATTCATTGGCTTCATTGGAAATTCTTGTGCCAGCGTAAATCTTCGGGTGGTCTGGGGTTTCGCGATTTAGAGGCTTTCAATTTGGCTCTTCTATCTAAACATGCTTGGCATTTTCAGGTCCAAAAATAGGGACTGCTGTATCAGCTTTTTAAAGCAAAGTATTTTCCTTCTTCGTCATTCTTGGAGGCGCCTTTGGGTTCTAATCCTTATTGGGGATGGCGTAGTATTTGGTCTACTCAGGCCTTATTATGTCAGGGGGTCCGCTCGTTGATTGGGAATGGCCTCACCACGGATGTTTGGAATGTTCATTGGGTCCTTACGCTTCCTCACAAACTGCCACCACCCCAGGTTCCTGCTTCCTTTTCTTCTGTGGCAGAGTTGATTGATCCTGTTACGTCTTCGTGGAAGCTGGATGTTTTGTCTCAAGTTTTCTCACCCACTACGGTGCAGGAAATTCTTAAAATTCACATTAGTCGATAGGATAAACCGGATGAGATCATTTGGTCTCCTGAACGGTCGGGTAAGTTTTCTGTGTGTTCGGCTTATCAGTTGGCTATGTCCGGGAATTCTTTTTTGGGGGTTGCTTCTCCTACTGGTACTTGGTCTTCTATTTGGCGCTGCCGACATTGTCTAAGGTACAACACTTCCTTTAGAGATGTTGTTTTCATGCCTTGCCGGTTCGTGTTGCTTTGCTGGCTCGCGGGTGTGCGGTGTCTCCTCTTTGCCCTTGCTATGGGTTATAAGAGGAGTCTGTGGTACATCTTATCTTTTCTTGCCCTCATTCTCTTCAGGTGTGGAAGTTATCTCCGTTACGCTTTGATTTTTTTGATTTGTCTTTTTCTTCGTTCCGGGTACGTTGGCGTTTTCTGGTGCATAAGGCTATAGTCTCCTCGGATTTTGCGAATATCATTAGCCTGATTTCCTTTTGTGTCTGGGGTATTTGGAAGGCCCGGAATCGGTTGGTCTTTGAGGGGGTTTTACGGCGGCCTGAGGTTATGGTGCAAAAGGTTGTTGTTAGTTTTTGGGAGTTTCATGATGCTCGTTCCCTCTGCTCCTCATTGCAACCACGGCTGGCTTGTGAGTTGGTGGAGTTGTGGAGTCCACCTCTATCGGGTTTTGTTAAGTGTAATTTTGATGAAGCTTTTTGTCGGCAGTCTTCGCAAGGGGGTGGTGCTGCTGTTTTTTGGGATTTTCGTGGAGCAGTGCTTCGTGCAGTTATTTTTCGTCCTTTCTCTGTTGCTTCAGCTTTGGAGGCAGAAGCGTTGGTCTGTCAGCGTGCAATTCTTTGCGCTATAGATTTGCGTTTCTCTTCCTTATAGTTTGAATCAGATGCTAAAGTTGTGGTGGACGGGGTGTTATGTCAGCTGTCTTGCCCGTCTGAAATTGCTTCTATTTGTTTTGATAATGCTCGGGACTTGCAACGGTTTTCTTCTGCTCAGTTGACTCATGTACGTCGTCAGGGTAATCGGGTGGCTCATGCTTTGGCCGCTTTTTCGCGAATTGGGGTTGTGTCGGATATGTGGTTATCTTCTGTTCCTCCTTCTGTCGTCCCTTTTGTGGTAGCAGAGGGGGGGTCTTAGTGGGTTGTGGTTCTTTTGGTTCCTTGTGTTGTGGTTGTTTTTGCCTTCGACAAAAAAAAAAAAAAAAAGAAAACCCACACATATTCTGTTCAGAGTTTGAAACAAGTCTTTGATAAGTCGTTCCACATTCTAATCATATCACGCCATAGGTCAGACTTGGCCCAGACGCCATCAATAACAGCCCCACACCCGCATTTCCAAAGCCTCTCCATCATTATTTTAATATGATCATAAAATTTAAGGAAGTTTATATCTTGGGTCCCTATTCACATGCTAGCTAGAATGCGGGATTGAAATTTCTCCAAATTATTAGATAATTATAATAAGGTTAAAAATCTTGAATTAATTGTAAGGTCCCATTTTAAGAAAATGTATTCAATGTTGGGGAGTATTTAGTGAATAATTTCTTAAGTGAATGCACAAAAACTCCACGTTTATGATAATATGACCAACAGATGTGGTATAGAAATCAAGATTTTTCTATTCACCATGAATTCAATAAACTTCAAATAAAAAATAAAAATATGGCATGTCTTATAGAATTTATTTAATTTGTTAGAAACATGGATCTCACAAAGTAAACTAAGATATTTCAAAATTGTGATTTTTGATTTGTCTAGTGCAAAATAAAACTTGTCACGTGGATGAATTTGTGATGACCAAAATTTTTGCAGTTGTACTAAAGTCATTGTTCAAGTGATGGACTACAAATTGAGCTGGTCCTGCCTGTTGAAAGTTGAAACATAATCCGTTAATCAATCATTTTAAGTGGATGGAGTTTGATTTGGATTTCTTAAAGGACAATATTTAGGTAGTGAGGATGTATTCTATGTTGACTAATGATGTGAAATAAAAATATATGGATATGTAATTTTTAATATATTTTGAACTGGGAGATAAGATTTGAGTGGCATGGCCTGATTGATGTGTGCTACCTGTTAGCATTATTATGTTTTGTTTCCTTTGTGGTTGCTTGTTTGTATAGTTTTTTTTCTTAAAAAAATAAAAAAATAGTATTATTTAGAAAATCACAAAGCCCTCCATCTACTATCAAAATCGTGCATAAAAACTCCAATAAAAATAAAAATAAAAACTTCCTTAATTAACAAAACTTATCAAGTTACCCAAAACTCGTGATTTAGGTTCAGGACTGTGAAATGTCAAATTTGACTTTACTATTTAATATTAAATTAAAAGCTATAATTATTATTTTAACATATATTAGAACTTTTTATGAGTGACATAAAATCCTAGGAAACGTATAACTCTCAACTTAAAGAGGGATAACACATTATAAGGAGAATTATATAGAAAGTAATTTTTTATTACATTTTTTGAAAATGTAAGAAAAATCTTTAAAAGTAGGTTAAATGTATATATAACACCCTTATATTATGATATTATTAGGACACACTATAACAGATATGCCTTTTTGCGACGCAAAAGGTTACATTTTGGTCGCAAATAGCCTTTAGTGACTAAAATATTTTGGTCGCCCAATGGTCACCGATAACTGCGACGTGGATACTCTTTCGCGACCAAAAAATGAGTTGATCGCTAATGAGTTATTTTTTACGACCAATTACATTACCGACCAAGAGGACTTTCAACGACCATGATTCATGGTCGCAAAATATATATTCTTTTACGACTATAGTATTTGGCCGTAAATAAACTGCCCTTTTGCGACCACTAAATTGGTCACAAATAGGGTAATCCTTTTACGACCATAAGATTTGGTCACAAATGAACGACCCTTTTGCGACCACTAAATTGGTGGCAAATAGGGTAATCCTTTTGCGACCATAAAGTTTGGTCACAAATGAACGACTTTTTTGCGACCACTAAGTTGGTTGCAAATAGGGTAATCCTTTTGCGAGCATAAGGTTTGGTCACAAATGACCGACCCTTTTGCGACCAATAAATTAGTCACAAATAGGGAATCTTTTTGCGACTATAAGGTTTGGTCACAAATGGTTAACCCTTTGCGACCACTATATTTGGCCACAAATAACCTACTCTTTTGCGACCACTATATTTGGCCACAAATAACCTACTCTTTTGCATATTTGGTCACAAATAATATACACTTTTGCGACTATTATGTTTTGTCATAAATAACCAATCATTTTGTAATAAAAATAAAGTAAAAAAAATAGGTAATATAATTAATATACGTGTCTACTTTTCAACTTTTCTAATTTGAAATAAAGTAATAATTAAATACCACCAATCACTTATATTAAAACCTTAAAAGGTAATTCATTTTACCAAATTAGATACATCCATGGCATGTCCTATACATGTACGCATGGTTTGTGAAGGACAAAAAAACAATCTACTAAATACATCTATGCATGGCTTGTCCATTACATACATATACCAATGACATATCCATTAAAAAACAAAGATAAACTATAAAAAACTAGCATGTCCATAAAGAAACAAAAGATGGATAAACTACTAAAGATAACACATTGTTACTTATCCGAGATGGTATTATACATTTGCTCCAAAGCCTTAATATTCTCTCTTTTAAACTTAGCAGACTCTCGGTCTCTCTTTTAGCATCTGTAGACTCTAGAACAATAGTTTTAACCACAGCATCCCTTCTATTAGAAGCAATTTGTCTCCAAGATATAACTTCTCTTGGGCATGATAAAGATTGCCTATCCAAAGAAACAAGAAATTTAAAGATAGGTTATGGCCACTAATCTAACTGAAAAGGAAATAATAGTATATATAATGAGCATAACAATACATCTTTTTCCATAGTCCTTATGATGAGCATGACAATACATCTTTTTCCAAAAGTGTTCAATTAGAAAATACAATATCTTAAAACTGAATAGGAGGGGTCAGAAAGTTGAAAGATAATTTATCATCAAGAATCAAAAGATGATAGCACTTTAATCATCCTACATTGAATAAAAATTACAGCTTTATTGATTCCAATCTGTCAATACAATCATTGTAGAGAATAAATCCAAGATTGGACACGCAAACAAAAAAACTGTTGTCCAATAACAAGAAAGTATGATCTAGTCCATTCCACCAGAATGTTTCCCAATGTGTCACGTAAGTGTAGCAAATTTGTTTTTCTAAAATAAAGAATAAAACTAGATTCAGAATAAGAAAAATAAATTACAACATTTTCACGAGTGATTTTTTTTTTTTTTTTTTTTTTAAATTTTTTTCACTAGTGAGTTAGTAGAATACTATTGGAAGCTTAACCAACTAATTAAAATGTAATATTAATTTAAAGTTTTAAAAACAATGTAACATAACATAAAGTACAAATGTTAAGCTCTACCGGTATACCTACATCCAACCCTTTTGATCAATTAGGAATAACTTCTCTCAATGATCAACTTGCATTAAGCCTTAGACAGTCCCATCCAACATTTAAAGAAATCAAACCTATGTCTTTCAAAGAACATGATATTACAAAAAAATTGAAAAAATATCACTCATATGTATATTTTTTAAAGTAACCTCTCCAATGTACTTCGCTCAACTTGCATTACGCCTTAGACAGTCCCATCCAACTACTAAACAAATTAAAGAAAGCAAAATTAAAGCTATTGTATACCCTTTAGGATAAGGACTTTTGAAAGATATGGGTTTTAATTTTTTGAACAATTTGAATTGATATGCCGATATGGGTTTTGATATAGGTAATAGGTTTTGAACTTTTGATTCTTGTAGATAGATAAATAAACTGAAGTATATGGGTTTTTGAACTTCTAATTCTTATACATGTTGTAGTTTGTAGTTGCAGAGACAGAGAGCGGGCAAGTTCAGAGTTGAGAATGAGAATAGAGATGGCGATTGGTGAGGCTAAAATGATTAGGTCAGGGTTTGAATTGGGCTTTTCAAATTTTCTAATAATACCACTATATGAAAATTGATTTTTTATGACTTGTAATTAACGATGTATAAGAAAAGCATGTCTTGTTAAGTACTAATTTAAGACTTATATTTAAAGCAAGTCGTTAAATATTAAAATGCAGTTATATTTACGGTTTATACGATTTGCCCATTCAATTTTCCTTTAAAGACCTGGATTCTTTATTATTACGACTTATTTTTTATATCGTAAATAGTGGGTCAAAAATTCTTTTAAAAACTAATTCCCTCGTCTTCGACCTAAAGAAAAAAAAAAATTCCACTAAGCTCACTTATACACGAGTCTGCGGCTGCACTTACATCGTTTCTCTCCCCATTATAAACCCTATGTTTCAGCGATAAGCAAAGCAGCAACACAGAGACACAAAATCAAAAAGAGGGCAAATACAGGTTGTAAACCAGACTTCCCTAATCTATTTCATCCCTAATATACACAGTTATGGAACGCTACCAGGCAAAATAGAGATCTTTCAAGGAATATGTAACAACCTGTCGATGAGGAACAGGAGGTCTTCAACTAATTGTAAGTTTTATTTTGACTTTCTACTTTCTTTTCAATTATAATGTTGTGAGTTAGATTTTGGGAATAAAAATCTGATGGTGAGATTGAGGCACTATTTGGGTTGTTGTGTTGAATTTGGGTTTAAATTAATTGTTTTCATTGTTATTTGATATCAATCACCACAATTTGACACATTTACAATTTATTGTTTCTGCTGAATTTGGTTTTTAGGTTGCAATGTAATTATGGTTTGTGAATGGTAGAAGAGAAATATACAATTTTTGTCTCTGTTTTGTTACTCTTCTCAACTGGGTATTACTTAACTTGTATGTCAATGACTTCTTATATGTTGAATTTTCTGTCATTTTTTCAAAACTAGACATCCTTTAAGGATTCTCAGATGGATTTTCTTAATTTTTTTTATTTTTTAGATCCTGTCAAATAACACACCCACTCATTAGAGAGTAAAGATAAAGACATCACTAGGCTACAACTCTGGAGTATTATATAACATTAGAGTATTTATGTTCCGGACCTTTTGGTATGTGCATAGATCTATAGAAGCCCATCTTTTTGACTCTTGTATATTTTTTTACATCTATGAATATAGGAAAAAGTTTGAATTCATAAGCCTGAGGTTGTGTGCTTGAATCTAGCAGGAAAAAAAAAATGATAGATATTTCAATTCAAGCATTTAATTACCTTAATAAATGCCTAGGAAAAGGGTATTTCTAGGAAAAGAAAATTAAATGGAAAGAAAATCTCTTCCTTTTCCTATTCTTTTGCACTACTGTTTTTTGGTTAGAGGTCTCTTTTTACTGAATGAAATAAGCAGGGATTTAGCAATGGTTTCATCAATTTGGGAAATCATTCAACAAAAAGTAATTTAAATTATACACTAATTAATTTTTTAGAAGAGGATGGATATCAGTGCTACTTCAGAAAAAACTTGTGTTATGAGTTTGATGAGTGTCGGAGAAAAAAAGGAGTGTAATGAAGACAAAGTTTTGAATAAAACTAGCAATACCAATTTAGGGAAACAATTATAGCATATCAATGAGTGTTAGCCAAATGGTATGAGTTCTACTTCCTAAAGGGTTGATCTTGTAATGTATATAGTGTTTTTTGGTTGAAAAGTACTTATCAAAGGTAATGAAAGAACATCATCTTGATATTCCAGTACCAATAAAGCAGAATCTAAGTGAGCCCCTTAACAACGGTCTCTTTCCACACTTTGCTTTGTAGTTTAAGCTCCAAACTTTGCTCTATGGTCCACTGATGTTCCTGGTCTGGCCTAATTGTGTAAACAAATTCAAACTAGTGCCATTATTGCATTGAATTTCATGTTCTATAGAGTTATCAGTTTTAGTACTTGTTTGGTTCATTCACCAACATACTTAACCTGCCATCTTGAAACATATATTATGATTAAACATTTTTTATGAGCTCATGTTCATTAACATTTTCACATTTAAGCAATAATTTCTCTTTTATGGACTTATAGGATTTCTAAATTTTTATTCGTAATTTCTTATATTCTTCTGATACTTAGTTTCATTGTATGAATTGATTGGTGCAAATAGATTGTGGTCAATCTTAGATTGAAATACATGGATAATTTGGTAAAGTCACTTAATAGAGGTAGGATTTAGTATGGCAGTGGCAGAAAAGTTAATAATATGTTGCCCCAATTAATTTTATCCTTAACCTTCTTCAATGAATTCTTAATATGGTTTCAACTATTCTCCAGGGAACCTAGTTAAACAAGATTACTGGAAACTTGTCTTTGAGATTTCCCTTGAAACCTATCCCACTCTATAGACATGACATGACACAGGAAAGAGAGTAAAATTAAACCGATTGATCAAATAAACAAATATTCAACTTTGTAATTTACATATATGACTTCATTGCATAGACTGATAAAGGAATTGTAGTTGTACACCACGAGCATCAGAATATAGTTGTAAATTTCTATATTGATATTATTCTACTCACACAGATGTGTTCTCTGAAACAAAAAGTAACAGCTCAGCCTTAAATTCCTTCCTTTTATCAGCAACCAAAAGGCTTAATCCAATTTACTGATCTGAGATCGAAATTTATGAAAGCAACTCATGATTAAAGTCAAATTTCACATATATCACCAAAATCAACCAAACTTGGAACATAATTTATCAAAAAAATTAAACAAAATTTGAACATCTTTCTCAATGGGTATGGTGAAGAGTTTCTTGGCCTGAACAACTGATACATCGCAACGGTAGTTGCGTCACACCAGAACACGGCCTTTGATGTCAAGAAGGAAGAGAGCAGAGACCGCCCCTGCCATAGATTAGTTGATTTAGAAAAAAATTACAGAGAATTACAGAGCTTGATTAGTTGATTTAGAAAAAAAAAAATTAAATCAAAACCCATACATACAAGTTAGCAGTTGCAGAGAGAGAGAGAGAGAGGAGCAAGCTTGAGAGTTGAGAGCCAGCAACTGAAGCTTGCGAACGGCGAACCCGAACTGAAACAGCGGGCGATGGAAACTAAAAGATATGGGTTTTGATTTTTTGAACAATCTGAAATGATATGCCGATATGGGTTTTGATATAGGTAATAGGTTTTGAACTTTTGATTCTTGCGGACAAATAGATAAACTGAAGTATATGGGTTTTGAACTTCTGATTCTTGTAGATTTTGTAGGTTGCAGTTGTAGAGACAGAAAGAAGGCAAGTTCAGAGTTAAGAACGAGAATAGAGATGGAGGCGATTGATGAAGGTGAAATGATTTGCCCTAAAATTAGGGCACCGTTTCCTCTTGAGAGAGAGCAGAGAGAGAGAGCAAGGATCTTATTTGTCTTGGGCTATAATATTTCTTATTTGTCTTGACTCTTGGGCTATGAGAGAGCATACTTGCCTACCAATGTTATTTGACTTAAAATTCGTGAAAAGTATGGCGCTAATATTTCCCGCCCCCAAAATTTTGGGTAGCCTTTAGAGAAGTACTGTCTCCAAAAGCTAAAATACCAACCCTATAATACCCCCTTATAAAAAGTATTTATATGACCCAAATTTGGATTTATTTATTTATTATTATTATTTTACATGGTGATGTTCTTAGGATATTTTTTTTTATATCAATTACCTTAAAAAATTAGTTCTTATAAAATCATCTCTCATTAATCCAAAGGCAATGGATATAATTCAATCAATCTTATTACGTACACAATGATCGATGGTGGAGAAGTTGAGATTTCAAATGAGGGGGGCACACTGTCAAAAAAAAAAAATACCGTTAAAAATAAGAATTTTAAGAGTAGAAGTAAAAAAAGAAAAATGAAAGAACTTTAAAAAGAAAAAGTTAAAAACTTTTAATTGAAGAAGGAAATTTTGACTTTTCTATTTAGGAAATTTAAGGAATTTGAAGAGTAAAGAGAAAATAAAGAAAAAATAAAGAGATAATTTTAGGAACCACAAAATTTAGGGAGAACACTGTATAATTTTTTTCATATATATGGAAAAAAATTTAAAAATTACCACATATATTATAAAGTGCGGGCCAACTCAGGGGGGCACGTGCCCTGTTCATTGGCTCCGTCCTTGCTTCCTAATAGATTGATCAATTAGGGATAACTTTACTCAATGATCGATGATGGGGCGTGACTTGCTATAAAATTGTAATTAATTGAAATATATATTTGTAAAGAACGTTTGAAAAGTTTAATTATTAGCTATTACTCATAAATGTATTTATAGAGACTGTCACATTTAAAATTTTTAATTTTTAATTATATAATGTATTTAATTAATATATAATTTATATTTTAACATTGGCTATTATGCGGAAGATAAGAAAAACAAAATTCAAAATTTATCTAAAGTAAAAACATTTTGTTAAAAAAGTTATAAATATTTAAATTTCATTCAAAAATAATAATTTTTTTAGTTTAGGACATTAAATTACATGACTCAAAGTGGATGGTGAGGGTTCGAGTACCCAAAGGGGCAAAGTGAGTGTGAGTAATGTGTGTTTATTTTGCTAATGAAAAAATAAATACTAACAATTACTGATAAATGTATTTGGCAATCACCTTAAATTAATTAAGGCAGTATTTGTCCATAATTAATTTTCATTTTCAGAGCTAGAGAAAGAAACCCCCACTCATATTTTCTTTTGAGAGATAATTTCTTTTTTCTTGAATCATTCTTAAATTTCCTTTTGGAAGTTGCCGACGCTAACCACACAACTTAATTCTAGGTTTTTACTTGAACCCAGTGTGTGTGTGTGTGTGTGTGTGTGTGTGTGTGTGTGTGTATTGAAGCTATGTATAATTAACCATGGAAAGAAAGATATGTAAAAAGAGGAAATAGTGGCTTTGGTGTTGAAATACGATATCGTATTTATCATTTGTGATACAATCTTGAATTTTTTTTTTTTTTCGTGTAACTCTAGCATTGCTCCTCTTTTTTTTTCTTTTTTTCTTTTTTTCTTTATCTATATGACATTTTCGTGTAGAGGGGGTCGTGTAAATGTAGATATTCTATTGTATTTATTTATATATTTAACTTAATAAAGGGGTATTAAAAATATTATTTTTAAAATAAGATATTATTTAATTTAGTCTAAAGAGATATATATATCTACATATATATATATATATATATATATATATATATATATATATATATATGTATATATGTATGGTTTTGATAGACTTGAGCATGTAACCATTACGCTCACGGGTTGTGTTAAACATTAACTCCTCTATGTAAAAAAATTATATATTTCTTTACAAAAATTTATATAAAAGGATAAATATTTCTCTTACTAATTCTCTTAAATATTTCTATATCTCTATATATATACACTATTTGTGACATCCCTGGATTTCCAAACCCAGTGCATCATATGATGACCCATAGATGACCCCTTAACAAATCTGTAATGCGGAAGTGAACATAAACAAGTCCTTTGAGATGTACATCATCCCTAAGACACAAAAATGATCTACCAAGAAGTTCCATGACTCAACGGAAGCAAGACCTAAGCTAGGGTTTCAAAACCGGACAAGAATTGGGCTAAGGACAAAATGGTCATTTCATACAAAAATGGGTGTCACCGTGCACACCATTGGAAAGATAACGAAAAATGAATAAAGTTAGACTCAAGAATTTTCTGATTCAGAGTTCGGACGGAAAAGATATGAAGATAGGATAAAACAGCGTTCTCTGATTAAAAGATACCATGACCCTATCTCACTAAAACTATTATAACTCCAACTACGATTATATTTTTGGTGTTTGGTTGGTACCATTGGAAAGCTAACTTCAAGGTCTTGAATTTAGACTTAAGAATGACCTAATTTGGATCATAAACAAAGGAGATATGGCCCTCTGAAGTTGACTCAAGACAGTTGTCCAAAAAACTGAAATGAATCAAGCTTCAGGGAGGATCAGCCGACCGACGGCAAGGATCAGCCGGCTGAAACTCAATCATCAGCAGGCTGATGGCAAGGATTAGCCAGCCGAAACGACCTTTTTCACTTGTAAACTCACTGGAATTGGTCTCGAAGGCCATCGGCCGGCTAATATCAGTTATCAGCCGACCGACGCACCTGATATCAGTAAAATGGCTACTGTCAAGTGTGTGGAAAGGTGCTCGGTCCAAACCTAAGGCCATACATGCATCCCATATGATTTGAAACAAGTTTTAAAACATTCCATGGTCTCATACAAACATCTATAACCTGCTAAATCAAGAGGGAACTTCATGTCATACTCCAATGCATAAATTTTGCATAAAAATTCATAAATCACCCTAAAATAGTTCCAAAGTTGAAATTTAAGAGTTTTGTGTGATGTGAACATACACATAAACGTAAAATGATGAAGTAAATACGCTACAATGGTCTACGGCCTCATTACAATCCGTTTACAAATTTTGACATACTAAGCCTCCAATTTTCACAAAATAGGTTTCAATGGCAATACTTGAGTTTTAAAAGCATACTTGTAAACTTTAAAGTTAATGGCCCTTGGCCTCATGTTATACATGTAACATATGTATCAAAAAGTGTACTTAGGTACACATTACATACACTACAAGAAAAATAGTTTTTTGGAACGCCCTTTATATCACGGTTTTAAAATAACCGTGGTAGAAAGTGTTTTTTACCTCGGTTATTTTAACACCGTGGTAGAAAGTAATATATTTTACCACGGTTATTGTAAAACCGTGGTAAAAAAAATTTCTACGACGGTTTATGAAAAACCGTGGTAGAAATTATACTTTCTACCATGGTTATAATATAACCGTGGTAAAAAGTGAAGTGAATTAATTTCAATTAAATTTAGCGTGTATTTGTCCATACTTTTAAACTGCTCTTTCTACCACAGTTAATGAAAAACCATGGTAGTAAGTTATTCTACCACGGTTCTGGCACCGTGGTAGTAAGCGAAAATAGTTTCACACCGTACGCAGGTCTTATTCCCGCTAGTCTCTTAATATATATATATATATATATATATATATATATATACAAAAATATATATTGCCTCACACGTACAGCCCCCCACACGATTAAACTTTTAGGGCAAATCATTTCTGCCTCCCAAATCGCCTCATCTCCTACCGTCGTTCTCATAATCTCAACCTCCCAAATCGCCTCATCTCTACTATCGTTCTCATCATCTCAGCCTCCCAAATCGCCTCATCTCTATTCTCGTTCTCATCATCTCAACCTCCTAAATCGTCTCCAACTCTATTCTCGTTCTCAACTCTGTGTTGGAATTTATATATATATATATTTAAATAATAAAAATTATTTTATGGTCCTATATACTACGTTTTCTAAAATAGGATTGCAATGTAATTATTGATACTTGATGGATTGGGTTGTACTTTTCAATTTGGTGGTCTAATTGGGAGTATGGTTTTATATCGTTGGATTGTGGTTTTCCAACTTATTTGGTGTGATTTAATTATAACCATTGATATCTAAGTTTCCATGATAGGAAGAGAGACTTAAATATGCTTGTTTGTAGAGAAGCCGTCCCGCCCTGTTGTTGTTATATATAAGGGTGTTAAAATCCTTATTTAGACCTATCATATCGACAACTCTCAGAAGGGAGTAAAGCACTCTATTTTTTTCAAATCTCTCATAGGGCGATAAGGAATTCTCAAAGGTACATGTGCGTTAATCATCAATCAGGTACGAGCCTAAATTCCCTATTTAATTAATTGTAATATCCTTAATTTTTACATGTGAATTATTTATTTAAATTCAACAATTGGTATCAGAGCCATGGTTTTGCTAGGATTTATATTGTAAAAATCAAGAGAGAGAAAAAATATATATATATATAGATTTCTGTGAGTAATATATTGCACGCCAAAGTGGGTGACGACGTTGGAATGTTTGGACCTGTTTGGGATCGTCTATTGAACTGTCCAAGTATTGTATACATTATTAACCTCTGAATGTTTGTTTTTTTTTTTTCCATCACTGACTTCAAGAATTTGACCTTTGAAATTTAATGTCAGGACATTATTATTATTAATTATTATTTTATCTTATGCTAAAGCAATATTGCATTATGATTTTCTAATCAGCCCACATGTTATATTTATACTTCGTGATCCGTGCATAAAGTATAGATATCATGGTTTCATATGGAAATTGTGATCATGTTTTACTATTTCAATTTCGTGCATGGCTTTTATGTCTATATAGGTTGGCTGGTTTCTCAATTTATTTGACATTGATTAAATATTCTATTACATGTATAAGGTATTGATTTCTTTTGAAATCAAGTTACTTAAAGATTAAATTGTTTATCTTGTTTCACGTGCATGACAATGGAATAGAACGATTACTTTGTCTTGTGTGTATGCAATATAATCATGGTTTCATATGAAAATTGTGATCATGTTTTACTATTTCAATTTCGTGCATGGCTTTTATGTCTATATAGGTTGGCTGGTTTCTCAATTTATTTGACATTGATTAAATATTCTATTACATGTATAAGGTATTGATTTCTTTTGAAATCAAGTTACTTAAAGATTAAATTGTTTATCTTGTTTCACGTGCATGACAATGGAATAGAACGATTACTTTGTCTTGTGTGTATGCAATATAATCATGCAGTATTTAATGATTTCATATATATTCTATATGGAACTTGAGAATCTATTTTATATGAAAATTTAACCAACTATCAAATTGTTCAAGAATTTGTTTTTGTATAGTTATAAAATGTAATGAATCAATGATTCTTTTGGAATCAAGTTGCTGGAAGATTCAAATTTGTTTAAGCTTAAATACTGTGCATACCATGTTTTCTCTATAAAGTTTTTTCTAAAGGTACGGTACAAGTAACTTTTTTTAGTTAAATACAAGGTTTGTATGGTTGGTTTGTTACCATAAAGTGTGTGTACGGGTAATTGTGACTGAACTTTGCAAGATAGTGTTGGACACTTCCAAAAGACTTATCTCCATAATATATTCAAATAATATATATATATATATATATATATATATATATAATCAAGTTTCTTTTGTCATCTATTATGATTTGAATTAGTGGGATAAGTGTCAAGCACAAAATATAGATATGTTTGGTTCAGCACCTCATCAAGGTACTTAGACAAGTACTGATATATAGGTATATAATATATGTGATAAATTTTCTCTAGAAGTTATTCCACCGCCTGTAATAGGTGTGGTTGGGGTGTGTCATAATTGATTTAAAGATTTAAGTAATTTTAAATTATTTATCAGAAATATAATATGCATGCATCTTAAAACTGTAATTTCTTAAGATGTTTGAGGGGGCTTTATTTTATTTGTATTAAAGCCATTATATTACGATGAAATTAAATGTTCCATAATATTTGGGTTTAGTTTATGTGCATTATAAATAAATTGTTGAACTTAAATAAATGGAACTTCTGCAGTTTAGGTTCTTCCTTGGGGTTTAGGAAGACCGGTAAAGTGACCGTTTCAAATGTTGTAGCCAAAGTGGGTGATGTCTGCCAAAAGGTGACACGCTCACGGAGGTTATTATTTTAAAATTTTAAGACATTGGTCTTATTGAGGTCTCACAGTGCACTTACCTACATAAGGGCATTAGTTCTGCCAAAAGGTGATCAATGTCTTACTGTGGAATAAGTGAGTAGAATATTTGAGAGTACTTGAATTATATCTAAATAATCCTCTTGCCAAAAGGTAGTGAAAGTGTTTAGTAATAATTCAAGTATAATCAAATAGGTCTATGTGCGATTTTATCGCAGGTTTGGGGGTAAAGTAAAATCTAAAATTCTGTCAAAAGGTGGTTTTAGATGATATTTTATCTGTTCCCACAGGGTAGACAGTTTTTGCACATAGTAAAACACCTTGAGAAATTTGGCTTAAAACTCCAAGTATGAATTAAAGTAATAATCCCTAAGGCTATGACATATTGTTTTATATGTTGATTATGTAGTGTTATTCAATATAATATTTATTCTAGTTACAGACGCTTCCGTAATTTAAAGATAGCTCATAGGGATTGAACCATTGAATGGTTAAAATTATACTGCCTAGAAGACATGTTTTGATATTATATTGGATTTCTTGGACTACGTGTCTGTGTTTTGAGGAAGAAACCCATATGCCAAGTGCAGAGTTTTCTTAGGTAGAAAAGTTGTTGCATTTTTAAGTGGACTAAAGGTACTACCATGCCATTAGATTAATTTATGTTTCTATTGGTGATATTATTCATGGTGGTATTCTGGTTTTGATACTGCCAAGGAGCTTCTTGATTTGATCAAGAAAGAGTTAATGGGTATTAAGAAACAACTACAATACTATTATTTGACATGGTTTTGTTAGTCAGATATGATGGCGATGATTCAGTGAGGGAGTGCATCTATAAGATGTACAAGCTGGTTAATAATCTGAGATAGTAGGAAATCATATTTGATTATAAGTTATTAGTCCACATGGTGATCTATTCTTTGCTTAGGTTTTTTCAGTTTTTCAAGGTGAATTATAATTCACAAGAAGTTAACTGTGAAATTAACCAGCTATTAGCATTTTGTGTAATTGAAGGGGAATGACTCAAAGGTGTTAAAACTGAGTTGGCTCATCTTGCCGTGATAGCAAGAATCGTTTCAAGAATAAACTAGGTGGCAAAAAAGTGTATAAGGCTAAACAGAATGAAGAAAGACAGGACAATACGTGAAAAGACATTGATCATGGAATGATAAATGTTGGTTCTGTAGAAATAAAAGGACATCAAAAGAAAAGGTTATTGTGGTGAAAAATAAAAACAAAGCATGAAAGAAAATTGCCATGTTAATATTTGAGCCAAATTTGGTAAAAGTATAGGTATAAACATGGTAGATGGATCCGGATGTGATTCTATGTGCTTCTTGTTTTCAATAGACTCGATACCGTCCGAATAAAATCGTATTTTGGTTAAAGAGGATTCACTATATTATGCATAGGATATTGGGGAATGTCTCTCAAAAGAGATTTGAAAGCTTGGTCAAGGATGAGATTATTGGGCCACAAATTTTATGCATTGGTTGTATCAAAGGATAGATGCAGAGAAATGCAATTTTAAGGTTAGTCGGTCATTTGGTCTTAAATGTATTTCATTTTCTTCATTGATGGTCAAGGTATGATTATGTACTTAATCTATCAGAAGTCCGAAGCATTTGATGTGTGTAAAATCTACTAGACTAAAGTTGAAAGTAGTTGGTATAAAGATTATGATTTTAAGATCGGACTAAGGTGGTGAGTTTTAATGGGAGAATGGTAAGGAGGGTGTAAATCGTAGTATTTTAGTACATACTTAAAGAGCAGTGCATTGTGCCACAGTACATCACTCCTAGTTTTCTTGAACAGAATAAAGTTGCAGAAAATAGAAAGTGTAGCGATGTTTTATAGAGACAAAGTTATATAATGTGGATATCAAGGAGCTTGATACTCACATTATCAATGATTATTTTATTGGGTATCTTGAAATAATAAAGGATTCGAGATTTTACTGTCCTATAAACCTATGGAGATTATTGGAATATATCATACATATTTAATGAGAATGGTAAATCCAGTGGGAGTTTAAGATATTATAGTTTCTTTTGCAGAAAAACATTTTCAGCAACTATTCTATTTATTTCAGACTTCATTCCACTTTCTTTAGTGGTTTCAGTTAAAACTTATATTCCCACTCTTTCAGTTATTCCCACTCATTTAGTTATTTCTCATTTTGCAGTCTCTTTTTTTAGTTTCCAATCTAGTTCCTAAGCATGTTTAGCCTAGGAGATTTTTTAAAGCATGGAAATATGTTGTAATTGGTGATTTTGAGATGTCTGATGGATATAAGAAGGAAAAAAAAAAAAAAAAAAAAAAATTTGATGGCTAAGTGCTTAAGCAAAAGTTAAGTATTGATTTATTTGAGATTTTCTCCAGCTTAATTAAAGGACTTTTTTAAGAGTCATTCTTTTATTATCACTCATTTATGGCTTAAGAAAGTTTTACAGCAGTAGTATCCAAAATTTTGATACAATGGTTACTAATTGTAAGTTCAAAGATAATGTTATGGATAAATGCATATACCTCAAGTTCAGTGGGAGTCATTTTGTTTTCCCTGTCCTATATGTTGATAAAATTTTGCAAGGTAGCAATGACATTCATGTGATACATGATATTAAGAATTTTATGTAAAGTTTTGACATGAAGGACATGGGTATGCAAAGTATGTCCTTGGCTTTAGAATCCACATAAATCATGCTACTGAAATATTTGGACTTTCTCAAAAGGCTTATATTAATTAAGTATATGAAAATTTTTAACGGTAACCAAGTGTAGTAAGCCCATTGACATAAAGTTCATTTTCAAGCATGAGAAAGTTAAGGTTTAAGTGCCTTTAAGATTTCCTCATATGGTTACAGAAAGATTGTTATATGTCCTCTCACTAAAGGTCTTCAGTCAAAGATAATAAAGTATTTATAAAGTACGTGATTCGAATAGGTGTTCGAGAGTCATTATGTTATGATGTCCAGTATTTCTTTTATATATGCTACATTGCAGTTAGTTTCTTTACGCCTTATGGTGACAGTTATTTTTCCTCCAGTTTACGCCTTATGGTGACAGTTATTTGCATCAAAAATAAAGTTATGATGGATAATTATTATTATCTTGATATATATGATTTATGCACGTGCTATTATGTTTGTCTGGAGTGATATTTCACTCATGAGTTTGTTTGGATTAGATGTGAGATTGACACCACATCGATAAATCCAAAATAATTATTAAAGGTTGTCTGAGAGTGATAATTCACTCATACGGTTATTTGGGCTAGATATGAGATTGACGCCATATCGGTAAATCCAAATATAAGATTTGTCTGGGAGTGGTATTTCACTCATGAGATTGTTTGGATTAGATGTGAGATTGACACCACATTGGTAAATCTAAACATAAATATTAAATTTTGCCTGTGGGAGTTTTTTCACACTCCATGAGGATAGCTTGGGCTAGATATGGGATTGGCTCCATATCGGTAAACTCTCACACTAAACAGAAGGTTGGCAGTTTGCTGTAATATGTTCAGGTGACATACTGCGATGGTATGAAGTATGATGGATAGCTTGGGCTAGATATGGGATTGGCTCCATATCGGTAAACCCTCACACTGAACAGAAGGTTGGCGGTTTGCTGTAATATGTTCAGGTGACATACCGCGATGGTATGAAGCAGGACGGATAGTGAGGTGTGCGTTTAGACCCCATGCAGTTTACACATCTTATGAAATACAGTAAAACCACTATATTTGCTTGAATCCTAGATGGAATCAGTTTTGAGACCATGTAACTGTTTAGACTAATATATTACTTGTCTACGCATTCATGATCCACTATTGAAGAAATTTATAGAAGAGAGTGTTCTAAAGTTTCAATCCATCAATTTCGATAATTGTGTTTTCTAAATAAAAATGAGTGGCCACTCGACTTTTATAAAGTGTGTTGCAATCCATATGGTCATTTTATAAAACTTAGAGTGCATGGACCAAGTGGGAGATTGTTAGAATTTATATATATATATATATATAAATAATAAAAATTATTTTATGGTCCTATGTACTACGTTTTCTAAAATAGGATTGCAATGTAATTATTGATACTTGATGGATTGGGTTGTACTTTTCAATTTGGTGGTCTAATTGGGAGTATGGTTTTATATCGTTGGATTATAATTTTTCAACTTATTTGGTGTGATTTAATTCTAACCATTGATATCTAAGTTTCCATGATAGGAATGAAGACTTAAATATGCTTGTTTGTAAAATCCTTATTTAGACCTATCGTATCGACAATTCTCAAAAAAGAGTAAAACACTCTATTTTCAGATCTCTCAAAGGGGCGATAAGGAATTCTGAAAGGATAAGAAATTCTCAAAGATAAATTGTCAGTCAGGTACGAGCCTAAATTTTTTATTTAATTATTCGTAATATTCTTGATTTTTATATGTGGATTATTTATTTAAATCCAACACTCTAAACTTGCCCTCTCTCTGTCTCTGCAACTGCAAAGTACAAAATCTACTAGAATCAGCACCCATATCGGCATATCATATCTGATTGTTCAAAAAATCAAAACCCATATCCTTTAGTTTCCAAATCCCGCTGTTCCAGTTCGATTGGGTTCGCCGTTCGCAAGCTTCAGCCTCTGGCCCGCTGTCTCTCAACTCTTAAGCCCTCTCTCTGCAGGTGCGAACTTGTATGTATGGGTTTTGTTTTAATTTTCTTTTTTCTAAATCAATTAATCAAGGTCTGTAATTCAGTTGATCTTTTGTGTGAATATCCTTTGAGTTTGATGTGTTTTATATCTAGTACGTGTAACACATGAATATGCATTAGATACAAGCAGTTACATGTCTGATGTGCAAACTATGAATAAAAAATCCCATATTTGAAGACATCTAGTGCATATTGTCTCTAAAATATGGAAGGATTTGAAACAAGGTCTGTAATTCTTTATGCATCTTAACCGGTCCCTTGTAATTTTTAAGAATCAATTTCTCCAAAAGGAGCCCAGATAGATCAGGGATTTCAGTAAGAAAGGGGCAATCATGGAGCTTCATAACCAGCAACTTCTCAGCCATCTGTACAAGAAGTTTTTCTCAATACAAAAATAAATTGTATGCAGTTTCCATAGAGAAATCTGGATACTAGATTAAGCATAATGTACAAGCTATACAAGTAGTCATTATACAACCTTTACCAGAGGGACCATAGCACAGATATCATTTAGTTCATACATACTGAGAATTAAGAATGCTTCAGAATGCATACCAGTAGATTGTTATCGAATGGGAAGCAGAATGAATTGTGAGGCATACACACCCAACAGCCTAATCAAGTATATAAGAATCTAAATATACTGATATAATAATATATATAACATGTTACATAATGTATTGCAATTGTTTAGTATTTAACTAATTTAAATTGCATTGGACCAGAAAGGATTCAAGAACAAGGGGATTCAGATTCAGTCTATATTCTAACAAACTTAGGGTTAATTTTTTAATAGTTCAGTCAAAAGACTGAGTGCCAGAAGGAGTCCTATCAGGGTTCACAAGAGTGTTGCCATAATACAACTCAGTAGAGGAAGAATAGGGATGAGATGGATCACTCTTCCACAAACATTTGGACCTCAGATGACCTAACTATCACAAATTTAATAAAATAAAGTAGTTGAATATATAACAACACTCACCTTGTTCCTGTTCCAGTCCCACCATCTCCAACCCCAGTCCCACCATCTCCAATATTGTATATGTCTGGTGTAGATTCTTCTAATTGATTTGATTCTGCACAAGCCAAAAGCATATAGACATCTACTCTATAATATGATCCATCTACAAGCGGCGAATCTTGAGGTATAAATGAATTTGCTTTAGCTTTTTCTTTTGAATTTTCTTTTTCATGGATTTTGATATGCTGCAGAAGTTCCTCTCTGTGTGAGTACCACCATGTTGTAGTATAACTGTCTAAGTTTATTCTGAGTTGCCCTATTATTTGTCTTCAAAAACTTGGCATCCTTGATGCAACTCTTATTGATCGATAGAGTTTTCATTGTATGAGAGTTCCATCAATTTCAATCCTTTGTTCAAGTGTTGAAAGTAGTTTGATTATAGTCTATGGTTATTCATTTCATAATTATTCAGGTTAACCTTTTTGTACAACACTTGCATCACAATTGTATTCATTTGCAGAAATTTCTAACTTTAACAATAGCATATGGTTGTTTCTGTTGACAATGCAGTGCTTGTTCTGGAAATTGGCTCTGGGTTTTCTTCTTCTGGATGCTTGTATCCATTTCATTAAAATCTAAAGATGATGTCTTTTTTAAACATTAAGATCTTTCCTTTCAATTTCATTATCCAATTTATGGTGAACCTTAGCATTCTCAGACAGGATTCTGCTCTTAAATAGGAGTGAAGAGGAATGGGGGTTATCTGTAAGCCTTCCTTCTTTAGTTTCAAGATGTGGAAAGGTTTTACTTTTTTTTTCCCCCCCTTAGCTATAAGTAATTTATAATTTTTTTTATGATGGATTGGATTTTTTTATTGCGCTTGATGAAATGGGCTTACCAATCTTAATTGTAGATGTTGATGGATCTCTTATTTGGAAATTTTGTATTCCTTTGTACTTTACTGCTCATGACGAGATTTTTTCTGGATGAATCTGCTGGAGTCTCTCGGTAAATGTTTCAGTTAATTTTGAACCGTTTTTCTTCTACTTTCAAGCTTGCAATTTTGATAAGGTGGCTTCTTGGTGAGGAGAATCATTATACATCATTGAGTCAAGCCCTCAAGAACTTACGATGAAGATGATATGTTGAAAAAACAATTTTTGCACAAAATCTAAAATTTCAAGTAAATATTTAGATTCTTAAATCATCGTGTAGCTGTAACATTAAACCTAGTATGTCATCCACTAGAAGTAGTCTTGGAATTGAGCATGATTTTGTTTGTTTGGGTCTGAGCTTATAACTTGTGTTTTGTTTAACAAGGGTGTAATTTTAGATGATTTTGTTATTCAACAAAATTGCTAGAACTAGGATAACCTTGAAAACAGTGCACGCCCTCCCTTTTCGCTGTGTCTACCTTATTGTAAGTTAAGTAGTAGACTAGGGGAAATCAAAAATTGATGGTCAAGAAATCATTCCCCCCCACCACACAAACCTTTTTCCTTTTTTAATCGTGGATCCCTTTTATATTGGGGGAAATTAAAGAGGATGTTGCCCATAAGATCGAAATGCAGCTTTTGAAATTTTTTTGGTGCTCAAAGGATACATTTTAAGACTACATGAAGAAATTCTACAACGAGAAGACCAGGAATGGATGACCTTACTAGATGATTTGTTCAATAGTCCCGAAGCATCTAATGAGGACCATATATCAGTGAAGTGATTAACAACCATTTTTTCTGGTACATGATTATTAAAAACTCCTAATCCTTAAGTCATTATATTAGTATAAGAAAGTTCTCAATCACCGTTGGCTTGGACAATATAAAATGCCAGAAGGACAACAGGTAAGCTTGGATAAAGAGAGTTGCATCCATGAGAAATCATTACTTGTAATCAGGGAAAAATGAGAGAATCAGTTCAGATGCTTTGAACATGTGCATTCTAGAATGAAGAATTGGAGTAGAAAGAGTTAATCAGTTTAGTTGTGGGTTATGAGCCATACGAAGAAATCCTAGAGTGTAAACTTTATTGGTGAGAAAAGACATGGTCTATGACTTATCTTGAAATATGGCCTTAAAAATAGCGATTTGGCAAACAAAATTCATGTATCAGACCTTAGGTAGTTGGATAGACCTTTATTGAGAAGATTTGTGTTTTCTATATATTCTTTGGCCTATTCTAATTAATAACAGTAACTTTATTAATCCGTGTCATTCTACTACTATTTTCTAAGCAGTTACAAGGACATTTTGTTTACAATCTTCATTTCAAGTTACTTCAAGATCTTTCTTATTGCCATGATGGTAAGGTTTCTTGTTGTCAATTGACCATCAATTCTATGCTCCTAGCTAGTGTAATAGTAGATAATAAGTTACATTTTTGATTCCTTTTATATATCATTTTCTGAGTGTAGTCTATAATACCTTTGGAACTTACTGTACCCTTTAACCATGGGTATGCAATTTACAGGTTTGGGAGTTTCCGCTTTCAGTGCTTTTCATCATATTGATATGTTTGTTCTGTCATCAAACACTAGGGCTTTGAAAGGTCAGAAATATGGGTTTTCACAGATTTGAGAAAGTACCAAGTAATAATTATGCATCATTTTTCTACAATCTTTTTCTAGGCCTATAATAATTGTCACATTTTTTTTGTTATTAGTGATGCTTAATACTATGCATGCTACTTTCACCAATGATATGGATTAAACTTAAAAGTTAGAGTTGTCAACCAAGACATGCGGACCAACCTTAAGTTAGAGTTCTTTTTTATTTCAATTTTCAATTATGTCTAAATTCTTCTTTATTTGGATACGACTTTATTTTGAAATGAGAATTACAGGTGGCAAACTAACTCCACCTTCTGTGGGTGATAGCTAAAATATCTATTAATTTAGAGTGTAAACCCTGCAACAATTTGTCAATGGGATGTTCATTTTCCTGTAACATTTTCCTGTAACACTTTGTCAATGAGATATCATGTGTTATTTGGTCCAAAATACACGTCCATGTAGGACACAACTCTCGGTTTTTTCGTGTGTTCTTTTAATAAAATAAGTTAGAAATACAGAGTATTTCATAGGGGAGCTATTATAGCCACCAAAAATGTAGATTTAGATTGATTCTAATAAGTATAGTTATGTTATTTTTATTATCACAAACATAACCATAGTGAGTCCAGTGACATACCATGCTGGCTCTTGGCCCCACTTTCCAATATATGATATGGAGTATTTAATAAATTTGATCCCCTTTTTTTTAATTTTTAGCTGTCCAATAATAGTTGTTCTATTTTAAAAATTAATGTATTTTATTTTTAAAAAAATCAGGATTAAGATTTTTTTCCCACACAAATAACTTGTATACCCATTTCTTTCTTTCTTATTTATTTTTTATATATAAAAACTAAATTTTAACTTTTCATGAGGAAAAAAAAAAAAAAAAATTAACATTGACTTTTTACCCAAAAAAAAAAAAAACATTGATGAGTCAGCACAAGCAATTTAAGCACATGGATTAAGCAATTTAGGCACATAGGACTAGTAGTTGGGGACAAGCATATGCATATCATCATGGAAGCTTGGTTGGGATGTGAATCTTTATCTGTGGTCTATTGTGTAAGTTTCTTCATCCTTGTTATTTTAACTAATCACATCTCTAGGCAGTGGAACTAAGTTTTTCCTATTAGTATCTTAAATTTTAAGCTTGAGTAGTTTTTAAAAAGTCCTAAGGTAGGACTTTTAAACTCCCTTCGCTTCACTATCCTCTTTGTAGATGCTTTAATCAGGTTTTTCTTTTGATTTTTCAATTTTGTATTTTGCATGAAAATTCTCCATCTTTAATTTACCTTTCTTTTTCTTTCTTGTTGCATCTTCTTGGACCCATATATGCCTGCAAGTAACCTTGCTTGCCAATCTCTTCATGGTACATTAGCAAAACTGGGGAGAATTACGGTTCACATGTGAAAACGTAATGACGTGTAAGTCCCACTGCTAAGTTCCCAATTTATGCCCGTCACCAACAACAATAACATCTGTTTGCTTTCTTCATCTTGGCAAATTAATTCATGAGGATTATTCTAAAGATTTCACATATAAAATGTTTTTTACCCCATTCCATCTTCTGTATTATATTTTCTTTTTTATTACTAACATGACAAGATTACAGAGGATGGATTTATGGTTTCAAATATGAGGAAACTATAAGTGATTAATTTTCACCAAATGTCTAAATGCACACCTACATTCAGTTTTTCTTCTTTGTAGTTTGCTCCATCCATGGTCAGTCAAATTGAGATTTCTCATATGATGCCTTATCTTCTCTCTCACAACCTTAAATCATTATTAGTCAATGGTCATCAAAATGATCACACCACCACTTCACATAAAATCTTACCATATCAATGTACCTTTATTATAATGCTTGCTTTGCTTGGTTTAATTTTGACAACTTTACAACTTGCTTTATATTCTCCGACTTTAGCTATTACATCTTTGTGGGTCAAAGCTAGGATTGCGGTTGCCGTTACTTTTTTGGTTGCCGTTATATTTTTTATATGTCTCATGAAGAAGTTGCATATATGCAATGGAAGAGAGACTAAAACAGAGCAAGAAGATATAAGAATTTTTGTTTTATTTTGGTATGGCATAAGAAGTTAGAAATTTGTATATGGTTAACTTTTGTATAAAACAATGATTTGGAATTGGTTATATATATATATATGATGTTCTTGGTTAGTTGTAAGTTATTTTGGTTATGATGCTATTTTTAATTTATTTAGTGTAAGCTTCTGGAATCCTTGCAAGGCTAGTAGTAGGGAAAAAAAAAAAAAGAAGGCCTCGTGGGGGCTGCACTATTTTTTTTAAAAAAATTATATAACACTTTCTACCACGGTTTTGAACCGTGGTAGAAATTCCTTTTTCAACCACGGTTGTGTACCGTGGTAGAAAATTGACTTTCTACCACGGTTTTGAATCGTGGTAGAAAATTAACTATATACCACGGTGCGTAACTGTGGTAGGAAGAACAACTTTCTACCATGGTTTTAAACCGTGGTAGAAAATAGACTTTCTACCACGGTTTTGCACCGTGCTAGAAAGTCTCGACTTTCTACCATGGCTGTTTCTACCACGGTTCAAAACCGTGGTAGAAAGCCTTTTCTACCGTGGTAAAAAGTTATTTTTTCTTGTAGTGATAATTCAAGGCAAAATTAGCATTTTACACCAAAATGATACTATATGCTAACACTTGCATGTTTTCCAAAATACAACATAATACTTCAAGGAATTAAAGCAACTTAGGTATGTGTTACATTCCAAAATAAAGTTTCTTTACCTGCAAAATAACTCAAACAACTAGGGTGAATAATTAAGTTACTCTTAGGATATGATGCATGCGCATACCCTATAGTTTCAAGTATAATGCGAACCAAATATAGATCATCACAAGGGTGCATTCCACCTAACGTCTATGTTCTCAAGGTACTCTAAGGGATCATCTCAAGTTATACAAATAATTGAAATGGCAAAAACATAGGATCCAAGTATACATAAACAAGTACACTAACCGCATTGAAACTAAAATTACCAAATCACAAGCTACAAAAAATCCATGATGTAAAACTTGGAAAATAATGTGAAATCAAATAATGGAAAGACTAGGATATGTGGCCCCGAGACCGTACAAGTTATTCCGGGCAATTACAACCCGCAAAGTACTACCTAGTGCGCATTTATGACTTAGAAGACTTTTATCTCTGTACTAGAGCCAAACCCTAGCCATCACCCTTTTCATATCGTTTCAAATTTCCAAAAATTAACAAGTCTATGACATTTATATAATCTCAATGCATGAAACTACCTACCGAGCACAACTAGGGTGAAACCACACAAACCGTGCCCTAAAGTTACATGTCTAAAGTGACAAGTTAATGATATTACACATTACACTAAAGCAATTTACTATCAATGAAGGCTATAATTACCAATTATGCAACATTGTAATTTACCTATAAGTAATTACAAGTACCATATTCAAGATCTTTATACTAAATCTTTAATGAAATGTCCATTACTTAGCAATATAAGTATAACTTCCAAGATATTCATGATAAACCCCCAATAAAGTCTCAAGTAATAGGTAAACCATAAAACAACAATTTACCTATTCGATGTAATTAATCATTTACATGCTTTAATTTACAATTCCTAAGTCAAGCATATCAAATCTCTACTTATATGCAAATACAAGAATTTATAAGGTATGTAATTAATATATATCAAGCTCCAATATATATAAAACCCAAAAAGGATAAACATAAAACCACCCCTACCTCAATAGAGAATTGAATCTCTATAATCCAAAGCAACCAAGTTTAAAATGGAAAACCAAACTAGGGTTTGTAGAGGAGAGTGAGAGGAAGTTAAAGTATTCTGATGCGACCCGAGCGTGTGCACAAAATAATGCACAACACTTTGGTTTTGGAAATGGTATCAAGCGGGCATCATAGTTTACATTTGTAAACCGCTAGACACTTATACTATGTAGTATGAAGTGAGAAGGGATCGAACCCAAGGGATTGAACACGTGTTGGGACTAAACTTGATTTTAATGCTAATTAGATTGTAAAAGAGAGAAGAGAAAGAGTGTGAGAGAAAAATATTTTGGTGGAGTGATTAAACTAAAATTCAATTAAAAGCATGAAAATAGAAATGACATTAAACTAAGAATTAAAGAGATAGGAAGAGAGTCTTAGGGTTAGGATTCACCACTAAGCCCATGCAATTAACCATATGCTTTCAATTAATGGGGAATTTATTAGTGTAATTATAGATGTGGTCACATTATCATCACAAATCACAATTGTAAGCATAGATTATCAACATCAAGAATGAATTGTTTACCTAATGACAATTAAACTAAAGTGTAGAACCCATTCCAGACTACGTCATAACCCACCATACACATTCACAAATGTATTCGATAAAAGCACACATCAATTAAGAGGATAATACTAATTGTAATTAGAAGTATGGATTAACATAATCAAGCACAAATTGCCTACTTTACTACAATTACCTAATGACAATAAGCTAATTTGTAGAACAACCCATCAATATTAAGCCTTTATCCATCAAATTAATTTACAATTGTATCAACTAAGTCTCATGCTATGGCCATCACTAAACACAACTAAAAGAAGTATCTAGTGTAGAGTATAATTCTAAATCAATCACACATAGACATGCAATTTTCATATAGAATTAATGGAAGAATTAATTTTCAAACATCTAATGAAGAATAAAATCCCTAATTAATCATATATAGACATACAATCAACTTGGAGATTTCAATGGAAGAATTAATCAATACAAGCCCTAATTTGTCAAATCAAGCATGTATATATAAATAAATCACAAGGCCAAATATTTAATTACAACTTAATAATTCCCCAAGAAAAGAAAAATAAAGGTTTAGGTTACATGAACTTAGGGCTCATCCAAGCCCTAAGTGAAGAATTAGCTCATGGAGAAGATGATCATGGTGTCAACAAGTCCTATCTCCATCTTTTGGCCCTTCTTCTCCTTCCTTCAATTGTAGACAAAGTCTCTGCAAAAAATATTCTTGAAACCCTCGCTTTTTTTCTTCCTTTCGTTTTCTCCCAAAGAGAACAATATCACGATACAGATTAAAAAAAAAAAAATAAAAACTTAATTCCTCAAATAATAAATCACTAAACTAATAAATACTAACCCTAAAAACAATGGGCCTCACTGGGCTTAAGTAATAAACCTATTAAAGCCCACTAGGTTACAAAATAAGCCCAAACATTAAAATAAAAATATGCAATGTTGCCAAGTCCTGGGGGATTGATCTCCCACCCTGGGGGATCGATCCCCCAGAGTTAGAAAATTCCTTTAAGCCTTATTCAGCCCCATTTTTGCCCCGGGCTATTTGGTTTGCTTCTCCATCTTTGGGAACATCATCAAAGGCCCGAGATTGACCGTTTTGTGCCATTTTCTGAAAATATTTGCTTAACTCCAAAAAGGCTTAATTGGACCGTTCTTAGCTCATTTTAACTTTATTGCCCTGAAATACACATAAACATAAATTAGGACTAAAACATAAACTTAAGATAGATGCAAAGACTGAAATACCCTAGCTTAGGTGCTGAAATGTGCAACATTTAAGCACTTATCACACCCCCAAACTTAGATATTGCTAGTCCCTAGCAATGAACTACAACATGGAAATGAAACAAACATATATACAACTATGAACTAATTAAGCAAATAAAGATAATACCATTTTCGTAGAGATCACGGTTGCATTTAGCATATGCAACAAGCCTTTTAAACCCCTAGGTGACCCCTAGTGGACGAGTGAAGTCTCGTGAGGGTTTCCAGAAATGGTACCCACAAACATCAAAAGCTCTTTCTTACTTGAGAAGCAACGACACATACTAAACAAGTGTTGAAAGTAGACTACCTCAAGTATGCAAATTCTGCCATTTCTAAGCTATTCTCAACATTTCAACATCATGTAAGCAAAAATGGTCCTCCACACATCAGCAATTAATCATGCAAATTAAATCAATTCTATCATTCTTTTTGAGTGAACCAGCATCAAAATGTGTTGCTATCCTAGCAAATCAAAGTAATGGCGTAGCCTTACCCTCAAACTAGCATACAGATATAGTACCAGACATCAAGACATTGAATGAACCTTGTTATTCAATTAAACATTTTTTTTTTTTTTTATTGATTTCATTTTTATTATTATGTATGACCATGTGCAATGTCCAAGTTCCTTAAGCTCTCTAATCACCCCATGTAACAAGCGTTGAGCCAACGACTCCCAAACCAGATGGTCTTAGGGCGTTAAGTGTAAAGACACTCCTAAGGGCGTAATGACTCGGAATGGCTAGGCTACGAACTCAAACTAATCATACATCTTACATTCTTCCCTTGTCTTCCTTTTTAATCAGTTGACATGTTGAAAGAATGCAGTTTTTTTTTTTTTTTTTTTTTTAATTTATTTCTTTTCTTTCCTTTGCAAGGTCATTTTATCAAGAATGAAAGCTTTCAAAGCATACTAGCTCAATTGGAACAAACCAAAACAATAATCAACTAAGCATGTACCCCACAAATTGAATGCTAGTGTGCGCAAGTGTAAATGTAGAATTCTAGAATCAACTCTCAAAGCATTTTCAACCAACAAGATGATTTGTACCACAAAAGCAAACATGATGTTCAAAATTAAAATTTACCCCTAAATGGCATCCTAGAGCATACAAGAAGTATTAGACTCTAACAACTTGTTTTTTAAAGGCACTATGCTTCAAAAGTTCGAAATCATTGCCAAACACATCTCAAATCTCATCATGCATTTAAAGCTTAACTTAAAATAGAGTGAAGCATGATGACCTTACCCCCAAACTTAAACTGTACATTGTCCTCAATGTGCAATGGGAACAATGTAAAATGATGAAAAGAGTATACCGTGATGGCAACGATTATGAAGTCCAGCAGTGATCCAGTAGGAAAGATGTCTCCCCCAAACTTGGATGCAAAAACCTAGTTGTATAACCATACTAGCAAACTTACATCAAATAGCATATGGGATAAGCAATACCTACAGTCCAAAACAATATATAACATGCTGCAAAGAGATATGAGATGAAACCCTAGATAAAAGATGAAACATGTATAACCAAGCATAAGGGCATATTAGTAACATATTTTTGATGTTTGATTTTTTTTTTTTTTTTTTTTTTAAAAAAAAAAAAATCAAAGAAAAAGATTATGTGTACACAACCTACAAAAGAAATAAAAAATAAAATGGGCTAAGATTACCGTCTCTAGCAAGACGGATTGGGACTTTTGATTTTTTTTATTTTTTATTTTTTATTATTTATGTTTTTTTTTTTTTTTGTATTTATTTTAAAAGAAAGAAAGAAATAAATAAAAACCTTATTGCAAAATCTACTGAATTGATTCTTTTTTTTTTTTTTTCATTTTTTTTTTTTTTTTTAAACTGTAAAATCTGCAAATCAACCAACAAAATTCAACAAGCAAACTTCCCCAAAATTTTTTTCTTTTTTTTTTTTTATTTTTTAATGCAACTTTTTTTTTTTTTTTTTTTGTTTTTTTTTTTTTTATGTGTATATATATATATATATATATTTTTTTTTTTTTCTTTTCTTTTCTTTCCTTTTTTCTTCTTCTTCTTTTTTTTTTTTTTTTTTTTTTTAAATTAACATCACAAGCTTGCCGGAGAAGACAACCGGCAGAACTGGGTAAACCCAGTCCAAGAATTGCCGGCGAGACCCAGCAGCGACGACGGAGAACTGCGAAGCGGTAATCGACGACGAACCCAGCCGCGACGCCGTTTGATGAACCAGCCGCCGGAATCGCTGGGGAAAACGACGAGTCACAAGCTCGCCGGAGAGGGCCAATCCGGAATCGGACTGATTCAAGCACGGCCGGAAGAAAACGGACAGCCGCGACGCCGACGAATTAAACAAGAACCAGGAAATGGCGCTGGAAGATGAACAGATGCGACGCGAAGAAAGACGAACAGCCATGATCGCCAGAGAACGACCCAGCCGCGATCGCTGTTGGAAGAACCAGACGCCGGAATCGCTGAAGAAGAAGCAGCCGCAACGCCGGAGAGATGAAGCCACGATCGCCGTAGAGAACGACCCAGATCCGACGCCGAAAAAACGAACAATTAAAGCCAAAACAGATGCAACCCGAAAAGAAAACAGATGCAACGTCGCTGCTGTTTTTTATTTTTTTTTTATTTTTTTCAGAAAGACGACCCAGACGCTCGCCGGAAAGACCAGCCGCGATCACTGGAGAATAAAGGACGAGTCTCAAACCGGCGGCCGAGAAGAACTCAGAACCATGACGCCGTTTTTAACAGCCGCGACACCGTGGAAGAGGAGAAGAGATCAGCGGAAGATTGTGGGTTCCTGTACACCGTGAACGCCAGGAGGAAATTTAGAGTGGCGACTCGAAACTGGGAGAACAGAGAGGAATGTATTTTGGAGATTGAAGGTAGGGCACAACAAAGTTAAGGGGCGATCGATCTGCTTTGATGGGGGATCGATAATTTTAGGCAAAAAATGTCCCCTTGATGAGAAGGGAGAAACATAAGTAAAATGGGATCGATCCCTTTGGACGGGGGATCAATCCACTTGGCCTATTTTTTTGTTGCTCTCTGCCAAGAAAATGGGATCGATCTCCTACCCATTTTGGGATCGATCTTTCTTTTTTCTTTTTTTTTTTTAAATTTTTCAATTTTTTTTTTTTTAAAAAAATAAAAATAAATAAATAAATAAAATAAACAAAAAAAAAATAAAATAAAATAAACAAAATAAAGCTAAAAAGAATATATACACTAAAATGAAAAATAGATAAAAAATAAAATAAAAATAATAATAAATAAAATTGAAATAAAATCACTTATCAACCTATACTAATTAATACTTTTTTAAATTTTTTTTTTTTTTTTTTATATTTTTGAATAAATCAAAACTAACATGAAATATATACAAAAATAATAAAAATAATAATAAAATAGAAATAAAATCAAACACCAACCTACATTACTCATTTACAATTTTTTTATTTTTATTTTTTTATTTTGAATTTCTGAAAGCAGAATTGTACAAAAAATAAAATAAAGTAAAAGAAGAAAATAAAATAAAATTTTATTTAGACGAAGATGTAAGAAATAAAATAAAAAGAAATGAGGGAGAAGTAAAGTCGGGAAACTCTACGAAAAACTAGTGTTTAATGTCACTAGAAAAACGTTGGGGTGACTCACTAGTCGAAAGAATCAAAAACCGGATATGAGACATCCTCGTTAATCCGTTTGTCTATTTTCCCAAGTGGATCCTTTCTCATAACAACAAATTCATCTCTCAAAAGAATGACTTGAAAAGAAATGATGTAAGATGCAATTTTTTTCCTTTCATCAATGGTCTTGAAAATGAAATCAATAATGGACAGTCTTGCACTTGGCAAAGCAACGTCTTTCAAAGACTCAATTGAATTATTAGGAAATGCACTCTTTTCATCCCTTTTCTCTTCCTCACTGATCACCATCTCTTCACTTTCCAAGTTAGCTATGGAGTTCATTAGAGAGTTCACTTCATATGTGGAGCTTTCGATGTTAAAACCACATCCTTCATACATTTTCAAAAGGCATGCCTCAAGAGGATCGTTGGGGATAATAAAAGGAAGGTTCTTTTTTACAAGTTCCTCCTTTTCCTCTCCTACCTCTATAGTGGTCAACAACTCCTCACTCTCTAAGTTATCAATTTCCTCATGCTCAAGATTACAAGGAATGTCCTCATAATTCAATTTATGCTCTATTGGATTAGTCACTAGCCTACTTGCCTCACGCTTTTCTATTATCATGTTTTGCTCACTTTGATTAGTCATTAATTGACTTGCCTCTTCTTCCTCTTCCTCTTGACAAGAAAGAGTACTTGCAATTTCCTCAACTTGAGTTTCTAACATGGCTAGCCTATGAGAATGAGAATTAATAAGTTGTCTCCTTTCATTAAGTTCCTCAATTAGAGCTAACATTTTATTTTCAAATCCAGGAGAGTAAGTTAATGGAGATGGTTCCTCATAAAATGGTGGGGGAGGGTAGTAGTCATAAGAGTGATCAAGTCCATTATATGATGATGATTCATGAAATGCATTGGACTCACTCTCATAAGGATCATGATATGATGGAGATGCATAAGGATAAAGGGTAAAATTTTCCCCCAAACTTGGATCAAATAAGAGCTCCATTCACATTCACAATCCAAAAACCATAAAATAATTGCCTCGACAATGGCTCATGCATATAACAATGAAAGTAATGGCCTCGACAAGGACCTATGCTTGGATAAAATATTTAAGCATTATGAAAGCCTCAACAAGGACTATCTCGCAAGCATAGAAAAATGAACAATTAGGGTAAGAATTGCTTACAAAGGTCCTTAAGCAATTTCAAATTCCAATGATTGCTTTAAGCTCCAATGTTCACCTTTCTTGTATCAAATACCTAATTGCATATTAAATGAGAAAATAAAAATTAAAATGACTTAAAAGTAAACAATCAACAAAGAACTAATGTCTAATTCAATTATTTAAAACCGTTAGATCCCCGGCAACGGCGCCAAAACTATGATGCGACCCGAGCGTGTGCACAAAATAATGCACAACACTTTGGTTTTGGAAATGGTATCAAGCGGGCATCATAGTTTACATTTGTAAACCGCTAGACACTTATACTATGTAGTATGAAGTGAGAAGGGATCGAACCCAAGGGATTGAACACGTGTTGGGACTAAACTTGATTTTAATGCTAATTAGATTGTAAAAGAGAGAAGAGAAAGAGTGTGAGAGAAAAATATTTTGGTGGAGTGATTAAACTAAAATTCAATTAAAAGCATGAAAATAGAAATGACATTAAACTAAGAATTAAAGAGATAGGAAGAGAGTCTTAGGGTTAGGATTCACCACTAAGCCCATGCAATTAACCATATGCTTTCAATTAATGGGGAATTTATTAGTGTAATTATAGATGTGGTCACATTATCATCACAAATCACAATTGTAAGCATAGATTATCAACATCAAGAATGAATTGTTTACCTAATGACAATTAAACTAAAGTGTAGAACCCATTCCAGACTACGTCATAACCCACCATACACATTCACAAATGTATTCGATAAAAGCACACATCAATTAAGAGGATAATACTAATTGTAATTAGAAGTATGGATTAACATAATCAAGCACAAATTGCCTACTTTACTACAATTACCTAATGACAATAAGCTAATTTGTAGAACAACCCATCAATATTAAGCCTTTATCCATCAAATTAATTTACAATTGTATCAACTAAGTCTCATGCTATGGCCATCACTAAACACAACTAAAAGAAGTATCTAGTGTAGAGTATAATTCTAAATCAATCACACATAGACATGCAATTTTCATATAGAATTAATGGAAGAATTAATTTTCAAACATCTAATGAAGAATAAAATCCCTAATTAATCATATATAGACATACAATCAACTTGGAGATTTCAATGGAAGAATTAATCAATACAAGCCCTAATTTGTCAAATCAAGCATGTATATATAAATAAATCACAAGGCCAAATATTTAATTACAACTTAATAATTCCCCAAGAAAAGAAAAACAAAGGTTTAGGTTACATGAACTTAGGGCTCATCCAAGCCCTAAGTGAAGAATTAGCTCATGGAGAAGATGATCATGGTGTCAACAAGTCCTATCTCCATCTTTTGGCCCTTCTTCTCCTTCCTTCAATTGTAGACAAAGTCTCTGCAAAAAATATTCTTAAAACCCTCGCTTTTTTTCTTCCTTTCGTTTTCTCCCAAAGAGAACAATATCACGATACAGATTAAAAAAAAAAAATAAAAACTTAATTCCTCAAATAATAAATCACTAAACTAATAAATACTAACCCTAAAAACAATGGGCCTCACTGGGCTTAAGTAATAAACCTATTAAAGCCCACTAGGTTACAAAATAAGCCCAAACATTAAAATAAAAATATGCAATGTTGCCAAGTCCTGGGGGATTGATCTCCCACCCTGGGGGATCGATCCCCCAGAGTTAGAAAATTCCTTTAAGCCTTATTCAGCCCCATTTTTGCCCCGGGCTATTTGGTTTGCTTCTCCATCTTTGGGAACATCATCAAAGGCCCGAGATTGACCGTTTTGTGCCATTTTCTGAAAATATTTGCTTAACTCCAAAAAGGCTTAATTGGACCGTTCTTAGCTCATTTTAACTTTATTGCCCTGAAATACACATAAACATAAATTAGGACTAAAACATAAACTTAAGATAGATGCAAAGACTGAAATACCCTAGCTTAGGTGCTGAAATGTGCAACATTTAAGCACTTATCATATTCCAAGCTTAACGGTTTAAGGTGAGTGGAAAGAGGCCAAAATGAAGTCAAAAACTCTAAGCTAAGTTTTTCCTTCAATAGAGGCTAGGTTAGAATTTGAGAGCAAAGTGGTGAGGAAGATACAATAAAATGTGGTGAGTGGAGGATTTAGTATTCCTCCACTCACTATGTGATCCTACACCATAGTCTTCACACACACTTAATGCAAGACTAATTATGGTGCCTACACTTGTCACCATCCTAAGAAATCATCCAAGGCTTAATATTAAGCCTACACTTGTCAACCATCTATGCAAACAAGTGTTCCTATCCTAGGCCAACAAATGGGTGAATCTCCACCCTCCATGTGTCATCATACTAAGTTTCCAAGTGGTTCCTCCACGATGTCAACAAGTGGCTCCATAGGAGTGTGACACTTGTCACACTTTTCAAAAATTACAAAAAGGTCATTTTCTAAAATATCTTCTAAATTAAATTGCAAAATGGTCCCTAAGATGAAAAATAATTACTTTATTTAATTACACTAAAACCTCAAAAGTCAAGAATATTTCCAAGAAATTATGTATCCATACTCTTTACAAGAAAAGTAAACCTCTAGCATGCTTTTCTACAAAAGTAAAAATATACATATCATGGAAATTAATTATCATGAATGCATGCAAAGCTGGAATCAAATTCGAACACAAAAAGGGAGGTTATGCAAATGAAAACGAAAATCGGGAAAAAGACAAAAATGAAAAAAAAAATGCCGAAAAAAAGAAAGGAGGGAAATGACCAGGTCATTACACTATTATTAAATGTACATAGCAATTTTGTACTTTAAAAAAAATTAAACAAGAATCGATATCTATATCTATAGTATTATTAAAAGTGTAAAGAGTTTCAGTATTTATTTATTAATATAAAAAATATTTATTAGTTAATATAAATTACCTATTTATCTATTTATTATGAGTTTTTAATAAAAGGAAATCTAATTAGACAAGAATTATTAATATAAAAAAATAGGAAATAATTATTAATACAAAAAAATATTTATTAATTGATACAAAGAGAGTTTTTTAAAGAATTTCTACAAAACTCTAACACAAATTACCTATTTATCTATTTATTATGAGTTTTTTAATAAAAAAAAATTTAATTAGACAAGAATTATTAATATAAAAAATATTTATTAATTGATATAAAAAAATAAAATAATTTCTCTACAACTCTAAAATAATTTCTATAAAATCTACCACAAATTAGTTACTTTATTTTCTATAGAAGTCTATCACAATATCTATTTATTATGACTTTTTTAATAAAATAAAATCTAATTAGACTACAATATATATATTTAAAGAAAAAAAAAAATTCAGTAAAATTAAACAACAAATCAGCTGTTTTATTTTCTATAAAACTTTATCACATATAACCTGTATTTATCTTCTTATTCTTTTCCCTGAATGGTGTGTTTTTTATTTATAGATAAAGAAAAAAGGAGTACAATTACAAAAAGGAGATAAACTCTCCAGCAGAAAGAAAAATAAATGGACTAAGTCCATTTACAATGCACAGCAAAATAAACCTAAACAGACTAAAAAGGCCATTAAAGACCTTGAAATAGACCAAATGTTGTACATGAAATTCTTGTCAAAATACATAAAAACTTATGTCATAACCTTCCATTCTAGCTGAACTCAAACCAGATATGCAACCAAACTTCTATCAGCAACAGATCCACCAGCAAAGCTTCATTATACCACATTAAAAAGAGCAAGAAAATTAGCAAGTCCAATAGAAAAGAAGTTGAAAACTTCCCAAACTATATCATTTGTAGCAGCAGCAAAGGATACTCTTGTATCACAATGTAATGCTGAATTTCTCACCATCCAGATCTTCCAAACAAACACAACAAAGAACCTTTTCAACAACTTGAACTTAAAACCCTTAGGTTATGTAATCTGAAACATCCAATCCGCAAACAAATTAAGCTCTTGGAACTTGTGATCAGGAATTAACAAAAGAAAGATTTTTGTTATGCATGATAATTGCAAAAACCACAGAAATCCTTGGTTTGCAATATTTCCAACACAGACCATTCCACCGAACCACTTGCCCTCTAGCCCTGCAAGTTATCCAGGCATTCTTCAAACTAAACACACCATGCATCCAACAGATCTCATTATTACTAGTTTTTGGAATGATATTAACAACAAACGCAGCAGCAGGTTCTGGGAAAGAAACAGGTAAAACCCATTTACCATCAACAAGAAGAGTAGTTGCTGTAACTTGTTTATCAAAATTTCTAAACATAGTTGCCCCAAATCTCTGAACTAATGACAGACCTGCACACCAAGGATCAAATAACATATTAAAGGATCCACCATTTCCAATCTTGAACACCACATTTGCTTGAATAAAATCTCTTGTATCCAGAATCTGTTTCCAAATACTTGAGTCTTAAGGGTTTGGTAAAACCATCCAGAAATTATGATGTTGTAAGTATCTAGCATACATCCACTGCACCCATAAAGTCTTCTTGTTCCTCAGAAAATCCCAACAAATTGAAACCTTAGCCACAAAATCAATGTCAGAGATTCTGTGTAGATTAAAGCCACCTTCTGCATAAGGGAAAGTTACTTGACTCCATTTGAGTTGGGACATCTTTCTTGAGTGTAACTTGCTAGTCCATAAAAAATGTTTAAACTTTTTCTCCAAAGCAGTAATACATCCCCATGGTATTTTAAAACCAAATACCCAATGATATAAGAATGAATATATAACTGATCTAAGGAGCTCAATTCTACTAGCAAGGGAAAGGTCGTTGATAGTATTCTAGTGATCCAACCTTGCATTTACTTTATTAAATAGACCCTTGCAATCAACACTCTTCAAAACTCTGTTCACTAGAATAATTCCAAGATATTTTATAGGAAAAGCTTCTTCTTTCATTTGCAGAATCTGTAAAATCCTCCTTCTCCCCCTAATAGCCTTAGAAAATATGATGGAACTCTTATCTTTGTTCACTTCAAGCCCAGATACCTGATGAAACTTTTTAAGCACCTCATCAACTGTCTTAGCCGTAGAAATATCTGCCTTCACAATAATAAATAAATCATCAGCATAAAATGCATGAGAAACCAGCATTCCAGTTTTCTGAACCACATTGCACATCTTAATCTGTCCTCCCACAATTTTATCATATATCAGAGTTGAGAAATGATAAGTAATTAAAGTAAACAAAAGAGGAGAAAGAGGACAGCCATGTCTAATACCTCTCCCAGCTGAGAAATAACCAATAGGCACTCCATTGCAAAGCACTGAAAACTTAGTAGAAGTAACAAACTGGACAACCCATTGAATCCATTTACTACTGAAACCATATAACTAGAGAGCTTTTTTGTATGAAATCCCAACTAACAGAATCGTAAGCTTTTCTAAGATCCACCTTCAAAGCCATAGCAGGACCTGTTGTCTTCAATCCAAATTTTTTTATCACATTAGCCACCAACAATATATTATCATGAATTCTTCTTCCCTTGATAAAAGCAGATTGCTCCAACCTAACAATATTAGGAAGAACAACACTTAGCCTATTAGCCAAAATTTTGGAAATAATTTTGTAACTAAGATTACATAAAGCAATTGGTCTGTAATTTTCTACTTTATCCCCATGATTTAGCTTTGGAAACAAGGTAAAGAAAGTAGAGTTAATCCCCATAGGCATCACAGTAACATTGAAAAAGAAAACAATAGCATTGACCAAATTAGGACCTACAATATGCCAAAATTTCTTAAAGAACCTGGCTGGAAAACCATCTGGACCAGGTGCTTTGTCAGGACTAAAAGCCATCACAACCCTTTTAATCTCCTCTGTTGAAACCCCTCTATCAAGCTCCTGCAAATCTGTAACAGCTAATTGAATTCTAAGGGAAGCCACTTCTGTCACAATAGTATCCTTAGCAACATATAAATCTTCATAATAGTGCACAAGCCAATCCTTAATCACTTGAGGATCAGAAGATATGGCTCCAGCAGATGCTTCAAATAGGTAATTGCATTGTAACATCTCCTCTGCTTTACCAAATTATGAAAATAGGCATAACATTTATCTCCCTCTTTAAGCCACTTAACCCTTGATTTTTGACACCACAAAATTTCTTCTAAGTCTAAAGTAGATTGCAGCTTCAAAGAAGCCTCCCTCTCCTTAGTAATTAAATCATGGTTCATATAATCTTTCAGCAAATCCAGTTGAATTAAATGTAAATCCTCTCTCGCAGCTTGAACGAGCTCAGAGACCTTACCCTTCTTCTTATTCCAATATTTGATAATAGATTTCACAGTTCTAAGTTTCTTCTGCAACTTGTGTAATGGGTTCCCATCAATTAATAAATATTTATCTATTTTAGAGTTGTAGAGAAATAATTTTATTAAAAAAACTCATAATAAATAGATAAATATGTAATTTGTATTAGAGTTTTATAAAAAATTTTTTAAAAACTCTTTTTATATCAATTAATAATTTTTTTTATATTAAAAAATTCTTTTCTATTAATAATTTTTGTCTAATTAGATTCTTTTATTAAAAAAAGTACTCATAATAAATAGAAAAATAGGTAATTTATATTAATTAATTAACATTTTTTTTATATTAATTAATAAATAATGAAATACTGAAACACTGAAACTATTTTATACTTTAATAATATAATAAAATAATTTTTATAAAATCTACCACAAATTAGCTTCTTTATTTTCTATAAAACTCTATCACAATATCTATTTACTATGAATTTTTTAATAAAATAAAATCTAATTAAACAATAATATATTTAAAGAAAATAAAATAATTTCTATAAAATTCTATCACAAATCCGCTATTTTATTTTCTACAAAACTCTATCACATATAACATGTATTTATCTATTTATTATGATTATATTTAAAGAAAATAAAATAATTTCTATAAAACTCTACCACAAATTACCTATTTTATTATCTTTAAAACTCTATCACATATATCCTGTATTTATCTAGTTATTATGAGTTATTTAATAAAAGGAAATCTACTTAGACATTGATATATTTAAAGAAAATAAAATAATTTCTATAAAACTCTCTCACAAATTACTTATTTTATTTTCTATAAAACTCTATCACAATATTAAAAGATATATTTAAAGAAAATATATAATATATATAATAATACAATTAAATAAAATATAAAAATTATTAAAAGTATAAAGAGTTTTAGTGTTTCAGTATTTCAGTATTAATATAAAAAAATATTTATTAATTAATATAAATTAACTATTTATCTATTTATTATAAGTTTATTAATAAAAGGAAATATAATTAGACAAGAATGATTAAAAATAATTATTAATTGATATAAAAAGAGTTTTTTAAATTTTTTTACATAACTCTAACACAAATTATCTATTTATTATGACTTTTTTAATAAAAAAAATCTAATTAGACAAGAATTATTAATATAAAAAATATTTTTAATTGATATAAAAATAAAATAATTTCTATAAAATCTTGCACTAATTAGCTATTTTATTTTTTATAAAATTCTATCGCGATATCTAAATAACTTTTTTAATAAAATAAAATCTAATTATACAATAATATATTTAAATAAAATAAAATAATAGTGTTTGCGATGTTAATATCGCTCTTAAAATTTTCAATATTTAAACCTTAGTCAATTTTCTTAAAAATATACTCCATGATATATTTGTTTATATTTTTTTTAACTAACAATAGTTATTTATTAAAATATTTAAGGTACAGATCATTTTAGATCGAGAATTAATAAACACTTAGTAATTATATATTCTTACTTTTCTTTATATTTTTCTTATTTTGACATATTTACAAATTAATTAAGCTCGAAATAATAAATGACTAATTTGTCTATCTTACAATTAATGACATTTTTGCCAAGTCATTAATTAGTCGACATATTATTTTACAAAAAATTTAAAAGTCATCTTGTATTCGTAACAAAATTTGTCCTTTTGCGACCATAAGTTATTTTGGTCGTTAATACCTTGTCTAATTGTGACAAAAATTTGATCATTTTGCAACCATAAAATTTGGTCGTAAAAGACTAGTCCTTTCGCAACCATAATTTATTTTGGTCGTTAATACTTTGACCAATTGCGACCAAACTTTGATCATTTTGCACCATAAAATTTGGTCGTTAAAAATCAATCCTCTCGCGACCATAATTTATTTTGGTCATTAATATTTTGACCGATTGCGACAAAACTCTGATCATTTTGCAACCATAAAATTTGGTCGTTAAAAATCAATCATTTCGCGACCATAATTTATTTTGGTCGTTAATACTTTGACCAATTGCAACCAAACAATGATCATTTTGCAACTATAAAATTTGGTCGTTAAAAATTAATAATTTTGCGACCATAATTTATTTTGGTCGTTAATGTGCTTATCAATTATGACTAAAATTTACTTTAGTCGCTAATATGTTAACTTTTATGACCAACTCATTTTGGTTGCAAATAACATAATATTTGCGACTTTTTAAGTTTGGTTGCAAATAATTTGGTCGCAAAAGGCCCAGTTTGTTGTAGTGACACACACTCCCTTGGGCATTTTCGGAGGAGTAAAAGGGCAAAACGGCATTACAACATTGCTTTATGTCATATATTTGTCTGAGAGTTGTTTTCGTACATTGTTAAAAGAATAAGGGGGTTATTAGCACACTTTTTCAAATAGGGAGTGAAAGTGTTACGCAAGTATACATTAAAGGCCGGTATACTACATATATATTATAATATGTAATATATGGAGTGTTGAGGGTATTTTTGAATTTTTATACATAATTTGGTCAAAATTGAAGATAAAGGGGCAATTTACTAAAAAAAAATTGATAATACAAGAATTTTTTTGCACTCTAACCTTTATTTCTTTTGTTAGAAAACATGAATCTGACTCATTTGCTGGACTGGCCACGCGGATCAATTTGTGACGCAGTTGCACTTAATTGCTAAAAAAAATTGATAATACAAGAATTTGTGACGTTGTTGCACTTAATTTACTAAAAAAAATTGATAATACAAGAACTTGTCACGCGGATCAATTTGTGACGCAGTTGTACTTAATTTACTAAAAAAATTGATAATACAAGAATTTGTTGCACTCTAACTTGTATTTATTTTGTTAGAAAACATGTATCTGACTGATACTTGTCACGCGATCATTGTTCATCTTAATTGCATGTCTATACAGAGGAACGTGATCGACTACAAGTTGAGCTAGCTGGTCCTACTTAGGAAAGTGATGGGATACAAGTTGAGCCGGTTGGTCCGGCTTATTAATCAATCCTGTCAAATGGGTGGAGCTTGATTTAGATTTCTTATATATCTTTACCTGTTAACCTTCTTTTGTTTTGCTCCCTTTGTGTTCCATTATTTGAATAGACCTTTTTTTTTTTTTTTAAATAGATTTGTTAAGAAAATCTAGTGTTTTATATAAAATAATTTATCAACATCATATGTTTAATGACATTATTGTTCTTACTTTAGTTCCTTAGAATTAAGTACAAGGGATATTATGCATAGAAACTATTAGAGAATATTGTATATTAGGGTTTGAGTTAGTGGTCTTCACCAACCTTCGTGTATTATCATATATGGTTTACTTGCTCTTTAGTCTCTATATATGACCTCTTCCATATAAATTCATTTACACTCTTACATTCAATCATCTCATATCAATACAATATAATATTTTTTCATTCATTTATTTCTATAATGGTATCAAAATTAGGATTTTCTCTTACTCTTTTATCTTTTATTTTTTGTTGAGTTTTTAGTATAGTTCCAATACATTATTAGAGACACATCTTTTGTTTGGTGTTCGAAACAAATTTTTTATGAGTCCTTCGCAATTATGATCATATCACGCGATAGGTCAGACTTACACGATGACTTCAATTACAGCCCCACACAGGTGACCTGCACATGTTGTATCACCATCATTATTTTTGATAGGGAAAAATAAACCTATCTTGGCTTAACGATAGAGGCAACCAAGTGTTGACTAGCTGCCAAATCTTTTCGGTGATTAACGATAATATTTTATTATTAGAGGTAACGATTTCCATGAATAAGAATGATGACAAATCTTATGCAGGATAAGATTTCTATGGGGATGATGACAAATCTTATCAAGGATAAGATTTCCATAGGACACAAATCTTATGCAGAATAAGATTTTCATGGGGATGATGACAAATTTTATCAAGGATAAGATTTCCATGGGATAAGTTCCATGGGATGAGGATGATGAAATTCCTTTATCGAGAATAAGGGAAGCGACGATAAATAGGACGACGACTCGGGAATAAGGTACGACAAAAAAACTATTATTAAATCCCTGCCTTCTTTTTAGACCTCCAGTGACTTACTTGATCGTCGGATAGCTCTTGGTAGGCACCACATCGGTGCTGTCAAGGTTCATCGATCTTCTCCTCTTTCCCTTACAGGTAAACGGTGTCATATCGGACAGTGTGAATTTCACCCTCAACAGTTGGCGCCGTCTGTGGGAACGACGATTCCCTTGAATCAATTAATTACTCTGTTGGGTATATACGTTTACAGTCCGGTATGGTTACCGAAGGAACACCGTCGCAGGGATCTGGTCAAAGGGTAGAGTCGGGTGAAAACCTGGATGTCCCAAACGACCAGACACGGCTTGCAGCGTTGGAACTGCAGGTCCAAACTCTGAGTTAGGGTATGGACCAGTTGATCCAGCAAAATGCAACACTCCTGTAACATCTTGTTCCACCGGTTCAACAAAACTTGGCACAGCAAGATCTCTCAAATCCAAACGGAGGGAATGGGAATCTTGAAGAACAAGATAATCATCCCCCCCAAAATGAGACTGAAATGGAACAAAGCCAGGTGGGAACCCGACATAGAGAGGTGGTCCACCCATCTCTCCCACGGAGTTCCCGACCTCCTGAAAGCACAGCTTTCTGTCTTAAGGAAAAGACAAAGAAAGTTACCTATCTCGACCTGCAGATCGAGGATCTCAAGGGGAAAATGGAAGATGTAATGCAGGCTCTGAAAGGGAAAGGTCCTGCCGTCATAGATAACCTGGTACAAAGGACTAACTTACAGTTCAGCCCCGCCTTTATGAAATGTCCACTACCTAGCAAGTTCAGGATGCCCTCGTTCGAAAGCTTCGATGGGACCAAAGATCCCCTCGATTACCTGGAAACTTTTCAAGCTCTTATGCATTTACACGCTGTGCCAGACGAAATCATGTGCCGAACTTTTCCAACTACACTTAAGGGATCAGCAAGAGTTTGGTTCAACAAGCTGAAGCCAGGAACCATCAACACCTTCGAAGAATTGAGTAACCAGTTTGTGAGCCACTTCATTGCAGGTCAGAGGCATAGGAGGCCGGCTACCTACTTGTTTACCGTGGAGCAACAAAAGGAAGAGTCGATTCGGGAATACATTATCCGATTCAACATAGAGATGTTGCAAGTAAAAGAGGTGGACGACAAGGTAGCTTTGACCGCTTTCATATGGGGACTACAAACTTCCAGATTCTTGATCTCCTTATCAAAAGAACCTCCCACCAGGATAATAGAGTTGCTGATCAGAGCGCAAAAATTCATCAACGCTGAAGACACCATGAGTGCACGAAAGGAAGGAGAGGAAAAGAAGAGGCCAGCCCCTCTTGCCAGGGATGAAAATAATACCAAATATAAGAGATCGTTCTTCAGTCAGAGTAATAGCACATATCATGAGAAGGACTCAGATGAGTATATCGACTAGAAATTGTCTCACGGTTGGAATTAGCCTTATCAAGTCATTCACAATAAAGACTAAGGGCATCTTAGTTAATCATTTTAAATGGAGGGTAGCTCCCTCACGTGTTGTCTTGTTTTTAGTAAGCCTTCAGGCAATGATGGTCTTTAATAAAATTCTTTTCAGTTGCCTTGACTCTTGGTCAATTATATTTATACGTGCAGTATCCCCGTACTATAAGGGATAGTAAATAAGTGTCCTGTATTATAAGGACCCAAGCTGAGTGAATCTCGTAATCCGTATCCCCGTACTATAAGGGATAGTAAAGGAGTGTCCTGTATTACAAGGACCCGGACTGAGTGAATCCCGTAATCTGTATCCCCGTACTATAAGGGATAGTAAATGAGTATTCTGTATTATAAGGACCCGGGCTGAGTGAATCCCGTAATCCTTCTCCCCGTAATATAAGGGATAGTAAATGAGTGTCCTGTACTACAAGGATCTGGGCTGAATGAATTCCATAATTAATATCCCCTTACAATAAGGGATAGTAATTAAAAATCCCTTATTAAAGGGGTGAGCTGAGTAAAGCTCGTAAAGTTCAATTTCCTTATTAAAGGGGTAACGATCTGAGTAAAACTAGTACCCAGGGGCAGAGTACCCAAGGGTACTAAAAATAGTACCTAGGGGCAAAGCACCCCAGGGGAAGATTACCCAAGGGTACTAAAAATACCCAGGGGCAGAGTACCGAAGGGTACTAAAAGTAGTACCCAGGGCAGAGTACCCAAGAGTACCAAAAATAGAACCTAAGGGAAGCGTACCAAAAAAAAAAAAAAAAAAGTTACTGTTTATATGAATAGTACCTGCGGGGGGTACTGTTCCCAGGGCAGGGGGAAAAAAAAAAAAATGTTACTGTTCATATGAAAAGTATCCGCGGGTACTGTTCCCAGGGCAGGAAAAAAATATATATATATTATTATTCTACTGTTCATATGAACAGTACCTGTGGGTACTGTTCCCAGGGTAGGGAAAAAAAATATTTATTTATTCTACTGTTCAATGAGCAGTACCCGCGGGCATTGTTCCCGAGGGAATAGTGCTGGGGGCAAAAAAAAAAAAAAAAAAAAAAAATCTTACATTCCCAAAACTAGAAGAGCAAGCTTGGGAATGGGGGGCAACTGATAGGGAAAAATAAACCTATCTTGACCTAACGATAGAGGCAACCAAGTGTTGACCAGCCGTCAGATCTTTTCGGTGATCAACGATAATATTTTATTATTAGAGGTGATGATTTCCATGGATAAGAATGATGACAAATCTTATGCAGGATAAGATTTCCATAGGGATGATGACAAATCTTATACAGGATAAGATTTCCATGGGGATGAGGACAAATCTTATCAAGGATAAGATTTTCATGGGATAAGTCACATGGGATGAGGATGATGAAATTCCCTTATCGACAATAAGGGAAGTGACGATAAATAGGACGACGACTCGGGAATAAGGTACGACGAAAAAACTATTATTAAATCCCTGCCTTCTTTTTAGACCTCTGGTGACTAACTTGATCGTCGGAGAGCTCTTGGCAGGCACCGCACCGGTGCTATCAAGGTTCATCGATCTTCTCCTCTTTCCCTTACAGGTAAACGGTATCGTATCGGACAGTGTAAATTTCACCCTCAACAATTTTGATCATGACTCACATAACCCAAACCAAAAATACCTAGTAGCGCATGATATCCCAGGCCAGGCTGGTCCGCATCATGTGTGCCCCCTCTGAAGCAATTTGATCAAATTTTAAGTGAGTTCATATCTTGGGGTCCATTCACGTGGTAGCGAGAATGCGGGGTTGAGCTTTCTCCAAGTTATTAGATAATTATAATATGTTTTACAAAAATCAAGATTTTTTCTATTCACCATGAATTTCCTAAACTTCAAATTAATATATATATATATGGCACTTCAAATTAAAAAAAAAATTAAAAAATATGGCATGTCTTATAAAATCAATTTAATTTGTTAGAAAACATGGATCTCACAAAGTAAATTAAGATATTTCAAAATTGTGGTTTCTGTTTTGATTGCTATAGTGTAAAATAAAACTTGTCAAGTGGATGAATTTGTGATGATCAAGTATACATTAGGGGTATTTTTTGCACTTGACATATATATATATATATATATTAATGTATATATTATAATTTGTAATATATGGAATGTTGAGGGTATTTCGGAATTTTTATAAATAATTTAGTCAAAATTGAAGATAAGGGCAATTTGCTCAAAAAAATTGATAATATAAGAATTTATATGCACTCAATTTTTAGTGTGTGTGTTGTATCGCATGAAATTTTTTGTTTAATCTTTATTTATTTTGCTAAAAAACATGGATCTCACAAGTAAAATAAGATATTTCGAAATTGTAATATCTGATTTTCTAATTATAGTGCAAAATAAAACTTGTAACATATATCAAGTTGTGACTATCAAAATTTTCGCAGTTGCACTAAGGTCATTGTTCAAGTGATGGACTATAAGTTGAACTAGTCCTGCCTATTGAAAGTTGAAACCTAATCCATTAATCTCCTGTCAAGTGGGTGGAGCTTGATTTGGATTTCTTGTAGTGAGGATGTATTCTATCTTGGCAGTTAACGTGTTCTGTTAAATATATTTACAACTGGGAGATCAGATTTGAGTAGCATGGCCTGATGTAAGCTACCTGTTAGCATTCTTTTGTTATGCTTCTTTTGTGGTTGCTTGTTTGTATAGTTTTTTTAAAAAATAAAAAAATAGTATTATTTAGAAAATCTAGGGTTTTATATAAAATAATTTATCAACATTGAGCAATTATTATTTATAGGATTAAAATCACAAAACCTCCCATCTACTTTTAAAATCGTGCATAAAACCTCAATAAAATTAAAAAAAAAAACTTTTTGAACTAATAAAACTTATAAAATTACTTCCAAACGCGTGATTGAATCGTTAAATGGGCTATGAAATGTCAAATTTAGCCTTACTATTTAATATTAAATTAAAAGGTATAATTATTATTTTAACATATATTAGAAAGTTCTAACTTATGAGTGGCATTAAATCCTAAGAAATGTATAACTCTCACTCATAGAGAGATAACACACTATTAGGGCAAATATATAAAGAGAAATTTTGTATTACTTTTTTTGAAAATGTGAGGGAAAAATCCTTAAAAGTGGGTTAAATGTATACATAACACATCTATAACATGATATTATTAGCATACACACCCTCTTGAGCCTTTTCGAAAGAGTAAAAGGAAAAAATGGGCATTGTAACATTACTTTATGTCAAATATCTATTTGAAGGGTCTTTCCACATAATATTTAAAGAATAAGGGGGTTATTAACACACTTTTTTAAATAGCAGGTGAAAGTGCTACACAAAGTATAAATTTGGAGTATTTTATGCACTTGACCTATATATATATATATATATATATATATATATATATATGAATGTATATATTATAATATGTAGTTTATGGAGTGTTGAGGGTATTTCGAAATTTTTATAAATAATTTTGTTAAAATTGAAGATAAGGGGGGGCAATTTGTTAAAAAAATTGATAATACATGAATTTATATGCACTTAATTTTTTGTATAGCATCGAATTTTTTCAATTTAATATTTACTTATTTTATTAGAAAATATGTATCTTACAAGTTAACTAAGATATTTCAAAATGTGATTTTTGATTTTTGATTTTTGATTTTTGATTTGTTCATCTTAATCGCATATCTATACAGAAAGTTGAGCAAAACCATTAATTTCTGAACCTGATTTGACATTGCTGTTTTTCCATGTCTTTTTCTTACTGTAATGAGTTTTGTCTTTTCAGTTTCTTTCGTTTTTAAACTTCTTCCCTATTAAAGTTTTATAACAAATCTGGATAAGTAACTCATTTAGTTAATTTCACACTACATCATTTATTAAAAATAACATCTTTTGGTGTTTATTTTTATTTTTTCTCCTCCAATATTGGAAATAGACTTATAATCCTTTGATAATATTTTATAGAGTGGCTGCTCTCAAGCCTCTCATACGTCAATAGAGTTAAACGTCAGCTATCATTCTTGTTGTCGAAGTTTTTACTATTGTAGCAAGCAATAAATTCTATCATTTAAATTGATTTTTTTCATATAATTAATATATTGTTTTTGCAGAGAAGAAAGGGAGGGATAAATTTAGGACAGTTGCTCCCAAATTGTTGTTGATTTTGGTTGTACTTCTCACCAAACAGTGCTTTCTGGTTGGGTGGACTTGGTTGGGAGTGGCCTCATGAGCCACGGGCCTTTGGTTGGGTTTGGGCCCATCTGATTTGGACTGTCCTAAGACCAAGAAATGTCCTCTGGCTTCTCTAATCCGGCCCGGGACCAACCCGACCACTTTAATCATTTAACTTGCAATTATTATAAACAAAATATAATAATGAATATTATTTATTATATGCCTATTTTATTTGTATGTATATAAAATAATTTTTTTTTTTTTTTTTGCATATTATGATTAGTTCTTTTTTTTTTTTTTTTTTTTTTTTTTTTCCTTTCATAATTTATTTTTAATCACTAAATTCTTAAATGTAATTATTACTAATTATTTTTAATAATGATAATAACATAAATTTGTAAACAATTCATTTTTTTTTTGTTAAATGATCATAATCAAGTTTATTTTAATTCATTATTTTCATAAGAAGAAGAATACAAAGTATTTTTAATAATGGTAGCAATTTAATTTTCATTAATAAATCATTAATTTTGTTAAATGATATTAAAAAATTTAGTAAAATTATCAACATTCACTAATAAATCATCTTTATCAAATTATGTTGATTCTTTTTATTCACCATGTGCGAAGTTTTAAAAAAATTAACGACTGTGATAATCGATACCGTTACATGATACCAATACTTGTCCGAATCCGTTACATTGCGATTGCGATTGATACCGAAAAAAAGAAAAAAAAAAAGGGTAATGCATAATCATATACTAAGTCACACGGAGCGGGAGCGAGTGCGGGATATATTAGGTTTAAATAAAATTATATTAATGACATATATATTTTATATATTTTTATTTATTTAAATCTATATGCAAATATATTCATGATTATTTATTCCATTAATGATAGTAGTAGGTAATAAATAAGCTATCTTTTCTCACTAATAGATGCGTGATTTATTTGTAATATTATCTACTGGGAAGTTTTTTAGTAGTATATTTTCAAACATGTATAATTAATATATATATATATATATAGCCATGCGATACAGCTGTGGCACATTGAAATTTAAGTAATTAATGTATATATTGAGTAATAGTATAAATAATAAATGCATATATGATAATATAGGTGTTCCATATCACATAGACTTTAACAAATTTAGCTATATAAAGTAAATTTGCAATTAGCTAATTTTGTGCGACTCATAAATTGCAAATTCACATGCGAAGCTTGAGAGCGGGGTCTTTTGAACGAATTGTGTGACCAAGATCATATATAATTGATGAGAATCATACAATACCTTTTGGACGAATTGTGTGACTAAGATCATATATAATTGATGAGAATCATACAATACAGGCACAAAATATTACAAAGATCGAAATGCAAATAAAAAGACACAATAGATACAGAGATAAAAAAAGATTCTAATGCGAATGACGAATCATAAAGAAGATACTATGTACATAATTGCTGATAACTTGGCCAGTTATAAATAACAACAGATTGCTATATAATTAAAGCCGTATGTACACAAAATCAAAGAGATTGTTAACGTGCCCATGTTAGGCAATATCAGAGATTATTATATGATCTCAACCAATCACCATTTGCCATCTGTATAAAAAAATTAAATAAAGCTTACTAGTTTCATGATTTTCATAAACAAAGCAAGGCATGGATCATGGATGGGTAGAGAGTAGGTACGTACCGTCTACGCTTGCTAGCTAGCTACTTTGATCCAATCATGGAGTAGATGGTCTGCAAAAGCGCGAGCGTGAAAATTAATAGAGCACCAATGACTGATAGCACTATCCATGGATTACCACCCAAATTCTGCATCACCAATTGCATTTGTTCATTAAAAGGGTTGCGGAAACGCTCCATCTCACTCCATAGCTCAAGGTAATGGAAAGCTACTGGAACATTAATATTCTTGATAATTCCGTTAAAGATTTGCACCACCGATTCACATGAACCCAAATGGTTACAAAGGATTCCTTCTTTCTCAAGCAATTTAACATCATCCACGGAATCTATGAGGATATCCATGAGAAAAGCATGGGACGTGAAGGAACTCTTAATCCAAGGGCAACTTTGCTCGAAAGCAATAAGATTTCTCAAGAACGAGTCGGTGAAACTAAAAACGCCGAAACGTGGGATTTCAAGCCGACTTCTCCAAAAACACCAAAAACTATCACGACCCCTAAACCGAACATCAAACAGGCTCTTTGTTTTACGTTTCCGCAACTTGACTCCTTCAAAGTAAAGTAAAGTTGCTGTACCACGGTATCGCAGGCGAGATGGACGTGAACGGACTGGTTCTCCACCTCCTCTTCCAGATGCTGATCTACTACCTTCTGGTTGGCAGCAAATGTGTAAGAGATGGAGTATATGATAAGGAGTAGGAGTCCCATTCTTTTTCCTCAAGTCTCTTCCACCTTCTAAGCCCATTCTATCACCAAAAAATAAGAGGACAAATTCAATAAGGTTAGCTCCAGGCATGATAGATTTCACCGTGAGCAGGAACAATTTTTCAAGAGCAATGAAGGGAATCTGGTTCTCAAGCAGTAGCAAGTCACGTAGTATGGCGTAGTGCCTGAAAGCATCCTGCAAGATTGGGTCTTTTTTATCTTCAAGAGTGTCTTTTTTTACAATCTTGTAATGCCTGTATATAAGCTCGATAATGAAGCAACCATCAATTAACATCATTTCTACCAGACTACTACTACTACTGGTGACATCTGGATAGCATTCCTTGAGAGTTTTCCATCCTTAACATTGCTTCCACACAACCTTTTCTTGTTTGGTCGACCTTTTTTGTTCGTTCAAACAAGGAACACATGTAGCTCAGCTTGTCGGACTCCATTGTTTTCAGAAATTCAATTCCATTGTGGAGAGGCCCAATAGATACGACGCTAGGGTTGAAAGCTTGTCCATTTTCTTCACGGAGCATATTGGGGACACATTTTATGACCGGTAACCGTGGCCAGGCATCATTGAACTGGATGTTGTAGTTTCGTCTGTTGTCTTCGATCTTAACCACTAGAGACTGCATAACCCTATCAAATGTTGCTGAGCTAATGCTTTCTTCCTCAATGGAGGGAGACTGCATAACCGTAGCAAATGACGTCTCTGAGCTAAAGCTTTCTTCCTCCATCTCCATCACCGATCAGTAAGCATATATCTCGATCTATAGCTTAATTTTACTCTCGATCTATAGCTTAATTTTACTTTTTGTTTTGAGCAAGCCAAAACTGACTCCATGATTAATGTTTGTTCCACGTATATAGTCTATAATAACAACGTCACAAAGACGTCATCTCTGCTCACATAAATGTAGCCGGTGGGATGTGTCTAATTTTTAAACATTTTATTACAACTTAATTTATAATGAGATCATATTCATAATATTAATAGTGTTTTATAAAAAAATAAGAACATTCATGTGACCAATCATTCCAATGGAATTAAGAAAAAAATAATATTGAATATTATAAAAGTAGTGACATAAAGAGTGTTAATTTTATTTAAAAGAACCTGTAGGACATTCATATATAGTAAGCCAACACCAACGACTGACCCAAATATCATTCAGCAAATCCAATTCACAGAATAAACATCATATATATAGAACCTCAAACCATAAATAAAGAAAACCATAAAAGACAAATATTTGAGTTCATTCCAACCAATTCAAGAAGGTTTGGTATGACACTATGGCATCACATATAACATTTTTCTATTTCGAACCATGAAAGTTATTGTGGTTTAAGAACCATCCGATGACAAATTTCATGTCTTAAAACTGAATTATGAAGTTGATAAATAAAGTTCACTTTATATTTAATTAATTTAATTCATAAGATACAGAAAATATTGTATATTGTATTTTAGAGTTAGGGTTAACAGTCTTCAGCTATCCTCATTATCATGACTAGCATTATAATTTATGGTTTACTTGATGTCCACGCATAACCACTTCTGTACAAATTCCTTTATATTCTTATATCAATACAATATAATATTTTTTTTATTTCTTGAGTTACGAGTATATATATTTTTTTTTATAAGTAAAAGGGTAAACTTGAGTTACGAATTTTTCTTTCTCTTTTATTTTATATTTTTTCTTAAGTTCTTAGAGCAGTTTCAATACTTTATCGACACATATTCTGTTCGGAGTTCCAAACAAGTCTTTCATGAGTCCTTCCACATTCCAATCATATCACGACATAGGTCAGACTTGGACCGTCCTAGACGCCATCAATAACAGCCCCACACCGACATTTCCAAAGCCTCTCCATCATTATTTTAACATGATAATAAAATTTAAGGAAGTTCATATCTTGGGTCCCTATTCACATGGTAGCCAGAATGCGGGGTTGAAAATTTTCCAAATTATTAGATAATTATAATAAGGTTAAAAATCTTGAATTAATTGTAAGGTCCCATTTTAAGAGAATGTATTCAATGTCGGGGAGTATTTACTGAATAATTTCTTAAGTGAATGCACAAAAACTCCACGTTTATGATAATATGACCAACATATGTGGTACAGAAATCAAGAATTTTCTATTCACCATGAATTCAATAAACTTCAAATAAAAAATAAAAATATGGCATGTATAGCTTATAGAATTTATTTAATTTGTTAGAAATATGGATCTCACAAACTAAACTAAGATATTTCAAAATTGTGATTCTTGATTTGCCTAGTGCAAAATAAAACTTGTCACGTGGATGAATTTGTGACGATTAAAATTTTTACAGTTGCACTAAAGTCATTGTTCAAGTGATGAACTATAAGTTGAGCTGATCGTGCTTGTTGAAAGTTGAAACCTAATTCGTTAATCAATCTTTTTAAGTGGGTGGAGCTTGATTTGGATTTTTTAAAAGACAATATTTAGGTAGTGAAGATGTTTTCTATCTTGACTAACGATGTGAAATAAAAATATATGGATATGTAATTTTTAATATATTTACAACTGGGAGATAAGATTTGAGTGGCATGGCCTTGATTGATGTATGCTACCTGTTAGCATTATTTTGTTTTGCTTCCTTTGTGGTTGCTTGTTTGTACATTTTTTTCCTTAAAAAAATAAAAAATAGTATTATTTAGAAAATCACAAAACCCTCCATCTACTTTCAATATCGTGCATAAAAACTCCAATAAAAATAAAAATAAAAACTTCCTTAACTAACAAAACTTATCAAGTTATCCCAAAACTCGTGATTGACATTCCATTAAATGGGCTGTGAAATGTCAAATTTGACCTTACTATTTAATATTAAATTAAAAACTATAATTATTATTTTAATATATATTAGAACTTTTTAAATTATGAGTGACATAAAATCTTAGGAAATGTATAACTCTCAACTTAGAGAGACAACACATTATAAGGAGAATTATATAGAAAGTAATTTTTTATTACATTTTTTTAAAATGTAAGAAAAATCTTTAAAAGTGGATTAAATGTTTACATAACACCCCTATATCATGATATTATTAGCACACACAATCCCTTGGGCATTTTCTGAGGAGTAAAAGAGCAAAACGGTATTACAACATTGCTTTATGTCATATATTTGTCTTAGAGTTGTTTTCGTACATTATTAAAAGAATCAGGGGGTTATTAGCATACTTTTTCAAATAAGGAGTGAAGGTGTTACGCAAAGTATACATTAGGGGCCGGTATACTATATATATATATATATATATATATATATATATATATATATATAATATGTAATATATGGAGGTTGAGGGTATTTCTGGATTTTTATAAATATTTTGGTCAAAATTGAAGATAAGGGGGCAATTTACTAAAAAAAATTGATAATATAAGAATTTTTTGCTCTTTAACCTTTATTTATTTTGTTAAAAAAATTGGATCTGACTGATTTGCTGGACTTGTCACGCGGATCAATTTGTGACGCAGTTGCACATAATTTACTAAAAAAAAAAATGATAATACAAGAATTTGTGACGCAGTTGCACTTAATTTACTAAAAAAAAATTGATAATTTGCATTTAATTTACTAAAAAAAATTGATACTACAAGAACTTGTCACGCGGATCAATTTGGGTCGCAGTTGCATTTAATTTACTAAAATTGATAATACAAGAATTTTTTGCACTCTAACCTTTACTTATTTTGTTAGAAACCATGGATCTGACTTAATTTGCTGGACTTGTCACGCGGTCATTGTTCATCTTAATTGCATGTCTATACGGAGGAAAGTGATGGACTACAAGTTGAACTAGCAAAGTAATGGAATACAAGTTGAGCCGTTGGTCCTGCTTATTAATCAATCCTGTCAAGTGGGTGGAGCTTGATTTGGATTTCTTATGTATCTTTACCTGTTAGCATTCTTTTGTTCTGCTCCCTTTGTGTTCCCTTGTTTGAATAGGCATTTTTTTTTTTTTAATTAAAAATAGATTTGCTAAGAAAATCTAGTGTTTTATATAAAATAATTTATCAACATCATATATTATTCGCAGTTGCACTTTATGTTTAATGACATTATTGTTCTTAAATTAAGTACAAGGGATATTATGCATAGAAACTATTAAAGAATATTGTATATTAGGGTTTGAGTTAGCGGTCTTCATCTATCCTCGTGTCTTATCATATATGGTTTACTTGATCTCCAGTCTCCATACATAACATCTTCTATATAAATTGCTTTATACTCTTTCATTCAATCATCTCATATCAATACAATATAATATTTTTTCATTCATTTATTTCTATCATGGTATCAAAATTAGGATTTTCTCTTACTCTTTTATCTTATATTTTTTGTTAAGTTTTTAGTATAGTTCCAATACTTCATTAAGGACACGTGTGTTCTGTTTGGTGTTCGAAACAAATTTTTCATGAGTCCATTTGCAGTTATGATCATATCACGCGATAGGTTAGACTAATACGGATGACTTCAATTACAGCCCCACACCTGCATAGGGGTGGCAATTCGTATTCATGGGTTGTAATTATATTGTGTCGATCTAAGGGTATTTTATTAAACAACTCAACCCGAACACGACCCGTTTAATAATCGTGTCAGGAACTCTCAACACTAATCTGACCTGTTTATTAAACGGGTTATACGTCTAACCCATTTAATGACCTGTTTAATAAAATTAAATATTTTATTATTTAAATTATTAATAATACTCGTTAGAACATTAAATGCTAGAAAAATATAAGTATCAATCAAACCAAATTACTAAATAATCTCTAAACTACATAAGAATAAATTATAAAATACAAGTTTAGATAATTATTTTAGAACTTAAATAGAAATTTGCTTTGACAAGTACAATTAAACGGGTATAAACGGGTTACGCGTATTGAACTCCTCAACCTAAACACGACACAATTAACTAAATGAGTTAATCGTGTCGACCCGCTTACAACCCGAATCCGTTTAAGGTCAACACAAACTCGTTTAACTCGTATCGTGTTTGAGTCGTGTTGGCGAGTTGTGTCAAATTTTGCCACCCATATGCCTGCATTTCAAAAGCCCCTGCCGCAACTGCGGGAACAGGAACAGGAGAGGATTCCTGCCCCTCTCAGGTGACCTGCACATGTTGTATCACCATCATTATTTTGATCATGAGTCACATAACCTAAACCAAAAATACTTAGTAGTCCACTTGCAGCAGCGCACGATATCCCAGGCCAGGCTGGTCCGCATCATGTGGGCCCCCTCTGAAGCAATCTGATCAAATTTTAAGTGAGTTCTTATATTGGGGTCCATTCACGTGGTAGCTAGAATACGGGGTTGAGACTTCTCCAATTTATTAGATAATTATAATATGTTGTACAGAAATCAAGATTTTTTCTATTCACCATGAATTCACTAAACTTCAAACTAATATATATATATGGCACTTCAAATTAAAAAATATAGCGTGTCTTATAAAATTAATTTAATTTGTTAGAAAACATGGATTTCACAAAGTAAATTAAGATATTTCAAAATTGTGGTTTCTGTTTTTATTGCTATAGTGTAAAATAAAACTTGTCAAGTGGATGAATTTGTGATGATCAAGTATATATTAAGGGTATTTTCTGTACTTGACCCATATATATATATATATATATTAATGTATATATTATAATTTGTAATATATGGAATGTTAAGGGTATTTCGGAATTTTTATAAATAATTTGGTCAAAATTGAATATAAGGGCAATTTGTTCAAAAAATTGATAATATAAGAATTTATATGCACTCAATTTTTAGTATGGGTGTTGTATAGCATGAATTTCTTTGTTTAATCTTTATTTATTTGGCTAAAAAAACATGAATCTCACAAGTAAAATAAAATATTTCAATATTGTAATATCTGATTTGCTAACTATAGTGCAAAATAAAACTTGTAACGTGTATCAATTGTAGACACTAAAAATTTAATGGACTTTGGTATTGACAAATTGACCCATTCAATATAGGTTTAATGTTTAATTAAATTGTTTAATTGGCCCAAGTTTGGTCCACTTAAATTATTTAATTAGCCCAGCCTAGATGATTAAATGGAAAGATAATTTTCCTAATAAAATATATTTGGAATAATTATTTTTAAGGATAATTATCATAATATAACCGGCTCGGCCCAGTTATAATTTTATCCTTATCAGGAGATGACACGTGTCATCATCCTATTAATCCAAGAAGTTTATAAATATAGGCCTAGAGGAAGAAGAAGGGGGTACACAAAGTCAGAATTCAGAAATATAGAATTCCAGAGAGAAATACAGAAACTCTCATTTCCAACATCCAAAGCCAAAAGCGAAGAACACCAAGCATATCAAATCGTGCCGTTCTTCATCAAATTCCACAGTGATCAACAACAAGCACAGTCAAAGACGTGCCGTTGTTCATCAAATTCCACGGTGATTCAAGATCAAGCCTGTTCAGCCCTTGGATCTAATCAACCAACAGAAAAAAGAGATTTAATCAGATGATCAGTTCTTTCTTTTTGTAAAGAATATTACAAAGGATTATACTTTAATTTCTCAAATTAATAAAATTATATTATTTGCTCCATATTTTGTTTCTATTGCAGACTTACAAAATTTGTGTGTACAAATTTCTGGCACGTCCGGTGGGACATCCTTTGCCTCTCATCTCTTTCTCCTATTAGCAAGTTTCTTCTCTATCCGACTCTATGGCTCCCCCTAAGACTCAGACAGGCAAGAAAGCCCAAAAGAACATCGTTACCACAAAGGTCGACGCCAAAGCCACCATGAAAAGTGGCACGAAGGCCAAATCAAGTGATAGAAGTACCTTGGTGGGCCCTGTGACACGTAGCAAGTCCCAGGCGATGGCTTTATCCAAACATCAGCAAAACTTGGTGAAAACCAATCCTGCAAAGCCGATAAACGTGAAAACCCAACATGTCAAAAACCCTGACGTTGTTCCAGAGAAGATTCTGCCACCAGCAGATTCACCTCATTCCATCCATGATGCTCGCTCTAGTGTCGGTTCACCCCCAGAATCACCACGTCAGACTTCGGAGTATTCAATCACTTCAAGAAACGTTAACTCTCAAGGCCTATCATACTCAGATGTGGTCGCTGCTATGATGGCTGGAGTTGTCACGGTTAAGGAACAACTAGCAACTATGTCTCATGCCATTGAGAACCTCACAAATACTGTTGAAGAGAAGGACTTACAAATCGCTACGCTGATGAACAAATTGGAAGTTCAGACATTCGGTGAATCACCAGTACAATCTAGGCATCCTGCATCTTCCATACCACCGCCAACTGGGAATCATGCAACTTTCACACCACCACCGTTTGTGAATCCTACATCTTCCACAGTAATACCGACGGAGAATCTTAATTCTACAGCGCAAGGTACTCGCATGGAGGACCCCAAACAGATACCGGTCATAGAATAGGTGGCTAATCAAAACCCGACACCGGTGACAGAACAGGCAGCTAGTCAAACCAATCATGCTTCTTCAGTCTCTTCATTATCTGTCGCATAATTGCAAGATATGATAATGAATACAATCCGAGCCCAATATGAAGGCGTCTCACAAAGCACTCTCATGTACTTAAAGCCCTATACAAGGAGAATCGACAGTATGAGGATGCATGTAGGATACCAACCTCCGAAGATTCAGCAATTTGACGGGAAAGGTAACCCCAAGCAACACATTGCCCATTTTGTCGAGACTTGTAACAATGCCGGAACAGAGGGGGACTTACTAGTTAAACAGTTTGTCCATTCCCTTAAAGGAAACGCGTTCGAGTGGTACACCAACCTAAAGTCAGAATCAATTGATAGTTGGGACCAAATGGAATGAGAATTCTTGAACAGGTTCTATAGCACTTGTCGTACTGTTAGTATGATAGAGTTAACTAACACGAAGCGATGGAAGGATGAGCCTGTAATCGACTACATTAATCGGTGGAGAACACTTAGTCTTGACTGCAAAGACCGATTGTCAGAAATCTCTACTGTGGAGATGTGTATGCAGGGAATGCATTGGGGCCTTCTTTACATTCTGCAAGGTATAAATCCTTACAAATTTGAAGAATTGGAAACACGTGCCCATGACATGGAGATCAGTATGAAATCCCCTGAAGGCAAAAGTCTCGTGGCCATAGAACCACGTAAGGATAAGAAAGACTGGAAGAAGGGCGATAAGTCGTCAAAGACCGCTGCTAAAGATTCCATGGTTATCTCAACCACCCCAATCAAGATATCTGTTAAAGATGATAAGAAGGATGATAAAAAGCCTCGCCAGTTTTAAGAGAGGGAAAGACAGCGTCCTACGCTAAAGGAGTTAGAGAAGAAGGAATACCCCTTCCCCGATTCCGATGTCCCTGGCATCTTGGAATGTTTACTCGAAAGTAAAGTTATAGAACTCTCTCAATGTGAACGCCCTCAAGAGATGGGACGTGTCAACGATCCAAAATACTGCAAATATCATCGTACTGTTAGTCATTCAATTGAAAAGTGTTTTATCTTCAAGGAGGTGGTGATGAACCTGGCAAAACAAGAAAAAATCTTGTTGGACACGGACGAAGTTATGACTTCAAATCATACTACTGCTACTATGACAACCTCTGTCGTGGGGAGTGCTTGTTCTTAACCTTCAACTTCTGAGATGTATTACACAACTATCCAGTTTGGCTCATTGGAACCAATCCCCATCTCTCTTGGCAAAGGGAGTGCACTTGACGTTTCAACCTTTAGAAGGGTCTTTCCTTAGGATGATGAAGAAGAATGGACTTTGGTGACAAGAAAGAAACCACGGAAACAACGAGCTGATATTTTTCAGACTAGTTATTCTGACAGGGGGCAAAGGAAGAAGAAACTTCAATATCGCCATAAGCAATCTGGCCATAACAAAAAATGGGTCTAGAAGACACAGTCAACCAAACACATCTCTATAAGCCAAAGGATCCAAAAGCCTATTACTTTGCAAGAGTTCTTTCCAGAAGGATATCTAGATGACGAAGTTGTAACAGCTTACATGGTTTCAATTAAAATGAGCCCTGATGGTAAGAATAACAAGGATCAAGATGAAGCTCAGACTATGGAGAATCATGCAAAGGACGTTGCCATCATTGAAAAGTCCGATGATGATGAAGTAGTTGGAGGTACGCTGGATTTATGTTATGCACCAATTATTTTCACTGACGAAGATCTTCAGTTGGGTTCAAAGCCGTACAATTGTCCTCTTTTCGTTTCCGGTTACATAAAGGAACAAAGAGTTACTTGAATTCTTGTTGATGGTGGATCAGCGGTGAATCTCATGCCAAAATTTACAATGAAAAATCTCGACGAGTTATCTCGTAGCCGTCTTATTATTCAAGGTTTTAACCAAGGAGGACAGAGAGCTATTGGCATGATTCGAGCAAAACTAATTATTGACGAGCTCCAAGCTGAAACCTTATTCCATGTTATTGATGCAAAGACGTCCTATAATTTGTTGTTAGGAAGGTATTGGATACATAATAATGGTGTCATTCCATCGACTCTTCATCAGTGCTTCAAATTCTACAAGAATGGTGTACAAATAGTTGTGGCGGACTATAAACCATTTACAGAAGCAGAATCTCATTTTGCTGATGCCAAGTTCTATATCGATCATGATACACCTTCAGAAATGCCCATCCCAAGCCATCCATCTACACAAGAGGTTCAATCTACAAAAACAAAAGAAGCGTTAAGTGATCCATTAGATGTTTCAGTGACAGACATTGTAAAGGTAGCTAAAACAAGACGGGTCTCGATAAAAGCACATCGGACGAAACCTATTTTAAAGTATGATCCAAAATCTTAATGACAAGAAGGGCAGTCACCTGTCATTGAGATACTTGAAACCAAGGAATTTAAATTGAAAATGTCACAAACCAAAGAGAAAGAAGATATGCAAAAGCTGAAAGGAGAGTTAACTCTTCCTCTCACCAAGATTCAAAAGTCTTTGTCTTCCAAGCCTCCGTTAAAAGGGTTCATGCGGCCTTCTCAATCTCTGGTCAATCATTGATCACTTCCAAAGCAAAGGACTAATGAAGGATCCGATCCTAAAGCATACCAACTCACGGCTAAGTCGGGTATGATTTTATAAATCCTGCAAACCTTGAAAAACTGAATTCAGAGGTCACCGGTGAGAAAATGCATGGCCTCAATGAGACACAGAAAAAGTTGAAAGATCAAGGGTATAAGGTCATTCCACCCAAGTCTGGTATCGGTTTCATACCTTCTGAGCCGCTTCGAATTCACATCGCAAAAAAAGATAAGAAGTCAAACACTTTTTACATTGGGTTTGAAGAAGTTGAGGATGAACAAGATCAACAGACTATAAATCAAAAATCGGTCTTCGACCGTATTGGAGCTCCATGTGATCGAATATCTGTATTCAACAGGTTGTCAAGCCAAGAATCAAATGTTTCAAGTTCTCATGTCAGCAGTTTACCTCGTGCCTTTGTTTTTAACAGAATGAGCTTTCATGACCAAGGAAGAAAATCTCCACAACCTCAACCTCGAAAGTCAGTATTTTCTCGAATTGGTATTATCAATGATGCACCGCTAAAAAGTAGCAAGAGTGGGAAGTCAGAGAAAACAAGCATTGATATGGTGAACAATAGTGAAGTTCAGAGCCTAGTGCCCTCGCGAATGAAACGTAAGACAGAGGTAGATGTCACCAATGATGTTACATTAAAAGCTAGAAGGCGAACCGTTGTATTCACTAATCAAACAAAAGAAGTGGAAGACATTGGCGAATCATCTTATGTTACTTCATACCACATCACTATTGAAGAGGAACCTGACATTGAATAACCATATGACATCGAGAAAGCTCCACCAACATTAGAAGATGGGGTGCAGGCTACCGTTGATCAACTCAAAAAAATCAACTTAGGGACTGATGATCAACCCATACCAGTTTTCATTAGTGCATTCCTAAGCCCCTCAGAAGAAAATAATTACTTTTAATTGTTGTCTGAGTACAAGGATGTCTTTGCTTGGACATACAAAGAGATGCGCGGTCTTGATCCTAAAATTGTAGTGCACAATCTCGCTGTCAAACATGGGACACGTCCGATTAAGCAGTCTCAACGTTTCTTCCGTCCAGAGCTAGTTCCGAGGATAGAGGAAGAACTCAACAAATTAATTGAAGTAGGGTTCATTCGTGAGGTCAAATATCCAACTTGGACTTCGAGCATTATTCCAGTGAAGAAGAAAAATGGATAGATTCGAATTTGTGTGGACTTTCGTGATTTGAATGAGGCATGCCCAAAAGATGATTTTCCTCTTCCCATCCCCGAGCTCACTGTAGATGCAACCACGGGGCATGAAGCTCTCTCATTTATGGATTGTTATTCTGGGTATAATCAGATAAGGATGACTTCGAAAGATGAGGAGTTAACTGCTTTTCGCACTCCTAAAGGTATTTATTGCTACAAAGTTATGCCCTTCGGACTCAAAAATACGGGAGCAACATACCAGCGCGCCATGCAAAGGATCTTCGATGATAAACTCCACAAGATTGTTGAATGTTATGTTGATGACTTAGTGGTAAAGACGAAAGAGTGAAGAAATCATTTACAGGATCTACGTACAGTTTTTAATCGCCTCCAAAAATATCAACTCAAGATGAATCCCCTTAAATGTGCATTTGGTGTGACTTTAGGGAAATTCCTGGGATACGTTGTATGTCATTGTGGTATTGAGATTGATCCTAATAAAGTTGAGGCCATTCAAAAGATGCCGTCACCAAAGAATTTGTGTGAGCTTCGAAGTTTACAAGGTCAACTTGCGTTCATTCGTCGGTTCATCTCAAATTTAGTTGGTCGTTGTCAACCTTTTAACTGACTCCTGAAGAAAGATGTTTCATTTAATTGGGACCAATCATGCCAAAATGCCTTTGATAGCATCAAAAAGTACCTTCTCAATTCTCCGGTATTGGGAGCACCTGTACCTGGAAAGCCGTTCATACTTTACATTGTTACGCAAGAAGAATCGCTGGGTGCCTTACTTGCTCAGAATAATGAAAAACATAAAGAAAATGCATTGTATTACTTAAGTCGCAGACTCATCCTGACTGAGCGAAATTATCCTCTAATTGAAAAAACATGCCTCGCACTTGTCTTCGCCTCTAAGAAATTGAGGCATTATTTCTTGGCTCATACGAATACATCTTATTGCAAGAGCTAATCCTCTCAAATATGTCATGTCTAAACCGGTTCTTTCCGGACGCTTGGCAAGGTGGTCAATTTTGTTCAACGAATTTGAAATTGTTTATGTGCCACGAAAAGCAGTGAAAGGACAAGTCTTAGCAGGTTTCTTAGCTGACCATCCTATTCCAGTCGATTGGGAAATTTCTGAAGATTTTCCCGATGAAGAAGTCTTCCTTGTGGACATCCTCCTTCCATGGATGATGTTTTTTGATGGGGCAGCACGACCCGATGGGGCCAGAGCAGGCGTAGTTTTTGTTTCTCCACAAAGACATGTTATTCCATACTCTTTTGCACTCGCTGAAAACTGCTCAAATAATGTAGCTGAATATCAAGCCTTGATCATCGGCCTTCAAATGGCAAATGAGATGAAGATCACGGATCTCGAAATATATGAAGGCTCTAAGTTGGTGATTAACCAACTTCTTCAAGAATATGAGGTTAAGAAAGATGATCTAGTGCCGTACCATCATTATGCCTCTCGTTTGTTGAAACGGTTTGATAGTGTCATGCTAGAACACATTCCGAGGAAAGAAAATCGGATAGCGGATGCTTTGGCAAATTTAGCTACAACATTAGCATTAACTGATAAGGACCTGGTTAATGTTCCTGTATGTCAACGATGGGTCTTGCCACAAGTCTTGGAAGATAAATGTGAAGAAAGTAATTTAGTTTCTTGCTGGACACAAGAGGAAGAAGACTGGAGGCTCCCTATCATTGATTATCTGAAACATGGAAAGCTTCCCGAAGATCAACGCCACAAGACTAAAATACGAAGATGAGCACCTCGATTCATCTATTACAATGATACGTTGTATAGGCGTTCATATAAGGGCCTTTTCCTTCGCTGCCTCGCAAATGATGAAGCCACCCATGCAATGAAGGAAGCACATTCTGGGATTTGTGGAGCCCATCAGTCTAGACCAAAACTTCATTTTCGTGTCAAAAGAATGGGTTATTATTGGCCCACCATGGTCAAAGACTGCTTGGAGTATGCGAAGAGGTGTCAAGCCTGTCAATTCTATGCTAACTTCATACACCAACCACCGGAGCCGTTACACCCTACTGTGACGTCATGGCCATTCGATGCATGGGGTTTAGATGTAGTGGGTCCTCTAGAAAAATCGTCAAAGGGCCACTTGTATATCTTACCTGCCACTGATTATTTTTCTAAATGGGTGGAAGCTGCACCCTATAAACATGTGAAAAAAGAAACAGTGGTTGACTTCATCAAGTCTAACATTATTTATCGATATGGTGTCCCTCGATACATCATTACTGATAATGGGACGAATTTCAAAAACAGTTGGGTAACTGACCTTTGCGAGAAGTTTAGTTTCAAACAATGTAAATCCTCCATGTACAATGCGCCGGCAAATGGTCTCGTGGAAGCATTCAATAAAACTCTTTGTGAGTTATTGAAGAAGGTAATCAACCAGACGAAGAGAGATTGGCATGAGCGAATGGAAGAAGTATTGTGGGCATACCGCACTACGCATCGTACGCCTGCTCAAGCAACTCTGTATTCTCTTATCTATGGCGTGGAAGCGGTTCTTCCATTGGAACAACAAATCCCTTCGTTAAGGATAGCCATACAAGAAGGTCTTACAAGTGAAGAAAATGCCATCTTACGTCTTCAAGAACTAGAAGCATTGGATGGAAAGAGATTAGAAGCTCAACAACAGCTAGAGTGTTATAAAGCTCGACTTTCTAAAGCATTCAATAAGAAAGTTCGACCTCTGTCATTTCAAGTTTGAGACTTAGTATTAGTTATTTGTAGACCAATTGTCATGAATCACAAGGGAAATAAATTTGTTTCCAAATGGGATGGACCATATGTTGTTCACGAAGTTTATACTAACGACGCGTATCTCATTATTGATGAAGACGGAGTAAGAGTGGGGCCCATTACTGGCAAGTTCCTGAAGCGCTACTACCCATAAAGGCAATGCTCCTGATCGTACGAGCTTAAACTGCACTATGCTCCTAGCCCGCATGAGCTAAAACTGTGTACGGCCCAAAAAAAAAAAAAAATTCATATCCCTTTTGAACTACGTGATGACTTGATCCCTCGTTTTGGGGTATGTAGACAGCTTAGAATTTCATTCTAAGTTCAGTATGATATAAAAAAAAAAAAAAAAAAAAAAAAAAAAAAATCACTCCTGGCCCGTAAGAGTATAAACTGTGAATGGCATAATAAACAAATCAAATTCATTACTTTGTCATAATAAAATGATATTTTATTACAAGGTATGTGGAAAAAAAAAAAAAAAAAAAAAAAAAAAAAAACAACTTCTCATTAAGGCAACAAAGGGAGATTCTCAATTTCAGTTTGAGCATCTTGTAACAGTTTCTCCATGAAATTCAAGGCTTTTATATCATCATCAGTGACAACGGAGGTCTCTTCAATTGAATGTTGTTCCTCCTTGAATTTTGCAATGTTAGTTTTTCTTTGAAAAATTCGGTTATTAGCTTCTTCAATGGTGGCTTTATGTCTTTCCATACAAGCATGCAAAAGTTCAATTTCTCTCTCACAATTATGCAGAGCTTCTTGAGCTGATTGAACTTGTTTCACGTCTGCACAATCTAAAACAAGAGCTTCTTTAAGGTGAGAACCAACATCGGCTAAACGTCGAGAGTGTACTTCTTCAGATAAGGCATGATCATGCTTGAATCGAACTTTGTTATATTCTTCACCATTCTGAATGTATGCATCAATTCTATGGCGGAACTCTGAAAAATCCACACATTGTTTAGAAATTTCAAAAAAGATCTCGTCAAACTTTGGTTTAAGAGATGGAATCTTCGAAAGCGGTGTACACCTCACTTTACTCTTAATGATATTCCCAAATGCTTTGGCCGTCGTGTGCTTAATCTCATAAATGGCACTCCTTGGGTCAAAAGTAGTTGCAGAGGGTGTGACTCGGTGAGATGTCTGGGCATCCCTAAGGTGATGACTCTTAGTCAATAATGCAGTAGCAGTTGCAGGAATCTCTTCAATATTCATAATCATTTGTTAGCTTTGGACGTCCTTTTCAATCAAAGAGGCTTGGGATTGTGAATGCCTCTCAAGGGACTCCACCTCTTGTAAGAGAAGGTTGTTCTCATCTTGAGTAATTGTAAGGTTTTTTTTAGTTGCTAAATCAAATGCATAGGGTCCATAAGTAGATTCCCCATTACATACATGATTAGTAACCATAACAACATCCTCTCTAAGAAAGCCTTCATTGCCTTTTGTCTGAAAAAAAAATTGAGATAATGAAAAAGAAAAACAAATATAAAAAAAATAAAAAAAAAAATCTTTACTTGGATGGGTTCTGAACTGCTATTAACTCCTTCAAACAAGCGGTCTAAATTATGAGGAATAACAACCCGATCATATGAGAAGTTATTTACACCTACATGTTTCCAATTACAGTCTTCATTGTCAGTTTCTTTATCTGAATGGACTAACAATTGAGAATGTTGTCGAGATTCTACTGGTGACAAAAATTGCTCCGTTGGCGGGTCTGCATTGATATTGTTGATTGTGAGTTTCAATGGCTTCTTGTCTGCAACGAGAGTTTGACTTGAGTCCACTAATAATGACTTTTCTAACTTTGGCTGGCGATTCCTTTGGAGAAATTGTACGCTTAGTCGACAATGAAACCAGTCTTTTAAATGAATCAACATATACGTTTGACCACCATTTAGCATATGCTTTGGTAATTGAGGACTTCTGGTGACTAGATGTTGAAGGAAGCAACTCGTCGCAACCAGAAGAGTAATAAACGGAGGAAGTCCAACACTTTAAAAGTTCTTCTAAGGTACAATTACGAATATCGTTCTTCAATTTTCCAGGAACATCTTGGTGGTATCCAAATTGTCGACTAAATCTATGTAGACTATATGGCTCAATGATAAGACAGTCATCTTGGCGCAATGTCAAAGAACATAATCGAATACTGATTAGGTAGTCAGAGTCAGGCTTTATCATTTGGCTATTATCCACAATGAGTCGCTGTTTTAAAGATCTTTTAGACAGATTAGTTAAAATTACTCCTTCACATGATCTGAATAAATTTTGTGCTTCAAAAACGTCAAAATGTTTTGTTCCTCCTTCTCCTGCATATAATGTCATTCGAGGCCAATATTTGGTATGGGGAATGGTGAAATTAGTTTGGAAATAATCACTCAACCATCCAAAGACATAGTGTACAGGAAATATCGCAGAGCAACGTCCAGGATCTGGTGAGGAAACAATCTCGTTCAAACCTCTGTAAATACTGGCCAAAACTGGGATGGAAAGACAAATGTTACAGCCATCTGCTAACATGCTGGCAACCTTGAAGGTTCCAGGACGAATCACGTTACCAGGGTGTGTAGGCAAGGCAAATTTACAGAGCCAACATGCTAAAAAAGCGGCTAGATAAGTGGTGTCTCTCGATACTTCATCTACACCAAGGTTAACAAATACTTCATTCTCTTTGGTGGACATTGGCCGGACAAAAGGGATTGCACCAGAAGGGTTCTGAGTTTCCTTTGGAAGATAAACTTTATTTTTTTTCATTCTCTTTGAGGGATTGGCATGCCTTGATGCACCTTAAAACCAAAAACTAATCCAGTCAAATATCTTCACATTCTGTTCTCTTTTTTACTTTTTGCGGAGTCTGTGGAAAGCCAAAAATAGATGTTGACAACTCATGGGAGAGAACGTTTGTTGTTGCCAGCTCTCGAGAGTTCATCTACACACGGAATGACTTCATCATAAATTCTTCCTTAATGGGGGAGACCGCCTAGCGCATATAAATCTCAAAGGGAAATAGACAGCTCGCCAATAGAACAATGAAGAGTATTAGTGGCTGGGCACCAACATTCCAGGAATGCTTTGAATACCTCTTCATGGTGATCATATGAAAATAGGGAAGCGAATAGAGCATCATATAGATTTTGTTTTAATAAGAAGTCATTGAAGCGCGCCAAGACATTTTCTAACCATTCCCAATATAGTTCGGTGTGTGGCAATTCAGCAGAAGGTGTACAGGGAATATTCCATGACACTTTCTTCGCTTGAACATTGTGGCCCAATAGTGAAAACTGGTTCTCCTTAACTATTCTCTCATGAAGTGGAGAATTTAATATCAAGGCCTCTAAGACAAGGGATTCTTCATTAATGTGATCAAGACCAAAGTTGGTAAGGTCGCCTGTAGCCTTGCGTGTCCAATGAGAAGAACATTGTTCATTGTCGGGATCAGGAATTTGAATGCGTGTCTAATGAGAAGAACAATGTTTATTCTCGGAATCAGGCATATGAATGGCATCGCGACCGAGAAGTGAATTGAATACGCTTAATGTGGTTCCTTGGCTTCTTCGACAATTTTCGCTCTCTAAGATAGTCACATTTTGCTTCATAAAACACTTGAATGCCACCATGATGGAATAATACACAAATTTTGAAGCTCGATCAATGTTGTGAAGAAGGAAGATTTCAATTTCTGATACGGTTGGTGTAATCAAGTTGTTATATCCAATCAAGTCCTGAAAAATAATAATAATAATAATAATTTGATCTCCAGCAAACGTGGAAAAAAAAAAAAAAGAAAAAAGAAAAAAGAAAAAAGAAAAGAAAGAACAATCATACCTATGTGTTTAAGCAGATGCCGCAATCCCACACAATCTTCAGAGGTTGCGATCTTACAAGTCCTTCAGAGCTGATTGAAATTTTTGTCAAAATCCTATGACTTGGGTGATATATATATAGGCAAGGGATTTGTATAAATTGGAAAGTAAAATTTCCGAAGTGGGATTGGAAAGGCACAAAAAAAAAAAAAAAAAAAAAAAAATTAAAGTTGGATACTTCAAGTCCCACTTAAAAAAGAAAACAAATCCTGTTAAACATGGGACTCGAAGTGGGGGCAATTTGTAGACACTAAAAATTTAATGAACTTTGGTGTTGACAAATTGACCCATTCAAAATGGGTTTAATGTTTAATTAAATTGTTTAATTGGCCCAAGCTTGGTCCACTTAAATTATTTAATTAGCCCAGCCCAGATGATTAAGTGGAAAGATAATTATTACTAATAAAATATATTTGGAATAATTATTTTTAAGGATAATTATCATAATATAACCGGCCCGGCCCAGTTATAATTTTATCCTTATCAGGGAATGACACGTGTCATCATCCTATTAATCCAAGAAGCCTATAAATAGAGGCCTGGAGGAAGAAGAAGGGGGTACACAAAGTCAGAATTCAGAAATCTAAAATTTCAAAGAGAAATACAGAAACTCTCATCTCCAACATCCAAACCCAAAAGCGAAGAACACCAAGCACATCAAATCGTACCGTTCTTCATCAAATTCCACGGTGATCAACAACAAGCACAGCCAAAGACGTGCCGTTCTTCATCAAATTCCACGGTGATTCAAGATCAAGCCTGTGCAGTCCTTAGATCCAATCAACCAATAGAAAAAGGAGATTTAATCAGATGATCAGTTCTTTCTTTTTTGTAAAGAATATTATAGAGGATTATACCTCAATTTCTCAAATTAATAAAATTATATTATTTGCTCCATATTTTGTTTTTATTGCAGATTTATAAAATTTGTGTGTACATCAATTTGTAACTATATGTCATTGTTCAAGTGATGGACTACAAGTTGAACTAGTCCTGCCTATTGAAAGTTGAAACCTACTTCATTAATCAATCCTGTCAAGTTGGTGGAGCTTGATTTGGATTTCTTATAGGACAATACTTAGGTAGTGAGGATGTATTCTATTTTGACAGTTATTTACAACTAGGAGATAAGATTTGAGTAGCATGGCTTATGTAAGCTACCTGTTTGCATTCTTTTGTTATGCTTCTTTTGTTGTTGCTTGTTTGTATAGTTTGTTTTTTTTTTTTTTTGTTTTTTTTTTAAATTTTTAAATAGTATTATTTAGACAATCTAGTGTTTTATATAAAATAATTTATCAACATTGAGCAATTATTTATAGGATTAAAAATCACAAAACCTCCCATGTACTTTTAAAATCGTGCATAAAACTCCAATAAAATTTTAAAAACTTTTTGAACTAATAAAACTTATCAAATTACTCCCAAACCCGTGATTGAATCGTTAAATAGGTTATGAAATGTCAAATTTAACCTTACTATTCAATATTAAATTAAAAGGTATAATCATTATTTTATAATTATTATTTTTACATATATTAGAACCTTCTAATTTATGAGTGGCATTAAATCCTAGGAAATGTATAACTCTCAACTCAGATAGAGATAACACACTATTAGGGCAAATATATAAAGAAAAATTTTGTATTACTTTTTTTGAAAATGTGAAGGAAAAATCCTTAAAAGTGGGTTAAATGTATACATAACACATCTATAATATGATATTATTAGCATGCACTCCCTCTTCAGCACTTGACCCATATATATATATATATATTATTAGCCTTTTCAAAAGAGTAAAGGGAAAAAAACAGGCATTATAACATTATTTTATGTCAGATATCTATTTGAAGGGTATTTCCGCATAATATTAAAAGAATAAGGGGGTTATTAACATACTTTTTCAACTAGGGGGTGAAAGTACTACACAAAGTATAAATTAAGAGTATTTTATGCACTTGACTCATATATATATATATATATATATATATATATATATATATATATATATATGAATGTATGTATTATAATATGTAGTTTATGGAGTGTTGAGGATATTTCGAAATTTTTATAAATAATTTTGTTAAAATTGAAGATAAGGGGGGCAATTTGTTCAAAAAATTGATAATACATGAATTTATATGCAATTAATTTTGTGTATAGCATGGAATTTTTTGCAATTTAACATTTACTTATTTTGTTAGAAAATATGGATCTTACAAGTAAACTAAGATATTTCAAATTGTGATTTTTGATTTGTTCATCTTAATCGCATATCTATACAGAAAGTTGAGCAAAACCATTAATTTCTGAACCCGATTTGACATCTCCTTGGATGTTGCCGTTTTTCCATGTCTGTTTTAGTCTTACTGTAATGAGTTTGTCTTTTCGGTTTCTTTCGTTTTAAAACTTCTTCCCTATTAAAGTTTAAAAACGAATCTGAATAATTAACTCATTTAGTTAATTTCACACTACATCACTTATTAAAAATAACATCTTTTGGTGAGAAGTACAACAATTATCCTCTAGATCCAGCGTTTTTATTTTTATTTTTTCTCCTCCAATATTGGAAATAGACTTATAATCCTTTAGTAATATTTTACAGAGTGGCTGCTCTCATACGCTAATAGAATTACACGTCAGCTATCATTCTTGTTGTCGAAGTTTTTACTATTGTAGCAAGCAATAAATTCTATCATTTAAATTGATTTTTTTTTTATAATTATTATATTCTTTTTGGAGATAAGAAAGGGAGGGAGAACTTTAGGACAGTTGCTCCCAAATTGTTGTTGATTTTGCTTGTACTGCTAACCAAACAGTGCTTTCTGGTTGGGTGGACTAGATTGGGAGTGGCCTCATGAGCCACGGGCCTTTGGTTGGGTTTGGGCCCATCTGATTTGGACTATCCTAAGACCAAGGAATGTCCTCTGGCTTCTATAATCCGGCCCGGGACCAACCCGACCCCTTTAATCATTTAACTTGCAATTATTATAAACAAAATATAATATTGAATTATTATAAAATTATTTATTATATGCCTATTTTATTTGTATGTATATAAAATAATATTTTTTATTGCATATATGATTAGTTTTTTTATTTCTTTCATAATTTATTTTTAATCACTAAAATCTTAAATGGAATTATTACTAATTATTTTTAATAATGATAATAACATAAATTTGTAAACAATTCATTTTTTTTTTTTTGTTAAATGATCATAATCAAGTTTATTTTAATTCATTATTTTCATAAGAAGAAGAATACAAAGTATTTTTAATAATGGTAGCAATTTAATTTTCATTAATAAATCATTAATTTTGTTAAATGATGTTAAAAAAATTAGTAAAATTCATCAACATTCACTAATAAATCATCTTTATTAAATTATGCTCTAAAAAATTGAGTATTGATTCTTTTGTCACCATGTGCGGAGTTTTAAAAAAATTAACAATTGCGATAATCGATACCGTTACATAATATCAATACTTGTCCGAGTTCGTTACATTGCGATTACGATTGATACCGAAAAAAAAAAAAAAAAAGACAAAAAGGTAATGCATACTCAAACACTAATCATATACTAAGTCACACAGAGCGGGAACGAGTGCGGGATATATTAGGTTTAAATAAAATTATATCAATGACATATATATTTTATATATTTTTATTTATTTAAATCCATATGCAAATATATTCATGATTATTTATTCCATTAATGATAGTAGTAGGTAATAAATAACCTAACTTTTCTCACTAATAGATTTGTGATTTATTTGTAATATTATCTAATTGAGAAGTTTTTTAGTAGTATATTTTCAAACATGTATAATTAATATATATATATATATATATATATATATCTATATATATATATTATAGTATATCAATGCCATACAGTTGGGGCACACTGAAACTCAAGTAATTAATGTACATATTTAGTAATAGTATAAGTAATAAATGCATATATATAGTAATATAGGTGTTCTATACTACAGGGACTTTAACAAATTTAGTTGTAGAAAGTAAATTTGTAATTCGCTAATTTTGTGCAAATTCACCCCCAAATCGCAAATTCACATGCGGAGCTTGAGAGCGTGGCCTTTTGAACTAATTATGTGACTAAGATCATATATAATTGATAAGAATCATACAATATAGGTACAAAAAATTACAAAGATCTAAATGCAAATAAAAAGACACAATAGATACAGAGATAATAGAAGGTTCTAATGCGAATGACAAATCATAAAGAAGATACTATGTCCATGAGTGATGATAACTTGGCTAGTAATGAATAACAACAGATTGCTATATAATTAAAGCCGTATGTACATAAAATCAAGGAGATTGCTGACGTACCCATGTTAGGCAATACCAGAGATTATTATATGATCTCAGCCAATCATCATTTACCATATGTATAAAAAAAATTAAATAAAGCTTACTAGTTTCATGATTTTCATAAACAAAGCGAGGCATGGATCATGGATGGGTAGAGAGTAAGTACGTACCGTCTACGCTTGCTAGCTAGCTACTTTGATCCAATCATGGAGTAGATGGTCTGCAAAAGCGCGAGCGTGAAAATTAATAGAGCACCAATGATTGATATCACTATCCATAGATTACCACCCAAATTCCGCATCACATTTGCCAATTGTTCACAAATAGGGGTGCGGTAAAGCTTCATCTCATTCCATAGCTTAAGGTAATGAAAAGGTCGTGGATCAATAATATTTTTGATAATTCCGTTAAAGATTTGCACCACCGACTCACATGAACCCAAATGGTTACATAGGACTCCTTTTTTCTCAAGCAATTTAACATCATCCACCGAATCTATGAGGATATCCATGAGGAAAGCATGGGACGTGAAGTAATAACTCCTAATCCAAGGGCAACTTTGCTCGAAAGCAATAAGTTTTCTCAAGAATGAGTCGGTGAAATAAAAAACGCAGAAACGTGGGATTTCAAGCTGACCTCCACTAAATTTAACAGGTTCTTTGTTTCATGTTTCCGCAGCATGGTATCCCTATTTCTTTAGGTAAGATGGACATGCACATGATCCACTACCTTGGGGTTGGTCAACATGCACATGGTGAGGTACATCATCGTCTGGTTGGTAGCAATGTGTAAGAGATGGAGTATATGATAAGGAGTAGGAGTCTCATCCTTTTTTTTTTAAAGTCTCCTGTATCTTCTAATAAGCCTATTCTATCACCAAAAAATAAGAGGACAAAATCAATAAGGTTAGCATTAGGCATGATAGATTTCACCGTGAGGTGGAACAATTCTTCGAGAGCAAAGAAGGGAATCTGGTTCTCAACCAATAGCAAGTCACGTACTACGGCAGAGTGCCTGAAAGCATCCTGCAAGATTGGGTCTTTTTTATCTTTCCAAAAAAAAAAAAAAGGATTGGGTGTTTTTCCTTCTTGTTGTAATGTCTGTACGTATATAAGCTCGATAATGAAGCAACGATCAATTAACATCATTTCTACTAGAGATTACTACTACAACGGGTGACATCGTCAACCTCCTGCTACAGCAGCAGCTTACAATTTAGATAGCGATCTGGATAGCTTTTGTAAGCCATTCTTTTTTAACCAGGTAATAAATAATAATATAATGGTGATATCAGAAATACAAATACGAAGGAAAACAGAGGAGATGCTCAGTGTAGGAGGAGGAGAAGAAGACCAACTATCAAGATAAAGATGATGGTAGGGTAAGTATACAATGTCTTATGACAGCTTTGTAATACCCCTAATTTTAAAAGGACAATCCTGTAATTTAATATAATTATTTTTATTTAATTAATTAATTATTTGCTTGTATTAATTAATTAATTATTTGCTCATTTGATTTGTTTTATTTTTAATTAACTTAAATGTGTTTTCTTTCATTAATTGTTTTAAATTGTGTTTTGTTTAATTAATTGCTTAAATTGTATTTGGGTTTGTTTCTTTACGTGTTTATGTAAATGCACTGTTTTGGTAATTAGGGTTTTATGTTTTACATCGTGTTTAGGATTGGAGTCGACATATAGTTGGTTTAGGATTTAAATTAGGGTTTCAACTTAAGCCTATAAATACATAAGTATACGTCTGTTAGGGTTTCCTGTAAACCATATTCACTATATTCACGTACATAAGGATACAGAGGGAATACAGAGAGAACTTTAAGAGAATAAGGTAGGGAATCAAGGAGGAGTTCTAGATTTAACTAGGAGTGGCAGAGGTTGATAACAACTATTGACATTGCCGAAGTTGCTAGAGACAACAGTTTTGGATTTTCAATCGGAAATCAGAGGCAAGTTTCTGTTCTTCTTCTTCCCTTTAATTCGTGTTCTGTGCATGCCTAGTTAGATTCCAAGAATTTAAACTAAAGATTAAAAATGGATTAAACGAAAAATATATCAAGTCTTGTATGCATGTATAAACTATACTGTCTCGTTGAAACGAGTATTTGCAATAAGTCTTGAGGTTTCTGTTATATGTTTCTTCTCGGTGTTTTGTGTCGTTATTGATTAAATTGAGACCATGATTATGTAATTGATGATTGAACTCTAAATCAAGTGTTAAAAGCAGTAGTTATTATCATTGAATAAATCTGTTTAGAGTCTCTTAAATTTTCTAACTGAAATTCTGTAGCTGTTGCTTTAAGAGGTGGTGTTTCAATACATCTTAGGATTGGATATCAGTGGTTTAACATTTATCTAGGACTAAGTTTGAACATAGAATGAGGATGTAAAAACACCATAGAGGCTTTGTTAATCACCAGAGTTGGAGAAGAAGACGCTTAAACGAACTACGGCATCTAAGGAACGAAGAGCAGGCTCCAAAAGAGGAGGAGCCGCCTCTCCTACCCTTAGAGCCGGCTCCCAAAGGTGTGGAGCCGGCTTTACCTTGCTAGGAGCCGGCTCCTAGGGTATTGGAGCCGGCTCTTGTTGAAGAAGAGCAGGCTCTGCATTTTGGAAGAGCCTGCTCTCACCCTGAAGGCTACGGTTTGGGTGTTTGGGAATGGTTAGGGCTGTACAGTGTTTCCAGAAGCGGTTTAAAGGCTACTGTAAGGTGTAATTAAATGTTAAGGACTTATATATGATAATGGATTAAAGAAGGGAGCCATGAACAGCTCAAGGAAAATCTATGTGTTGCACTGTTTTGCTAAGAATTTTAATTACCGGAGCTTAGCAAGTTGTTGGTATATGAATTAATTATGTTTAATCATATTTTTTTTTTTACCATGTTATGAACATAGTGAATTATTTGTAAATTCAACTGTGACTGGTTTGGAGTAGATTGGCACTTAATAACTGTTAAATGGTATCCGTTTATGGACTGTATGTGAAATTTAAATGCTATAACTGACTTTAGCCATTTAAATTATTGGAGCATGATATTTTTGGTTCCGTAGTGAATACCTAATACTGTTATATATGTATGAATTTATATTTATGCATATTTTGGAGGATGTGAATGCTTGAATAAATTGTAGCAGTTTACATTGTTGGATTTAGATTTTTGGCTCCGTAGTGAATGCCTGATATTTATGTATGAGGATTAATTTAACTTGTGCATAATTTGATCCTAAACTTGATAGGTTATAATAAATGCTTATTCTGGAGTATAGTTGGTTTGCATCTATTACTGTTTTATCGACTATGTTAATTGGAGGATTGTATGTACCGGTATGGGACGGACATACTAGGTATGGATTAGTTCAAGCACTAAATCCTACCTAATCTGGAATGAGTTGGATTAACCATAAAAAGGTTAAGTCTTACTTGAATGGATGTGTATGAATCGGTATGGGACGGTGTCATATTAGGGATGGCTTAGCTCAAAGCACTAAGACCTACCTATATTGGAATGGATTAGTTCAAAACACTAAGTCCTACCCAAATTTGGATTAAGGTATGGATTAACCATAAATGTTAAGTCCATCACCTACTTGTGTCATGTCAATTAAATAAAGTGAATGACCTACTATGGTTTCAGGATGAATTTGTGCTACATATAACAGACCACTATACAGATGGATGATATTTTGTATTAGGAGTACGGACTTTATATATTTATTTTATGTGCCATGGTATGAGCTTGAGTCTCAGGACCATGGTTAGGGCGCGTATATCGCTTGGGATGGATAATTGGACATAGGTATTGTTTCCTGGTAGGTCTAGGTACTCATGCCCACCTTAGGGTGCGTATTTGCATGTTGCCTTCTATTCAGGTTGAGACAAACCTATTGGACTAGCGAGCGTCCTATTAGTGTGCACTATATACATATATGGACTACTCTAGATATGGTTGAGTCTTCCTAGGATGTATCTGCGTATCGGATTACTGTTTGGATTGTAGTAGATCAGGACTTGCATGTGGGCCTGACCCACTCCTTTATTTTTCAGGTGTTTGTCAGTTCCAGGGTTAGAGCTTGGACGTGCAGAGCAGATATGGATATTCATTCCCCCGACTATGTAGGAATCTTCTCTATGTTAGCTGTAGAATTTATTTCTATGATTTAAACTCCTATTTGAGAATTTTATAAGGGGTCCAATAGATGGATTCCCGAGTTGTAAACTTACAGAGGTTTTGAAGCTTGGATTTTTATAATTATATTTGGAAGATATTTACTTCTAGTTCCTTTCAGCTTTTAAATTTTTATTTCTTAAATTAATTTTGTATTCCGTGTTCGATTTAAAATACGTTAATTGTTTGATATCCCTCGGAATCGGGTCGGACTTGATCAACCCGTGTCTCGGATCCGAGGGGTATCATAAGCTTCCTCTCCTGGGGTTGGTTATTCCTTCATAGGATAAGACTATTTATAGATCTAGATTCCATTGGTTATCATCTAATGGTCCATTTCGTGCATGGTTCCTCACATGCATTACTCCCAATCTGGATTACGTGAGTAATCCTGGAGATTTAGGAGTCTGAAGGGTCTAATCATTTCCTTGAGCCTTATCCTACATTGCCATGTCACTTCTCCCTTGATCAAGGGCAATAAATGTTGCTTGGCCGTCGGTTGGTCAAGTCTGACACAGCATTAAATGTGATTTTTAGGTTTGCCGTCATAACATATATAATCCCATTATCTTGTTAATTGGGCCCTGCTGAGAGCAAATGCACCTCTTGACTTCTCATCCACCAATCCAAGATCCTCCTAAGTTTCTCAAACATAGATCCCCTATAGCTGTGAAGGCCCTGCCTTTGTTTTGTGCTATACGCGATCTTCTAATGGTGAGTCCTTTGGGGCTCCAATCCTTCAAAGTGGTGTTGCCTGGCGCAACGCCATAGCTTGGGGTATTTGAGAGTTAGTCTCTTGAGGCATGATGGGCCTGGAGCAATGCCAGAGCTTAAGGTGCTTGAGGATTGGTTCCTCGAGGCTTGATGGGCCTAGAACGATGCTAGGGCTTAAGGTGCTCAAAGTTTGGTTCCTCGAGACTTGATGGGCTTGGAGTGATGTCAGGGCTTAAGATGCTCGAAATTTGATCCTTCGAGGCTTTATGGGCCTAGAGCGATGCCAGGGCTTAAGGTGTTCGAAGTTTGATCCTTCGAGGCTTGATGCTCGAGAGTTGGTTCCTCGAGGCTTGATGGGCCTGAGCGAAGCAAGGCCTTAGGGTGCTCGAAGTTTAATCTTTCAAGGCTTGATGGGGCTTGGAACGATGCCAGGGCTTAGGGTGCTCGAAGTTTGATCTTTCGAGACTTAATGAGCCTGGAGCTATGCCAGGGCTTAGGGTGCTCAAAGGTTTGTTCCTTGAGACTTTTGACTTTTCAAATCACCACGGGGGATTTGGTTGACTTTTCAACATGCCATGTCAGCCTTCAATAAATGACACGCACAGCTTCCACACAATCTTTTCTTGTTTGCTTGAAATTTTTTGTTCGTTTAAACAAAAAAACACATGAAGCTCAACTTGTCGGCCTCCATTGTTTTCAGAAATTCATTTTTGTTGTGGAGAGGCCCAATAAATAGATACGACCCTAGGGGTGTAAGCTTGTCCATTATCTTCACGGAGAATATTGGGGACACTTTTTTATGATCGGTAACCGTGGCCTGCTGGCATCATCTGTGAATAGGACCTCAAAGTTTTGTGTGTTGCCTTCGATCTTAACCACTAGAGACTGCATAACCATAGCAAATGTCTCTGAGCTAAAGCTTTCTTCCTCGATGGAGGGAGACTGCATAGCCGTAGCAAATGCCTCTGAGCTAAAGCTTTCTTCCTCGATCTCTATCACCGATCAGCAAGCATATATCTTGATGTATAGCTTAATTTTACTCTCCTCCACTTAATATTTGTTTCATGTCAGGACTTTTTGTTTTGAGTAACCCAAAGCTGACTCCATGATTAATGTTACTTCAAGGTATATAGTCTATAATATCAACATCATGATGACGTCACTCACATAAATGTAATGTGTCTAATTTTTTAACACTGTATTACAACTTAACTTATAATGAGATCATATTCATAATATTAGTAGTGTTTTATAAAAAAAATAAGAATATTCATGTGACCAACCATTCATATGTGATTAAGAAAAAAATAATATTGAATATTACAGAAGTAGTGATATAAAGGAGTGTTAATTTTATTAAAAAGAACCTGTTGGCAGTAAGCCAACACCAACCTACCCAAAATAATATTTTTTCATTTCTTTATTTCTATCATGGTATCAGTTATACAATTTTTTTTTTTTTACTCTTTTTTTTTTTTTTTTTTTCTATTTTTTCTTAAGTTCTTAGTGCACTTTTAATAATTCATCAACGACACATATTTCGTTCGGAGTTGGAAACAAGTCTTTCATAAGTCCTTCCATAGTCTAATCATATCAGACTTGGACCGTCCCAAACGCCCATCAATAATAGCCCAACACGGGTATTTCCAAAGCCTCTCCATCATTATTTTAATATGATCATAAAATTTAAGGAAGTTCATAACTTGGGTCCTTATTCACATGGTAGGTAGAATGCGGGGTTGAAATTTCTCCAAACTATTAGATAATTATAATAAGGTTAAAAATCTTGAATTAATTGTAAGGTCCCATTTAAGAGAATGTATTCAATGTTGAGGAGTATTTACTGAATAATTTCTTAAGTGAATACACAAAAACTCTACGTTTATGATAATATGACCAACACATGTTATATAGAAATCAAGATTTTCATATTCACCATGAATTCACTAAACTTCAAATAAAAAATAAAAATAAAAATATGTCATGTCTTATAGAATTTATTTAATTTCTTAAGTGAATTTATTTATCTCCCAAATGTAAAGTGTAAACATAGATGTCGGGTGGATGAATTTGTGACGATCAAAATTTTTGCAGTTGAACTTAGGTCATTGTTCAAGTGATGGACTACAAGTTAAGCTGGTCCCATCTATTGAAAGTTGAAACCTAATCCGTTAATCAATCCTTTAAAGTGGGTGGAGTTTGATTTGGGTTTCTTAAAGGACAATATTTAGGTAGTGAGTATGTATTCTATCTTGACTACTATTGTGAAATAATAATATATTTACGTCTGAGAGATAAGATTTGAGAGGCATGGGCTGATTGATGAATGCTACCAGTTAACATTATTTTGTTTTGCTTCCTTTGTGGTTGCTTGTTTGTATAGTTTTTTTTCTTAAAAAAATAAAAAATAGTATTATTTAGAAAATAAAAAAACTCTCCATCTACTTTCAAAATCGTGCATAAAAACTCCAATAAGAATAAAAATAAAAATAAAAACTTCCTTAACTAACAAAACTTACCAAGTTACCCCAAAACTCGTTGATGATGTGGGATTCTGCGGCGACCCGAAGCGATGTCGTACTTGAAAAAAGAAGAGAAAGATGATCGAGTACCGGAGTGGTACCGGCAAAAAAGCCTCCGACGATCAAGTCAGTGCTAGATTAGGAGAGTGGAAAGAAAGGTCAAAGCTCTCTTAGGGATTTGTGTCGTACCTTTTATGTTAACTGATAAGCGCCGAATATTGTATATTCAAGCGCCCTAAATTACATAAACAAAGTCCAGTTATTAATTATTTTATGTAGATTAACTCCATGTGCATGTTTTTATGCATTTTCAGGTTAAAGTGCAAAAAGGAAGCAAAAATGATGCCTTGTGGAATTTTGAACAAAAAGGATGCCATTTCTGAATTTCTGGCAGCAGTGATCCTGACTTTTGTCGCCATTTTCGACCTAGTAAACTCAAGAACTAGACTTCCATAATAACATGAAAGATTTAGATCTCTGAATCAGCTTTCCAAATCTTCAAGTGGTTCATCATTCGGAGTTCGGAGCAGAGAGTTATGATCTTCGTAACAGAGGTGCGCAGAACTGCCTGGCAGCACTGAAGTACTGCCTTTCTCCCCATTTTCGACCAACCAGACTTGAGAATTGGGTCTTCATCAAAACATGAAGTTTTTAAATCACTGAATCAGCTCTCCAAATCTTCAAACAGATCATCATTCGGAGTTTGGGACACAAAGTTATAGCAGTTTTACCAAAATAGGTCAGCGCTGAGCAAGAGGAGCATGTTGCACATTGCACTAAGTTAGAATGCTCGAGATCACTTTGCGAGTGCTCGAAAATCAGGCAGATTGCACTCGGAAATGGCTCAATTTCAGCCACTTGCACATTGGTTTCCTCAATGCCATCTTCCTTCTTTATGAAGTGGTTGGAGGTGTTCCTTGGAGGAGAGAGAGAGGGTGTTGTTGGAGAATAAAAAGCTACCAAAGGCCACACATTTGCTATCTTTGATCTTTAGCAAGATAGAGGAGAGAGAAGAGAGCAAGGAGGAGGGTGTTCTTGAGTGCTACAGTAGGAGCTCGAAAATGGAGATGGAGTCTTCTTCTTCTTCTTCCATTTTTGTATCCATGGATAACTAAACCTCCATCTAGGGAGGTGATGAAACTCCTCCTTGTAAGCATGTCTAGTTTTTGATTTATTTTGGGGAATGAAATGTGTATTTGACTAGTTCCATAATCTAGAGCATGTTACATAATGTAATGGATGTTTTAATGTTCTAAAGATCATGTTGCATTAAATACTCTTGTCTTAGATGATTTAATCTCATGGTTGTATGGCTTGTAGTTTCATAGTGACAATGGAGCTAAGACTATGGAATGGTTTTAATGGCATGATTTTGAGTAGCTTGTTAATTCATTGCTTAAGAATTTCTTTTGATGGATTAACCTTGTGACTTGTTATCATGTGCTCTCATCAATTGATTACTTGTTTGACAATCTCTAGCTTAGTGAGCATGTTGAGGATTGCACCATAGTTTAGGTAATTTAAGCATGTGGAGCTTTGATAGGTTGTTCTTACATTTTAATTAATTGAATTTCTTGAAGATGATATAGTAGTCATGAATTGCTATTCATCAAGGTCATTTCTACATTAATTCCCCAAATCAATCATATAATTAGCTTGTGTAGAGGTTTGGAGTGGATTCACTTCCCTAGACTTCCTTCTCTAAATCTTCTCTTTTAATCTCCTTCAATTTATTGTTGTATGCATTCTGAATTTGTAGTTAAGTGACAACAAACACAACCTCTATGAACACCCTTTCATCATCCTAAGAATGACTCTAAACACTTAGGTTGCCTTAGACTAGCGCAGTCCCAGTGGTTCGACTTACCTGACCAATAGCCCTATTTTACAATGATTCGTGCTATTGCGAAGGTTGATGTTAGTTGATCAACCGATCAATTTTTGGCGCCGTTGCCGGGGACTTGCAAACGGTTTAGCAACCAAAGTTTAGGGTTAAATTTAGTTTGATTGTGCATATTGTGTCTTGTGAATAATCCTTGTGTGTTTTGATCATCTTCATGTTGTAAGATTCTAGGGACTCGAAGCTCGCCGTGGGATTGCTAGCAAATTGTAAGTCTAGAGGACCCCAGGTAAGTCTCGTGACTTCTAGTTTCGAATTGTGAATATCGTGCATGTGTTAAGCTTAGAAGTAGATAAATTGCAAGCCCTTGTCGAGGCTATTTCAATTGTGTATTTTCAATTCCAAGCATCGGTCCTGATAATTGAGGAGAAAGGGAACATCGTATGTGGAGTTGATGATAAAGATTTGTTGTGATGATGTTGTTGTGAATTGTTGATGTTTGGTCGTAGGTCACTCTCTCTTCCCACACTTGACTCGCCTATTGATATAAATTCACTTGAAAGAACTCTTAGACGGAACCTTAGGGAACCCACTCTTACAAGGGACCTTGAAACTGAATTCAATATAATGGGGGATAACGTAGGAAATCCGGGGAATGAAAGGGCTAAAATTCCTAATGTAGAACCAATGACTCTTAGAGATTATTTCATTCCTACCACCTATGTTTCTCCTTCTTGTATAGTGATGCCAAACATCGATGCAGCTCAATATGAGATCAAGTCTAGTACCATTCAAATGCTTCCATCATTTCATGGCTTTGATAATGAAGATCCATATAAGCATCTTGATGAGTTCCTTGAAATCTGTTCGACCATCCGGTTGAGAGGTTTTCCGGACAATGCACTTCATCTCCATCTTTTCCCATTCTCCCTAAAGGATAGGGCAAAATATTGGTTGAACTCCCTCGCTCCCAACTCTATTACTTCTTGGGCTCAATTGCAACAAGAATTTCTTAAGAAGTATTATCCGGTGAGTAAAACCAACCAGATGAGGCGTTCCATTCTAAGTTTTTCTCAAGTTGATGGAGAACAACTCCACGAGACTTGGGAAAGGCTACAAGATCTTCTTCGAAAATGCCCTCATCATTTGATCCCAAAATGGCAATTAGTGCAAGCTTTTTATACTGGCTTGACCGAAACCCATAGATTCATGGTTGATTCTTCTTGTGGTGGGATGTTCATGTCCAAGAATGCGGATGAGGCTTGGACCTTACTTGAGAATTTGAGTGAAAATTCACTTCAACACAATTCTCGTAGGGCTCCGACCGCAACCACTCCAAACAATACCAACCCTTGTCAACCAAAGCCAATAAGGGAGGAATCATCTCAAGTGGATGCTATCGCTCATAAATTCTACCAATTGATGGCACCACATCTTCCTCCTTCATTGTCTCAAAATTCGGCAAGTTCAGTTTGTGCTTCATGCACTAGTCCATTCCATCTCTCGGAAGATTGCCCCACACCGGAGCAATTTCCCAATCCCAACCAAGAGCAAGCTAATGCCATGTTCTCGCGGCCCGGGAACAATCCATATTCCAACACCTACAATCCGGGTTGGCGAGATCATCCGAATTTCTCGTGGCGGCAACAAGCCCCACAAAATTCCCAATTCCAAAACCAAGGGCGGCAAAATCAGCCCTCTTCTCAATATCAAGGTAGACCTTTCCAAGCCTCTTCAAGCTACCGTCCTCCTTACAATCCAAATGTCTCCAATCAACCTCCTGTGTGTCCAACTGACGAGATAGTAGCTGCAAACAAGCAAATGATGGAATCATTAAATAAGTAAATAATGGATGCCAACAAGCAACTCTTGACATCCTTGCAGCCTACTCTCCAAATGGTTCACTCTCATACTCAATCCATAGCTAATCTCGAAAATCAAGTGAGCCAAATAGCTAACTCGGTGAATCAATTGCTTCAAAAGGACAAGGGCAAGCTTCCCTCTCAACCTTTTGAAAATCCTAGAGGAATGCATGTGATTGACGAAACCCCTCCTCCGAGTGGGCCGACTCATGAACAAGTTCAAGCTATCACCACCCTTCGGAGTGGTAGAGTGGTTGACAATAAGGTCGATGGAGACAAAAGTGAGGAAGTTTCTCCTTTGAAAAATCCAAATTCAAGCTCTTCTAATCCAAATTCTTGTCCAAATACCATTCACGGAAATCCCACACATGTCACCCCAAATGTGGAAACTACTTATAAGCCAAAAGCTCCGTTTCCCCAACGTCTTCAAGAGTCGACACATTTTGGGAACAAGAATTGTAAAATTCAAGACATGTGGGAAGTTTTCAAGCAAGTGAAGATTAACTTGCCCCTCTTGGATGCTATCAAGCAAATCCCTCCCTATGCAAAATTTCTCAAAGATTTGTACACTCAAAAGCGCACTTCTAAAAATCATTTGCCAAAAAAAGTGAGATTGACTGAAAATGTTAGTGCTATCATTCAGCACAGCACTCCCCCGAAATATAAGGATCCGGGTGCCCCCACAATCTCGTGCGTCATTGGTGACAGCAAAATCGAGAGGGCCCTCCTTGACTTAGGAGCTAGTGTGAATTTAATTCCATACTCAGTCTACCTACAACTTGGTTTGGGAGATCTTAAGCCGACTTCCGTGGTTTTGCAACTTGCCGATAGATCGGTCAAGCATCCACGAGGTATTCTCGAGGACGTTATCATCAAAGTGGACAAATTCTACTTCCCGGTAGATTTTGTGGTTCTTGATACAGAACCAGTCCATGACCCAAAAAAGCACATTCCCGTGATCCTTGGTAGGCCATTTTTAGCCACGGCTAATGCATCAATTAATTGCCGAACCGGGGTGATGGACATTGCTTTTGGAAACATGCAAGTCAAACTCCACATCTTTCATGCAACTCAACATCCCTCCAATGAGGATGATTGTTTTCTTGTGGATGTCATTGATGAAGTGGTCGAAGAATCTCTCCCCTTCATTCTAAGCAAAGATCCTCTTGAAACTTGCATGTCCCATTTTGACTTCTCAAACTTTGATGTTGATCAAGCCATTCAAGAAGTCAATTCCTTGCTTGATATTAATGCTATCATGGATGTACCTCCTTGGAAAATTCCAAAAGAACCACTTCCCTAACTTTCCACCACTCCTCCGGTCCCATCATTGTTATCTCCGCCACAACTTGAGCTTAAGCCGCTCCCGGCCCATCTCAAGTATGTGTTCCTTGGTCCAAAGCAAACCCTTCCGGTCATTATTGCCTCGGACCTTCAAAAAGACCAAAAGACCAACCTTTTAGCGGTGCTCCAAGAGCATAAAGAAGCTATTGGTTGGACAGTGGCAGATTTGAAAGGAATTGACCCCTCAATTTGTATGCATCGCATTCATATGGAGGATAACGCAAAGCCTACTAGAGAGGTCCAGCGCCGGTTAAATCCAAACATGAAGAAAGTGGTCATGAAAGAGGTGATCAAATTGCTAGATGCGGGAATCATCTATCCTATCTCTGATAGCAAGTGGGTAAGCCCCACACAAGTTGTCCCCAAGAAATCCGGGCTCACCGTTGTTAAAAATTCAGCGGGCGAGCTCGTGCCACAACGAACCACCACCGGGTGGCGTGTGTGCATTGACTATCGTAAACTCAACTCATCAACTAGGAAGGATCATTTCCCACTCCCATTTATTGATCAAATCCTAGAAAGGTTAGCCGGCCAAAGCTTCTATTGTTTTCTTGATGGTTATTTCGGCTATAACCAAGTGGCAATCGCCCCCCAAGATCAAGAGAAAACAACATTCACATGTCCCTTTGGTACTTTTGCCTATCGACGCATGCCTTTTAGTCTATGTAATGCACCGGCAACGTTCCAAGGGTGCATGATGTCCATATTCTCCGATATGGTTGAAAGGTTCTTGGAAGTTTTCATGGACGATTTTTCCGTATTTGGCTCCTCCTTTGACTCGTGTCTCAAAAATTTATCTTTTGTGCTCCAAAGATGCAAAAAGACGAATCTCATTCTAAGTTGGGAGAAAAGCCACTTCATGGTCCAAGAAGGCACTGTTTTAGGACATGTCATTTCTAAGCGGGGAATCGAGGTAGACAAGGCAGAAGTTGAGTTAATCTCTCATCTTCCTCCTCCGCATTCCGTCCGTTAAATCCGTTCTTTTCTTGGCCATGCCGGATTCTATCGTCGTTTCATCAAAGATTTTAGCAAAATCTCACGGCCCTTGTGTAATCTCTTAGCCAAGGATGTTCCGTTCAATTTTGATGACGCTTGCATGGAAGCTTTCATCAAACTTCGCATTCTCCTCTCCTCCGCCCCAATCATGAAACCCCCTAATTGGTCTCTTCCCTTTGAGATCATGTGTGATGCATCCGACTATGCATTAGGGGCGGTTTTGGGCCAACGTGTGGATAAACTTCCGCATGTCATTTATTATGCTAGCAAAACTCTCTGCGATGCCCAATTGAACTACACCACCACTGAAAAAGAATTGCTAGCTGTGGTGTACGCCTTGGATAAATTTCGCTCTTATCTTCTTGGCTCCAAGGTCATTGTCTTTTCAGATCATGCCGCTCTTAGGCATTTATTAGCGAAAAAAGAGACAAAACCCCGTTTAATTCGATGGATCCTCTTACTTCAAGATTTTGACATTGACATCCAGGACAAAAAAGGGACTGACAATGTTGTCGCCGATCATCTCTCTCGCTTACTTATTGAGAAATCTTCAGAATTCGCAGCCATCCGTGATTCCTTTCCGGATGAGCAACTTCTTCAAGTTTCACATTCTACTCTTCCATGGTTTGCGGATATTGTCAATTATCTTGCGGTTGGCAAAATTCCAGCCCATTGGTCCAAACAAGAGAGGGACCGGTTTTTCTCCCAAGTCAAGCATTTCTTTTGGGAAGATCCGGAACTATTCAAGTATTGCCCGGACCAAATCATCCGGCGATGTATTCCTGAAACCGAGGCCACAAGCATTTTAAATTTTTGCCATACTCTTGCTTATGGAGGCCATTTCAGTGCCAAAAGGACCGCTAACAAAGTCCTTCAAAGCGGATTCTTTTGGCCTACCTTGTTCCGGGATGCATACAATTTTTGCAAATCGTGTGAACGATGTCAAAAACTTGGATCCATGTCCCGAAGAGACATGATGCCCCTCACCAACATTTTAATTGTTGAAATTTTTGATGTGTGGGGGATTGACTTCATGGGACCATTTCCATCTTCTTATGGCTATGAGTACATCCTTGTAGCGGTGGATTATGTGTCTAAATGGGTTGAAGCCGAGGCTACCAAAACTGATGATCATAAAGTCGTGATCCATTTCATTCAGTCTCACATCTTTAGTCGTTTTGGTACGCCCCGAGCAATCATTAGTGATGGCGGATCTCATTTCCGAAATCGTTATCTAAAATCCGTCCTTGCTAGGTATTCCGTCATTCATAAGGTTGCTACACCTTACCACCCTCAAACGAGTGGTCAAGTAGAGATTTCTAACCGGGAGATTAAGCACATTTTGGAAAAAACGGTTAGACCGGACCGCAAAGATTGGTCCGTAAGGCTAAACGATGCGCTTTGGGCTTACCGGACAGCTTATAAGACACCCATTGACATGTCACCATATCGACTTGTCTTTGGCAAAGCATGTCATCTCCCGGTAGAATTAGAGCACCGTGCTTATTGGGCCATAAAAAGGTTCAATTTTGATCTCAAACAAGCCGGCTCTAATCGTGCGTTGCAATTAAATGAACTTGAGGAATTGCGTAATGACGCGTATGAAAGCGCAAAAATTTACAAGGCAAAGACTAAAGCTTTTCATGACAAACATATCGTCAAAAAGTCTTTTGCCCCGGGCCAAAAGGTCTGGCTTTTCAATTCCCGCTTGAAACTCTTTCCCGGTAAACTCCGGTCAAGATGGGATGGTCCATACATTGTCACTACCGTCTTTCCTCATGGAGCAATCGAACTTCATGATCCTGCAAGTGGATCACTCTTCAAGGTAAATGGCCAAAGGCTTAAGCCTTGCATTGACGGCACAATTCTCACCCGAAAAGTTGAGGAAGTCCTCTTGACGGATCCAATTTATGAGGATTAGTGCCTGCTCTAGCTTTGTCTAGCTATCGACATTAAATTTAGCAACTCAAGGGAAGAAATTCTTTCAATTCCCAAGCTTCCTTTTCTTTAAAATTGCTCGTGCCTTGCAAATTTTCTGGGAAACGGTGTAGAAATGCCAAAATTTAACTTTCTCTGGAACTATCTTAAGTTGTGTTCCACATTTTTAGACTGGCTTCTTAGACCTTCTTAATTCTTGTTTTCATTCCCGGAAGTTTTTGGCTCTATCAGGCAATTTTCTCGAACTTTCGACATGACTCTCACATGCATAGCCTCTTATCTTCAATGCATTGTTGGATCATAGTTTCTCAAAATCATCCATGCGTTGGAAAGGTGCTACAGTTTGAAAATTTTTCCAAATTACCCATGCATTAAAAAGAAGTTGAAAAGTTTTCGAAATTTATCATCCATGCATTACATTAGAATGAAATTGCAAAGTTCTAAAAAAAAAAAAAAAAAAAAAAAAATTCATGCACACATCCATGATGAAAAACTTTGCATTCAATGCATATGGATTCCTGCATGCATAAGAATACAAAATAAATAAATAAATAAATTTTTAAGGTTTAAATTTTGCATGCATGCATGTATAAAAAAAAAAAAAAAAAATGTTTGCATTCTACAATATGTATGCATAAGATATGTATGCCTAAGTGCTCGGTTGGTCACTCATAATGTAAGGTTTAAATTTTGCATTCATACATGCATAAAAATAAACCAATTTTGCATGCATCCATGCATCCCTGTCAGATGAAAAATTCAACCTCTATGATGCTCAAAATTCCAGCTTTCTGTGCTCCTTTCTAGCTTACTGTCCTGATTTTGAGCATTCAGTTTCCAAGTTAGAGTGCTCGCAACTTTGCACTCACATGCACTCATCAGTGGAGCTCCCTGTCTAGGCTTCGAGCCCTCGAAGTTGAACTTCGAGTGCTCGAAATTCTCTCACCCAAAGACCCCAACTCTCTGCCCAAATTTCGAGCACTCGAAGCCCAGCTTTGAGTGCTCGACCTCCATCCACAAACCACCAACCTGCATCCATCTTACAACCTCTCTCGGCTGCCTTCAATTCGAGTGCTCGCAGGCTCAGTTCGAGCACTCGAATTAATCAACCCACAGCACTTCATGCTTACATGCAAGCCCATGCATGCATGCTCCTGCAACCAACCCCTCTCCAACACCATCTCTCTCTTGGCAACACACCCAACACTCACCACCCAACCAACCCCATGCAAGCTCACACCATTTAACCAACCTTCTCACACTCAACCAACCTCTCTCTACACAACCTAAGCCTCCATAACCACCACCTTCACCACCCAAGGCATCCTTGCATGCATGCAAGCTCCATGCATGCATGCATGCATGCAAACCACTCTCCACTCTCTCCCTACCAACTCTCTCCCTCCCAACTCTCGGTTATCCCCAACCTCCATCCCTCCATGCACCCACATCCAACCACACAACTCCCTAACCCAAGCACCCTAACCACACACCATGCATGCATGCTACCATGCAGGTGTCACCACAAACCAACTACCAACCTCGCCACCTCACCTCTCAGCCACCATGGAGGTGCATGCGTGCATGCATGCAAGCCCTATGCATGCATGCACCACCTTTCTTCCTCCGGCATCCAACCCTCATACCCACTTCCACCCTCCCTTGCTCGAACCCCCTCTCAACCCCAACCCACACCAACTCCAAAACCAAAACACCACCTCACCCCATCAAGCTCACCACCCTAACCCACCACACCAACCCAAACCAAACCCTCTCTGCCAAATTTTCGAGCACTCGAAGCCAAGCTTCGAGTGCTCGCAACTGCTTGAGTCCTCTCACCCCTCGGCTCCCAACTCTCTGCCCATCTTTCGAGCACTCGAAGTCCAACTTCGAGTGCTCGAACCAAGCTTACCCCCTCTCTTTTAAAAACCCCGAAGCCTCACCAATCTCACTCAACCTCAACTCCCCTCCTCGGCTACCAACTCCCTCTCCTCCACCATCAACCCAACCTGCTGCAACACCCCAACACCCTTCCTCAAGCTTCACCAACTTCTCACACCCTCTTGGTCTCTCTCTCATCAACCCACCCCCTTCCCAAACCATCATTCCCTCGACCTTAAACCTTCATCTCTCTCGCACCAACTCCACAACCAAACCACCCTCAAACCTCACCACCCCATGCAAACCCAACTTCACCTCCTCCACCTTTTTCCCCACTCTCCTCTAACCCAAGCACCATCACCCACCTCCCACCCATCCCCACCACTTATCCCACGCACAAAGGGCCTTTGGTTCTCCATTGTGGGGTAAGTTTCTTCCTTCTCTTTCTCTTTCACATTTTTGGTATCAATGGAGGATGGGCTTGCATGCAATGGAGATTTGTGATTATTTGGGTGTCGTTATTACAATTGCAGGGCCAAAAATTTTTGGGTTTCATCCTCCACCCCACTCATTTTCACCTTCTCCTTTTTGTGGTGCACGCCAGGTGTTCGCTAAAATTCCTTAACCAAGTCCACCTCTCTAAATGTCTCGTGCCGGTCCTTCTCGCCCTCCTAGACCCTCTTCGGGTGCCCGTGCTGTCACTCGTGAGCGACCACGTGATCCTTGGGATCGCAAACAACTCAACTACGAACTCTCATTTCTGCTCACGGATGCCTTTGACATTCTACCCACAACTTCGTGGGCTGTAGCCGAATTGACTAACCGGTGTCTGCAGCACATTTGCGCGCCCCTTGCCAGGGTTGCCTACCCCCGTGTAGTGCGCCTCTTCTACCAGAATCTCCAATGCCCTGAAGAGCCACCCATTTTTCTCACTACATCCATTGATGGCACCACCTATGCTTTCACTATGACTGACATCATTCAGGTTTCTGGTTGCCTCATTGAGTGCCCCGATGACATTGTCAATCGTGAGAATCTCCCTTTATATGAGGAGCCGGATACATTAACTGTGGCACAGATTGCCGCTGCCATTTGCACTATTGACGATCCTATTAGGCCCCGGTCTTTTATCCGCAAAACCAATCTTCCGGAACGCCTATGGTTCATTGACACTGTCTTCAAGCACAATGTCTGCCCTTTGGTGCATAGCACCGAGCGTCGGGGCCTCCTTCTGCAAGCCTTATATGCTATGGACCAAGGCCAATGGTTCTCCATCCCAGAGCTCATTTGGACCACATTTATGAAGTTTTGGCATGATGCTCATAATACACGGGTTCCGCGAGTTGAAAATCGGAAATTGCCTTTGCCGTTTTTCATCACTCGGCTCCTTCAGCACAAGGGTTTCGTTGTTCCTCCCCATGAACCAAAAGGCGACAAGATTAAAATTTTTACCCAGCGCCGGTGGATCAATGTTCTTAGCCATTCTAGTACCCCTCAGCCTCCTGCTCCCCTGTTCATCCACGCTCCTCCTCCTCCTCCTTCTGAGGATGCTTCCACTGCAGCAGCCGCTGCAAGGGTCGAGCCTCCGGTCGACTCTCACCAGGACCAGGCTTTCATCCGGGCTAGCATTGCCGGTATTCATGAGCGACTGGATCGTTTTGAGAATTCTTTGTCCGCGTGCACTCAGACTCTGTGTGAGACTTCTTCACGTGCTGAAGAAGATCGTCGTCTTGCTGCTGAAGACCACCGTGTCGCTGCTAAGGAACGTCGTTTAGCTTCCGCTGAACGGCGTAAGACTCAATCTCTCCTCCATTCCATCCTCGCCCGTTTACCTTCTGGACAGTAGCTTGTTGCGAGTGTGGACCTTATCTTTTTGTTTCATATGTAACTATTTCTCTTGTATCTTTTGTTTTCCTTTTGAACTGTAAGAATTTACTATGTATAGGTTGCTCTAGTCGACATGATCCCTGTACAGCTCTTTTTGTCATCATGTAAACTCTTTTTGTAATGCAAATTCTTTCTGTTCTGTTAACTTTCGCTACATTCTTTTTCTGTATTTATGCTTGTGCTTTTAATGCTGTTTGTGGTTGTTTCTTTTTGTTCTTCATGTTGCTCTCCAGGTTGCACAGTCCAATTCAAGTTTGGGGGTTTTTATATCAAAATGTCGTTTCCTCCCCTTGGGTATTGTTGTTCCTTTTTATACTCTTTGTCATTTTTGTCTCTAACTTGCATCCATGTCCCACATTGAGGACACTGTGTAGTTTGAGTTTGGGGGTGCATCAAAGCATTCTTGGCATATTTTTGGTTTCATAATTTTTGCTAAGCAATGATAGTATAACTTGACACTTGTCGGAGATGAAACATATGTTTAATACCTTGTGTATAGAAGCAATTGAAATTTTTGAAAATAAAGAAAAATTTGAGTTGAAATGATCATGTAGATTCAAATTAGTCTGTATAAATGTTTCAATTAGATTCTTGCTGGATTTACACTCTTATAAGCTTCACAATGCACAGATGCACATTGGAAACTTAACTGTGAGGCATGCAGCTTGATCAACCTTGACCTTGGCCTAGTTAATCTAATTTGATGAACCTGATAGATGAATATCTTTGGCATGATTTTAAATAAAAAAAAAAAAAGAGAAAAAAAAAAAAATGAAAAATGACCAGTTGACGTTCGTAGCCTTTCCAACTCGAGCTATTAAGCCCTTTGGAGTGTCTCTACACTTAACACCCTAAAGCCGTCTGGTTTGGGAGTTGTTGGCCTAACGCTTGCTACAAGGGTTGGTTAGAAAGCTTAAAGGACTTAAACATTGCACGGTCATTCAAAAAAATTGTAATAAACATGGTTAGCTAGAGTTCGTAGCCTTTCCAACTTGAGCTATTAAGTCCTTTGGAGTGTCTCTACACTTAACACCCTAAAGCCGTCTGGTTTGGGAGTTGTTGGCCTAACGCTTGCTACATAGGTTGGTTAGAAAGCTTAAGGGACTTTAGCATTGCACAACCATTCTATGTTTCGCTTATGAGTTGAAATAAATTGTTAACAAGCAACAAAGGTTGTCTTGTAAATAAAATCATGCCTTAGGGACCTCATTTAAAGGGGAATTCAATGATTTGAAAACTTGTGCTTTGGAATTGGAAAAGAAAGTAAAAGCCGCATGTTGAGAATCCAATTCACTTTCACTGGAGTTTGAGTTATTTCCATTTAAGAGATGACAATTGAATTATTTATATGGACTATGATGTTGATGCATGCATGTTGAAATGGTTTTTCCCATTTTTTGTATCAATGCTTCATATATGCAAGGTAGTTTTCCCAATGACCCCATCTCCAGTTTTTGTTTGTTTCAAGTTGTATTTGAGCTATGTATCTATCTCATTTTACCATGGATGATATTTTTGTAGTAGCATGCCCATGGTTGTCTTTTCATTATGTTTTTCATTGTAGTTTTGCTAAGGGACTAGCAAAATGTAAGTTTGGGGGTGTGATAAGCGCCGAATATTGTATATTCAAGCGCCCTAAATTACATTAACAAAGTCCATTTATTAATTATTTTATGTAGATTAACTCCATGTGCATGTTTTTATGCATTTTCAGGTTAAAGTGCAAAAAGGAAGCAAAAATGATGCCTTGTGGAATTTTGAACAAAAAGGATGCCATTTCTGAATTTCTGGCAGCAGTGATCCTGACTTTTGTTGCCATTTTCGACCTAGCAAACTCAAGAACTAGACTTCCATCATAACATGAAAGATTTAGATCTCTGAATCAGCTTCCCAAATCTTCAAGTGGTTCATCATTCGGAGTTTGGAGCAGAGAGTTATGATCTTCCTAACAGAGGTGCGCAGAACTGCCTGGCAGCACTAAAGTACTGCCTTTCTCCCCATTTTCGACCAACCAGACTTGAGAATTGGGTCTTCATCAAAACATGAAGTTTTTAAAGCACTGAATCAGCTCTCCAAATCTTCAAACAGATCATCATTCGGAGTTCGGGGAACAAAGTTATAGCAGTTTTACCAAAATAGGTCAGCGCTGAGCAAGAGGAGCATGTTGCACATTGCACTAAGTTAGAGTGCTCGAGATCACTTTGCGAGTGCTCGAAAATCAGGCAGATTGCACTCGGAAATGGCTCAATTTCAGCCACTTGCACATTGGTTTCCTCAATGTCATCTTCCTTCTTTATGAAGTGGTTGGAGGTGTTCCTTGGAGGAGAGAGAGAGGGTGTTGTTGGAGAATAAAAAGCTACCAAAGGCCACACATTTGCTATCTTTGATCTTTAGCAAGATAGAGGAGAGAGAAGAGAGCAAGGAGGAGGGTGTTCTTGAGTGCTACAGTAGGAGCTCGAAAATGGAGATGGAGTCTTCTTCTTTTTCTTCCATTTTTGTATCCATGGATAACTAAACCTCCATCTAGGGAGGTGATGAAACTCCTCCTTGTAAGCATGTCTAGTTTTTGATTTATTTTGGGGAATGAAATGTGTATTTGACTAGTTCCATAATCTAGAGCATGTTACATAATGTAATGGATGTTTTAATGTTCTAAAGATCATGTTGCATTAAATACTCTTGTCTTAGATGATTTAATCTTATGGTTGTATGGCTTGTAGTTTCATAGTGACAATGGAGCTAAGACTATGGAATGGTTTTAATGGCATGATTTTGAGTAGCTTGTTAATTCATTGCTTAAGAATTTCTTTTGATGGATTAACCTTGTGACTTGTTATCATGTGCTCTCATCAATTGATTACTTGTTTGACAATCTCTAGCTTAGTGAGCATGTTGAGGATTGCACCATAGTTTAGGTAATTTAAGCATGTGGAGTTTTGATAGGTTGTTCTTACATTTTAATTAATTGAATTTCTTGAAGATGATATAGTAGTCATGAATTGCTATTCATCAAGGTCATTTCTACATTAATTCCCCAAATCAATCATATAATTAGCTTATGTAGAGGTTTGGAGTGGATTCACTTCCCTAGACTTCCTTCTCTAAATCTTCTCTTTTAATCTCCTTCAATTTATTGTTGTATGCATTCTGAATTTGTAGTTAAGTGACAACAAACACAACCTCTATGAACACCCCTTCATCATCCTAAGAATGACTCTAAACACTTAGGTTGCCTTAGACTAGCGCAGTCCCAGTGGTTCGACTTACCCGACCAATAGCCCTATTTTACAATGATTTGTGCTATTGCGAAGGTTGATGTTAGTTGATCAACCGATCATTAACCTGAAAGCCTTCTTAAAAGGGGTGTCAAGTTGTATTGAAGGAGGAGTAGTATTCCTTATATTTTTCCAACATAGAAGGGAGAACGTATTCTTATCATTATCCAAGATAGTGGAGTTTATCCTGATTTACAGTTTTGTGTGATGGTCAAACTTCCTAGCTGAAGACTCCTCATCAGTTGCCCCCCATTCTCGGGTTTGTATATCGAACGTAAAGAATGTAAAGATTTATTCCCTAACTTATTCTTCATCATGCCATATATATATTTGCACTATTATATATATTTTTAATTTTGTCCAACAAGTAAAAATAACACATATATACTGCAGAAATGCACATAGGCTTATGTAGCCCACATCTTTAAGACCCTCCACCTTGGTGCCAAGGGTCATGGGTTCAAAACTCCCTTCAAGCGCTAAAATATTCTTTTTAATTAAAAGAGGAGGCTGCCACGTGGCAGGTGGCACACCTAGAGGAGGCTGCCACGTGGCAGGCTGCTGTGGAGAAGGCTGGCTGCCACGTGGCAGGAGCTGTAGAGAGGTGTATGGCTGCTACGTGGCAGCGTCTGAGACATCTTCCAACATTTGTATGTTGTATAGCAGTAGGCATCACATCACAATATATTTACACAGAAAAATAAAATAAAGTAGGATACTCTTACAAGTTAGAAAAGTAAAGTAGGAGTAGGCCCAGCAGCTATGTGCACAGAAGCATCACCAGAGACATCAGATAAAGCCTGAGAAATTAGGCACGCCTCACCATTACTAAAGCATCACTAGAGGCATCAGATAAAGTATGAGAAATCAGGCACGCCTTCACCATTATTATTATTATTATTATTATTTTGTTTGAAAATGAACTACTCGTACGTTCTCCTTCTTCACCTATTCTCCTTATTTAAAAAGTATAGAAGAGTAAGCTGCTACCTTTATAACCTGTCATCACCTTTCAAGGTAAATGTCTTTTTCTTCCATTGTTATTTCCATGTAATGGATAGTGTTAATGTAGACATGGGAGATAACGTTCAGTCTTCAATTTCGGAGGCTGATCTGAAACATTTTCTATTTCTGTACTCCATTCCTTCTTGTATCCACATCCGGGCTCCCTTTCTCCATGAAAGAGTCTCCAAGGCTCCAAATGGTGAAATTTGTTTATTTGAATGTGCCTTTCTTGCTAGGTTACGTTTACCCTTTTCCCCCTTTGTTAGGGAATTTTTCTCTTTCCTTGGAATTGCTCCCGGACAACTGACCCCAAACGCTTGGAAGGCCTTAATAAGGTGTGTTATCTTATGAAAGGCATGCAGTAACCCTCCTTTAACTATTAGCGAGGTCTTGCTATGTTATACTCCAAAGAAGGTAGATCAATCGTGGTGGAACCTAACCAGCCGATGTAAGTGTCCCTTGATTGAGGGACTATCCAAATCAAATTCGGAGTGGAGAAGCCGATTCTTCTTCATTTCAGGAAGGAACTGGGAATTTTCTGACCAAGATAGCGGTGTCGAACTAGGATTTTCCGTTCCCCGTACTTGGGGTCAAGTAGACCTCAATGGTGAATTACTTATGCATGCATATTTTATTACATGGCGGATGACAATTTTTTTCCTTTTTAGGTTTTCGTTCTTTAGATGTGCCAGTTGAAGCAGAAGAAAACATAAATAGAGCCATTCAATATCCGCCAAGGTCCTTTTCCTCGTTAGTGACCCCACTGTCACTCGTCACTGCCGAACTTTGTCGGGGTGTAGTGTCTTCTTCGTGTCAAGCATCTACAGAAGGTATACTCTGTATGAGTCCCATTGTTTCTCTTTTGAAACACTAACCTCCCTTCTCGTGACTCAGATTCACCCAGCATGTCGTCGGGGCGAAAGTTTGGGAAAGATATTTTTGCCCAGGTGCAGGAGGAACGTGCTAAAAACAAAGCCTCGCCACATGGCTCCTCATCCCTGTCGACAAGGAAATTCGGGAGTGACGTTCTTTCTCAAGTTCGGGAAAAGCGTTCTAAGGAAAAGGCTACACCTCCTCGCTATCCCAAGAGAACTCGACCACTCCAAAATCAAGGAAATCCTACTCCTATTGACGACTCTTCCCTTGCAGCTGCTCATGAACAGATTTTTAATACAAGAATGCACCTCCCTGAAAATGCCTTTACCCATCAAGCTGGTGCATCTATTTTGAATGATGTGAATTATGCAAAGGATATAGTTGAGAACATGCTGGTGCCTCCATATGACTCTGAAAGGGGGCTTCCCTCAGAGCAGCTCTTAGCCTTTCATGCCCAGAATGTTTGCAGGGAAAGATCATCTTACCTCCTTTACTCTTAAGTAATGTATATTCCTTGTCGATAACTACCAATTTTACTTGTGCACATAGATAGAAGCATTCGCTAAAGAGCTATCTCGATGTACGAAGCTTTCCGAAGAGTCTATACTAGCACTGGATGCAGAGCTGACAGCTGAAAGGGTAATTCGCAAAAAGGTTGAGATCGGCTGCACTAGAGAAAAGGAAAGGATCGAAAAACATTTCCAAGCTAGGCTAGTGATTGAAAAATCTTCTGCTGTGGAGGAGTACAAAGCCTCAGCCGAATTTGATTGGGTCAACACAAATTATTTTTTTGATGGTTTTGAGGAGTTTAGACAACAAGCTATGACGACTTATGAAGACCTGGATTTTCAGCATTTTCAGCCATTTGCTTCTGGAGACCAGAGTCCAAGCAATTATCTTTAGAGCGAACCGTGCCAGGGAGGATCAAAAGAAGGAGAACCGAGTCATTAAGAATGAGATCAGTAGAATCCAGCCCTAAAGGCCCACAGTAGTGGGCATTTTACGTATTGAATGTGTAATTGCCTTTATTGCATTTCCTTACGAACAATGTTTATTATTGCACTGAATGCGACTATGTAGTTTCGCCGATTTGGGTTTGGCGCTGCCTTTTATTTGTTCTTTTTTGAACTCTATAGCTTGCCTCCTTTTATTAACCCTTTTAATGCAGCTTATTTGAGTATCACCCTTATAGTATAGGGATAAGGGCTATGGGATTCATTCAGCCTAAGTCCTGAAGTGCAGAACACTTTGTTCTTTTTGTGACGATCCCTTGTAACACGAGGAAATTAATCACGGGATTCATTCAGCCCGAGTCCTTATAATATGGGGCATTTAATGTGAGTCCCTTATAGTACGGGGACAAGAATTATGGGATTTATTCAGCCTGGACCCTTATAATACGAGGCACATTAATGTTAGTTCCTTATAATACAGAGACAACTTTATATCAATAGGATAGATGAAAATACAAATTTGCATAATTAATGTGATAAAAATGAAATTTATTGAGAGTCGAACCGAAGATTTACTTGCGGTAACAAATAGACATAATCTAAACAACACGATACTAAAACGAAACTAAAAGCAGCACTAACTAGAAGTAACACTAGGCAATATGAAACTACGGGCACATACTAATGTCTAATTCTACTGATAGTACTTTCTGAGGTGCTTATCATTCCAAAAATGGCCAAGTTGCTTCCCTCCTAGTGTTTCTAGCCAGTAGGTACCTTGTCTCTTTGTTTGAACAACCCTATAAAGGCCTTCCCAGTTGGCAACAAGCTTACCCTCGTTCGGTTCCTTGGTGGCTTGGGTGACCCTGCGTAATATAAGATCCCCGGGCTCAAACCTTCTTTCTTTCACCCGAGAATTGTAATATCGGGACATTGTTTGCTGGTATGCCGCAACCCTAACTTGGGTTTGCTATCTTCTTTCTTCAACTAGATCCAAGTTGACTAACAGCTTTTCTTCATTCTGGAGGGGGTCGTAGTTAGTGGTTCTGAAACTTGGTAGACCAGTTTCTACTGGAATTACAGCTTCACTTCCGAAAGCTAGGAGAAAAGGAGTTTCCCCTGTTGGGGTTTTTGAGTGGTTCTATAAGCCCACAACACGTTGGGAAGCTCCTCTGGCCATAACCTCTTTATCTTTTCTAGTCGCTTTTTGATTAAGCTGAGTATTGTCCTATTGGCTACTTCGGCCTGCCTGTTGCCTTGCGGATGGCTGGGAGAAGAATAGTGATTTCTTATTCCTAGTTAAGAACAGAAATCCTTGAAAATAGCGCTGTCAAATTGCTTTCCGTTGTCTGAAACAATAACATGAGGTACACCGAACCTGTATATTATTGATTTCCACGTGAAATCCTTGACATTGTTTACTGTGATTGTGGCCAGTGGTTGGGCTTCCACCCATTTGGTGAAATAGTCGATTGCCACGACAGCATACTTGGTTTGCCTTTTTCCTATGGCTAAAGGGCCAATCAAGTCCATTCCCTATTGGGCGAAAGGCCATGGGCTGGACATCAGTACTAGCTACTCTGGGGGTTGCCTAGGAACATTGGCAAATCGTTGACATTTATCACACTTTTGCACGTATTCTAATGCATCCCCTTGCATGGTAGGCCAATAATAGCCCTGGCGGATTGCCTTGCTGGCCAAAGATCTACCCCCTGCATGGTTTCCACATACTCCTTCGTGTATCTCCTTCCTAACATAACCAGCTTCTTCAGTTGACACACAATGTAGAAAAGGCAAAGAAAAACCTCTTTTGTAGAGAACTCTATTCACGAACGTATACCTGGGTGCTCGGATCCTGACCTTCCGAGCTTCCACTGGGTCCTGTGGTAATTCCCCATCCATGATGTATTTTATTATTAAGTTTGCCCACTCTAACCCTGGTTCCAACTGGTTTATTTCCTTGCATTCTTCAAATATACTAGGCTCTTCCAAGTACTCAAGTGGTATAGCCTTAGTATTTTTAAGCTCAACTGCAGTTGCTAGTCGGGCTAATGCATCTGCATTCTCGTTCTTGATTCTGGGTATTTGTTGGATCATAAACTTCTTGAAGTAACCAACTAGGCCCTTTACCTTCTGAAGATACAATTTCATTTTGTCATCTTTAGCTTCGTACTCTTCACGAACTTGCCCTGCAACTAATTGAGAATCAGTAAACACCTTTAAGTGTTGCACTTTGAGAGCTTTTGCTAGCTTCAATCCTGCTATCAAAGCTTCATACTATGCTTCATTATTGGTAGCCTTGAATCCAAATCGAAGTGCATACTTCAGATTCTCTCCTTCTGGCGATATAATCACTAATCCTACCCCACAGGCTCGGGCGGTTGATGACCCGTCCACATAAAGTGACCAAGTATCGCCTAATTGGGCCTGAATCTCAGGATTCATTTCAGAGGTTATGACCTCATCTTCTTTTTGAGGGAAAGAAAGCTCTGCCACAAAATCAGTAAGTGCATGACCTTTTATTGCTACCCTTGGCCTGTACCTAATGTCAAACTCACCTAGTTCTACTGACCACTTTGTAAGGCATCCCGATGTCTCTGGCTTGTAAAGGACTTGCCTCAGTGGTTGGTCTGTCAGCATTATCATGGTGTGTGCCTGGAAGTATGGTCTGAGTTTCCTTGCTGCCACAACCAGCGCAAATGCTAGTTTTTCTATTGCCGGGTACCTTTCTTCCGCTCCCCGAAGTACTCGGCTAGTATAATACACTGGCTTTTATATACCGCTTTCTTCCCTAACCAAAGCTGAGCTTACTGCCATAGGGGAAACTGCTAGGTAAAGGTACAATTCTTCTCCAGGAATTGCTCGGGACAACAATGGTGGTGAACTAAGATAGTTTTTTAGCCCAATGAATGGCTGCTTGCATTCCGGGGTCCACTCGAAAGCTTTCTTTAATATCCTAAAGAAAGGAAGGCACTTGTCGATAGCTCGGGAGATTAACCTGTTCAATGCTGCCACCTTTCTTGCCAGCCTCTGGACTTTTTTGGTTGATTTAGGCGATCTCATATCTAGTATTGCTTGAATCTTCTCAGGATTTGCTTCGATTCCTCGTTGACTTACCATATACCCCAGAAACTTTCCCGAAGATACCCCAAAGGCACATTTGCTTTGATTCAACCGCATCTTATGTGCCCTAAACACATCAAAAGATTTTTGTAAATCAACTAAATGGTCCTTAGCCTTGAGGCTCTTTACCAACATGTCATCCACATAAACTTCCATGTTTCTGCCTATCTGTTGCTTGAACATTGTGTTAACTAGCCTCTGATAGGTTGCACCGGCATTCTTCAATCCGAACGGCATTACCTTGTAGCAATATAGACCTTTATCAGTGATAAACGAAGTTTTTTCACTGTCAGGAGCATACATAGGGATCTGATTGTATCCAGAGTAAGCGTCCATGAAACTTAATAATTCATGTCCGGCTGTCCCTTCAACCAACATGTCAATACTCGGTAAAGGAAAACTATCCTTTGGGCAGGCTTTATTTAGATCTGTGAAATCCACACAAACCCTCCATTTGCCATTTGCCTTTTTGACCAGGACTACGTTAGATAGCCAGTGGGGGTATTGTACCTCTCGGATAAAATCGGCCTTAAGGAGCTTCTCGACCTCTTGTGATATGGCGCGGTTCCTCTCTCGGGCAAACACTCGCCTTTTCCGTCTGATTGGTTTGAAGGATAGGTCCTCATTAAGCCGATGCTGCATAATAGAGGGGTCGATGCCAGGCAAGTCGTCATGTGTCCATGGAAACACATCTTTATTGTTTCTGAGAAGTTGAACGAGTGGATCCCAGATGAGTGGGTCGAGTAATGACCTTATACTCACCTTTTTCCCGGTTCCCTCTTCATCCAAATCTATCTTCATAAGGTCTTCCACCGGTTCTGCCCTTTGAGTGGGCTCCTTCTCCATTAACCCTTCTGGTGTCTCAATGGCCAATGCTTCCCCCAACTGTTATGTTTTCAACGCGGCTGCGTAGCATTCCCTTGCTGTTGTTTGGTCACCTCTTAATTCACCAATGCCCTACTCTGTAGGAAAACGCATCAGTAAATGGTATGTCTAAGTGACAGCTCTCATAGTATTTAGAGCCGTCCTGCCTAATATTATATTGTAAGTAGATGGACATTCCACCACTAGAAAATCCACCATTACAGATACTTGTTTTGGTCATGTCTCGGCTGTCAATGGAAGTGTAACCATTCCCTAGGGAAAGACTTTTTCTCCGGAAAAACCAACGAGGGGGGATTTTGTTGGCCTTAACCTTCCCCTGCCAATACACATTTTGTCGAAAGCATCAACGAATAACAAGTCAGCTGAACTACAATTGTCTATTAGTACCCGATGGATTGTGTAGTTCGCCACGACTACTGTCACCACTAATGGATCATCATGCGGCTGTTGAATTCCTTTGGCATCTTGCTCTGAAAAAGTGATGACCTCACTTTCCCGTCTTGGGAACTTCGTTTGGGGTTCAGATATCCCAACCTTGTTGACTCCTATGGAGCTCCGGGCTCTCTTGACGTAGGCTTTTCGTGCCGAGCTTGACTCTCCCCCACCCGCGAGTCCACCGGAGATCACCCTTATTTCACCTAATTGGTGCCCAGGAGGGTTGTTCTCCCTATTCTCGCGAATAGGTTGACCCGTTCCCTTCTCACGATCTGCTGCATACCCGTGTAACTTACCCCAACGAATTAGACTCTCAATCTAGCTTTTCAAGTAGAAGCAATCATCGGTGTTATGCCCATGGTCTCTGTGGAACCGGTAATACTTGTCTTTAGACCTTCTTGTCGGATCTGACTTCAACTTAGGGGGCCACTTCAAGGTGTGGTCATCTTGGAGTTGCATCAGGATTTGACTAATAGGAGCGTTCAAGGGAGTGAAGCTGGTGTAGTTATCTCGCCCTCTAGGGACTCTCGGGGACCTATCAAACTTCCTGAACTTGGAGTTTCTTTCGTCTTTCAAGACAGGGGCTGACCTCTTCTTATCTCATTTTTTTCGTTGTCTTCTTTGCCCTTCCTGGAATTCATAGCATCTTCCGCATTCATATATTTCTGGGCCTTAATGAATAATTCTGCCATAGCGTTTGGTGGGTCCTTGGACAAAGAGAAAAGGAATTTGGAGGATTGTAGTCCTCCCATGAAGGCTGTAAGAGCAACCTTGTCATCCACCTCATTGACTTGCAACATCTCTGTATTAAATCGGCCTATATAATCACGCAACGCCTCCCCTTTGTCTTGCTTATCATTTAGCAAATAGGTAGTCGGTTTTCGGTGTCGTCTTCCTGCAATGAAATGCCCTATGAACTGCTTACTGAGCTCTTCAAAATTGCTAATAGATTCTGTGATACCCCTCGGATCCGAGACACGGGTTGATCAGGCCCAGGTCCAAACCCGAGGGAATATCAAACAATTAATATGTAATGCGAACACAGATGATAAAATGAAATAAGAATAAATATTAAAAACAGAAAGAAACTAAAATAAAATCCTTTAACAATAAATACTTAAATCCGGTAATACAAAACCTTCAGTAGTTTAAACAACTCGGGAATCCATCTCTAATGGACCCCTAACAAAATCCCAACTGAAATGAAACTACTCAAAGAACATCCAGGGTAAACCATGGAGAGAAGTCCTACGTCATCAGAAGAATGAGTGACCGTCTCTACTCAGCACGAACAAGCTCAAGCCTGAAACTGACGTATACCTGAAAAATAGGAGTGGGTCAGGCCCACGAACAAGTTCTAAACTACTACCATCCAAGCAGAGACTCGATACACATGTACATCCTACCCAACTCAACAATAGCTAATAGTCCGTAAATATATATATATATATATATATATATATATATATATATATATTCACACTACAGGACTCTCACTGGACAATGGAAAGGGTCTCAACCTGAATAGAAGGCAACATGCGAAAATGCACCCATAGGTGGGCATGAGTACCTAGACCTAACAGGGTACACTTCAACCTTTCATATCTAGCTACGCATCCTACTACATATACGGTCCCTAACCGACGACTCTGAGACTCAAGCTCATATCGCGGTACCATAAAAATATATTTAAAGTCCTCTCCTATCCATTCAAACCAGTCCAGTTAGTCATTCAGCTTGTTCAGCTTCTTTGACTTAACTTGGATAACAAGTAATCCATTTAGTCATTCAGCTTGTGCAGCTTCTTTGACTTAATTATAAGTAGGATTGATTTCATAATCCATTCCCTTATTCCGTGTAGGTAGGATGTAGTATTTTGACATTAATCCGTCCCTAGTATGTCATCGTCTCATACCGGTGCATACAATCCATCCATCCAATAGTTGATAATACACATAATGAATATAAATACCAACTATTCCATACCATCCAACAGTTGATAACACTAATAATGAAAGTAATTACCAACTAGTCCATAACACATATAACCAGAATCCATTACAAATATAACAAGAGTTATGTATATGACATGCTTGTTCTGTACTACCGACACATGCTTCTCCAATAAGTTTACAATATAGAGAGTAAATATTTTCTATCCTGTGATCCCCTACGAGCATAATAATAACAATATCAAAATTAACATGCTCATTCAAAACCATTCCACGATATCTAGAAAGTTGACAAGATACAGTACTGTAAAATTAGCAACTAAGGTCCCATTAAGCATAACAGAGATTTATCACACTTGACATGCTTATGTTTTTTTTTTTTTTTTTATAATACTATGCCATGATTTAAACCACAAATTCCTTAAGTCACTTGCTAAATTAAACACGAGCAACTTGATTCATTCACATCCAAACCAGTGGACCAACTTTCTGAAGAGTCTCCTACTGTGATCTATATTTGCTTCCTATGGTATATTCTGTATTACCAAACCTTCTGAGGCTTTAATATGAGTTTAGAAATTACTGAACAACCCCTAAATCAATCTGGAATTTTAAAAATCCATCTGTAGCAGTCCAGAACTCGCAGAAACCAACCAAAACTGGAAAACTATATAGGGGACGTCTCCAAACAAGTTGGAGTCGCCTCCAAACAAGATGAAGCCAGCTCCAACCCACTTGGATCCGCCTCCAAGACCATTTAGAGCCGGCTCCATGATTCCATGGAGCCGCCTCTTCCCCCTCTCCTCCTCTCTACTTGTTTTCTTCCTCTATGTCTACTCCGGCGACGTCCAGTTTGTCTGTCCTCCTAACCTAAGGTTCAAATAGTCTGAACTAAACTCTAAGGTGTTCCAGAGACCATTAACCTCTTTGTCTAGTGATCAACAATGATTTAAACTTGAATTATACATTAAGGATTCAACACAGACAATTTACAGTTTGTAAACGCTTATTGTTTAAACAATTCAAACAATGTAATCCAGATTACTTCTAGTGATCTCCAACAGGTTCCAGACTAATTAAACTCTTAAAACACCAATTGACATGAATTTAAAACAGAAGTTATGCAAAGAAGAAATTAAAACCAACAATACACATCTTGCAACCACGTCCAGTTTAAAAAACTCAGACATGCATACCAGTTGAATTTTAAACTTTATATAATCCTGGAATTATATTAGAGATGCAAAGAACATGAGCCTAAGGAATAGAGATAAGATTAGAACTTGCCTTACACTGACTTCATTCTAAATTCGCCGGTGAACTCTCTGTTTTTTCCCTCTCTGTTGCTTTCCAAACTTCTCCAAAATTACTTCTGCATTCACTATATCGTGAATATAATCTTAAACTCTAGGCAGAGCATTACTGGTATATTTATAGGTCACCAATCCTAGGTTCCATTAAACCCTAACTGATTTACCCGGCCCATAGCATAAAAACCTAACTTGACTATGTGTGCTACCAATTAACAGAACCACGTTAAAATAATTAAAACATTTAAGTTCAATTAAACAATGAGTCACGTAATGAAAATTAAATACACAAATAAACAGTTAACTAAGCCCTAATGAAAACCAATTAAGCATTTAAAAGAATTAAAATACAAAAAAAAAAAAAATACAATTAACTAAACAATTAAAACACTATAATTAAAACCAGTCACAATTAAGTCAAATATCAAGCAAATAAAAAAAATATTCAAGTACATCAGCAATTAACAATTTAAATTATTAAAAGTACAATTAAATAATTAACCAAAATACTAGGACTTTCCTTTTTAAAATTAGGGGTATTACATTCTTCCCCCCCTAACAAAAGGAATTCCGTCCTCGGAATTCGCTCTTACCTTCTTCCTATAATTCAGGAAACTACGAGCGAATGACATCCTCCCGTTCCCAAGTAGACTCAACCTCATTGTGATGACTCCACTGAACACGTACCAAAGGCATAACCTTATTACGACGGATTGGATCCCGTTGGTCGACAATACAACCCGGTGACTCCAAATAAGTTGCATCGGCCTGCAACTCAAACTTCCCAACATCGATATGCTGATACCAATCCTCATCTCGCAGAAATTTCTGCAACAAAGAAACATGAAACACATTGTGCACACGATCTAAATGGTCTTGAAGCGCCAACCGATAAGCCCCAGCTCCAACGCGATCCATGATCATGAATGGACCAGAAAAGTTAACTCCTAGCTATTTATTTATGGATTGTATGGTTTAATGCACCGGTATGGGACGGTGGCATTCCAAGGACGGATTAAAAAAAAAAAAAGTTAGGTCTTACCTATATATTTATAAGGGAACGGATTAACCATAGAGTTAAGTCTTACTTATTCGTGTCAAGTCAACGAAATAGTTGGATGGTATGCCATTGAAATAATATGGTTGGATAGTTTACTTTTATGTTTGGATATTAATGGGTTATATAGATATATATGTGTGTATGTGTGTGTGTGCCACGGTATGAGCTAAGTATCAAGATCAGTGGTTAGGATGGAGGCGTAAATTGCCGATTGAGATAGGTCGCTGGATTTAAGGATGTGTGGGCCCTAGTAGAAGGAGGACTCGTGACCACCTTTGTGTGCGTTTTACATGAGATACCCACTATCCGGTTGAGACTGCTTTAGTCCAGTGAGAGTCTCTAGTGTGTACTTATATTTATCAATTATATAAATATGGAATTAGCTAATTACGATATATGTCTGCTAATGATGAATACGTGTGGATGAGCTAATTTCATTTTCATGGATTCATGAATTTCGATGACGGAATTCCTTTTGTTAGGGGGAAAAAATGTAATACCTCGATAATTTAAAAGATTTATTAATTGAGATTAATTATTTTTATTTTTTTTTAAATGATTTGTTTTAGTTAATTGAGTGTTATGATTTAATTGTCTTATTTGTATTAAATTATATTTCGTGATTATATTTGATGAATTGGAGTGATGTTTTGATTTGTGGAATGCTTTGATTGAATTGTTTATTTGAATTGTGTATATTTATGTTTGTGTAAATTGTTTGTTAATTATTTGTAATTATTAGATTTAATTTAATTATTTTATTTTAATTGGATTGGGCTTAAGAGGAGTGAGACCAAAGTATGTGGTCTTGGGCTTGAAGGAAGCCTTGTTGGGTTAATTAATAAAGCCCATGGTTTTGCGATTATTTAAATAATCATTTTTGTATAATTATAAATATATATTTAATTATATATAAATATAATTAATTAATAAGTGTTATGGAAAAATATATACATATATATATATATATTTATGGATATATATAGGTATATATGATTTAATTAATTAATAATTAATTATGGAAAGTAATATGCATATATATATATTATATATAATATGTGTGTCTATATATATATTAGTTAATGATTATTAGTTTCCTTTTATTTAGTAGTCATTATTGGAATAGGATTATGTATTAATGTGTATAAATATACACTTAAGGTTTTATCGATAAAAATTTGTTACGTTAGAAAAATACGAGAGGCAGAGAGAGAAGAAGAGAGGGATGATAAGGAGGATGCCGGATCTGAGAAAGAGGATGCCAGAATTGGAAGAGACAATCAATATAACGACCCGGTCATTTGCCTTCCTTTCCTTTTTCCTGAAATTTTACGAATGAATTATTTTCGTTTAATTTTATTTTCTGAGCTCTGTTTCGTATTGCTTAGTGTCATCTCGAGTTCTCGGAATTGGTTCCTGAGACTCTTTTCCGTGGATTGACAACTTCCTTTGAGGACCGAGTCATTTTCACATTTTTCTTTTTTCGACACTATGCGCTATTTCGTCATTTTCCCTATTTCGTCTTATCTCTGTTTGTCAGTCTTTGGCACAACCTCACTTCTCATGCTCGGAGTTGGTTTTTGACTTCACGTGCCTTCATCTTAAGTGATTTCCTCGAAATACGTATCTTTACTTTTGCAAGAAAGTACTCTGGTTGTTCCCGGTGTCCACAGGGGCATAGATGCACAATTCTTCAGAATCTTTTTCATTTCTTAGGATGTTTTTCATAAATATATTTTGAAGATATTTTATTTCAGGGGCAGCTAAGAAAATATCTTTTGGAAGATATTTTCATTCTGGGGCAATTTCGTAGCTAACCCTTTTGTAGGGGCCATTGTGCAATTAACGAAAGTTATTACAAAAATGTCTCATCTGGAGCCTAGATCCTCGTACGGGATTCATTTTCACTTTTCGTTGACTCGTAAATTCATAGAATTTCCTTCTGGTCATTTTTCTCCAGTTTCATAGAATTTCCTTCTGGTCATTTTCACTTTCGGGGCAGTTTTTGAGACTTACTATAAATAAGATGCCCTAAAGTGAAAAATTAGATTTTGGTCATCTTCCCTACCTCTCTTGGCCGGATCTCCTAGCAGCCATGGCTGCCACTTTCTCTCTCCTCCTTTGGTCCACTTTTCCTTGGTAGAAATCCTTCGGCCTTAGCATTTATTGCTTCCCTCGACGTGCTCTACCTTTTGCCCTTATTAGAATCCATTTCCAACGAATTTGGAGTCAAGTTGAGATTTTCATGGGTCTTCTAGCGGATTCTTGTTCACGGTGTTGTCCGCGACAAAACCTCTCGGTATTGTCGAATTCGGAGCACTTTTATTTTTGTGGGCCTTTGGGATTTTCATCTCAAATTGAGGTAGGAGGTATTATAGGTTTAATTCTTGTTATATAACATGCTATTGATACTTATATAACTTGATTGCATGCTTAAGTATGAAATCTAGAGATTTTATTATTTAATTTTCTTGTATTGGATTTGATTTTCCCGATTGCTTATGACTTGTTTTAAACATGTAACATGGTAATATAATGCTCTATAATATGTTTATTGATATATATTAAATTGAGGGAATTTGAACAAATATTAAAGATTTTATTTAATATTTATCTTGAATAAAATATTAAATCATATGGCCTTAACTAGCTTAAAATCAATATGTGTTAGCATATTCAATTAGGCCATAGCATGTGCTCCAACATGGTTGAATTTGAAAGTAATTAGAGGTGTTTTGAAAATTAGTAATTATTAATTAATTTAATTAATTAATTTACCCCGAGTGTACTATTCACTCTATTTAAATTCCGACTTGATATTCTTGACTTACATGCCATATAGCTTCACATATATTTGATTTAGAATATTCGGTTAGGTTTTGAAACCTTTTATTTAATTAAATTCCATATTTAAGATTTAATCCTCATGGTGATATACAACTTGGAATTGTATTGTGGCATGCTAGAAAATTAAGCTTAGATATAGTTGTTCACATATATTAAATTGGGATTAATTGCATGAGAATTGCAACTTTTAATTTATATTTAACTTTAGTGAAAGTTAAATTCACATGGTCCTAAATTGAATGAAATAAACTTGTAATGTGATATTACATTAGTCCTTGGCATATTCCCTAAGATATGTTAAATTGAGAGCATTTGGTTAAGTTTGAAAATCTATAGATTTTAATTAAAAGAATTAATTAAAATCTATTTTGTGGTCCCATTAGCTTAATTAAGGTTTTAACTGATATTTGTATTGATCATGACTTGTTTACTTGCATGTATTAATTTGGAACTATTTGAAGTTATTTTAGAACATTGGGAATTAATAATGCATGATTTAATTAAAGTTCTACCTTGTTGTTGTATTTAAACTCATAAGTTTATGTTTTCAATATTAAATATATTATTATCTTGCGTAATGATTTGCACACTTCATATTTAACATTATTCATGCATAGCGTGTAACGAATCGCACACTGAAGATTCGACATTCATCATATCATATTAGTTGTGGATTTAGAGCATGTATCGTATAGGTTTCCAAATTTGGTTGTGTATGGTAGATAGTTGATTATCTTGTATATACATGCTGATATATACGTTGTTGCACTATTAGTTGATTTTGAAAACTTGGGGATGTCGTTGTTTGGCTATGGCTAGAACGTGGTTCTAATACGGGGGACAGTCCCTCTAGGTAGTCTAGTACGCACATAGGGAGGTTGCCCATGGGTTAGTAACCCTAAAGTAACTATGTTGTCGGTCTGATCCGGCGTGACGTCCGAGTATCCACTTTGTTTGATTTTGCATTTCATTTTCAAGTTGATAACTATATGATGTTGTAACTTCTTGTTTCTTATTTGTCGTTTTATTTTAAGTTACAGGATATTAACTTTGCGAAATTGTGCTTTATGCGTTGTATTGGAAGTTCCAATGTTGGTTAAATTGCATCGATATTGAAAATCGTGTTATGCCATTCTAATAAAGCTTAGGATTGATCTTATTGATTCATTTATAACATAGACGTTAGGTGGCATGAACCACTACTGTTATTTTGTGCTTTAGATTCTAAGTTGATGGCTTTGAGAACTTAAACCTTGTTGCATTATATAACATGCTCTTTTGTTGTTGAATTGCATGGATAATGTGATTCTTGTTAACTTGTATTCAAATATACTTTTGTCATGTTGTATGGATTACTATAGACCTAGTTAAATTGTATTAAAAATGCAATTCATGTTAATCTATGCTCAAGCATTCTTCTTGTCGTGTTCTTTGGATTATCCCAACCATGATTCGTTTCATACACGTATGTATATCATGATTCTTGTTGCTTAGACTCTAAGGTAGCTTAGGATGCTCTCCAAGTCTCACTTGGACATAGACGTTAGGTTGCATGAGCCCCTTTAACATGTTGCACCTTAAGGTGATAAATTTGTAAAATGCTAGGTCGATGCATGCTCATCTCCTACGAGTAGCTTTATGTTACTTACGCCTACGATACTGGGGCATATTTCAGGTACGAAGACTTGGTTCGTGTTGCCTAGCATTCCTTGGATGTCGTGTAGCTTTCAAGTTTCCATTTCATGCGAATGTTAGTATGAAATGTCATTTTGTAGACTTATATGTAAAATTTGTATTCTTTGATTCCATGTATGTAATGTGTACATAAGTGCACTCCTTTCAATGTATTTAACATGTATGAGATGAGGCTGGAGGCCAATGACATGTGTATTGTATTCTATACAACTTTTTAACTTCATGAAATATTATGAAAACCTTGAAAAATCGCAAGTCATTGCTTCACCACGGTTGTATCGGGTGTGGGAATTCCATTTTCATTCTTTCATAGGGTCTTATTAATCTTGTATGAAGTGTGGCCAAGGACCAAATGGTCATTTGACTCCATTTTACATTTTGGGATTCCATGTTTTCCATTCCAAGTCCATTTTTGCCTTTTTGCCCGTTGGGGGGTCGGATTTTGCATCGGCTATATTTTTAAGCGTGGACCATTGTAACACGTCCAAATAGGTAAGTTACGTTTGCGTGCATGATCGTTTCCGGGCAAAACCTTATCGTTTGTGTTTTGACCTTCCTATGGACTCATTTTGAAGTTTTGTGGCATAATCTAATTTTAGGGCACTTTGGGGTTTTCCTTCAGGAAATAAATTCCGTTCTTGACATGGTCAGTTAGAAAACGTGATTTTAGGGAGGGTTTCTTCTTCGTGTTTTTCCAGAAAATGTCACCTTGGGGCTGGAAATCGCATGCAAATTTCAGCTTTCTGTTATGCATATAACAGCTTTTTTAATCCTCTTGCCCTTTTCTGATCTAGGGGAATTTTGGGTACTTCATAGTGTTTATTTTTCATTTTTATTCTTGCTCCGGGTAGAAAACGTGATTTTAGGGGGGGTTTTTTCTTCGTGTTTTTGCAAAAAAAAATCATCTTGATGCCGAAAACAACTCGCAGATCTGAAAAATCTGGTCGTTCCAGGTTTTTCCGGAAAAAGTGCTGATCTAAGGGGCATTCCGAGTATTTCACTTGTAAAAAATGTGGTTTAAGCCCTCAAAACCACATTTGAAGTCCAAAAATCTGTGCAAGTCGTGCCCAGATTTGAACCCAGAAAGTTGTTTTTTTTGAAACTTTGAGGCTTCATATCTTCTTCGTCCCGACTCCAAATCAAGTGATTTTTGAGTCTAAGTTTATTAGTTTTTGATAGTCTATATAACGGTATGCTCGATTGCATCAAATTATATCTTAAAAGGCCATTTTACCCCTTGTAAAGTACCCTTGTCGCACTGATTTTAAACCCAAAAGTTGGTTTTTATGAAACTTTGACGTTTCATATCTTCTTCATCCGGGCTCCAAATCAAGTGATTCTTGAGTCTAAATTCTTTAATTTTTCCTGGTCTATCTAACGATATGCTCAGTTACATTCAGTTTTGTCAGAAAAGATCATTTTACCCCTTGCGAAGTACCCTTGCTGCATTGATTTCAATCCCAAAAATGTGATTTTTATGTAACTTTGGAGTTTCATATTTTCTTCATCCGGACTCCGAATCAAGTGATTCTTGAGTCCATCTTAATTAGTTTTTTATTATCCTTCCAGTGGTGTACTCGGTGGCACCCGAGTCCACAGTTTTCAGAAATGACTATTTTGCCCCTGGGGGCTTATTTGTCATATTTTTGGTCTTTTGCTTTCGCGTCAATTCTCATTGAGTTCCACGACCTCATGGAAGGTCATTTTGACTTCTTAGAGTCTTGTTTTCTATTGTCGCTTCCACATATCGGATCCATTATCGGGTCAATCTTCGGTTCATCACAGGACACGTTGGCCTAAAAATCAGGGTCGTCACAGGTGGTATCAGAGCTCTTAGGTTCGAAAACCTTAGAACGACGGGTTTTGGGTGCATATCATGCTCACGTTGTTTTGCTTTGATAAGTCATTTGTATCTTGATAACATGTCTTGTATGATAACATGTTCACATGCTTAGGTGTTTCGAGGCATCTATTATTTGTTAAGCATGCTTTATGTGTATATATGCTCTTGATAACATGATCTGGGTTTCTATCATGTCTGCGTGCTTATGTTAGCATGACCGTATGCGACGTATGTTGGCATACCTTACGCTTTTCATTCAGGTGTTTTGTTATACCATATACTTACGTGCTTCTTGATAACATGTTTGATTTGATAACATGCCTATTTGCTTATGTGGCAACTTGTTTACTACTTGTGTGAGTAGATAGTCTGTTGCTATGTTGTATGCTAGTTGTTCCCTTTTATGTCTGGTTTTGGCATTGTCTCTTAGGATCTGTCGTATTCCTTGGATGCATTCTTGTTTCACGAGTTTCTTCCTTAGATAAGAGAAATTCATTCTGTAAGGACCTATATCGGGAACCTTCTTGCCTGTTCTGTCGATTGATGCGAATAAGGCTTATGTGAGCGTAGAGGACTGCGATTCAATTTTTTTTCCTTGTCTGGTGGATTGAGACGTGGGCCAGGGAGGCACCGTTTCATTTCCTTTTCCTTCGTGCCTTCTATATCTAAGGCCTTAAGCGTAATGGTGCCAGTGTCATTGTTGTCAGAGTTTTGGGATTAGCTACCCCAACTCTCACAGATGCCTAGTTTCCGTAGTGCCTTTGGTAATGACCATTTTCGACATTGATGTCATTTGTATCGAAAAGTTCCCTTCTAGAGCATGTTACGAACTAGTGCCTTATACCGTCATGCTACCTTGCTGAAGAGTAAGTGTGGGCGTGTTCTGGTTGCTGTTCGTACTGCCTCGTCACTCTCTCCTTTCATCGTGATTCAACGTTCCTTTGTCTTGGGATTCTCTCAGTGGTTGACGTTAAGTTAATGTGCCGGTTCGTATGAGGTGTTGTCTCAGTTCATGGTTTTGCGTTCCTTCAGTTGATCTTTAGACTTCAGGATTTGTCCTTCAGTGCGTTGTGAGCTGTCATTTGATTTGACCTTTTGTTCGGTCATTATTTTGTTCTCTATGGTATGTTCCTAATTTCGGGGACGAAATTCCTTTAAGGAGGGTAGGTTGTAACGACCCGGTCATTTGCCTTCCTTTCCTTTTTCCTGAAATTTTACGAATGAATTTTTTTCGTTTAATTTTCTTTTCTGAGCTCTGTTTCGTGTCGCTTAGTGTCATCTCGAGTGCTCGGAATTGGTTCCTGAGACTCTTTTTCGTGGATTGACAACTTCCTTTGAGGACCGAGTCATTTTCACATTTTTCGTTTTTCGACACTATGCGCTATTTCGTCATTTTCCCTATTTCGTCTTATCTCCGCTTGTCAGTTTTTGGCATAACCTCACTTCTTATGCTTGGAGTTGGTTTTTGACTTCATGTGCCTTCAACTTAGTGGTTTCCTCGAAATACGTATCTTTACTTTTGCAAGAAAGTACACTAGTTGCTCCCGGTGTCCATAGGGGCATAGATGCACAATTCTTCATAATCTTTTTCATTTCTTAGGGTGTTTTTTGTAAATATCTTTTGAAGATATTTTATTTCAGGGGTATCTAAGAAAATATCTTTTGGAAGATATTTTCATTCTGGGGCAATTTCTGTGATACCCCTCGATTCTAGAGCCACGGGTGATCAAATCCGAGCACAGATCCGAGGGATATCAGACAATTAATATGTAACCAAGTAAGAATAAAACCGAATTAAGAATAAAATAATAATGCGGTGAAAGAAACTAAAATGAAAATCCTCAAACCTTAAATAATAAATTAATATAATTTAAATCCGTACAACTCGGGAATCCACCTAGTGGACACCTAATTCCACAACTTTAAATAAATTTACAGAATTAAAATCCAAAACCAAAATAGAAAGGAAATCCTATGTAACCGAAAGAGTGAGTGTCTGTATCTGCATCAACACGATCAAACTCTAAGCCTGGTACTGGCGAATACCTGAAAAATAGGAGTGGGTCAGGCCCACATGCAAGTTCCAATCTACTACAATCCGTACATAAACCCGATACGCAGATACATCCTAGATAGCTCGGCAATATATACAATAGTCCATATATATATATATACACACACACTATAGGATGCTCACTAGCCTATAACATAGTTCAGCCTGGGTAGAAGGTGACATATAAAATACGCTTTTCAGCGGCCAAGTACCTAGACCTACCAGGGAACATTAGCTATATCTAGCTACTCAACCTTTGCAATATACGCACCCTAACCGTGATCAGGAGACTCAAGCTCGCATCACGGTACCATAAATATATATATAAATTCTTTCCTAAATGCAGAAAGATAAAACAAACATCCGTTATATCGTTCAACTGTTTTAGTTGACAGGACATGTATCCATGTAGGAGTTAAATATTTTAGTTAATCCATTCCGTGTGTATGAAAGGGTAGGACTTAGCTTTTTGATCAAATCCATCCCTGATATGTCACCGTTCCATACCGGTACATATAATGCAAATGATCCACAAATGATGCACATTCATTAGAACATCAAACATATCCAGAAACCAGCATAATAGAAATCAGATATTATTAAGATCCTATCATGCATCCAGTATATGATTAAACCATAAATCCTTCCTTTAAATTGTTAAAGTAATGATAAACAACTTAAATTATCTAATTCCATACAATTGATCGAACATAAATTTTAACAGTTCATCAATTAACATCCATAGCACAATATAATGACAAATAGAGTTATTACTGTGCACATTATACTAGACTGCCAAAAATACCTCCATACTAGTCCAGTTCGTTTGCTAAAATAAAACTAATAATCACAACCTACATCATCATTGACAGCATGCCAAGTAATGCTTAAATTACATGATGTCCCTTTAATCCTCACTATAGATCATGTGTCTGATATAACGACACTCAGAAATCTACCCGAAGTACATCTTATAAAACCCCAAAAGTATTCTCATACAAGTCCATTTAGTTCGCTAAAATAAAGCTAGCAACTAAAACTCCTACAATTCCTGTCGGCATGCAACCTATCAATTAAAATTACATGACGACCCTAACCATAGCATAAACAACCCTCTTGGAACTGAAACATGTCATTTATATCATTCGTATAAATTCCTAACACTTACCTTTATAGCAGTTCATTTAATTTGCTAGCCAACCCACGATTCCAATTCTCCTTCCTTCTTGACAGTATTGAACATTCTTATTTTAAAATTTATGTTGTCCATTCCCATGACCTGAATTAATACATCTTAGGTCTTAAACATCCTCTGTACACCATTTAGGAACCCCCATGAAACTCCAAAATTACCCTTTTACCCCTGAAGTATCAAAAATCACCAGAAAGACCCCCGGAGGGGTTTCTGTTCAAAGGAGCCAGCTCCCCCCCATGGGAGCCGGCTCTTCACCTTCCAGAGCCAGCTCTCCCTCATGGAGAGCCGGCTCTACCTTCTTGGGAGCCAGCTCCCTCATTTAGGGAGCCGGCTCTCTTCCCTTGAGAGCCGTCTCTGCTCCATTGCTTCGTCTCTGCTTCATCCGGTTGCCGTCTATGCGTCCGGCGAAGTCCAGTGTTCTATTCCAGACCTTTTTAAGATTTTTAAGGTTCCATTAATGCTCTTAAATCCCTAGAGACTCCTCCTATCCCAATGTGAACCAATTGACAAACAAAACTTAAACTACACACACAGTTTATGCAAGAATAAGTTTAAACTTAAAACGCATAACAGATTTCAGAAAACACCAAGCATGAATAAAGTCTATTTTTAAAAGTTTATTTAAGTTCCTGGAGTCTATATAAGATGCACAGAACACAAGTTTACAAGAGAGGAATAGACTGAAACTTGCCTTTAGATTTCAGTGTGAAACCTTAAGCGTCGTCTCTAAATTTAAGTTTCAGAATTCTCTAAGTCTGTTTCCCCTCTGCTCTGCTCACAATTCCCTTCCTCTATTGCTTCTTGGTTCCATCCAGAAGCAGCCTCTCTGTTCTTCCTCCAGTCTTCCTCCTTTAGCCTCACAGATTATATTCCGAAACTCTCTCTGTTTTCCTCTAAAAGAAACTATTTCGTGAATAGGGTTTTTTTTTCCTAACAGACGTAAAAGACGTAAAAGAACATAAAAATATATAGCCATCTATAAAACCCTAACCCTAATTCCAATCCTAACATGTGACGGCTAAAACTCACAAAAGAAAACCCTAAATTTACACTATATATAAAACCAAATAAAATAAATAATCCATTTAAACCATAAATTAATCAAATAATTAAATTAACTCACAAATAAAACAATTACAGTAAAACCACAAACTAATCAGATAATTCAAATTAAAACAATTTCAATTCAACAATTAAATTAAACACATAAATTATAATTAAGCAATTAAGCAAAACAAATAACAAATAAGTCCAATTATTAAATTAAAAAAAATGAAATACAAATCAAAATTGAAAATTAAATTCCCATTCCCATTTTATCCTTTTGAAAACTAGGGGTATTACATTCTTCCCCCCTAACAAAAGGAATTCCGTCCTCGGAATTCACAAAAATATGAATTAATATCTTTGCAAAATTTATTTCCGTTTTCGTGTGGCACAGCCCCTTTAGATGAGTGCCACCCAAATTTTAACACATCCAACCATATACAAGATTCCTATGTTTAAGAAATAGCATAAATGTGCAACTCCTAGATTGTATCTAGCAACGATCCAATCTTACCCAATATTTAATGAAGGGTAACCATCCCTCGTCCTTCCAATTCCATAGAACTAACACATAAAAGTCCTATGCATCCAGCGCTTAACAAGTTGGTAACGCTAAACAATAGGCTACTGCCGAAACCAATAACCAAAACCCGTGAAGAGTCAGTGCGATACATAAAACTGACTTTCCTCCAAAACACATTGCTTCCGATACGGAAAACCGCTCAAACAACCCTTCCCTGATAGAAAACTCCCATGTACGAGTTCAATTAGCTACAAAATCCGACTGTCGCCTCCAAACCGTGAGCACTCATTACCAAAAGAGAGCATGGTTTTCCAATGTATCCTTACATAAAGTCAAGGTCTTATTAGATAACCTCGCTTCCATGTCGGACCAACCAGTAAGAGATCGACACAACCCGACTATCTAAAATCCTAAACATTGTCGCACGAACCTCCTTGTGCCAACAATAGCACAGATAATATCTGAAACGGTAAGTAACGCTTTCAATTTCCCATGCCAACTTAGGATATATATCCTAAGCATATTTACCATGATTAAATAGAATATCACGATCCCATTTCCCATCTAGAGATACGAAGCATAGTTGTTGCTCCAACACCTTCAGAAAGCTCCTTTGACATAGCACCGGTTATCTTCCATATTGAATAACCACATGCTATAACTCCGTTATCAGCGCAATGTACAACTGATAAGAAATGCCAAAGTAAACTCCACTAAAGTGTAGTCCACAAGCGAACTTGCTCTATCCACTACTCTTAAACCATATGGAATTAAAATTCCAACAAATGTCAGTAATTTCTACCAACCATCCCCTCCTGATTAGTCCTACTCCCATTTCGATATAAGAAAGGACTAAAACCTCCAGTGATATCCAAGTATCAATTTTCCACCTTACTAACAGATGATACTCTTGGAGACAGTTATGTACATGTCCCTATCCGTACCGCACCAAAACTAACATTGTATGTCGGGATGCAAACCATAACCAGTTGACTGCACCGTAAAATTTATGAATTTTACAGCTCAGTCACTCCGACCTTCCTAGAAGCAGAAAGATAACTACCAATCTTCCTTCAGTACCTTAAACTCATCTGAGTAAGGTACTACCTCCTGTGGGGTTAGCTCAAATATTCTAAGTTAACCACTTCCATTTCCCTGGTAACAGCAGGTGTTATAATTTCCATATGTTAAACCACAACGGATTGTGCAATAACCACCGAAGGTTCAATTACCATACCGGTTGATAAGATCATCCTCTTCCCTATTACTTCCACCAGACGAAGCTTAACGCAAAGTGTGAATCACCACATCTATCCATCTAAGCCGTCTCGTGATCCGCGCTATTCGTAGGAACTGATATCTTACTAGTTCCCAAAATAGACAAAATGAAACTGATTTAATTTTATCAATCAACGATCTCCCAACCAGAATCCTGACCCTTGTGTAGAATTAGTAATCTCTTATCTTAATCCGTGGAAACTACTCTGTCAGTCCCGCTCTAGCATGAGAAGTGGCCGCAAGGATCTAATGATCTCTGACGGTCCATCTAGATTATTTACCAAACATCAGACTTTGAGACAGATATTAGATGTTCGGTCTCATCTTCAAGTCTTTGACATCTTACTTTTCTAACACAAGTAAGTGTCTATTAGACATCCCGTTTAACTGCAACCGCATATGGAAATCTTTTCATCCTCCAAATAGTCAAAAAAAAATTCAAGCAACAACTACTTGTTGCGAACGGTAACCTAAAAAAAATTTCCATATTATTTGTACAAATGAGTGACTCTGCCTCCTCCTTGATATGCATCGCCAGCACCTCCTCCTAATGACACCCCCTAATGAGAATAAAATTCTTGATTAAGAATTGATTGATGACTAGTAAATTCGTCTACTATCCTCAGTCGGTGTCATTCCAACAAGTACTTAAACCAGTACCAAAATCCTCTTACTGACTTAGGAACACCTGTTTAAAATTTTCCTATAAGATATTCAGCCAAGCCAGTTCCTTCGATAAACCAGCATGGCGTTACAGCTTATCCAATGAATCTATATCATTTGACTCAAAACTGCTGGTTTTTCTTATCCCATCCTGAACACATACTACAACCACGCATGTCTAGGTTCATTTGATTGACTAAAGTTAGATATACTAACCAAATCCTATGATCACATGCCTACAATCCTAACGTAATTAACGTTATTCCTCTAAAACGGTAATTAACTGATACTTGACAAAAAAGAAACACATAAAGCACACATAATAAAACACAATAAACTCCTACGTAAAACATCGTTCTTCCTAGCAAAGAAAATCTCTTTTAGAAATCAACTTTACCCGATTGGTTCACAATCTCCTTTCTACAGTTTCGGAGGTAATCACCCAACCTCGAAACATAGCTCAAAACCAACTCCATTTGCCTCAGTAAATGCCAAAGGCTTAACCTTCATCCTCCTTATACACAGGATACAAACCGTCTAATGTAGCTGTATAAAGCAACTTAGATCATCAAAACCTAATCCCCATACTACCCGGAATGTGCTTAATAATCTTTGCTTCATTCTGAGAAGAACTTCATCTGATTCCCAAACCCCTGAAGAGTTCCCCTTATCTACCTCATTTAAAGGTAATACACAAGGTTAACTATCCACCTCAACTCTATGAGTATCGTTCACTATACTATTAGCGAACAAGATCACTTTCACGTGATCCTTGATTTTCAACATTTAATACCCTCTTTCTTGGGTTTGTTGAAATCTCCTCCACTAGAATCCTCTTTGGACTCCTATTCCTCGGCTGTCTCCTTTATGAGAATAACTAAAATCGTGTTAGTCCCTTTATACGGGGACCTAAAACACACTCCTATATCCCTCATTGGCTTATACTTCTAAAAGTATTGCCAACCGGAACTAAACCTTAAATCCCAAGTTCTGCTTCTAATAGAGAACTCGATAACGTACTCCTCTACTCCTTCGGTCTGATTCGCTGTCACCGCAGACCACATCCTCCTTCTAGTGTCAACCATTCCATAATTATGGAATATAATTGACATCAGGAGCTCCTCCTAATGAACCGTAAAAGAGTACAACGAATCCTAATATGGCTCTAAGTTTTTAAGAGACGCAACGTAGAAGACTTCTAACAAAAGACACTCCTAAGGACACTAGAACCTGGAGTGCTCTGATACCAACTGTGATACCCCTCGATTCTAGAGCCACGGGTGATCAAGTCCGAGCACAGATCCGAGGGATATCAGACAATTAATATGTAACCAAGCAAGAATAAAACTGAATTAAGAATAAAATAATAATGCGCTGAAAGAAACTAAAATGAAAATCCTCGAACCTTAAATAATAAATTAATATAATTTAAATCCGTACAACTCGGGAATCCACCTAGTGGACCCCTAATTCCACAACTTTAAATAAATTTACAGAATTAAAATCCAAAACCAAAATAGAAAGGAAATCCTATGTAACCGGAAGAGTGAGTGTCTGTATCTGCATCAACACGATCAAACTCTAAGCCTGGTACTGGCGAATACCTGAAAAATAGGAGTGGGTCAGGCCCACATGCAAGTTCCAATCTACTACAATCCGTACATAAACCCGATACGCAGATACATCCTAGATAGCTCGGCAATATCTACAATAGTCCATATATATATATATATACACACACACTATAGGATGCTCACTAGCCTATAACATAGTTCAGCCTGGGTAGAAGGTGACATATAAAATACGCTTTTCAGCGACCAAGTACCTAGACCTACCAGGGAACATTAGATATATCTAGCTACTCAACCTTTGCAATATACGCACCCTAACCGTGATCAGGAGACTCAAGCTCGCATCACGGTACCATAAATATATATATATAAATTCCTTCCTAAATGCAGAAAGATAAAACAAACATTCGTTATGTCGTTCAACTGTTTTAGTTGACAGGACATGTATCCATGTAGGAGTTAACTATTTTAGTTAATCCATTCCGTATGTATGAAGGGGTAGGACTTAGCTTTTTGATCTAATCCATCCCTGATATGTCACCGTCCCATACCGGTACATATAATGCAAATGATCCACAAATGATGCACATTCATTAGAACATCAAACATATCCAGAAACCAGCATAATAGAAATCGGATATTATTAAGATCCTATCATGCATCCAGTATATGATTAAACCATAAATCTTTCCTTTAAATTGTTAAAGTAATGAAAAACAACTTAAATTATCCAATTCCATACAATTGATCGAACATAAATTTTAACAGTTCATCAACTAACATCCATAGCACAATATAATGACAAATAGAGTTATTACTGTGCACATTATACTAGACTGCCAAAAATACCTCCATACTAGTCCAGTTCGTTTGCTAAAACAAAACTAATAATCACAACCTACATCATCCTTGACAGCATGCCAAGTAATGCTTAAATTACATGATGTCCCTTTAATCCTCACTATAGATCATGTGTCTGATATAACGACACTCAGAAATCTACCCGAAGTACATCTTATGAAACCCCAAAAGTATTCCTATACAAGTCCATTTAGTTCGCTAAAATAAAGCTAGCAACTAAAACTCCTACAACTCCTGTCGGCATGCAACCTATCAATTAAAATTACATGATGACCCTAACCATAGCATAAACAACCCTCTTGGAACTGAAACATGTCATTTATATCATTGGTATAAATTCCTAACACTTACCTTTATAGCAGTTCATTTAATTTACTAGCCAACCCACGATTCTAGTTCTCCTTCCTTCTTGACAGTATTGAACATTCTTATTTTAAAATTTATGTTATCCATTCCCATGACCTGAATCAATACATCTTAGGTCTTAAACATCCTCTGTACACCATTTAAGAACCCCCATGAAACTCCAAAATTACCCTTTTACCCCTGAAGTATAAAAAATCACCAGAAAAACCCCCGGAGGGGTTTCTGTTCAAAGGAGCCGGCTCCCCCCCATGGGAGCCGGCTCTTCATCTTCCAGAGCCGGCTCTCCCTCATGGAGAGCCGGCTCTACGTTCTTGGGAGCCGGCTCCCTCATTTAGGGAGCCGGCTCTTTTCCCCTGAGAGCCGTCTCTGCTCTATTACTTCGTCTCTGCTTCGTCTGGTTGCCGTCTATGTGTCCGGCGAAGTCCAGTGTTCTATTCCAGACCTTTTTAAGATTTTTAAGGTTCCATTAATGATTATAAATCCCTAGAGACTCCTCCTATCCCAATGTGAACCAATTGAGAAACAAAACTTAAACTACACATACAGTTTATGCAAGAATAAGTTTAAACTTAAAATGCATAACAGATTTCAAAAAACACCAAGCATGAATAAAGTCTATTTTTAAAAGTTTATTTAAGTTCCTGGAGTCTATATAAGATGCACAGAATACAAGTTTACAGGAGAGGAATAGACTGAAACTTGCCTTTAGATTTCGGTGTGAAACCTTAAGCGTCGTCTCTAAATTTAAGTTTCAGAATTCTCTAAGTCTGTTTCCCCTCTACTCTGCTCAGAGTTCCCTTCCTCTATTGCTTCTTGGTTCCATCCAGAAGTAGCCCCTCTGTTCTTCCTCCAGTCTTTCTCATTTAGCCTCACAGATTATATTCCGAGACTCTCTCTGTTTTCCTCTAAAAGAAACTATTTCGTGAATAGGGTTTTTTGTCCTAACAGACGTAAAAGAACATAAAAATATATAGCCATCTATAAAACCCTAACCCTAATTCCAATCCTAACATGTGACGGCTAAAACTCACAAAAGAAAACCCTAAATTTACACTATATATAAAACCAAATAAAACAAATAATCCATTTAAACCATAAATTAATCAAATAATTAAATTAACTCACAATTAAAACAATTACAGTAAAACCACAAACTAATCAGATAACTCAAATTAAAACAATTTCAATTTAACAATTAAATTAAACACATAAATTATAATTAAGCAATTAAGCAAAACAAATAACAAATAAGTCCAATTATTAAATTAAAAAAAAATGAAATACAAATCAAAATTGAAAATTAAATTCCCATTCCCATTTTATCCTTTTGAAAACTAGGGGTATTACAATTTCGCAGTTAACCCTTTTGTAGGGGCCATTGTGCAATTAACGAAAGTTATTGCAAAAATGTCTCGTCTGAAGTCTGGATCCTCGTACGGGATTCATTTTCACTTTTCGTTAACTCGTAAATCCATAGAATTTTCTTCTGGTCATTTTTCTCCAGTTTTAGAGTTTTAGGACCTAGTTGCCGCCGAACTTATTCTGGGCATAACTTTCTGCTCGGGACTCAGTTTTTAACGCTGTTTCTTCTGTTGTTCATATTTTCTCATTTTGAATCTTTTTTATTCACGGAGTTTTGCTGTTTGAGCGCGTTTGCTCAAAATCCACTTTTCCGGATCCGGCGGGGCCCTTCCGGGGCAGTTTTTTAGACTTACTATAAATAGGATGCCCTAAAGTGAAAAATCAGATTTTGGTCATCTTCCCCACCTCTCTTGGCCGGATCTCCTAGCAGCCATGGCTGCCACTTTCTCTCTCCTCCTTTGGTCCAATTTTCCTTGGTAGAAATCTTTCGGCCTTAGCATTTATTGCTTCCCTCGACGTGCTCTACCTTTTGCCCTTATTAGAATCCATTTCAACCTATTTTTCGGGTTCGGGTTTGGAGTCAAGTTGAGATTTTCATGGGGCTTCTTGCGGATACTTTTTCACGGTGTTGTCCCCGACAAAACCACTCGGTATCGTCGAATTCGGAGCACTTTTATTTTGGTGGGCCTTTGGGATTTTCATCTCAAATTGAGGTATGAGGTGTTATAGGTTTAATTCTTATTATATAACATGCTATTGATGCTTATATAACTTGATTACATGCTTTAGTATGAAATCTAGAGATTTTATTATTTAATTTTCTTGTATTGGATTTGATTTTTCCGGTTGCTTATGACTAGTTTTAAACATGTAGCATGGTAATATAATACTCTATAATATGGTCATTGATATATATTAAATTGAGGGAATTTGAACAAGAATTAAAGATTTTATTTAATATTTATCTTGAATAAAATATTAAATCATATGGCCTTAACTAGCTTAAAATCAATATGTGTTAGCATATTAAATTAGGCCTTAGCATGCACTCCAACATAGTTGAATTTGAAAGTAATTAGAGGTATTTTGAAAATTAGTAATTATTAATTAATTTAATTAATTAATTTACCCCGAGTGCACTATTCACTCTATTTAAATTCTGACTTGATATTCTTAACTTACATACCATATAGCTTCACATATATTTGATTTAGAATATTCGGTTTGGTTTTGAAACCTTTTTTTTAATTAAATTCCATATTTAAGATTTAATCCTCATGGTGATATACAACTTGGAATTGTATTGTGGCATGCTAGAAAATTAAGCTTAGGTATAGTTGTTCACATATATTAAATTGGGATTAATTGCATGAGAATTGCAACTTTTAATTTATATTTAACTTTAGTGAAAGTTAAATTCACATGGTCGTAAATTGAGTGAAATAAACTTGTAATATGATATTACATTAGTCCTTGGCATATTCTCTAAGATATGTTAAATTGAGAGCATTTGGTTAAATTTAAAAATCTAGAGATTTTAATTAAAAGAATTAATTAAAATCTATTTTGTGGTCCCATTAGCTTAATTAAGGTTTTAACTTGATATTTGTATTGATCATGACTTGTTTACTTGCATGTATTAATTTAAGACTATTTGAAGTTGTTGTAGAACCTTGGGATTTAAATTAGCATGATTTAATTGAAGTTCTACCTTGTTGTTGTATTTAAACTCATGAGCTTATGTTTTCAATATTGAATATATTGTTGTCTTGCGTAATAATTTGCACACTTCATATTTAACATCATTCATGCATAGCGTGTAACGAATCGCACACTGAAGATGCGATATTCATCATATCATATTAGTTATGGATTTAGAGCATGTATCGTATAGGTTTCCAAATTTGATTGTGCATGGTAGATAGTTGATTATCTTGTATATACATGCTGATATATACGTTGTTGCACTATTAGTTGATTTTAGAAACTTGGCGATGTCGTTGTTTGGCTATGGCTAGGACGTGGTTCTAGTACGGGGGATAGTCCTTCTATGTAGTCTAATGCGCACATAGGGAGGTTACCCATGGGCTAGTAACCCTAAAGTAACTATGTTGTCGGTCTGATCCGGCGTGACGTCCGAGTATCCACTTTGTTTGATTTCGCATTTAATTTTTAAGTTGATAACTAGATGATGTTGTAACTTGTTGTTTCTTATTTGTCGTTTCATTTTAAGTTACAGGATGTTAACTTTGCGAAATTATACTTTATGCGTTGTATTGGAAGTTCCAATGTTGGTTAAATTGCATCGATATTGAAAATCGTATTTTGACGTTCTAATAAAGCTTAGGATTGATCCTATTGATTCATTTATAACATAGACGTTAGGTGGCATGAACCACTACTGTTATTTTGTGCTTTAGATTCTAAGTTGATGGCTTTAAGAACTTAAATCTTGTTGCATTATATAACATGCTCTTTTGTTATTGAATTGCATGGATAATGTGATTCTTGTTAACTTGTATTCAAATATGCTTTTGTCATATTGTTTTGAAAATGCAATTCATGTTAATCTATGCTCAAGCATTCTTCTTGTCGTATTCTTTGGATTATCCCAACCATGATTCGTTTCATATACGTATGTATATCATGATTGTTGTTGCTTAGACTCTAAGGTAGCTTAGGATGCTCCCCGAGTCTCACTTGGACATAGACGTTAGGTGGCATGAGCCCCTTTAACATGTTTTACCTTAAGGTGATAAATTTGTAAAATGCTAGGTCGATGCATGCTCATCTCTTGCGAGTAGCTTTATGTTACTCACCCCTACGATACTGGGGTATATTTCAGGTACGAAGACTTGGTTCATGACGCCTAGTATTCTTTGGATGTCGTGTAGCTTTCAAGTTTCCATTTCATGCGAATGTTAGCATGAAATGTCATTTTGTAGACTTATATGTAAAATTTGTATTCTTTGATTCTATGTATGTAATGTATACATAAGTGCACTCCTTTCAATGTATTTGACATGTATGAGATGAGGCCGGAGGCCAATGACATGTGTTTTGTATTCTATACAACTTTTTAACTTCATGAAATATTATGAAAACCTTGAAAAATCGCAAGTCATTGCTTCACCACGGTTGTATCGGGTGTGGGAATTCCATTTTCATTCTTTCATAGGGTGTTATTAATCTTGTATAAAGTGTAACCAAGGGCCAAATGGTCATTTGACTCCATTTTACATTTTTGGATTCCATATTTTCCATTCCAAGTCCATTTTTGCCTTTTTGCCCGTTGGGAAGTCGGATTTTGCATCGGCTATATTTTTAAGTCGTGGACCATTGTAACACGTCCAAATAGGTAAGTTACGTTTGTGTGCATGGTCGTTTCCGGGCAAAACCTTACCGTTTGTGTTTTGAGCTTCCTATGGACTCATTTTGAAGTTTTGTTACATAATCTGATTTTAGGGCACTTTGGGGTTTTCCTTCAGGAAATAAATTCCGTTCTTGACATGGTCACTTAGAAAACATGATTTTAGGGTGGGTTTCTTCTTCGTGTTTTTCCAGAAAATGTCGCCTTGGTTCCGGAAATCCCATGCAAAGTTCAACTTTCTGTTATGCATATAGCAGCTTTTTTAATCCTCTTGCCTTTTTCTGATCTAAGGGCATTCTGGGTACTTCATAGTGTTTATTTTTCTTTTTCGTTCGCCATCTAGGTAGAAAACATGATTTTATGGGGGGTTTGTTCTTCTTGATTTTACAAAAAAAAAATCATCTTAATGCCGAAAACAACTCGCAGATCTGGAAAATCTGGTCGTTCCAGGTTTTTCCGGAAAAAGTACTGATTTAAGGGGCATTTCGGGTATTTCACTTATAAAATAAAATCTTCTCTTAACATGGTCATGTAGAAAACATGATTTGGGGGGGGGGGCCAAAAAATGTGGTTTAAGCCCTCAAAACCACATTTGAAGTCCAAAAATCTGTGCAGGTCCTGCCCAGATTTGAACCTAGAAAGTTGTTTTTTTTTAAACTTTGAGGCTTCATATCTTCTTCGTCCCGACTCCAAATCAAGTGATTTTTAGTCTAAGTTTATTAGTTTTGTTGGTCTATATATAACAGTATGCACGATTGCATCAAATTATATCTTAAAAGACCATTTTACCCCTTGTAAAGTACCCTTGTCGCACTGATTTTAAACCCAAAAGTTGATTTTTTTGAAACTTTGACGTTTCATATCTTCTTCGTCCGGGCTCCAAATCAAGTGATTCTTGAGTCTAAATTCTTTAATTTTTCCTGATCTATCTAACGATATGCTCAGTTACATTCAGTTTTGTCAGAAAAGACCATTTTACCCCTGGCGAAGTACCCTTGCTACATTGATTTCAAACCCAAAAATGTGATTTTTATGTAACTTTGGAGTTTCATATTTTCTTCATCCGGACTTCGAATCAAGTGATTCTTGAGTCCATCTTGATTAGTTTTTTGTTATCCTTCCAATGGTGTGCTCAGTGGCACCCGAGTCCACAATTTTTCAGAAATGACTATTTTGCCCCTGGGGGCTTATTTGTCATATTTTTGGTCTTTTGCTTCTGCATCAGTTCTCATTGAGTTTCACGACCTCATGGAAGGTTATTTTGACTTCTTAGAGTCTTATTTTCTGTTTTCGCCTCCGCATATTGGATCCGTTATCGGGTCAATCTTCGGTTCATCACAAGACACGCTGGCCTAAAAATCAGGGTTGTCACAATCAAGGCTTGAAGCGTCGGTTTCGTTTCGAAACCTTCAGGCGAGTTCTTCTCTAACTTTCCTCTTAGAACTCATAAAGATTTCACCTTGAGTATCAAGGCTTTAATAAAATTTATTAATTAAATACCGATTAGTTATAATGAATTAAAAGTATGAAATATTATATTTTATTTTTTTATAACTTTGGATTTTAAATTAATCAATGTATGTGTTATATTTAGTTTTAAATCAACTGTTATACATGATCTATGACCCAAGAGGGTTATTTAGGGTTTATAGAACTTCGGGGAATTTTATATAATTTTTTTAGAATTTTCTGGTATTTTTTTATATTTTTTTAGGAATTTATTAGATTTATTTTCCTATGTTTTTTTGGAAGAATTATATATATATATATATATATATATATAGAAGCTTCAGTAGAAATCACTTCAGTAGGAATCGGCGTATCAATAGGATGTAATCCAGTGCGGCGCAATATATATATGTTACTATGCACGTGGATCGTGGCCCTTGGATTGGGCTGATGGGGGATGGTTGATTCGGTATGGCGCAGCACATGAAAAACATGGTGTGTACTCAAATAATAGCTGTTGGATTAAATGATGAAGGGTGAATGATCTAGCGCATCGCAGTATATGAAGATCTAGTGTGCGCATGCATCTGGACTGTAGATGTGGTCTAATCAACTTAGAAAAAATCTAGTGTGGCGCGAATCATTAGAGTTGATGCAGCAGGGAATCATAGTGCGCCATGTGTCGTATTTAATCCGATGCGGTTGTGCTCACAGTAGTATTTGAGCTCAGCCAATTATTTTGCCTATTTGTGACATAAAATTAAAACGGTCATAACTTAGTCATCTTAAATCAAAATTGGGTCATTCTTGATCTCAAATTCAAGCATTTTTCGTCCTCTTTCCAATTGTACCAATTTCATTATCAGATTCCTATCATACTAAGAGATATTTACATTTTATTTAAATGGTGTTGTAAAATTATTTAAACTGATATGGAGTATTTATAGGAAACCATTTGTGACGATATTTAGTGACGTTTAATTTGCGTAAATGTCATTAATTAATAGTTTGGTGATGGAAGGAGTTATATATATACTTAATTATATATGTGTATATATGATTTAATTAATTTATGTGTAGGATGGAAGGAACTATATGTATATATATATTCATTAATGTATATGTATATATGATTTTAAATAATCAAGGATTATTATTGAATGTATTATACATATATATATATTCTATAATATATGGGTACATGTATATATCATTTAAGATAATTAAATTATTATTCTTATTTGATATATTATAGTAGGCTGGTTATTAAATTAATCTTATGCATATAATATGCATGAAATGGTTATGTGTGAATTAATTTATTTTTAAGTTTAAAGTTGATACATAGTTGAATTGTAGGCATGGATGAGTTGTCATAGGCGTAAGTATTTTACCTAAGTATTTGTATGAATAAAATACATACACAGAAAGTATGGTTGAATTGTTAATTTAAAAGTATAAATATATATACTTAAAGGAGGCATGGTTGAGTTGTCAATGTATAAATAAATATATTTATAATGATATGGTTGATTTGCCAAATGTGTAAATAAATATACTTGTGGAGGCATGGTTGAATTGCTAATATATAAATAAATATATTTATAATGGCATGGTTTATTTGCCAAAGCATAGTTGAATTGGATGATTAAAATTTCATATATGGTTATTGAATGTGTAAGTTGAATTAGGATTAAATATTCTTATATTAGAATAATCTAGTATTTAAAGGTTAGTATATTATTTTATATTAATAAAATAATATTGGTGCAGACATGAATGATTTGTCAAAACTTGGATATTGGATATGTGATTTAAATAATTACAATTATTATTAGGGATTGGATTAAATATATTTTTTCTTTAATTATATTTTATTATTTAATGGTTTAATAATTGTTTAGGATTGAATTAAGGTTAAATGAATTTCTTTAAAAGAAATTGTGATTTGGTCTAGGAATGATTATTAATTTAATCATTGTTTAATGGTTTTAAATTTAATGAACCTATTAATGGATATGATTAGTGTATTATATATAATTATTTATACATATGTGTATCATTGTTTATTAAAGATAAAAACTTTAATAGGATTGGTTTTGGTGAAAAATGATTTGCTTATTGGTTTTCAGAGGCCTGGTAGAGAGAGCTTGCTCGTAGGGTTTAACCCACGATTTGTTTTTCAGGTTATTAGAAGTTCCAAGTCTCAAGGTTGAGGATCCGTAACTGGAGGACTTATCCATTCTTTCAGTTTATTCCAAAGTAGGATGATAAAATTATTTAATTTATAATTTACTGGATTATTAACTATTGTTTTAGGGGTCCTTGCATTATGGGATTCCCGAGCTGTATTTTTGGAGAAGTATTGATGAAAATATTATTTAATAGTTTTCCTCAATGAGTTATTTATTCTTTTTATTTTTTCTTATATTCTGTGCTTGTTTAAATACTTTAATTGTTTTTATATCCCCTGGTTTTGTGCGCGGACTTGATCAACCCGTGTCCCGAAATTAGGGGGTATCACAGATTCTGGCTTCAAGTTATTAAACCAGACATAGGCTGACCCTTTGAGGGTAGTAGGGAACGCCCTGCATATGATCTCATTTGGGACCGCTTGTAAGTTCATTAGTGACTTGAAAGTTTCCAGGTGATCGAGTGGGCCACGGGTTCCGTCGAAACTCTCAAGATAGGGCATCTTGAACTTCCTTGGCAATGGCAGAGCCATCACCCGAGGATTAAAAGGTAGATTTTTCTGCTGATCAACGTGGGTAGCTTCGGGCGTTCTCCAACATCGGAGACATCTTTTCGGCGACGAGCTGTCTGTGCACCAGAAATCTTCTGTTGTGGAGAATGAGCCGTTGAAGCACGACGGTTTCTTCATCTACCTCCCGTATGGCTGTGCCCAACTCTGTCATCATCGTCGTCACCTTCCATGACGGGTTTTGCAGGGATAGCTAAGTGGCGCATGATTGCTGCATTTTGCTGGACCAGTTGGTTCATACCTTGACTAAGGTTCTGAACATGTTGTTCCAATGCTGCAACACGTTCGCCGTCTTCCGGAGCACGCCTTAACACGCTCTCATGATGGGATGCATGCTCGGAATGTTCTCCCCTTAGGTGGTCGTCCCCGAGGCGAAGTTAGTTGTGGTGATGGTGTAATTGACGGTCACTATCATGATGCGACTGGTTCATACCATGCTTATGATGGTGACTGTCATCACCGTGCGATTGATTTCCACCATCAGGTTGATGGTGGCTGCTACCATCATGTGATTGGTCTTGGTGGCTTCCTCCATCAAGACGCAAGGGGTGCTGACTTCCTTCTCCAAGATGGACTCCGGATCACAACATCATTGTTATTCTAGGAAACTAATATCGTTTCCCACAGACAGCGCCAACTGATGATGCGAGATTCTGCGGTGACCCGAAGCGACATCGTACCTAAAAATGGAAGAGAAAGATGATCGAGTATCGGAGTGATACCGGCCTAAAAGCCTCCGACAATCAAGTCAGTGCTAGATTAGGAGGGTGGAAAGAAAGGTCAAAGCTCTCTTAGGGATTTGTGTCGTACCTTTTATGTTAACCTGAAAGCCCTCTTTATGGGGGTGTCAAGTTGTATTAAAGGAGGAGGAGTATTCCTTATATTTTTCCAACACGAAAGGGAGAACGTATTCTTATCCTTATCCAAGATAGTGGAGTTTATCTTGATTTACAGCTTTGTGTGACGGTCAAACTTCCTAGCTGAAGACTCCTCATCATTCGTGATTGACGTTCCGTTAAATGAGATGTGAAATATCAAATTTGACCTTACTATTTAAAATTAAATTAAAAGCTATAATTATTATTTTAACATATATTAGAAAATTTTAAATTATGAGTGACACCCTAGGAAATGTATAACTCTCAACTTAGAGACAGATAACAAAATGTAAGGAGAAATATATAGAAAGTAATTTTTTATTACACTTTTTCAAAATGGAAAAAAAATCTTTAAAAGTGGGTTAAATATATACATAACACCACTATATTATGATATTATTAGCACACACACTCCCTTGGGCATTTTCGGATGAGTAAAAGGGCAAAACGGCATTCCAACATTACTTTATGTCATATATTTGTCTGAGAGTTTTTTTCGTACATTGTTAAAAGAATAAGGAGGTTATTAGCACACTTTTTCAAATAGAGAGTGAAAGTGTTACGCAAAATATATATTGTGGGTATACTATATATATATATATATATATATATATATATATATATGTAATATATGGAGTTGTGTCGGGAGCCTTTCTCTCCGATTTTTGTTCCCGATCGGAGTTGTGTCATTTGGTGCTAAAAATCAACAGATTCTTCTCTCCGTTTTCCACCGACGGAGCCAAATGAAGATGCAAGAAAACTACTTTTTGTATTAGGAAAGTCTTTTCTTACACTCCAAACAATCTGCCTCCATTTCTTTTGCTAATTTCTATTTATAGAAGTGTATATTTGTCCTAAAATTTCTTTCTTGGCTTCCAGGCCTGACCACACTACAAGAATTATAGGTATTTGTGACGTATTCTAGGCACAGGACAAAAACTGTCACTAAATATATCCTTTTTAGGGGTAAAGTGCAAAAAACTCCCCCTAAACTTTACTCTTTCTCACTAAAAACCCCCCCTGAACTTCTATTTTAACAATAAACCTTCTAAACTATTTCAATTTTTACAGTAAACACCAGGTAACACTGTTCCGGCAGGTTTTCTCCGTAAGATGCACATGTGGCCTATGCTGCAATTTGAAAATGGCAATTTTATCCTTATTGAATAAATCCCCAAATTGAACCCTTTTTCAGTCTACAGTAAACCATACCTCCCCATAACTTCCTTCCCTAATGCCATCTTTCTCATGAAGGTCTCAGTCTCTATAAACACTCTCCAACCATTAAACAATCAGTAACGTCCCTCTTAAAATCGTGATACAGAGGAAATAAGTATACAAGTCATATGTGTGTGTGTGTGTGTGTGTGTATATATATATAGTTACACAAACCTAAGACCCATCTCATGGATCCCTTCACAAAATTCAAATACACCTTTGATCTATTTATCTTTTTCTGATTTTTCAAAATTGCCTAGTTGCTTCTTTCTTTGACGTGCCTCCAAAATTTCTCTCTTCTGCCAGTTTCCACCGGCCCCGTCTACGCCGGCGCAATATCGCCTCCCCTTACCACCACTCAACAGAGGGCACTTTTCATAACCGACCATCACTATCGTAATACATATATATATATATAGTTGAATAGAGGCCTTTTAACAAGCTAGACCACGGATCACCACTATTTTCTTCTCCAAATTCAAGTTCTCCAATTGGTGTCGCAGCCGGCAATTTGTTTGTGACATGGCCATTGCTCGTGGAAGAGTTTTACAAGGAGAAGTTAATTACTCAAGTGTTGAAGATTGGAGTCAGAGGTGTGGAATTCCAGATTTAGGATTATTGTGGGGAGAGACAAGATAGAGAGAGTTGTAGGTCGATTGATGGACGTTCGGCAAAATCCAGAGCTTTACTTCGCCAAATCAGGTTCCAATCAAAATATCCGAAGTCGGCACCCGTTGTCGCCGGTGATGGTCGTTGGCTGGTTCAATTGACGGAGGTTGTGATTGGTCGGTGATTCATGTGTTGCCGGATAAGGATAGCGTACATATGGAGAGAGTAGAGAGAGAGAGAGAGCGTAAGGAGGTGTTTGGCTGCTAACATGAAGTAGTGTTTGTGATATATATATATATATATATGGTGATGTGCTGGCAGATTCCTATTGGATATTGAGATTGGATTTTGATAAAACAATAAACCAGCGTCGTTTGGTCATAGGATAAAATGGTAATCTTCTATTTCCGGTTAACTCTGGTGACAGTGACTTTTAATTTTGTCCTTAAACGCAACTTTTTAATAGTTCAGGGGGGCAATGCTTAATTAAGGGGGGTTTTGTATAATTGCCTAATAGTACAAGGGATTTATTGCACTTTACCCCTTTTTTAGGGACGGTAAAAGCAAAAACTTAAATTCCATTTTTTTTTTTTAATAAAAATTAAATATAAAATGGGCTCTAGGGACGCTAAATGGACTGTCAATAATTCTCTATTGAGTAACGATGTAGTTTTGGCCCCTTTGTATATATATAGATCGTAACCGACTGGCAACCCTCTACATCTCTCTCACTTTGTTCTCTCTCGCGGTGCCCTATCTTTCTCCTGTCGCCCCCCTCTCTCTTTCTCTGAAGTCTGAAGACGATGACCATACCGATGCCGATGGCCTTATATCTCACTCACAAACATTTGGTTTGGTTCAATCCGTATTCCACATCAGATCATTCCGTTCGATTCAATCTCTTTGTTTCCAGTTGAAGCCCTAATACCTCACTCTCACTCCCACTCACTCTCATTCGGTTCAATATTTGTATTCGACATCAAATCGAATTGCTCCAGGTATTTCTTTCTCTATATATATATATCGATATGGCTCTTGATGTTGTGAGAATTAGTTCTTTACTTCAGGCGACTTGAGTTAGCAGGTTGTTATATAAGTTTAAGTTTCTGTGTTTAAGGTCATTTTTAAAAAATCACGTGTAACAGTTCTTCAACATTTTGCTAATTAAGTCAATTAGTATAGATGATATTGTTATGGATCGGCAATTTCATTGTGAATAATTGCAAAAGGCCTAACAATTAATAAGTTGTAATTGAGTTGTAAATTTTCAAGGCACTGTGTTCCTAATTGTAATTATTTTCATGTGGGTAGCTAATAAATTCTTGAGAGAATCTGAATTCTTGTTTGACTTTCACTTTCACCACTGATTTAGCTTAATCTGTAAGCCAATCGGTGTCTTTATCCAATAATTATTCGTTTAGATGACTGCATTTGCTGTTTTTAATTTTTTCCTCATATACTACATCTAATGGAGATAGATTCGGCTTCAATACTTGAAGATCAAGAGTCTGTATCTGAAATATGCTTTTAGTTCCGTAGATATAAAGTAGTTATGTATATGTTCGACAAGATGTTCGTGTGTTTTTTTTTTTTTTTTTTTATATCCTAATTTTATTTTGTTCACTGCCTTTTTCTTCTTTTTTTTTCCTGAAAACCTGAATTTTTAATTAGGACAGTTTTATTATTTACTAAAAAACTTTGATTGGTTTTTTTTGGGACAAGTAACTTTGATTAGATTTGCGTTTTACATTACTTTGAAACCTGCCTGTTGAATCAAAGGGTCTGTTTGTAGTAGTTGAATGGCTTTGACCAAGAAATTTTCTCTCTAAATGATTTTAGAAAGCAAGATGTTTGATTTGTACTATGATGTTATCTTTATTTTTTTTAAAAGTTAATTGTGTGTATGTACAGGTATGCAGAAATCCAAGATAGGTCATTGTTATGACAGCTACGGTGAACATCCCAAGATTATTTTGGATCTCTGTAGACACTTTGCAAGTCCTCATATAGTGGTTAGAAGCACTGTATGTTCTCTATTTTTGTGACTTTTTCAGTACAAATTTTTTTTTTATTATAAATTTTGTCAATTCTCAATTTTGGGTATGCAACAAAAACAAATTTTAGCAGTTCAAATCACTCACTAGTCGTAAATTTGTTCATTCAAGTGTGTTCCTAATTGTAATTATTTTCATGTGGGTAACTATTGAATTTGATACTTTTAGGGTAAAATTAATATTATTTATGTACAAATTTGTAGATTTCTTCATATGGGTATGTCTGATTTTTTTATACTAACTTTGTTGTTACTTGTTACAGGTGCATCATGCATGTATTGCCTAGAGGGATGTTTGGCTTCTCAACTTTTGGAATAGCAGTGGCACTTTTGGAAGACGTAAGAGAGATCACAAGAAATGGGGCCAAATTTGTGGATGGACAAGAGAGGGAGTATGCACAATGCCATTTCCATCCATTCCATATATTAATCATGTTGCATTTCATGTAGTTTCATGATTTTTTAGCACTATCTCTGATTGTTATTTTTTAGCACTATCTTTGATTGTTATTTTTTACTAGTATGTCATATTTATGTCTTCTTTCCCCCTTTTTTTTCTTTTTCCTCCGTAGAAAATCGAAGAGTGGAACCAATGAATTATTTTACATTCACCAGCATGAACCTGACTTTTGCGAGTTGTTCATAATAAGTGGTGGGAAACTTGTTACCTTGAGAGATGAAAATAATGGAGAATTTATAGAGGATGATAAATGACTTGTGGTATATAGCTAAGATGAGAGACAGGGTTAGTTTCAAAGTCCTGCTCAGAAAAATGTTTCCTGAAACTGCTACTAGTGAAAAATTTCTTGATAAAGGACTGTGATTATTGCCAATCTAGGATTTTGTCATGGTTTGCAAACAGAAATTAGAAGTTTAGTTGCAATTAATTATGTTTTTTTAATTTGGGAAAGGTATATTTCAATTCATCTCTTAATCTTGATTGTAGTGTTATTTAGTTGGTAGGTTAATATATGATTAATTGTTTTTGGGAAAATTTCCTATCATTAATGGCTTAGGTCCAATTTTGAATGGTGGTGTGCGCTATTAAATTTGGTCATCATTTATATTTCAATTATAATTCTAAAAAATGTTTTTATCTAAATTGCAGGATAAAATGGTAGAAAAGTCGTCATAAGCTGCTTTAAATTCTGATGGCACCATTCCAGAGAAAAAAGATGCAGTGATAATGCATAACCAGCTCTAACAGATGCTCGTGGGTTGTCATGTGGCTTCATGGTTGCAAGTTCTTCAAGTTGTCATCTTTCATCTTATGAAGAGGTTGTTATTTACCTTTCGGTGGAAGTCACAACAACTCGAACGGCCAACATGGTTCTCTTTTCTTTAGTCAATTGAATATTTAAGACATTTGAATTTTTGCTGTATTTTCTTTGGTTAATAGCATGTGTTGTAAATATTTTATCATAATGAACTATAAAGAGAATTCTTTTGGTACATATGATTTTTTTGGGCTGCATGCATTTGGTTTAACATGATGTTTTAATTTTTGAGGATGTTTGGAACCATTTGATTTTAATATATATATATATATATATAACAACACAAATCTAGAAGAGCAAAGAAAAATAAAATAGAATAAAATAAAAATCTATTGTCTATTAGGGACCATACTCAAAAACTGTCTCTAATATATAAACTATTAGGGACAGTAGGTACTATCCCTAATACAGTTAGGGACGGTGCAATAATTAGTGATCAATTATTAGGGACGGTCTTGGGTCGTTTAGGGGCAGATTGAACTGTCACTGAAAATCAAATTTCTTGTAGGAGAGTTGGGTGAAAGCTCGGAGGAGTAGAGCCTGGTAATTGCCTTACTCTGCTTCTGTTGGGTGGACTTGGGTGGGAATGGCCTCATGAGCCACTGGGTCTTTGGTTGGGCTCATGACTGACTGTGATCAATACCAAAAAATAAATAAATAAAGGTAATCAAACACTAGTCATATATAATTGATGAGAATCATACAATACAGGTACAAATATTTCAAAGATCAAATGCAAATAAAAAGACACAAAACAAAAGGTTCTAATGCAAATGACAAATCATAAAGATGAAATTCTGTACACAAGTGCTGATAACTCGGCCACTTGGATTAAGGTACGTACCGTCTACGCTTGCTAGCTAGCTAGCTACTTTGATGCACGTATGGAGTAGATGGTCTGCAAAAGCGCGAACATGAAAATGAATAGAGCACCAATGACTGATATCACTATCCATAAATTACCACCCAAATGCCGCGTCACCGTTGCCAATTGTTCACGAAAAGCGGTGCGGAAACGCTTCATCTCATTCCGTAGCTCAAGGTAATGGAAAGGTCGTGGATCAGTAATATTCTTGATAATTCCGTTAAAGATTTGCGCCACCGATTCACGTGAACCCAAATGGTTACATAGGACTTCTTTTTTCTCAAGCAATTTAACATCATCCACCGAATCTATTAGGATATCCATGAGAAAAGCATGGGACGTGAAGGAACTCTTAATCCAAGGGCAACATTGCTCGAAAGCAATAAGGTTTCTCAACAATGAGTCGGTGAAATTATAAACGCAGAAACGTGGGATTTCAAGCCGACCTCTCCAAAAACACCACAAACTATCACGACCCCTAAACCGAACATCAAACAGGTTCTTTGTTTTATGTTTCCGCAACTTGACTCCTTCAAAGTAAAGTTGCGTTCCTGTACCCGGTTTCTTCAGGTGCCATGGACATGCCCCTGACACTCCTCCTCCTCCTGCAATATTTTGGTCGACGGGTTGAGTTGCTTCGTGTCTCGTGCTAGGTTGCTCCTGGTGAGGCGCACGGCCTGGTACTCCACCTCCTCTTCCTCCTGGTTGGTAGCAAATGTGCAAGTGGGGGTATATGATAAGGAGTAGGAGTCCCATTCCTTTTCCCATTCTGGCTGACGGGTTGAGTTACTCCTGGCGAGGTGCACTGACTGGTACTACCTTGGGGTTCGTTAAAATGGCGAGGTGCATCATCATCATCCTCAACAACTGGTTGGTGGCAAATGTGTAAGAGATGGAGTATATGATAAGGATCACGAGTTCTATCCTTTTTTTTGAAGTCAACTGTATCTTCCAAGCCCATTCTATCACCGAAAAATGAGAGGATACATTCAATAAGGTTAGCACTACTACTACCACTTACAGGTTCCATAGATTCCACCGTGAGGCGGAACAATTCTTCAAGAGCAATGAAGGGAATCTGGTTCTCAAGCAGTAGCAAGTCACGTAGTATGGCAGAGTGCCTGAAAGCATCCTGCAAGATTGGCTCTTTTTCCTTCTTGTAATGCCTGTATATAAGTTCGATAATGAAGCAACCATCAATTAGCATCATTTCTACAAGACGACTACTACTGGTGTCATCGTCAACCACCTCCTGCAGCAGCTTACAATCTGGATATCATTTCTTGAAATCTTCTTCCTTCCTTAACATTGCTTCCACACAATCTTTTCTTGTTTGCTCGAAATTTTGTGTTCGTTCAAACAAGAAATGCATGTAGCTCACCTTGTCGGCCTCCATTGTTTTCAGAAATTCATTTCTGTTGTGGAGAGGCCCAATAGATACGACGCTAGGGGTGTAAGCTTTTCCATTTTCTTCACGGAGCATATTGGGGACACTTTTTATGACCGGTAACCGTGGCCAGGCATTATCCTGCCTGAACAGGAGGTCATAGTTTTGTCTGTTGTCTTTGATCTTAATCACTACAGACTCCATAACCCTATTAAAGCTTTCTTCTTTGATCTCCATCACCGATCAGCAAGCATATATCTGGATCTATAGCTTAATTTTACTCTCCATCGCTTAATATATGTTTCATGTCAGGACTTTTTGTTTTGAGCAAGCCAAAACTTACTCCATGATTAATGATTGATGAACGTATATAGTCCACAATATCTGTCATGGTAGTGTCATTTCTCATTCACATAAATATATAGTCTATCACAACGTCATCTCTCTCTCATATAAATATATAGTGTATAATATCAGCCAACAAGATGACGTCATCTCTCACACATAAATGTAGCCAGATGTATTTAATTTTTGAACACTGTATTGCAATTTAATTTATAATAAGATCATATTCATAATATTAGTAGTGTTTTATAGAGAAATAAAAACATTCATATGACCCACCATTCATATGAGATTAAGAAAAAAATAATACTGAAAAATGTAGAGTAGTGACTCGACGAAAGAGTATTAATTTTATTAAAAAGAACCTGTTGCACATTCATATATGGTAAGCCAACACCAATTATGTCACGCCCCAAAAATTCTAACACAAGAACCCTTGTCTTATACTAAAAATTGATACGTGACTCACATCATACATCCACAATAATCCATGATTAAATCAGTAAGAATACATTTTATTTAAAAATCCATCAATCCAACAGAAATCTATTACATCCCCAACAAAATAGATTTTCACCAACTAATTGAACCTTATTACAAAATATTTTGCTAAAAAACAGTAATACAATCAAAATGTGGAAAATCCGAAAAATCTTCATCTCCCGTTAAGCCTCATTTGCAAGCGAAATCCATATGTACCTGAAAGTGATAAAGGGGTGAGCTCACAAGCTTAGTAAGAAATTGCTAAACACTATTATCGTTCAACAAGACAATCCTTACTTATAATCTATATATATATATATATATATATATATATATATATATATATACACATATAAGTGACTACGAAATATTTACAAATCATCATCATTCTATAACATTATATGGTCGAGAGATTATTATATGGTCTCAGCTAATCACCATTTACCATCCGTATACAAAAATTAAATAAAGCTTACACATGCATTTCAAGATTTTCATAAACAAATGCACATTTCAAGATTTTCATAAACAAAGCAAGGCATGGATCATGGATGGGTAGAGAATAGGTACGTACTGTCTGCCCTTGCTAGCTAGCTACTTTGATCCACGTATGGAGTAGATGGTCTGCAAAAGCGTGAACATGAAAATGAATAGAGCACCAATGACTGATATCACTATCCATAAATTACCACCCAAATGCCGCATCACCGTTGCCAATTGTTCACGAAAAGGGGTGTGGAAACGCTTCATCTCATTCCATAGCTCAAGGTAATGGAAAGGTCGTTGATCAGTAATATTCTTGATAATTCCTTTAAAGATTTGCGCCACCAATTCACGTGAACCCAAATGGTTACATAGGACTCCTTTTTTCTCAAGCAATTTAACATCATCCACCGAATCTATTAAGACATCCATGAGAAAAGCATGAGACGTGAAGGAACTCTTAATCCAAGGGCAACATTGCTCGAAAGCAATAAGGTTTCTCAAGAATGAGTCGCTGAAATTATAAATGCAGAAACGTGGGATTTCAAGCCGACCTCCAAAAACACCACAAACTATCACGACCCCTAAACTGAACATCAAACAGGGTCTTTGTTTTATGTTTCCGCAACTTGAATCCTTTAAAGTAAAGTTGTGTTGCTGTACCATGGTATCCCGGTTTCATCAGGTGAGATGGACATGCACACTCCTCCTCTTCCTCCTCCTCCTCCTTCTCCTGCAATAAACCTGTTAACATAATTAGATTATAGCCGTTGTATAGATTGTTAACATAGTTAGATTATATTATAGCCGTTGTATAGATTGTAGCCAAGATTATTGTATAGCCGTTGGTGATCTTTCACCTATTTATACCTCTCCTTGTACATGATTTATACATACTTGATAATACAGAACATATTCAACATATATCTATGTTATTCTTTTATATTCAACATGGTATCAGAGCCACCGATTGATGGCCTGTACTGAACAATCTGTTCATTGTCGCCTTCTCACCATTGTATCGCTTATATGTTCTTTATCACAATCTGCACCATTATTATTATTATTTTTTCCTCTATATTATTCCTGAAATTGTTATTTGAAAATTTCATATTATTCCAAAAATCAAAACTCAGTTTGCATCACCCGCTGTTCCAGTTGGGTTCGTCGTTTGCAAGCTTCTTCGTCTTTCAGTTTCCATCACCAACTGTTCCAATTGGGTTCGCCATTCGTGTAATGACCAGGATTTTCACGGATATTTTTTTTTCCGTTGTCTTTCCTTTCTGAGTTCAGTTCCTCTTCGCTTAGTGTCGTCTCGAGTGCTCTGGAGTGATTTCTGAGACTCTTTTCTGTGGATTGACAATTTCCTTTGAGGACCAAGTCGTTTTCACATTTTTCGTTTTTCGACATTATTCACTTTTCGTCTTTTTCCTTATTTCGTCCTTTTCCCTATTTTGTCTTTTCCCCGTTTGACACTTTGTTAGCGTAACCACACATCTTGTGTTCGGAGTTGATTTTTGACTTCATGTATCTCTATCTTGAGTGGTTTCCACGAAATACGTATCTTTACTTTTGCAAGAAAGTACTCTGGTTGCTCCCAGTGTCCATAGGGGCATGGATGCAAAGTTCTTTGAAATTATTTTTTTTCTTGGGGTGTTTTTCGTAAATATCTTTTGAAGATATTTTATTTCAGGGTTTTTTAAGAAAATATTTTTGGAAGATATTTTCATTCTGGGCCATTAGTGCAGTTTTCACTTTTTGGAGGGGCCATTGTGCAATTAATAAAAATTATTGCTAAATGCCTTGTTTTAAGCCTGAATCCTCGTATGGGATTCATTTTCACTTTTCGTCGAATTGTGTACTCTTAGAAATTCCTTCTGGTCATTGTTTTCCAGTTTCAGGGTTTCTGGCCCCGGTTAGCGCCAAACTTGTTTGGGGCATAACTTTCTGCTCGGAACTCAGTTTTTGACGTCATTTATTCCGTTATTCATATTTTCTCATTTTAAATATTTTTCGTTCACAAAGTTTTGTCATTTGAGCTCGTCTGCTCAAATTTTACTTTTTTGGACCCGGCGGGGCCCGTTCAGAGCACTTTTTGAGATTTCTATAAAAAGGGGGTGAGATATTTCATTTTTCGTCTTCTCCCCTCTTCATGCACGACTTGGAGCTCCCATGGCAGCCCAAGGGGTGCTGCCATCTTCTCTCTCCTCTTTTGGTTCACTTTTCATTGATGGAAAGTCTTTGGCCTTAGCGTTTGTTGTTCCCCTCGCCGTGCTCTACCTTTCCCCCTTATTAGAATTCAATTTTGACCAGTTCTTGAGTTTGGTTTTGAGATCAAGTTATGATTTTGATGGGGCTTTTATGGGGGTTATGTTCACGGCGTTGTCCCCGACAAAACCTAGTAGTTTTGTCAGATTCGGAGCCGTTCCATTTTGATGGCTTTTGAGATTTTCATCTCAAATTAAGGTAGGAAATGTTTTAGGATTTTATATGTGTTGTATTGAGTGTTTCTCATGATTATACAACTTATATGTATGCCTTGTATCAAATTTAGAAAGTTAATAATTTTTATTTCTTTGTATAAAATTTAAAATTCATGATGATATATAACTTTGATTTGAATTGTGGCATGCTAGAAAATCATGTTTTAATATATTTGCTAACATATATTAAATTGCTATTGATTGAATAAAAATTTCATATTTTATTTAATATTTATCGTTTGTGAAAGATTAAATCACATGGCCGTACCTTGCATGAAATTGACTTGTGATATGCTTTTAAATTATGTCTTGGCATGTTGTTTAACATATTATAATTTGAGAGCATTTGGACAAGTATGAAAATCTAGAGATTTTAATTAAAATGATTAATTAAAATCTAATTAAGGGTTCAATTGGCCTAATTAAGTGTTTAACTTGATATTTGTGATAACTATGACTTATGTTCTAGCATATGTTAATTTGGAACCATTTGATGTTGTTTTAGAAGTTAGGGATTTGATTATCATGATTTAATTAAATTCCATTTTATTGTTCTTATGGCCTAATCGAGTTTTGATGTGGTGTATATAATGACCATGCTATATTGTTTATCATGTATTAATTGGAGGCCATTTGATTGAGATTTGAAACCTAGGGAATTTAATTAGTTTATTGATTAAATTCCGTTCCTATTGTATTATTGATTAACTCATGTATTTGACATTGATAGTATGTTTAAAGCATGACTTTTGACTTATAATGGATTTATGAGTTATGTTTCAACATTAGATTATATTGTTATAGCGCGTAACGAATCGCGCTCTAAAGATTCGACATGTGATGTTATTATAGCGCGTAACAAATCGCGCTCTGAAGATTCGACATTGTCATCCTATAGTTGTTGTGGATTTAGAGCATGTGTTGTGTGGTTACAACCTACTTATGCATGAAGGTAGTTTCGTGTACTGTTTAATACGTATATAAGTTGTTAACTTATTTATTTTGGAGTCTTGGGACATTGTTATTGTGATATGGCTAAAGTTCGGCTTTAGTGCGGGAGGTATGAGTTCTCCCCAATTGAGATAGTGCGCACTAAGGTAGTCTTCCCAGCGGGTTAATGCCCGGAATAACCAATTTGTTCTTGATTTAGTCCGAGACGTGATGTCCAAGTCTTCCACTATTTGATTTCACATTCAATTCCAAATTGACAACCAATGTTTAATTGTGACTTGTGGTTTTGGTAATTGGTGATTTGATGTTGTTAAGTACATCCATACTAAATTAATATATTTAATTAACTTCACACTTTTAGATTGCTAGTTGATAACCTAGAGAATCTATGTCTTGATGTGTGGTATTAGATATTCTAATTATGCTAAATTGTTATATTTAGTTAATGTTGCATTTTAGACTTCAAGTTGATAACCTTGAGAACCACTATGTTGTTGCTTTGTGTAAACATGACCCTATGTTGTTAAAATTGCATGAATGAGGTGATTAATGCTAGAAATAATCTTAGGTATTTAGGATGCTCCCTGAGTCTCACCTTGACATAAACGTTAGGTGGAATGAACCACAATAATTAAATCATGCAACTTGTAAAACTTTAGGTCGATGCATGCTCATTTCCTACGAGTAGCTTTATGTTACTCACCCTTACGATACTGAGGCATATTTCAGGTACAGGATACAAGATTGGAGATTGCAATTGCTTGGGTGATTTGCTGAGTTAAGCTTCTTTAGAAGCATTCTTGTTCACATGCAAGTGTTAGCATGTTCATGATTTGTCTATGAAATGTAATTTTTCTAACTTGGAGGTTTGACACGTCAAATATTGTAAATGTATTATAATGAGGCCATAGGCCATTGTAGCACATCTATTTTATCATATTACATACACTTGCATGCTCACTTTGGCAAATAATACATTCCTTGATGAAACAAAAACCTAAAGTTGCATATTTTTTAGTTTGACCCTATTCTGTTACAGGGGCATTTCGGGCATTTCACAATGAGTTTTTTTCATTTTTCCTCGTGAGTCACGTAGAAAACTTGATTTTGAGGGGGGTTTATTTTTTGTGTTTTTCCAGAAAACATTATCTTGGCCCTCAAAAATCCATATTTTTTCAGAAAATTCTTGTTGCCAGGTTTTGTAAATTTTTAGTACAAATGTAGTTGATACTATTCATCGACTTTTTTTTGAAAATCGTCACGACCGATCCAAAAATTTCGGAGGTCTTGTGGGTGTATTTTAAGATTGCATTTTCAATTTAGGCAATTTAAAAACCTCCCAAAGCCCTATTTCCAAAACTTGGGCAGTAGCTCGGATTAGTTTTTTTCCTCTTGACCTGATTTTCTTGGGGGCATTCTGGGCATTTTACAATGCATTTTTTTTGTTTCCGATCACAATTAGGGTAGGAAACTTGATTTTAGGGGGGGTTTCTTCTTTGAGTTTCTCCAAAAAAGTCCGTTTAGATGCCCGTTTTTACTCTCAGTTGCAGCAGTGGTGGGTTGTCCTCGTCGGGCCGCCATGACATCATTTTTGTTTTTGACCTTTCTCCCCTATCCAGACTCCAAATTGAGTAAAAAAAAAATTTGAAATTGACTAATTTTTCATTGTCTTTCCAGCAGTGTGCTCGATAGCACCTGAATCCACTTTTTACAAAATGACCATTTTGCCCCTAGGTTCTTTTTGTCTGTTTTTGAAACGACACTTCTGCATTTGTTTCCTTTGGGTTCCGTGACCTCATTGAGGGTCACATTGGTGTCTTACAGATGCATTATATCTCTAGAGACCGTTGTGTCACCTTTCCCTTCCGCATTTAGGATCCATTATCGGGTCATCTTTTGGTCATCATTGACGCACCGGGTTTACAAAACTTGGGCCGTCACAATTTGCAAGCTTCTTCGTCTTTCAGTTTCCATCACCCGCTGTTCCAGTTGGGTTTGCCATTTCCAAGTTTCAGTCGCTGGCTCGCTGTCTCTCAGCTATCAAGCTTGCCCCTCCTCTCTTTCTGTAACTGCTAACAGTCAACGACGTCCCGCCGTCCTCGACGCCGCAGCTCTCTGCCATTGCCACCACCAGCCAAGGTCACTGTTGAACCAGCCACCACCACCACTAGCCGAGGTCACCGCTATTCAGCCACGAAAGAACCAGTCGCCACCACCAGCCAAGATCACCAGTGTTCCAACCGAACCAGCCACCACCACCAACCGAAATCACCACTATTCCACCACCAGCCGAGATCACCGCACTATCTGCCCCGAGTTTTCTCTGTTGCCGCCGCTGGGAATCCTCACCACTATCTTCAATCACACGCTGCCAACTGTGATTGAATATATATTTGTCGGTGCTCTCTCCAATCTCATCTCTCTTATTGTGCACAATTTTGGGGTAACAGTACTTTAACCAAAAAAATAAATAAATAAATTGGGGTAACAATAAAGATTTTGCGCTTAGACAAGTTTAAGCCCACTAAGTTTGTCTCTTTAAAGATATATCTCACCTCTCATATGGACAGATCCGACAATTTCAATCGTATTGGGACTATTTACAAGGTTGTTCAAATTATATCCTATGATCCCAAGCTATGTCCAGTTTTCTTAAAGGTAAGAAAATATGGCGCATTATTACAGGTGATGTCTTTGAACCCGTGCGACTCAAAACAGAAACAACAGAAAAATATGGTGATCGTCTTGAAGAATGGGATAACAAAAATCATCAAATTATTACTTGGTTTCGCAACACTTGTATCTCATCCATCAGTATCAAATTTGGCCGATTTAATTCTGCAAAATCCATCTGGGATTTTTTGAAGAACCGTTACACCACTACTAATCTCGCTCATCAATATCAACTTCTAACCAATCTTCACAGTAAAACTCAACAGCCTGGTCAATCTATCGGTAACTTTGTCTCTGAAATACATGCTATTTAGGATTAACTATCTCTTTCTGAACCTACTTGGTCGTGTGCTTCCGATGCTATAAAGTTTACTAATGATCGAGATCAGCAACGTGTCATCATGTTTCTCTTGGCTCTTCAACCCTCATTTGAACTAGTTCGAGCCTCTCTTCTTCATCGACACCCTTTGCCTACCTTAGAAGATGCTATAACTGAGCTTCTTTCAAAGGAAACTCGTCTAAGTACATTTCAACCTCAGGCTCCAGATGCAGTCCTTGCTGCTCATTATCCCAGAAAGAAACCGACTTCATCTTTCTCCTCTCCAAAGGAGTGTAACTACTGTCACAAAACTGATCATGCTTTATTAACCTGTCCCACTAGAATATGCAAGTTTTGTCACAAGAAAGGCCGAGGTCACTACCATAATGATTGTCCTAAGAACTGGAAATCTCGCACCAATTCTTTTAGAGGTTCTTTATCCAGCCACAGTCATCCATTTTCATCCATCACTGCTGACACTGCTGAGGGGTCCTGTCCTCCAGTTCCTACAGTCACAACAATGTCCACTAATGATATCGAAGCTCTCCTTAAGCAGATTCTCTCTAATAATGGTACTCCTCCTTCCACTGCTCTATCTGTTACCTCAGGTAATTCTTGGTTTTTTTATTCTGGCTGTTGTAATCACATGACCTCTGATTCTACAATGTTTTCTTTCCATCATCCTACCACCAATACACCTACAATTCATACAGCTAATGGATCTCACTTACATGTCAATCACATTAGTCAAATTTCTACCCCCAATGTCTCACTCTCAAATGCCTTTCATATACCAAAACTCACAATTAATCTTATCTCTGTTGGTCAGATATGTGAACTTAAACTTAATGTCATATTTTCTTCTTCCAGTTGTCATGTACAGGATCCACAGATAGGGCAGACCTTTGGGATAGGCCATAAAGTGGGACGTCTATTTGAGCTCATCCATCTCCGCATTCCTTCTCATCGGCTCTATACAATTTCCACTGTTGATTCAGCAACCTCTACTCCTTCACTTAGCCTCTGGCATTCCCGATTAGGTCATGTTTCTATTGGGCGTTTACGCTTCTTAGCGTCAACTGGTCAATTAGGTCCAGTTAAAAATGATGATGTAACTTGTTTACCTTGTCAACTTGCTAAACAACCTGCTTTACCTTTCAATAAAAGCACGTTTATTTCATATACTCCTTTTGATCTAGTCCACTATGATATATAGGGACCTTCTCCTCACAATACAATGGGGGGATCCCAATACTTTGTTATCTTCATTGATGATTATTCATGATTTACCTGGCTATATCTTATGAAAAATCGCTCTGAACTACCCCAACTTTACTATGATTTTGCAAATATGGTCAAAACCCAATTTTCACGATCCATTAAAATCTTCCGTGCTGATAATGCTATGGAGTACAATGAAACAAATTTTCTAAAATTTCTTCGACAACATGGCACAATCTCCTATTCCTCTTGTCCTGGCACATCTCAACAAAATAGGCGGGCTGAACGTAAACATCGGCATATCTTATATACTGTACGTTCTCTCCTAATATCTAGTTCTTATCCTGAGCGTTTTTGGGGGGAAGCAGTTCTCACTGCTGTATACATAATCAACCGTGTTCCAATGCCTATTATTGGCAATCAATCTCCCTATGAACGTTTATATGGCATAATTCCGGCTTATAATCTTCTCAAGGTTTTTGGATATGCTTGTTTTGTCTTACTTCAGCCTCATGAACATACCAAATTAGAACCTTGCGCTCGACTGTGCTGTTTTCTAGGTTATGGAATTAAACACAAAGCATCAGATGTTGGGATCCCATTTCCAAACGTCTTCGTATCTCTCGTCATGTCATCTTTTGGGAACCCAAAATGTTCTCTTCTCTATCCAAATTCCATATAACTTCATCTTCTACTCCTTTTTTCTTTACTAATTCTTCAGTTGCACTCTTTCAAATTTAATATCTTCATCTGAGAATCCAAACACTACTCCAGACACCCTGTCACCATCCGAGCTCCCACAAATGGCATTACCTAATGAATCTGTTTCATCTGAGATCCCAAGCATTACTCCAGATCCAATGTCTTCATTTGAGCTCCCACAAATGGCCTTACGCGATGAATCCATATCTTTTGATGATCCTACCATTAGCTCTTCTCCATCAGATATCATCACCACTATTAAACCTTCCCAACAATCTGATCGGGTGAGAAAACCTCCTAGTCATTTACGTGATTTTCAGTGTTTCTCCACTATCATGTCTCATTATGAACCTCAATCATACCGTGAGGCTAGTTCTAGCCCCCTTTGGCAGCAAGCTATGGCAGAAGAATTGCAGGCTCTCGCACAAGCTCATACATGGGACATGGTTGCTCTTCCTTCTGATAAAACTCCTGTTGGCTATAAATGGGTTTACAAAATAAAAACTCGTTCTGATGGTTCAGTAGAACGATACAAAGCTCATCTAGTTGTAAAGGGTTTCAACCAAGAATATGGCATTGACTATGAGGAAACATTTGCCCCTGTTGCTCGCCTTACTTCTATTCGTAGCCTACTGGCTGTTGTAGTAGCCCACAAGTGGACATTGTTTCAAATGGATGTGAAAAATGCCTTTCTCAATGGTGATCTCATTGAAGAAGTATATATGAAACCTCCTCCAGGATATGATCATTCTCCACACCAAGGTTGTAAACTCCGTCGCGCTCTATATGGTCTTAAACAAGCTCCAAAGGCTTGGTTTGCAAAATTTAGTTCCACTATTGGAGATTTTGGTTTTACTTCAAGCTCATATGATTCTAGTCTTTTTATCCACAAGACTAACTCTGGAATTACTCTTCTTTTACTTTATGTTGATGACATGATAATCACTGGAAATGATCTTGCAAGTATCTCTGCACTCAAAAATTTCCTTAGTTATCACTTTGATATGAAGGATCTTGGGCGCCTCAGTTATTTCCTAAGCGTAGAGATTCTCTCTGATTCAGATGGTTATTATCTCTCCCAAGCCAAGTATTGCTTTGACATTCTTGCTCATGCTAGACTCACAGATTGTGAGACAGCTCCCACTCCCATTGAAACCAATGTCAAGCTCACTCCACTAGATGGTACACTCCTCAGTGATGCTACATTGTATCGACAGTTGGTTGGCAGTTTGGTATATCTTACTGTTACTCGACCTGACATCACTTATGCCGTGCATCTTGTCAGCTAGTTCTTATCTGCACCTCGATCTACCTATTATACTGTTGTACCACGCATCCTTCGATACATTAAAGGGACTATGTTTCAGGGCCTTCACTTTTCTTCTCACTCTTCACTTGAGTTATGTGCCTACTCTGATGCTAATTAGGCAGGTGATCCGACTGACCGACGTTCCACTACTGGCTACTACTTCTTCTTTAGGAACTCTCTCATTTCTTGGCGTAGCAAAAAGCAATCTGTTGTCTCCAGGTCCAGTACAGAGGTCGAATATCGTGCCCTTGCTGATTCCACACAATAATTTATTTGGCTTCGATGGCTCTTAACAGATATAGGTATTTCTCACTCCATAGGCATAGTTCTCTATTGTGATAATCGGAGTGCTATTTACATTGCTCATAATGATGTCTTCCATGAACACACCAAACATATTGAAATTGATTGTCATATTGTGCGTCAACATGTTGCTCGGGGTACTGTACGTCTTCATTCTGTAACTTCCGCTGATCAGACCGCTGACATTTTTACCAAAGCTCATCTGCCAGGCAGATTTCAGGAATTAATTTCCAAACTCAAGTTGGTTTCTGCTCTACCACCTTGAGTTTGAGGGGGGATGTTAACATAATTAGATTATAGCCGTTGTAAAGATTGTTACCATAATTAGATTATATTATAGCCGTTGTATAGATTGTTGCCAAGATTATTGTATAGCCGTCGGTGATCTCTCACCTATTTATACCTCTCCTTGTACATGATTTATACATACTTGATAATACATAACATATTCGACATATATCTATGTTATTCTCTTATATTAAACAAAACCGAACATCAAACAACAAGTTCTTTGAGATGCTGATATACTACCTTGGGGTTGATCAGCTGGTTGGTAGCAAATGTGCAAGAGATGGAGTATATGATAAGGAGTAGGAGTCCCATTCTTTTTCCTCCAGTCTCTTCTATCTTCTAAGTGTTGGGAAACGTGCTAGTTTTAAAAACTTTTTGAGGGATTTTGATTCATAGATCTTGATTCATCACATAGAGACAAGTTTTATGCAAAAATAAAATATGATGTATCATTCAATTAATGGATTGAATACTTACATCAAATGTCTGAGTAAACCTTTAAATCTTTTCTCTAAAGTGAATGTTGTCACTTATTGTAGATCCCTTAGTAAGATGCCTTCTCCTTGGATCTCCATCTTCTTAGTAATTGTTTTGCCTTTAGGAATCACTCATAAGTCTCCATGAATGACCTTGGAAAACTAGACTTGTGGGAGCCTCCATTAGATGAGAACATAAACCCTAATTTTCTAGAGAGAGAAAATATATTCCTTTTTCCTTCTCATAAAAATCACCCCTCAAATATACATAGACCATGTATATTTATAGACAACATAAAAATAAAAAAAAAAGGAAACAACAAATCATTCTCAATCTCTAATTCACATGTCTCAAATCTAATATGATTCCAATATCAAGTTGGGCTATGAGTGAGAATCCATTGGGCCTATTATTTTATTGACTACAATGAATTAATAATTGGCCCGGTCCATGAACCCAATTCAATTAATTCATAAATCAATTTCTACTCCACTAAAAGAAATTAATTGAACTCCAATTAAATAATAAATAACATCTAAGTCAATGTTGCAATTTGACCCCTTTATGCATAATTAGTTATCGGATAAATAAAGCCATCAATCCGACTACTTAATTAATATATTTATTTTGGTACCATTGACTATTTCTGGCTCGATCACAATAAAACATTTATTTGACAAAAATAATAATTTAAATAAATAAATATATAATAAATCATTTTGTCTAAAAACACACGAAGGCCTTCGAATTTACTTTGTGATTAACCATAATCAATACAAAATAAATACAAGTAACAATAATGTAAATATTAAAAATATAACCCTCTAACTATTAATTACATAACTACCCAAAGTGTCGGTCTAAGGATTCCAAAGTATCCGCCGAACAAATCAAAGTAATTATTAATTAATAAAAGAATTTATAATTTTCTCATACTTAAGAGTCAAATGTCATGACAGTGATAGGGAGTAATTACATACGACGGCTCTCGCAATATATCTCAACCTAACGCGGATCCAGTTCAAGTCTTAATTAATTATGAGTCCATCTATAATTACCGACTATGAATAATTTATGATTACTATTTATATTCATGTATTGATTGCCATCACATACATATATAAATATCTCTTGTAATCAACTGGACACTATCAATCCTATAATGAATCGAAATATAATATATTGAATTCACCAATTATATAAAGCATAAATATTTCAGAAACATCAGGAACATATGTCAGAATTTGCTATACCATGGCATATAAATCCCAACACTAAGCCCATTCTTTCACCAAAAAATTAGAGGACAAATTCAAAAAGGTTAGCACCAGGCATGATAGATTTCACCGTGAGGTGGAACAATTCTTCAGGAGCAAAGAAGGGAATCTGGTTCCCAAGCAATAGCAAGTCACGTAGTACGGTAGAGTGCCTGAAAGCATCCTGCAAAATTGGGTCTTTTTTGTCTTCGAGAGTGTCTTTTTTTACAATCTTGTAATGCCTGTATATAAGCTCGATAATGAAGCAGCCATCAATTAACATCATTTCTACAAGACGACTACTACTGGTGACATCGTCAACCTCCTGCTTGCAATCTGGATAGCATTTCTTGAAAGTTTTTTCCTTCCTTGACATTGCTTCCACACAATCTTTTCTTGTTTGCTCCAAATTTTTTGTTCGTTCAAACAAGAAACACATGTACCTCAGCTTGTCGGTTTCCATTGTTTTCAGAGATTCATTTCTATTGTGGAGAGGCCCAATAGATACTACGCTAGGGGTGTAAGCTTGTCCATTTTCTTCACGGAGCATATTGGGGACACTTTTTATGACCGGTAACGGTGGCCAGGCATCATCCGTGAACAGGACCTCTAAGTTTTGTCTGTTGTCTTCGATCTTAACAACTAGAGACTGCATAACCGTAGCAAATGTCTCTTGGCTAAAGGTTTCTTCCTCGATCTCCATCACCGATCAGCAAGCATATATCTCGATCTATAACTTAATTTTTCTCTCCGTCGCTTAATATCTGTTTCATGTCAGGACTTTTGTTTTGAGCAAGCCAAAACTGACTCCATCATTAATGTTTGTTCAACGTATATAGTCTATAGTCTATAATATCTGTTTATATATATATTTGGGAAAATTAATTACTACTTTCAATATATCTCTCTCTATACTTCGAACATATAGGACTAATTTTGGGTTTTTCACTGCATTGTCACTGTCATGAAAAACTTGATTACCAGAGCTCTATTATCCAGTTGTTTTTCCTTTTGTCTTGAGCTCTCTTATCCAGTTGTTTTTTCTTTTGTCTTCATCAGATCCATCCACATGAAAGAAAGACTTAGATCTCATGATTACCAGAGCTCTATTAACCAGTTGTTATTCATAAATTAGTTAGTATAATGTCACTCCAATTACATTGATTAAGGAATTACATTAGTTTGTATTTATATCTGTCACATTGATTAAGGAATTTCACAATGAAAATGATAAAGGGGTTCAAAAGTCGGACACATTAGCGAGAGATGATATGGTCATGATATTATCTTTCACTCACATAAATGCAGTTAGACGTGTCTAAGTTTTGAACACTCTATTACAACTTAATTTATAATGAGATCATATTCATAATATTAATAGTGTTTTATAAAGAAATAAAAACATTCATATGACCCACCATTCATATGAGATTAAGAAAAAAATAATATTGAAAATTATAGAGTAGTGACACGACAAAAGAGTATTAATTTTATTAAAAAGAACATGTTGCACATTCATATATAGTAAGCCAACACCAATTAACCCAAATATCATTTAGCAAAGCCAAGGATCACAGAATAACCATTATATATAACCCCAAACCAGAAGTAAAGAAACCCATAAAAGAAAATATTTCAGTTCATGCCAACCAATTCAAGAAGGTTTAAGGTATAGAACCATGTAATTTATTGTGGTGTAAGGGCCATCCGATGACAAATTCCATGTCTTAAAATGAATTATGAAGTTGATAAATAAAGTTCACTTTATATTTAATTAATTTAATTCATTAGGTATAGAAAATATTATAAATTGTATATTAGGGTTAGAGTTATTGATCTTCATTTACCCTCGTTACCGTGAATAGCATTATCATATATGGTTTACTTGCTCTCCGAAGACCTCTTCTGTATAAACTCCTTTATATTCTTATATTCATCCATCTTATATCAATACAATGTAATATTTTTTCATTTCTTTAAATGTATCAGAGTTACGAATTGTTTTTTACTCTTTTATTTTCTATTTTTTCTTAAGTTCTTAGTGCACTTTTATTTTCTATTTCAGTTTCAATACTTCATCAAGGACACATATTCTATTCAGAGTTCGAAACAAGTCTTTCATAAGTCCTTTCAAATTCTAATCATATCACGCCATAGGTCAGACTTGGACCGTTAGAGACGCCATCAATAATAGCCCCACACCGGCATTTCCAAAGCCTCTCCATATCTTGGGTCCCTATTGACATGGTAGGAAGAATGCAGGGTTGAAATTTCTCCAAATTATTAGATAATTATAATAAGGTTAAAAATCTTGAATTAATTGTAAGGTCCCATTTTAAGAGAATTTATTCAATGTCGGGGAGTATTTACTGTATAATTTCTTAGGTGAATGCACAAAAACACCACGTTTATGATAATATGATCAATATATGTTGTATAGAAATTAAGATTTTTCTATTCACCATGAATTCAATAAACTTCAAATAAAAAATAAAAATATGGCATGTCTTATAAAATTTATTTAATTTGTTAGAAACATGGATTTCACAAAGTAAACTAAGATATTTCAAAATTGTGATTTTTGATTTGCCTAGTGCAAAATAAAACTTGTCATGTGGATGAATTTGTGGCGACCAAAATTTCTGTAGGTGCACGTAAATCATTGTTCAAGTGATGGACTATAAATTGAGCTGATCCATTAATCAATACTTTTAAGTGAGTGGAGCTTGATTTGGATTTCATAAAGGACATTATTTAGGTAGTGATGATGTATTCTATCTTGACTCCTGATGCGAAATAACAATAGATGGATATGTACTTTTTAATATATTTACAATTGGGAGATAATATTTGAGGGGCATGGCCTATTGATGTATGATACAGCTGTTAGCATTCTTTTGTTATGCTTCCTTTGTGGTTGCTTATTTGTATAGTTTTTTTTTGAAAAAAATAAAAAATAGTATTATTTAGAAAATCTAGTGTTTTATATAAAATAATTTATCAACAATGAGCAATTATTTATGGGGTTAAAATCACAAAACCTCCCATCTATTCTTAAAATTGTGCATAAAAACACCAATAAAAATAAAAAAAATTCCTTAACCAACAAAATTTATCAAGTTACACCAATCTTTTTTTTTTTTTTTTTCTGTTTTGTGAAATTTTGAATATTCTTGTATATCTATCTATATAATTTGCATATTCTTAAACATCTGTGTGTGTATATATATATAAAGAAGAGGGAGAGTGTTTTGATAAAATTTTAAAAACAAAGTTTTGGGAATTGAATTGCACATCTATTGAGAGAGAGATAATGTTGTGATAAAATTTATAAAACAAATGTAAGGGATTTTTAATTACAATTATTTTTGAAACGATGATCTCAGTTAAGTAATCCTAAAAAAGGTAAAATGTATACCAGAAGGCAATATAAAGGCAATTTTGTCTTTAAAAATTAATGTTTTTAATTGACATGCTAGTGAGACCATATAATTGCCATATTAATTTGTCTTTTTGTGCCACATAGATTATGTCTAACCAATCAGTCTACTCTTTCTGCCTCAATATTAGTCATTGACACGTGAGAGGTGTGATATGCACTATAAACATATTTTAAGGTGTTTTTTGCACTTGACCCTTACTTAATTCAAAAGAGGTATTAATTAATAGTATGGTAAAAGCTAAGCTTTGCTGGGAAGCGTCAAGTTATGAGTTATTTAACCTATTTTGAGTGCAACCATATTTTGTATAAATTAATACTTGCTAGTGTTTGGTCTTTCTGAGTTTTTTTCAAACAATATTTTTTTGTAAAGAGGAATGCTGAGTAACATTTTCAGCAATATTTTTAGGTAACCCAATTTTTTGTTGAGTATTAAATAATGCCAATCTCAATGAATGAAATTTTTTGCAAATACAGGACAAAAAATTTGTTTTAAAAATAGTTAATTAATTTAATGGTGTTGATTCTTACATATATAAAATGAAATCGACATTTTCATTGACTGGGTCCAAGTCTTCTGGAACTTTTGTAGGTCTAGATAATGTATGATTGACGAATTCTAAATGAGTTTTAAGACTTCACAATTTTATTATTATTATTTTTTTGATAATTGATCGAATTCATAAATAATATTAATTTTACCCTAAAAGCCCCAAAACTATCCCTAATAATTGTCAATTATGATCAATGAGCTGATGCAGCAGGATCTCAAAAGTTAGGACATTGTTAAAATTAATACAAAGTCCATTTTTGGTTACACAAATGTTTCAAGTACTAATTTTGATGTGGTGGTGTTATTCCAATGATAAATGACCTGGCCTCAATTGGAATTTGAGTCTATCCAGTCCCAATCCAATAGCGTTAGCATTGGGACAGTGCACGTTGACTCATAAACGCTCGTAATGCTGATTGGGAAATATCATGTGTTTTGTGCGGTTCATGTCATAACACAATATATATATATATATATATATATATATAGATTTTGCTAATCACAATTGCCTTGCGCGACTGTGACTTTACAGTCATTTGTCCTCTTAGTATAAAAATCAAATCCCATTAAATGTATTAATTACTTAAATTTCTACTTTAGTAGAACTCTATAAACATTACTTTTTTAGACAACTATACCATTTTAAATTATCTAACCTTTCTTCTTCTCTCCCCTTTTAATCTATCCATATGGAAATGTGTGCGTATGTGTGTGTGTGTGTATATATATATATATAATAACTACTGCTATGTGAATGAATTCTGAAAAAGGAAAAAAACTATAGTTAGGATAATCCATTCTTAAGAGATGGATTCTGAAGAAAAAAAAGAACTAGAACAAAATCCGAAAAGAAAAAATAATTATAAAAAATAAAAGAGAACGAGAAAAGAATCCATATACAAGATAGATTATGAAATTTTAAAAAAAATACAATATTTGTTATATATATATATATATATATATATATATACACACACACACACACGTGTATATTTCTTTTTACAACTATCTTGGTGAACGAATTATTTGTTTTTTTAAAAAAAAATCCATATAAAGAAGGATTCTTTTTGTTTTTATTTTTTATTTTTACAACTATCCTTCTTTAAATGGATTTTTTTAAAAAAAAAAACAAATAATTCATTCACCAAATAGTTGTAAAAAGAAATATACATGTGTGTGTATATATATATATATATACACACATATTTTCATATGAATAGATTAAAGGGGGAGAAATAAACTAAAAATAGGAACTTAAATAATTAATGCATTTAATAGGATCTAATTCTTATACTAATAGGAAGACTGTAAAGTCACAGTCGCGGAGTGTGATTAGCAAAGTCGTATATATATATATATATATGGAGAAAGAGGAGAAGAAGTGAACACTATGAAGTCCTAAAATATTTCTCAATCATAGGATTGTGGTTTGCAATATTTTGTGGATAGGGATAGAATGAATTAAAAATTTAAAACTAATAAAAAGTAGACGCCGACTCTGGGCTGAGTTGGTCCTTGTGGTCTTTTTCACTCTTAGGCCTTGTGACTTTTTCTCTTGGGCCTTGTATACTGCTTCGGGTTAGCCTGGGCTAACTTGTCAATCATGTAACTTTTCTCCAATTAATATTTTCTCAACTTACTTTTCAAAAAAAAAAAAAAAAAAAACAGAAGTCTTTCATCAGTCCTTTCACATTCTAATCATATTGCGCCATAGGTCAGACTTGGACAGTTGGAGACGCCATCAATAACAGCTCCACACCGGCATTTCCAAAGCCTCTGCATATCTTGGGTCCCTATTCACATGGTGGGTAGAATGCGGGGTTGAAATTTCTCCAAATTATTAGATAATAATAATAAGGTTAAAAATCTTCAATTAATTGTAAGGTCCCATTTTAAGAGAATGTATTCAATATCAGGGACTATTTATTGAATAATTTCTTAGGTGAATGCACAAAAACTCCACGTTTATGATAATATGACCAACAAATTATCAAGATTTTTCTATTCACCATGAATTCAATAAACTTCAAATAAAAAATAAAAAATAAAAATATGGCATGGCTTATAGAATTTATTTAATTTGTTAGAAACATGGATCTCACAAAAGTAAATTAAGATATTTTAAAATTGTGATATCTGATTTGCCTAGTGCAAAATAAAACTTGTCACGTGGATGACTTTGTGACGACCAAAATTTTTGCAGGTGTACTTAGGTCATTGTTCAAGTGATGGACTATAAGTTGAGTTGGTCCATTAATCAGTCTTTTTAAGTTCGTGGAGCCTGATTTAGATTTCTTAAAGGACAATATTTAGGTAGTGATGATGTATTCTATCTTGACTACTATGCAAAATAACAATAGATGGATAAGTAATTTTTAATATATTTACAATTGTTCAAGTGATGGACTATAAGTTGAGTTGGTCCATTAATCAGTCTTTTTAAGTTCGTGGAGCCTGATTTAGATTTCTTAAAGGACAATATTTAGGTAGTGATGATGTATTCTATCTTGACTACTATGCAAAATAACAATAGATGGATAAGTAATTTTTAATATATTTACAATTGGGAGATAAAGATTTGAGTGGCAAGGCCTCATTGATGTATGATACCTGTTAGCATTCTTTTGTTATGCTTCCTTTGTGGTTGCTTGTTTGTTTAGTTTTTTTTTTCTTAAAAAAATAAAAAAAATAGTATTGTTTAGAAAATTTAGTGTTTTATATAAAATAATTTATCAACAATGAGCAATTATTTATAGGGTTAAAATCACAAAACCCCCCATCTACTTTTAAAATTGTGCATAAAAACACCAATAAAAATAAAAATAAAAATAAAAAATTCCTTAACCAACAATACTTATCAAGTTATCCCAAAAGCCGTGATTGACTCGTTAAATGGGCTGCGAAATGTCAAATTTGACCTATATTAAATTAAAAGCTATAATTATTATTTTAACATATATTAGAACTTTTTAACTTATGAGTAACATAAAATCCTAGGAAATGTATAAGTCTTAACTTAAAGAGAGATAACACACTATAAGGAGAAATATATAGAAAGTAATTTTTTATTACATTTTTTGAAAATGTGAGATAAATTCTTAAAAGTGGATTAAATGTTGTCGATGTACTAAAGCCATGTCACCAACCCACGTCACCTACTAGTCATTTAAGTGGCCTCACAAATCATTGCACCAAAGCAAGAAGGACAAAATTACAAAGAGTGGGTTGAGGAATACAGTGACCCAACCACGAACTGTCGATCGACGGACCCAGAGCCTCGATCCGACCCAAGTACGAACCGTTGATCGACAGACCCAGATCCTCGATCCTACCCAAGTACAAACCGTCGATCGACGGACCCAGAGCCTCGATCCAACCCAAATACGAACCGTCGATCGAAGGACCTAGAGCCTCGATCTGACCCGAGTACAAACCGTCGATTGACAGGCCCAGAGCCTCAATCTGACCAAGTACGAACTGTCGATCGATGCGCCCAGAACCTCGATCCGACCAAGTATGAATTATTGATCGACGGGCCAAGAACCTCGATCCGACCAAATTACAAGTTGTCAATCGACGAACTCAGGACTCCGACTCGACCCGATCACGAATCTTCAACCGATAGGCCCAAACTAATCAGAACGAGGAGTAAATGGTAAGACTTGCTTCATTGTCAGGGGGAATACAAAAGGGACTTCAGATTGGAGGAAAGAAATCTAGTCAAGTCTTGCAAAGCAAGACCCAATTCAAGGATCAGAGTGAGAGATAACCAGAGTAAAAGTTACTGCCGTTATGCTTAAATCCTGCCTAAGTCATTTAAAGGAACGTTACACTCATTTAGAGGATCCTGAAGGATATGAGTTAGGGCAACATGATTTTAAATGATTACGTGAGTCCTACCTTATTTAGAAGGAAACCCAATAGGTGCTAATTAAATCCCCTTCACTGACTTTAGGCTATAAGTGGAAGAAAGTTGGGGCAGGCGATAGACAAACAAGGGGCTCCTGGCATTATCTCTCCTACCATCACTCCAATCCTTGCTTTCGGGCTAGATTTCCCTCCCTTCTTTTGCTCTTCTGCTTTCCTCACATTATTTTGAGTGATATACCCTAGGTTCAATTGACTTTTCAATACTGTTCCTAGGAACCAGTATCTACAAGGCTCAAACATCAGGCGACCCGCTTCGAACTTCATAATGGTCGATTATTCTGTATCTCTTGTGAAGGGAACCCCTTGCGATGCCTAGCCAGGGTTGAAATCCAAGAAGCACTTCATCAAACCCACTCCCTCGAACATCAAGGTGCTTACAAATTGTTTCAACATTTGATTCAGAAGGGGTTATACTGGCCAACCATGGAGCACGATGCCAAAGCACATGTTCAACAAGTAAGCCTTATCAATACTATCATCATCAAATCCATACTCCCCCAACCAGGCTACATTCCCTCGCTGCCCAATGGCCCTTTCACACTTGGGGTTTAGATCTCATCGGCCTAATTAACCCTACGGTTCGTTAACTGCACTGGATCCTTACTGCCACTGATTTCTTTTCTAAATGGGTTGAAGTTGTACCCTTGCGACATGCTACAGGCATTGCTGTTGCCCTTCATTCGAGAACACATCATTTGTCATTTTGGCATCCCCGCAATCTTCTTGTCAAACAATGGAACACCTTTTGTCAATCATAGGGTCGCCAAGCTCCTACGACAATATAACATCAAGCAGCGCCGATCTTCTGCTTATTACCCCAAGGGAAATGGCCAGGCTGAGGCAATCTCTCCTCAAGATACTCAGTCGAACATTAGCTGAGCACAAGTCCAACTGGGTTAATCACGAATCAAGTGATTCTTGAATCTAAATTTATTAATATTTCTTTGTCTATCTAATAGTAAGCTCAGTTGCATCTTTTGGAAAGACCATTTTACCTCTGGTCAAGTACCCTTCCAATTTTATAATCTTAGCTTCCACATTTGATTCTTTTGAGTTTCATAACTTCATTAAAGGTCACCTTGGCGTCTTAGGAATGTTGTATATCCTTAGAGACCTTGTTTTTATTTTCACTTCCGCATTTCGGATTCATTTCGGGTCATCTACGGGTCATCATAGGACGCACTAGCTTGAAAAACTAGGGCTGTCACAGGTGGTATCAGAGCTCCTAGGTTTGAAAACCTTGCGACCACGGATTTTGGGTGCATATAACATGTGTTTATATGCTTGTGTTGCCATACTCTATGTGTTTATATGCTTTATAATAACACGTTTTGGTCTGATAACATGTTTATGTGCTTATATACTATATATGGTATGCTATTTGTTAAGCCTATTTTAATTCTAGTGTAGAGAGCATGACATATAATGTATGCTAGATTAGATTTGTTTATGCATGATTGTTTGCATATTTGGCATGGCTTGGGATTAGTCGTAGGACGCTCGAGTTGAGGTTGAGTTGCTTGGTGAGTTGGCACTTGGTGCGAGGGTTGGGGTGTCTGGTTATGTCTAGGCACTCTCCTTAATGTTATTGGCATTTGTCATCTTGGTTTCGTGGTAGTTTAGGTTGTTGTTGGCCTAGCATTGGCTTTGGATAGGTGAATAGTCACCTTTTGTTTAGGCACTCATGAGGTAAGCAATTAGGCACAGCCGTAGTGCTGGATTTGTTGGTTTTGGGCCATGATGGGGTTATGGACCTCTTAGGCCCCTTGTTTGTTTAGGGACCGATTCCTCTGAGATTGTAATTTTGTGGGCGAGTATGTTGTGAGTGGGTGCTTAGCACTGTCATGCTACCATACTGGGCCTACAATTGTGCAGCTTAGACAGGGTCAGTGTAGGCTTTTGTTCTGATAGGCGTAGTCCTTTTGGTTGTCGATTAATGGTCATTTTGGGGACGATTATTCAGATTGATTCTGTTGTCCAATTGTATGGCTAGAGTAACCATTTCGTTTGAGTACTCCTTACGTGATGACGTTTTTTGGATTGAGTCGATTGATCGATGTTTTAGGTTAATGAGAGTAATACATTATTAGGGTCACTTGTAGTGTCACCTTTATATTCGGAGATGGATTGTTAGAGTCTTACCATTGTGGTGAGGGCTCACGTTTGTTTTGAGATAGGTTATTGTCACATTGGTTTTGGAGTCAGATTATGGCTAGGACTGACCTTTCCTTTTACCTAGACACTCTAGGACACGATGTCCATAGGGTTCATTGTTGCATCATTTTTTTTCCTGCAATTTCGTTTACTACCATGTTGGTAGTAGGATTTGTGATGTATGAGCAGGTGGAGGTGTATCCACATTTGCCCTCTTGTTATGTGGCATTAGCATGCCTTATTTATATGCTTACAGATGTCATGTTGTTTCTGCGCTTTAATGACATGATTCGGTGCTTACGTGGAAACGTGCTGCATGTACCCATGATTTTTTATCTATGTGAGTAGATTTACTTATTTGGTAGTTGCATTCCTTGTCATATGCTTGACTTCCAGGTTTAGTTTTTCCTTTCATTTCCCTCGGTCGCACGTACTGTGTTTGTTGGTTTCCATAGTGGTTTCATTATGGAATTCCTTGTAAAGGAGTTGTAACATTTGTTTTGTCTTGAGCTGTCCACATCCTTAAGGTGGGAAAAATGCTCCATTTTCGTGGTTGTTGTGTCGGCACTTATGCGAGAATAGGATTTCTCCTCTTCTTCTTGGTTCGTGTTAAAGACTTCACAAGGAGTGAGTCTCTTTTCTTCGTCGTCGTGTGCACGATTTTGGGTTTAGTCAGCCCGTGAGGATCACCATCTTTGTCTTGAGTCCTTGGTGAGGATTTGATGGATTTCGGTTGACTTACTCCCATGTAAGGGGCGAAGTCTTTACCTTATTGTCTTTCATTTCAGAGATGGAGTCATGGAGTTGTCCTCCTTAAGATTGGTAGTTCCCTTTCTTTCATGTCTTCACTTGGGGAGTTTGAACCATGGTTGTTGACAGAGTTGTAGTACTCAGAGTGAGTTGATTGGTATGAGATCATTTTATGAGGACTTGTGTCCATTTGATTGAGGATTTAGTTGACTCGTTGTGTGAGTTTGACACTACCTAAGGATGTCTTTTGGAAACTTGTTTTGGTTTTGGAGACCTAGATGTGGTTGAATCTTAGGAGAAGTGTTTTGGAAGATCGCTGTGGGAAATGGCTTGTTTGTGGAGTTTTCTCGTCCTAGTTATGACTAGGCGTGGTTTTGAGGAATCGTAGTTCCAGTGGTTGTTTATGGACTGATATTGAGGAATTTTTATTTAGCTTGGTGATGCTAAGCACGGTCTTGAGAGATTTGTTTTATGACTTGGTTGTCGGGATTTGGATGTGTGTGCCACGCAGTGGACTTATTTTTTGAGGATTTAGTTATCCATGATAGGGATGTGGATCTGATGTTTGATTACAGTGATTAGCCTTATAGCTGATCTGTTTTAGGGAGATATGTAGGACTTTCGATGGAATGTCTTATGGTAAGGTTCGTTTTGATTTTTAGAGGTTTCAATTTGCTTTTCAGGCTTAGATTTTTTATTGATGTTGTTGATAGTAGTATTTTGAGGCATTGGAGTTGTTAGTTCTGTTGTATTGAGGATTTGGAGCCTTGGGCATGATGGTACCTATGACACTATTGTCGGAGTTTGGGATTGGCCGGGATGGTCCGGAACGTCTTTTGACCATATCCCAACTCTCACAGATGCCTGGTTCCCACATTGTTTTTGGCTATAATCGTTTTATGACATTGATGTCATTTGTTTCGAGAAAGTTCATGGGTAGACCTAGTGGGGGGCGGTTTATGAATTAGTACCTAGTGTTGTCATGCTACCGTACAAAGTTATGTGTTATGGGGGAGTACTAGCTGCCGTCGATGCTACCATACTGACGAGTAAGTGTGGGCGAGCACTAGACACTATTATTGCTACCACACATTTGAGTATGCCGTGGGCAAGTTCTGGTCACTATTCATACTGCCACGTCTTTATTCGGTACCTTGATTTGATATGTGGTTATCTCGGAGTTCTTTTGGTGTTTGTTTTTGGTTCCTTGTGATGGTTCGTCAGGAGAGATGCTTACGGTTATTGTTTTTTGTTCCTTTGCCTGACTTTAGGTTCTGTGTCTGAGTTTCGACTTATCGTGTGACTGTGTGGTCGCTTTTCTTTTGAGAGGTTGTCCTGTCATGAGCACATGGGTGCAAATGTGACGGCCCAAGTTTTGTAAACCCAATGCATCAGTGATGACCAAAAGATGACCCGATAATAGATTCGAAATGCGAAAGCGAAAGGTGAAACAACGGTTTCTAAAGATACATTGCATCTCTAAGACACCAATGTAACCCTCAATGAGGTCACAGAACCCAAAGGAAACAAATGCAGAAGTGTCATTTTAAAAACGGACAAAAAGAACCTAGGGGTAAAATGGTCATTTTGCAAAAAAGTGGATTCAGGTGCTATCGAGCACACCGCTGGAAAGACAATGATAAATTAGTCAAGTTCAAAAAAAAGTTTACTCAATTTGGAGTCCGGACGGGGGAGAAAAGTCAAAAACAAAAATGATGTCGTGGAGGCCCGACGAGGACAACCCACCACTGCTACAACTGAGAGTAAAAATGGGTATCTAAACGGACTTTTTTGAAAAAACTCAAAGAATAATCCCCCCCTAAAACCAAGTTTCCTACCCTAGATGAGGACGAAAACAAAAAAAAATGCATTGTAAAATGCCCAGAATGCCCCCAAGAAAATCAAGTCAAGAGGAAAAAAACTAATCCGAGCAACTGCCCAAGTTTTGGAAATAGGGCTTCGGGAGGTTTTTAAATTGCCTAAATTGAAAATGCAATCTTAAAATGCACCCACAAGACCTCCGGAAGTTTTGGATCGGTCGTGACGATTTTCAAAAAAAAGTCGATGAATAGTACCAATTACATTTGTACTAAAAATTTACAAAAGCTGGCAGCAAGGATTTTCTGGAAAAAGATGGATTTTTGAGGGCCAAGATGATGTTTTCTGGAAAAACACAAAAAATAAACCCCCCTCAAAATCAAGTTTTCTACGTGACACGTAAGGAAAAATGAAAAAAAAACTCATTTTGAAATACTCAAAATGCCCCTGTAACAGAATAGGGTCAAACTCAAAAATGTGCAACTTTAGGTTTTTGTTTCATCAAGAAAGGTATTGTTTGCCAAAGTGAGCATACAAGTGTATGTAATATGATAAAATAGATGTGCTACAATGGCCTATGGCCTCATTACAATACATTTACAACACTTGACATGTCAAACCTCTAAGTTAGAAAAATTACATTTCATAGACTAATCATGAACATGCTAACACTTGCATATGAACAAGAATGCTTCTAAAGAAGCTCAACTCAGCAAATCACCCAAGCAATTACAATCTCCAATCTTGTATCATATACCTGAAATATGCCCCAGTATCGTAGGGGTGAGTAACATAAAGCTACTCGTAGGAAATGAGCATGCATCGACCTACGTTTTACAAGTTCGCATAATTTAATCATTGTGGTTCATTCCACCTAATGTCTATGTCAAAGGTGAGACTCAAGGAGCATCCTAGCTACCTAAGATCATTTCTAGCATAAAACACATCATTTATGCAATATCAACAACACAAGAGCATGCTACACATAGTAACAAGATATAACAAGCTTACACAAAGCAACTAATTAGAAACATGCTTACACAAAGTAACCAGATAGAAACATGCTTACACAAAGCAACTAGATATAGATTCTCAAAGTTATCAACTTGAAATCTAAATACTAAATCAACTAAATATAGCAATTTAGTATGGATGTACTTAACAACATCAAATCGCCAATAGCCAAAACCACAGTCACAATATAAACATGATTGATAACTTGGAATTGAATGCAAAAACAAATAGTGGAAGACTTGGACATCACGTCTCGGACTAAACCAAGAACAAATTGGTTATTCCGGGAATTAACCCGCTAGGAAGACCACCCTAGTGCGCACTATCTCAATTGGGGAGAACTCATACCTCCCGCACTAAAGCCGAACTTTAGCCATATCACAGTAACAATGTCCCAAGACTCCAAAATAATCAAATAAGTTCACAACTTATACGTAATTTATACAATGCACTAAGTCACCTTCCATGCACAAGTAGATTGTATCCACACAACACATGCTCTAAATCCACAACTACTATAGGATGACAATATCGAATCTTCAAAGTGCGATTCGTTACACGCTATAACAATATAATCCGATATTGAAAACATAAACTTATAAATTCATTATAAGTCAAAAGTCATACTTTAAACATACTATCAATGTCAAATACATGAGTTAATCAATAATACCATAGAAACGGAATTTAATCTATAAACTAATTAAATTCCTTAGGTTTCAAATCTCAATCAAATGGCCTCCAATTAATACATGATAAACAATATAGCATGGTCATTACATACACCACATCAAAACTCGATTAGGCTATAAGAACAATAAAGTGGAATTTAATTAAATCATGATAATCAAATCCCTAACTTCTAAAACAGCATCAAATGGTTCCAAATTAACATATGCTAGAACATAAGTCATAGTTATCACAAATATCAAGTTAAACACTTAATTAGGCCAATTGAACCCTTAATTAGATTTTAATTAATCATTTTAATTAAAATCTCTAGACTTTCATACTTGTCCGAATGCTCTCAAATTAAAGTATGTTAAACAACATGCCAAGACATAATTTAAAAGCATATCACAAGTCAATTTCATGCAAGGTACGGCCATGAGATTTAATCTTTCACAAAAGATAAATATTAAATAAAATATGCAATTTTTATTTAATCAATACCAATTTAATATATGTTAACAAACATATTAAAACATGATTTTCTAGCATGCCACAATTCAAATCAAAATTATATATCATCATGAATTTTAAATCTTATACAAAGAAATAAAAATTATCAACAATCTAAATTTGATACAAGGCATACATATAAATTGTATAATCATGAGAAACACTCAATACAACACATATAAATCCTAAAACATTTCCTACCTCAATTTGAGATGAAAATCTCAAAAGCCATCAAAATGGAACGGCTCTGAATCCGACGAAACTACTAGGTTTTGTCGAGACAACGCCGTGAACATAACCTCCATGAAAGCCCCATCAAAATCATAACTTAACCTCAAAACCAAACTCAAGAAATGGTCAAAACTGAATTCTAATAAGGGGGAAAGGTAGAGCACGGCGAGGGAAACAACAAACGTTAAGGCCGAAGACTTTCCATCAAGGAAAAGTGAACCAAAAGAGGAGAGAGAAGATGGCAGCACCCCTTGGGCTGCCATGGGAGCTCCAGGTCGTGCATGAAGATGGGAGAAGATGAAAAATGAAATATCTCACCCCCCTTTTATAGAAATCTCAAAAAGTGCCCCGAATGGGCCCGTCGGGTCCAAAAAATTAAAATTTGAGCAGACGCACTCAAATGGCAAAACTTTTTGAACAAAAAAGATTCAAAATGATAAAATATGAATAACAAAAGAAACGGCATCAAAAAATGAGTCCCGAACAGAAAGTTATGCCCAAAACAAGTTTAGCACAAACTGGGGCCAGAAACCCTAAAACTGGAAAACATCGACCAGGAGGAAATTCCAAGAGTACATAACTTGACGAAATGTGAAAATGAATCCCGTACGAGGATCCAGGCTCAAAATAAGACATTTTGCAATAACTTTCATTAATGGCACAATGGCCCCTCCAAAAAGTGAAAACTGCACGTATGGCCCAGAATGAAAATATCTTCCAAAAATATTTTCTTAATAACCCCTGAAATAAAATATCTTCAAAAGATATTTACGAAAAATACCCCAAGAAAAGAAAATAATTTCAAAGAACTTTGCATCCATGCCCCTATGAACACCGGGAGCAACTAGAATACTTTCTTGCAAAAGTAAAGATACTTATTTCGTGGAAACCACTCAATATGGAGATACATGAAGTCAAAAACTAACTCCGAACACAAGAAGTGTGGTTACGCCAACAAAGTGTCAAACGGGGAAAAGACAAAATAGGGAAAAGGACGAAATAGGAAAAATAACGAAAAGTGAATAGTGTCAAAAAATGAAAAATGTGGAAACGACTCGGTCCTCAAAGGAAGTTGTCAATCCACAAAAAAGAGTCTCGGAAATCACTCCAGAGCACTCGAGACGACACTAAGCGAAGAGGAACTAAACTCATAAAGGAAAGACAACGGAAAAAAAATATCCATGAAAATCCGGGTCATTACAACAAATGACACTGGATTGTTAGTTCTCCTTCGGTTTTGGGATTGCTCTTATAGCATGTTGTGTGGGATACTTGAAGATGTACTCCGTAGTTACCCTGGTTTTGCCTTTTTATTTTGTCGGGGCTGGATTTAGGGGACAAAATCCCTTTAAGGTGGGAAGGTTGTAATGACCCGGTCATTTTCCTTCCTTTCTTTTTTCCTCAAATTTTATGGATAAATTTTTTTCGTTATCTTTTCTTTTCTAAGTTCAATTTTTCGTCACTTGGTGTCAACTCGAGTGCTCGAAAATGGTTTCCGACACTCTTTCCTTTGGATTAACAACTTCATTGTTAGGACCGCGTTATTTCCACATTTTCATTTTTTGGCACTATGCACTTTTTGTCTTTTTCCCGTTCGTTTCTTTTTGGCATAACCTCACTTTTCATGTTTGGAGTTGAGTTTAGACTTCATGAGTTTTCATTCCAATGGTTTTCCTCAAAACGCATAACTTTACTTTTGGAATAAAGCTCGCCGGTCGTTCCTTTCTCCCACAGGGGCGTAGATGAAATGATTCTTCAGAAACATTCTTGTTTCTTGGGGTGTTTTTCATAAATATCCTTTGAAGATATTTATTTCAGGGGTTTTTAAGACAATATCTTTTAAAAGATATTTTCATTCTAGGCAGTTTTGCAGTTATCCTTTCTTGGAGGGGACATTGTGTAATTAACAAAAGTTACTACAAAATGCCTCATTTTGAGCCTGGATCCTCGTACAGGATTCATTTTCACATTTTGTTGAGTCAAGTACTTTTAGAATTCCTTTCCGGTCGTTTACCCCAGTTTTAGGGTTTTCGGCTCTAGTTGCCACTGAACTTGTTTGGGGCATATCTCTCTGCACGGGATTTGGTTTTCAACGCCATTTCTTCCATTGTTCATTTTTTTTCATTTTGGTCCTTTTTTATTCACGAAGTTTTACCGTTTGAATGTAACGGCGCAGTTTCCACTTTTTCGGACCTAGCGGGGCCCTTTCAGGGCACTTTTAGGGTTTTAGTATAAATAGGTTGACTTAAGTCAAAAATCTGATTTTTCATCATCTTCCCCACTCCTTGGCTGGCAGCCATGGCATCCCCTTGGGCTACCACCTTCTTTTTTCTTCTCCACTTGCTTCCCTTGGTATTTTGCTTTGGGCCTTGGCGTTTATTGAAGGCCTTGACTAGGCCTTCCTTTCCCTCTTATTAGAAATCATTTCTGACCATTTTTGAGTTTGGGTTACGAGTTCAAGACTGGATTTTCATGGGGCCTCAAAGGTTAAAGTCATTCCTCTCGTTGTCCCCGTCGTAACCCCAAAGTATCGTCGGATTCGGGGCGGTTTCCTCTCGGTGGCTTTTGAGATTTTCATCTCAAATTAAGGTAGGAGATGTTTTAGGATTGTATATGTGTTGTTTTGGGTATTTACCATCATTATAAAACTTGTTTGCATGCTTTGTATCAAATCTAGGAATTTAGTAATATTTATTTCTTTGTATGAGATTTAATTTTCATGGAGGTGCAAAGCTTAGATTTAAATTGTGGCCTGCTATTAAATTAGGCCTTGATATGTTTATTAACATATATTAAAATTGGAGTATTTGATAAAGTATTGCAACTTTTATTTAATATTTTTCTTTTATGAAAATTTAATTAAAATGGTGGTAACTAGCATGGAACCAAAATGTAATGTCATATTAAATTAGGCCTTAATATGTTCCTCCACATATGTGAAATTGAGAGCATTTGTGGAGTTGTTTTAAAAATTAGTAATAATTAATTAATTGAATTAATTAATTTTATTTTTAGTGTTTTACTCACTTAATCAGATTTTTGACTTGACATTATCGATGACCATGCTATGCTTCATAACATATATTAATTTGAGATTATTTGGAATTGGTTTGAAATTTAGAGAATTAAATTATTTTTTTTAATTAAATTCCATTTACTTGTCCCATGGATTTAGTTATGACTTAAGAGTAACTTGTTGTATGTCCACTTGGTTATGTTTTAAACATTGGATAATATGATTGTTATATTTATATTCATAAAAACATGTTTCCATTATTGAAAATGTTGTTGCCTTGTGTATTGAAATGCCCACTTTGTATTTGACATTTAAATATGCCATTGTAGCTTGAATGTCTAGGGCATGTCTTGTGTGATTTCCATGACTTGGATGTGCATGGTATTTGGCTAAGTGCATTGAGTATATATGATATACATTTGTAGCACTATTTGTTAATTTTGGATCCGAGGGACATTGTTTGTTTTGAAATGGCTAGAGTATGACTCTAGTACGGGAGATGCGAGCTCTCATTACTTTATGGGGAAGGTACCCACTGGCTAGTAACCCAAAAGTGGCCTTTGTACCGGTTATATTCCGGTTGGTGTCCAAAGTTATCCATTTTGTTTGATTTCGCAATTTCATTTTCAAGTTGATATCTTTGAGTTTTCATAACTTGATGATTTGTATTAGATGTTCCAATTTCGTTTAATTATAGCACTTTGATTCATTTTTGCATTCTAGGTTTCAAGTTGGTAACTTTGGTAACCTATACCTTGATGTGCTATATTGATGATTTCAAATATGTTGTTTTGCACCATTTTATTGATTTTAAGTTAAAACTTCAATTTAATGAGTTTGAAAATGTACGTATCTCATAGTAATGTATTTGAAATTGCAATTTAGTTGAATTGCATGATAATTCAATCTTACCTTGCATACTTATACGTTGATTATTTCGTTTCGTTTTACCGCATGCTTTTATGTTGTTTAAGTTGCATGAATGATGTGATTTATGCTTGGGCAGCTTAAAATGCTCCCTGAGTCTCAACTTTAACATAGACGCTAGGTGGCATGACCATTTGAGTTAAATTATAGTAACTTAATAGGTTTGTAAAACGTTAGGTCTTTGCATGCTCATCTCCTACGAGTAGCCTTCTGTTACTCACCAACGTAGTGGGGACATTTTTCAGGTACTGGGATCATGATTCGGGATTCACATCATGCTTGAATGATTTGTAGACTTGAAGTTCTCATTTCTTGTAAATGTTGGCTTGAAATACCATTTACAACTTTATATGTCAAAATGTGTAAATTTGATTCTATTTATGTAATGTGTACATAAGTACACCCTCTATGATGTATTTGACATGTATGAGATGAGGCCATAAGCCAATGACATTTAACTGGTAAGCTATGCACTTTTACTTTCTTGGTATTTTATTGAAAAAATTGAAAAATGGCAAGTCATATCTTCACCATATTTGCATCAGGTGTGGGAATTGCCCTTTTTCACTTCCATCGGGTCCACTCTATTTTTCTTGAAGTGTGGCCAGGGGAAAATTGGTCATTTGACCTCATTATGAATTTTGAAGTTTCAAATTTTCATTTTTTTAACCTCATTTTAGCCATATTTGGCTGTTGATAGGTCGTATTTTGCATCGGCCACTTTTGGGAGCTGCAGACCATTCCCGCACGCTTCATATCACTTATTACGTTTCTGTGCATATTCGTTTCAGCCTAAAAATGCATTTAGGGTCAAATGCATGCTTGGTGCAAAGTTGCATTTTTGCCATTTTGGGCCTATTTTTATCTAGGGGCATTCTGGTCATTTCACAGCGAGTTTTTTTCATTTTCTTCCACTCAGTCGAGTAGATTTTAGGGGGGGTTTCTTTTTCTTGTTTTCCATAAAATGTCATCTTCTAGCCCGTTTCAGCTCTCTATTTTGTACAGCAAATTTTTTTTTACATCTGCAGATTTCTAGGCAGCAGTACTTGAGCACCATTTTGGGTTTATTTTTATGAAACTTTGAAGATTCATATCTTCTACGTTTGGACTCCGAATCAAGTGAGTTTTGAGTCTAAGTTAATTAATTATTCCTTGTCTATCTAATGGTATGCAGGGTTGCATCTAATTCTATCTGAAAAGACCATTTAACCCCTTGTCAACTACCCTTGCCGCACTAATTTGAAACCCAAAAGTTTATTTTTATGAAACTTTAAAGATTCATATCTTCTTCGTCCGGACTCCAAATCAATTGATTTTTGATTCTAAGTTCATTAATTTTTCTTGTTTATCTAATGGTATACACAGTTGCATCTAATTCTATCTAAAAAGACCATTTTGCCCCTTGTCAAGTGCCCTTGCCACACTAATTTGAAACCCAAAAGTTAATTTTTATGAAACTTTGGAGTTTCATATCTTCTTCATCCGGACTCCGAATCAAGTGATTCTTGAGTCTAGATTTATTAATTTTCCTTGTCTATCTAATAGTAAGCTCATTTGTATCTAGTTTTATTTGAAAAGACCATTTTACTCCTGGTTAAGTACCCTTCGATTTTATAATCTTAGCTTTCGCATTTGATTCTTTTGAGTTCCGTGACTTCATGGAAGGTCACCTTGGCGTCTTAGGGATGTCATATATCCCTAGAGACCTTATTTATATTTTCACTTCCGCATTCTGGATCCGTTTTGGGTCATCTTACGGGTCATCACAAGATGCACACATTATTTTTGTTACACCTTACGGTGCGATTGAGATACAAGATTCTAAGACTGGACAACTGTTGTGACGGCCCAAGTTTTTCAACCCGGTGCGTCAGTGATGAACCGAAAGATGACCCGATAATGGATCCGAAATGCGGAAGCAAAAAAACAAACAATGGTCTCTAAAGATACAACACGACTCTAAGACACCATTGTGACCCTCAACGAGGTCACGAAACCTAAAGGAATCAAATGGGAAAGCAACGTTTCAAAAACGAACAAGATTGAACCTAGGGGCAAAATCATCATTTCCAGCTTAAAATTAGGTGCCACCAAGCACACCATTGGAAAGACAACGAAAAATCAATGAACTTAGACTCAAAAATCGCTTGATTCAGAGTCAGGATGAAGAAGATATGGCTTACGGAAGAAGAAGGGGCAAAATGGTCAAAAAGATGGCAACCAAGAACATCTAACCGGTTTGGAGACCTTCCTAACCGGTTAGGAAGCCAAAAATCATGAGAAACACACTGCCCATGCACATGTAACCGGTTACGAAACCCCTCGTAACCCTTTACATGTGAAGGAGGCGGAATGGGCAGCCCAAAAAACCTGGCAGCAGGGGTTTTTCCGGGAAAAATGAAAATTTGAGGGCCAAGATGACATTTTCTGGAAAAACTCAAAGAAGAAACCCCCCTCAAAATCGATTTTTCTATGTGATTTTTGAGAAAAATCAAAAAATACGCAATGTGAAATGACCAAAATGCCCTCCCAGGAAAACTGGTCCAGAGGATCCAAAAAGCTGCTAAATTTAAAAACTGAGAGCTGAACTTCGGATGCGATTTCCGATGCTAAGATGGAATTTTCTGGAAAAACACAAAAAATAAACCCCCCCTAAAATCATATTTTCTATTGAACCATATGAAGAACGGAATTTACTTTCCAAAGAAAATCCCAAAATACCCTTAGGTCAGAATATGCAACAAAAGTGTAAAATGAGTCCGTAGGAGGCTCATTTCACCAAAGAAGAAGCTTTGCCCGGAAACGACCAAGCACGCAAACGTAACTTACCTAGTAAGATGTGCTACAATGGTCCATGGCCCAAAAATATGGCCGATGCAAAATATGACCCCCCAACGGCCAAAATGCCAAAAATGAAGTTTAGAACGAAAACTTGGAATTCAAAACTATGAAATGGTTTCAAAATACCATTTGGCCCTTAGCCACACTTCATACATAATTAATGAATGCTAATGGAAGAATTAAAATGAAATTCCCACACCCAATGCAAACATGGTGAATCAAAAACTCAATATTTTACAATACTTTCATAATATTCCATGAAGTCAAAATTTACATAAGATACAATTTACATGTCATTGGCCTCCGGCCTCATCTCATACATGTCAAATACATCATAAAGAGTGTACTCATGTACACATTACATATAAGGAATCAAATGTACACATGTTGACATATAAGACTACAATTGGCATTCCAAGCCAACCTTCACCAAAAATGGAAGTCTCCAAGTCCACAAACCATCCAAGCACAATGAAGACCTCAACTTTTATTTTTGTACCTGAAATATGCCCCAGTATCGTAGGGGTGAGTAACATAAAGCTACTCGTAGGAAATGAGCATACATCGACCTACATTTTACAAGTTGCATAATTTAATCATTGTGGTTCATTCCACCTAACGTCTATGTCAAAGGTGAGACTCAAGGAGCATCCTAGCTACCTAAGATCATTTCTAGCATCAATCACCTCAGTCATGCAATTTTAGCAACATAGGTTCATACTTACACAAAGCAACAATATAGGAGCATGCTTACACAAAGCAACAACATAAAAGCATGTTTACACCAAGCAACAACATATAGATTCTCAAGGTTATCAACTTGAAGTCTAAAATGCAACATCAACTAAATATAACAATTTAGCATAATTAGAATATCTAATACCACACATCAAGACATAGATTCTCTAGGTTATCAACTAGAAATCTATAAGTGTGAAATCAACTAAATATATCAATTTAGTATGGATATACTTAACAACATCAAAATCGCCAATAGCCAAAACCACAAGTTAACAAGGTAAACATGATTATCAACTTGGAATTGAATGCGAAAACAAACAGTGGAATACTTGGACATCACGCTCGGAATTCTGCCGAGACCTCAATGGTTATTCCGGGCACTAACCCGCAGGGAAGACCACCCTAAGTGCGCACTATCTCAATGACATAGAGGACTCACGTCCCCGTACTAGAGCCAAACCCTACCCATCTTAACTCAACAATGTTCCAAGATTCCAAAATAAGCCAAATAAGTTCATAACTTATACATATTACTATTACATAGTAACAAGTTAATAATATAACTCTCAATTGTGCATACTACGCATTTCATATCCATAATGCTACGAAATCACAAGCCAACAATATATTCATATCAGAAACATACTCTCATGAATATAAATTTTATAACAATGCCCTTCAATGCATATAACACAATCAAGTGAATACTTCACAAGTCTAAATCTATGCTCTTAAAATAGAAACAACTTCTAAAACATGATTAGATCCATGGATACACAAGATAGAATTTAATTACATCAAAATAATTAAACTCTCTAGATGTCAAATCATTTCCAGTTGGCCCCAATTTAATATATGTTAATAGACATATCATGGTCATTACATATATTCACACACAAGCTTAATTAGGCCCATGAAACCACCAAAATAGATTTTAATTAATTCCCTTAATTAAAGTCTCTAGATTTCCAAACTCAACCAAATGCTCTCAAATTAAAGTATGTTAACAAACATGCCAAAATTTAATTTAGAAGCATAACACAACTCAATTCCATGCAAGGTATGGCCATGAACTTAAATCTTTCACAAAAGATAAATATTAATTAAAAAGAGCAATTCATATTTAATTAATCCCAAATTAATATATGTTAACCAACATGTTAAAACAAGATTTTTTACCATGCCACAATTCAAATCAAAGTCATATATCATCATGAATTTTAAATCTTATACAAAAAATTAAAAATTACCAACTTTCTAGATTTGATACAAGGCACATATATAAGTTGTATAATCATGCTAAACACTCAATACAACACACACAAAAGCCTAAAACATTCCCTACCTCCATTTGAGATGAAATCTCAAATCTCCACCAAAATAAATCAGCTCCGAACCCAACGAAACTCCTAGGTTTTGTCGGGGACAACACCACGAACATGAATCCAAAGGAAGCCCCATCAAAAACACAACTTGACTTCAAACCTGAACTCAATAAATGGCCAAAACGAGATTCCAATCGGTTGGAATCGTAGGCCTCGCCGAGGGGAACAATAAACACAAAGGCATCACCACTTTTTAATGAAGGGAAGAAGTCTAAAAGAGGAGAGAGAAGATAGGGAAAAAGACAAAATAGGGAAAAGACAAAAAGTGAATAGTGTCAAAAAAATGAAAAGTGTGGAACTGACTCGGTCCTCAAAGGAAGTTGTCAATCCACAGAAAAGAGTCTTGGAAATCACTCTAGAGCACTCGAGATGACACTAAACGACGTGAAACTAAACTCAAAAAGGAAAAGACAACGGAAAAAAATTTATCCGAAAAATCCGGTCATTACAATTGTCCAAAGTCAATGTACAAAGATTGAAGCCTTACATAGAGGGTAGTGTGCAAAGAGGCGCAGTAGAGGCAGTAGAACTTCATGATCCTATTTACTTGGACTAGAGAGGTCACGTTTTCGTTGAGCTATCGACGTTAAACTTAGCATGTTGTCGAGCTATCGACGTTAAACATAGCATTTATATGTTATACCATAATTTTATTTTAGTTTTATTTTTATTTATAATTTAATTTGTGTTTTAATTTTTTTTTTTTTTTTTGGTTTTTGTTCCTTTTTATGTTTATTGTATTCCTAGAATAGTTTAGGTTTAAATAAAATAGAAAAAGAAAATAAAAATTGAAAAAAAAATCCAAAAATTTGTCTTAATGCTCGAACCTGCACTTTAGTGCTCGAGCATCAGTTACTAAAGGCTCGAGCTTACACACACTAAGCTCGAGCCCTCCATCATCGTTAACTTTAGGGTTTGCGGCGGCAGGCTCGAACTTGCATCCTTTAAGCTCGAGCCTTTGGTTTTCAAAAGTTTAACCATCAGGAAACTGAGTGCTCCGTCTCCTATTACACAAAGGATGTCCCTCCCCTATAGAGTCTCTCCAGGTTTTCTCCATATTCATATCCAGTGATGCTTTGCATTCTCCATGAAGATTTGCAGGAACAATTGAGGTAAAGATCTCATTCTTTATCCTTTTTCCATTAACTCTTCCTTAGTTAATTAAATTTCTAGATCTAGAGAGATGCAAACGAGTTACTACTTGGATGAATGATTCTTTGGACTTGCATATATTAACATATATTAGTTGTTTGATTCAATTGATGATTGATTTGCGACCTGATTTCTAAGATCTTTTTTGGTAAAGTCTAGGTAAAGCTCGAGCCTTACCACTTAAAGCTCGAGCATTGGTTGAAGCTCAAGCCTGGAAGCTCAAGCTCAAGCCTCAGTTCCCAGATTGTAGGATTTGGAAAAAAAATTGGGTGATTTTTGGGATTTATAGAAGGATTCCATTAGTTGAGACTAGAGATGGTTTATCCTGCTCCTTCTAAACGTGCTAGAGTGGTGAAAGATGTTTTGCCAAGTGCTTGGAAAGAAATTCCAATTTCTTATGAGGTGACCTTTGACTATCAGGCGTTCATCACTGATCCTCGCACTAGATGGGCTATGAAATCTTTTAGTTATAGGCATCTTTTACATCTTATGGTCCCTGTTACTCAAATCGCATATCCTTGTCTTGTTCGTTTATTTTATCTTAATCTTGTTTATAATGAGGATGACCCTTAGGAACTTAGGACTATGGTAGATGGGCATGAGTTGATTATCAATCTTTCTGCCATTGCTGTAGCTTTAGAATGTTATCATACGCTTCCTAAGGTGATCGATGAGAGGCGTAGTTGTCCCACTTTCACACCTTTCCCTAGGGTACCAATTGCTGAGAATTTAATTTAAAAGCTATGTGATGGTTGATTTACTAAGAAAAAGCGTAGCAGTACTACCAAAGCCAAAATTCCTAAGAGGTTGTGGATTCTAGATTCTATCATCTCTGCTAATGTACATCCTCTTGGACATAACAATATTAAGAATACTGATTTTCTTCAGGCACTATATACTATTCAGTTTGAGCATTGGTATTCGTTTCTTAGGATGATTTTCTGCTAACTATTGGAGTTTTGGTTAGAAATTAGACCACACAAGACTGTTCCTACAAATATGCTACCTTTTCCATACATGATTACTAGACTGTTAGAGTTACAGGGTTTTGTGGTAGGTCCAAAAGAGGAATCATGTGATGAATCTCCAAAGTTTGGAATGAAGGAATGGAATAAAGTGTGGACACATATGCCGACACATTGCCATGATGTAGTTGAGTTTGGTGATGAGGGATATGTAGCAGTTGCTGCTAAAAAGGCAGATGATGGGGCTACAGAGTACAAGATGGATCTCTCCAATAGCTATGCCCCACAGAGGAGGAGGCCAGTTCCTGCTGCCCAGCCTGAGAGTTCTTCTCAAGCTGAGATTCGAGAATTTCAAGTCAGGGTGATCGAGCTGCAGGACGGACAGGCAGTGTTACGGTAGATGTTAACTGTGCAGCAGAGCATATTAGATTAGTTACTATGCCGCACTTCGTCCGCCCCTTCTACTTCTATAGACACTCCTCCACAGATAGATTAGCTGACCTAGGGCTTTTCTATAGTTGTTTTGTAGACTATGGCAGTCTTTTGATGCATTTATTTCTTTATGATGTATATCTGCCCTAAGTCTGCTATTTTCAAAAAGCATTGTACTGATCGTTATCATTTATATAGATGATTTTTGCTTATGATATTCTTGTGTTATTATTTGTACTTCATATGATATTTCTCTATTCTTACTCCTTATGCTTGATACACTGATATGTTTTGGAGTTGGTTGATTTTGCCAGATGCTACAGATTAAGTTTAAGGGTGATGTTCCACTTTACCCTTCTGAGTTTTATTTTGGTCTATCTTTGCTGGTCTGCTTATCTGGTAATATCTTCCTATCTCTCTTTTGTTCTCAGACATTGAGGACAATGTGCAAAATAAGTTTGGGGGTAAGGTAATTTGAGACTTGCGAAAAATTTTAAAATTTTTGTTAACACAAGGATAGGATATGATATTTGATGTTATTAGCATGAGTTTGAGTCTGTTGATTATTATATACTCCGTTGCAGTATGATGTTGGTTGGATATGGGTTATATGCTAAAATATTATGAAAAGAGATTCTTGAAAATTTTGAAATCAGTTGGTGGCCTGTGGTCCACTCTGTTAGGATGATCCTTATTTAATAAAATTAATCTCTGAGATACTACATTTTTCACGTATTCACACTTACATGAATTCTGTGGGGTAAACACTAGAAGTCTTGTTTTGTTTTGAGTTAAACTGAGATGAGTAGGTAGATTTGATAATTTTGATAACCAATGCATAGAGAAAAATATTTTTAAAAAAAAAAATAGAAAAGGTTGGTATGTATGCAATGCAATAAAAGAAAAAAATTCTTCACCAATGAGGAAAAAAAAAAGTAGAAAAGGATTAAGTTCAGGTCTGTACCTAAATTGCTTGAGTGATTAAGTCCTTAGGGATGTGTTCTGACACCTAATACCCTAGGACCGTTTGGTCTGCGAGTCGTTGGCTGAAAACTTATTACATAAGGGGTTTAGGTTGCCTAAATTACTTGAACAATTAGGTCCGGAGGGGTGCTTTGTCACTTAATGCCCTAAGATCGTCTGGTTTAGGAGTCCTTGGCTGAAAGTTCAGTACATGGGTGATTTAGAAAGCTTAATAGACCTGCACATTTCACAGTATCCTTTTTGAAAAGATGCATACCTTGAAAAAACTAATAAATGCCTTGGGAGTTGGAATTTGAAAAGTTTGCCTGTGAATTGAGGAATAGTTAGGAATGAATGCAAGTATGGATAGTAAGCCACACGTTAAACTATAAGATCACTTCCAAAAAGTGTCTTGGAGATTGAGATTGTTGAATGAATGATCAAACTGACATATTGGGATCATGGTTGCTAAATTGAAATTAGAAGTTGAAAGTTTTTCTAATTACATAATTGGTTGTACTTGCTATATTTGACTGATTAATGAATTGTAGGGATAATATGATTTGAAAACAGGTTTGAATGAGCTTACCGTGCAATTAAGGCACTGATTCAAGAAGTTTGTGGCTTTCTTCACTAGAAACCCTCACGAGACTATAACTCGTCCACTAGGGGTAACCTAGGGGTTTAAAAGTTTGTTGCATAGGCTAAATGTAACCATGATTCCCACAAAAGTAGCTTTTTAGTTCTGTATTGCTAAGGGACTAGCAATATATAAGTTTGGGAGTGTGATGAGCGCTGAATATTTGCATATTCGAGCCCCTAAAAATACATATGTTAAGGCCTAAAGTGATACTTCTATCCATTGTTAGACTGATTTATGTTTAATGTGTGTTTATAGGTACTTTCCAGAGAAACGGTTAAAACTGGAATTTTATGATGAAAAGACTGATATCGAAGCTTACAGAGTCGTTGCCGGTCATCCAGAGTAAGCCGAGAGCTTAAATGGTAAAGTTTAGAGGAAATCAAGATCCAAAGCTCGAGCCTAAGTCTTGAGGCTCGAGCCCAACAAGTCAAAGAAGAAAAGTCAACAAGGCATTAAAGTTCGAGCCTTGCATCTTCAGGCTCGAGCCTTTACAAAGGGGTGCTCAAGCCTGACCATAGGGTGCTCGAGCCATAGCCCTTAAGCTCAAGCACAAGGCGTCAGAATTTGAAGAGTTAATTTATTGGAAAACCAAGCTCCCAGGGACCTTGTGCCTGACCTCAAGGATTGAGCACAATTCCCCAAAGCTCAAGCCTTGAGTACCTAAAGCTCGAGCCTGGTACCTAATGCTCGAGCCCATGAAGCTTAGATCGAGCAATGTTAAAAGAGATGAAGCCTGAGAATATTCTAAGTGTTGAAGAAAAAGATGCTTCGAAAAATAATTGAAGAAAATTGGCTAAGTGTCAAAGTGAAGATCGAGCACCAATTCTTGAAGCTCGAGCCTTGTTCCTTAAGCTCGAGCCTGAACCTTAAAGCTCAAGCTTTTGTTCTTAAAGCTTGAGCCTTCCATGACATGTCAGATTTAAAGTACGGGATTGCTCTCTTTACAAGTCGTATCTCATCCCAGATGGGCCAGGAGACCTAAAATCCTACCAAGCCTTTATTTTCTTCTATAAAAGAAGGCATAAGCCTTGATAGAAGATGTCCCTTTTTTTCTCGTGTTATTTAGAAGGCTAATACTGTGGTGGCGGCTTTTAGGGTTTCCACAACCTTAGAAGGTGAAGATCCTGAGAAGAGAAGTGCCGTCCGTGACGATGGAGACAACTCCAACACAGATGATATCCGATATCATCATGAATAACTAATTCCTCTCTTAGGGCACTGATGTAACCCAATCTAGTATTATGGTTTGATTATTCTTAACTCTGGGATTATTTTAATGTGTATTATGTTTTTTTATTATATGACTATAAGCAATTGAGACAACTCAATTGGTTTTAATGCTTTAAATAGATTACAAACTGTTATTACCTTGTCTTAGATATAACTGTTCGTTTTCGATTCTCAACCTATCTTATTGGACGGTATCTGGCGGAGCCTTGCCAGACATGAGAATAGAGATCATATAATGGTATTCCAACGTTTTTTATAAAAGAATGTTTTCATAGTCTATGCTTAGGAAAGATGGATTATTTGCAAAGTAGTTAAAGTAGTTAGAATAGGTAGGTGGATAGTCCATGCTAACCGCAGATAGGTTATAGTTAATTTAATTTTATAAAACATCTTTCTTTAAAACCCGAATTGAATGAATTTATTGAGTTCAATTCATTTAAAAACATAATTTGTTAAATTCCCATAGTTGAAATAATTAACCATAGTATTATGATTATGGTGAAGTCAAAGCCCTAAGATTTCTCTCCCTGATCACTTAGTTTAACATTTTGTTTTAATTTTACTTTGTTTTTAATCGTGGCAACCAAGCAAACTTTTCAACCAGTTACCTGTAAACCATTAGGACTAAATTAAAGACTGAACATAAATCTCATCTCCTTGTGGGTTCGACACCCTCTTAATAGTACTATCCTACACGGAGTCATTCTATTGCGAGTAGTAAAATTAGACACAACAAAATTGGCTACTGGAATTGAGTTTTTACTCTACAATTAAATCCAAAAAGCCATCAGTAGACTGAAATGGCATTTCAGTCGGCCGAAATGACTCGAGAAAATGCATTTGAACCTGCTATGCACCAAAAATGGAGAGAAGTCCCTAAGTTTCATATGAATCCCGCATAGTATGATCAATTTAAATTATATGCTATTACGTGATGATGTGAACATACACGTAAGTGTAATATGACATTTTAAACATGCTACAATGGTTTATGGCTTTATTACAATTCATTTACAAAATTTTACATGTCAAACCTCTAAAGTTAGGAAAATTACATTTCAAAGGCAAAACTTGAATTTTAAATGTATACACTTGAATTTTAAAGTTTATGGCATTTGGCCTCATTACATACATGTTGTACCTGAAAAATGTTCCCGATAACTTTGGGATGAGTAACATAAAGCTACTCGTAGGAGATGAGCATGCAAGGACCTGACGTTTTACAAGTTTGCATAATTTAATCATTGTGGTTCATTCCACCTAGCGTCTATGTCAAGAGTGAGACCTAAGGAACATCCTAAGCTACCATAAAACATTTCTAGCATAAACTACATTTTTATGCAATTAAACGGTATAAAACCATACGGTACAACATAACAATATATATAATATCAAAGTGTTCAACTTGAAATCAAAAATGCGGAAACAACTAAAGTGGGTTATGCCACCTAACGTCTATGTTCCAAATGAATCTATAGGATCATTCATAAGTTACATTTGAACATTATAGCATAAATGTACTTAATAACATTAAAATTGCAATGATTCATTAAAAATCACAATGCATGAATGTACTTAACAACATTAAAACTACGATGATTCATAAAAAATCATAATGCATAAATGTACTTAACAACATTATATCGCCAATAACCAAAATCAAAAGTCACAATTAAACATTGGTTGTCAACTTGGAATTGAATGCGAAATTAAATAGTGAAAGACTTGGACATCAAATCTCGGAGTAAAATCAAGACCTAAACAGTTATTCCGAGCACTAACCCGCTGGGAATACCACTCTAGTGCGCACTATAAATTGGGGAGACCTCATAACTCCCGCACTAGAGCCAAACTCTAGCCATGCCAAAGTAACAATGTCCCAAGTGACTCCAAAATCAATAAATAAGTTCAAAACTTATACATAATTAAATAATGCACGAAACCACCTTCCATGCACAAGTAGATTGAAACCACACAATCCATGTATTAGGGTTTCAATTCTAAAATGGCATATATAATGTCAAATACGAAGTGTGCAATTCATTACACAAGATAATAATATATTCAATATTGGAAACATGTTCTCATAAATATAAATTTAACAACAATGTTATTCAATGCTTAAACTACCACCAAGTGAATACACAACAAGTCTAAATCCATGATTTATACATAAGAACAACTTCTAAAACATAATTAAGTCCATGGAACAATTAGTTAGAATTTAATTAAATAAAAATAATTAAATTCTCTAGATTTCAAAACAATTCCAAATAGTCTCAAATTAATGTATGTTAAAGAACATAACATAGCCATCAACAATATCAAGTTGAAAATCCAATTACGTGAATAAAACACTTAAAATGAAATTAATTAATCTAATTAATTAACTTCCTCTCGATTTTAAAACAACTTCAAATGTCCTCAAGTTAACATAGGTTAAAGAACATACCAAGGCCTATTTTAATATCACATTATAAGTTGATTTCATGCTAGTTACAACCATGTGAATTAAACTTTCATAAAAGAAAATTATTAAATAAAAGTCTCAATACTTATTCAAATGTTCTCAATTTAATATATGTTAATAAACATATCAAGACCTAATTTAATAGCATGCCACAAATTAATTCCATCACATACACAATCATGTGAATTAAATCTTACACAAAGAAAATAATTAAATTAAATTCTAAATTATGAACAAAAGTATGCATACAAGTTGTATAAGCATCAATAACATGCAAGACAACAAAAATATAAACCTATAACATCTCCTACCTCAATTTGAGATGAAATCTCAAATCCCACCGAAAGGAAACCGCTCTGAATCCGACGATACTCTTAGGTTATGTCGGGGACAACAAGGTGAACATTAAACACCAAGGGGGTACCACCAAAATCCAAACCCGAACTCAAAACCCAAACTCAAAAAAGGTCGAAAACGAATTTTAATAAAGGGGAAAGAAAGATCTCACCAAGGCCTATAATGAACGCTAAGGCACTACGGCATTTATCACGAGGGAAAAGACCGAAAAAAGAAGAAGGGTGGCAGCCCCTCAGCTGCCATGGCTGCCAGCCAAGAGAGGGGAAAGAGATGAGAAAGTTTGACTTTTTCTTACGACACCCCCTATTTATAGAAAAACCCTAAAAGTGTCCCGAACGAGTCCCGCCAGGTCCAAAAAAGTGAAATTTGCGCAGACGCGCTCAAACGGTAAAACACTGTGAACAAAAAAGAACCAAAATGATTATAAAAAAAAAATGTGTAAAAAAAAAACGGCGTCAAAAACCGAATCCCGTGTAGAAAGATATGCCCCGAACAAGTTCGGCGGCAACCGGGGCCAGAAATCCTAAAACTGGTGAAAACGATCAAAAGACAATTCTAAGAGTACATGACTTGATGAAAAGTAAGAATGAATCTCGTACAAAGATCCAGGCTCAAAACGAGGCATTTTGCAATAACTTTCATTAATTACACAATGGCCCCTACAAAAATGATAACTGCAAAACTGGCCCAGAATGAAAATATCTTCCAAAAGATATTTTCTTAAAAAACCCTGAAATAAATATCTTTAAAAGATATTTATGAAAAACACCTCAAGAAAGAAAAATGTTTCTGAAGAATCCACGCCCCTACGAGAAAATGAAACAACCGGCGAACTTTTCTCTAAAAGTAAAGTTACGCGTTTCGAGGAAATCAACTGGAATGAAAAATCATGAAGTCAAAACTCAACTCCAAACATGAAACGTGAGGTTGTGTCAACAAAGTGACAAACGAGGAAAAAGACGAAAATTAAATAGTGTCCAAAAAATAAAAATGTGGAAATGACGCAGTCCTTTAAGGAAGTTGTCAATTCAAATGATAGAGTCTCAGAAACCAATCCCGAGCACTCAAGACGACACCAAGTGATGAGAAACCGAACTCAAAAAAGAAAAGATCAACAGAAAAAAATATCTATAAAAATCTAAGAAAAAGGAAAGGAAGGAAAAAGACCGGGTCATTACATTGTCCCTAAGTTTAGCCTTTCTTTCATATTCTGAGAGAGAGGAAGAGCTAGAACTTACATGAGTAACAAGAAATTAGAGTTGATGTTGTAATTTGGTAAGGGAAGCTTGGATACATTCTGGAAATCCATGGTGTTTCTTGAGAGTAGCTATAGTGCCGACCAGGTTTTGATGAAAATTTCCAACATTTTCCACATCATGAGCAAGATAAGATAACAATTTTTCTTTTGCCGCTGTGATTGGGTCCACTGAAGGATCTGAAAGCATGAGTATATCGGCACTTAATGCTAAAGTGCTTGAAGATTGAATGGCCTTGATTACCTTGTATAAATCGGCCAATGCTGGAAGAGCTCCTCTATGAATCATGAAATATGTTGATATAGACAAAGAAGGGGTAGCCTAAAGGAAAGAAAAGCTTTGTTTATTAGACAGAAAGTAAGAAAGGAGGTGAAGTTAAAAGTATAAAGACTTATCTCTGGGATGGAAAGAGTATGGCCTATAGAAGTTCCACTAGTACCGGAAGAAATAGATGTTCCACTAGTGGGAGTTAGAATGGGCAAACTTTTTCCACTTTGACCAACAAGACTTTCTAGAATAGAGGATTGAAGGGCTATGTCCTCCCCTTGGGCAACATGTAAATCCGATTAAATATTGAAAGGATTGTGTCCATGGAGGAGCCCTATTAATCAAGTTTAGAATGAAATTATGAATACTTCAAGAAACGAAAAGGTGGAAAGAGATAGTAATTGAGACTTACCAAAACAATCCCCTTGGATGGTTTTAACTTCTTACTTTTGGAGAGTCTCTCAGCTATTTGAACTCCTCAGTCTTTTCCAAATAGATTTTCCTTTTTGCTTTCCAAGTGATCTTTCTAGAAGGGCTACGTTTTCGTGAGTGTCTTGCTAGAATGTTGAGTGGAGGGTTGTCCTTTGGAAATACCATCATCATCGGAAGAATCGTCATCAGAGGAGGAAAACCGGGGTTGAAATTCTTTCTTCATAATAGCCAGTCCCTGCAAAAGTAAGTATTAGGGAAATCTAGAATTTGAAAAAGTTAAGTCGTGTTGGAAATACCTGAGGGGTCTTCTCTTTTCCTTTTGTCTTATACAAAGCATCCTCTTTTCCTTCTTCTTCCTCAACTTCTTCTTCTCTTCGTCACTGGAAGAAAGACTTTCATGATTCACACCACTTTCGGCCACACCCTCAGCCTTGGTGGGCAAAATAGTGGTTTTCTCTTCACTTTCATCTTCATCACTTTCCTCAGGAATTTATTCTTCTCCACCTGAGAAGTGTCAGGCCAAATTTTCAGTATGTGGAAAGGCAACAGATTTCAACATAAAGAAAGATGAAAGGAAAAGTATAATGAAAGTACATGTTACCTGGAGATAAGGGTTTGAAGGATGCTAATATGGTGTCACAAACAGCTTTATAATTCTTTGTCTGAGTGGAAAAGATGTAAGTTTTCCACCATACGTTAAACTCATTGGTTGACTGAGACTGGCTACTATGGCCTTGAAAGTTGAAAGTCGATCTCTCTACCTCATAAGCCTTGTCAATTGCTGCAAATTTTATAACATCTATGATCCGCACCCGTTGATCAAATAATCTGTTTTGAGATTTATACGGTGGCAGGGGAATAAGTTGGGTAAACCCCATTTGCCTAGCCAGTTGGGTAAATTGTAGAACTCCATGCCACAAAACTTATTCCTTAGAGTGTGATACCCCCTAATTTCGGAACACGGGTTGATCAAGTCCGCGTACAAAACCAGGGGATATCAAAACAATTAAAGTATTTCAAACAAGCACAGAGTACAAAAAGAAATAAAAAGAATAAATAACTCGCTGAAGGGAATCTATTAAATAAATGTTGTATTAATAATTCTCCAAAATTTACAACTCGGGAATCCTATAACTCAAGGACTCCTTAACTATAATCCACTATCCAGAAGTTCATTATTAAATACTAACATTAAAGGAAATGATAATAATATCCTACTTTTAAATAAACTGAAAGAATGGATAAGTCCTCCAGTTGCGGATACTCAACCTTAAGACTTGAACTTCTAATAACCTGAAAAACAAATCGCGGATTAAACCCTACAAGCAAGCTCTCTCTACCAAGCCTCTGAAAATCAATAAGTAGATCATCTCTAATCAAAACCAAACCTAATAAAGTTTTAAGTTTAATAAACGATGATACACATATGTATAAATAATTATATACAGTATAACATTCACATCCATTAATAGGTTCATTAATTTTCAAAACCATTAAAGCATGATTAAAACATAATCATACCTAAACCAATCCAAAATCTCTTTTTCTTTTAAAGAGAAATCTCTTTAACCTTAACTCCATTTTAAATAATTATTTAATCATTTAAATAATAAAATATAATTCAAAGAAAATTATATTTAATCCAAAAGCCAATAATGAATTTAATTATTTAAATCATATAGCCAATATCTAGACTTTGACAAATCATCCATATCTTTACCAATATTATTTTATTAATATATATAAAATAATACACTAACATGTAACTACTAGATTATTCTAATTTAAGAATACCTAATCCTAATCCAACTTATACATACAATATCCATAGATGAATTTTAATCATCTAATACACATAGCAATTTAATTATGCTTTAGCAATTCAACCATGCCATTATGAATATATTTATTTATATATTGGCAACTCAACCATGCCTCCTTAAGTATATTTATTGATAATTGGCAAATCAACCATGCCTCCACAAGTATATTTATTTATACATTGACAATTCAACCATGCCTCCACAAGTATATTTACTTATACATTGGCAATTCAACCATGCCTCCACAAGTATATATATTTATACCTGTAAACTAGTAACACATTTATACTTCCTATGTATGTATTTTATTCATACAAATACTTAGGCAATATATTCACGCCTTTGGCAACTCATTCATGCCTACAATTTAACCATGTACCAACCTTAAACTTAACAATAACCTAAATTATACATAAACATCTCATGCATATTATATGCATATTAATAATTTAACAACCAGCCTATTATGATTTAATCAACCACATTTCTATACCGAATAAGAATAATAATATTAATACTCTTAAATGATATATATACATACACATATATTATATATAATATATAAATATGTGTAATACCATCCATAATAATAATTGATTATTTAAAAACACATATACATATATATAAATATATATATATATATAAATATATATATATATATATATATATATATATATATATATACCCCCTTCTATACGAATCATAAATTAAATCAACCATATGTATGTACACATATATAACTATATATACATATATACACATCCTTCCATGACAAAATATTTAATTAATTATATTTACGCCAATTAAATGATACTAAATATCTTAGTAACACTCTAAGGCTCTCAGAACACCAAGAACACACCCTCTAATGGTTAATTTCAACCCTAACAAGCTTAAAATAAATTCTGAAAATTCACCGGACTCCCTAGAAACTTTCTGGGACCTCACACGTATCTCCACGCGCCGCCACATACTCCTAGAACACCCCCACGCGCCGCCATGCGTTTCCCCTTATTAGCAAGCACGTCCACGCGCCTGCACGCGCCCTCACACTCCAAATCTACTCTCGGCGTGTGTTGGCAGCTTCCCATTGGCTGTCCTTCCGTTTTGTGGTGAGCTCGTCCACACCGTGTCTTCTCCCACTATTAAATTTGCTTCCAGCGGTTAGATCTTGCAGGCGCACCAACTTTATAATACCCCTAATTTTAAAAGGATAATCTCGGTATTTATTTATTATTTTTATTATATTTATCGTGATTATTTGGTTTAATTATTTTTATTTATTGATTTGATTTAATTGTTTACCTATGTGTCATGTGTTTTAAATTGAATTAAGTTATCTTTTATTATTTAATTGGCATTTTATTGTTTAAGTGTTATTAATTATTTAATTGAGTTTTTAATTGGAATTAATTAGTTAAGTGGATTTAATTATTTAATTGTTTTTTTTTTCCATTTAATTCTGTTTTAAGTTACAGTTGACTTTGGGGTTGGAATTTCACATATAGGTAAGCCGTAACAGAGATAGTTTCATGGGCCGACTAGGTTTAGAATTAGGGCTCTGTCTCTAATTAAACACGGATTAGGGTTTATGTTTTTTACGCCTATATATATACGGTTATAATCTGTATCAAGGGTTGGAAAAACCCTATTCACGTACCAAAGATATAGAGAGAGAAACAGAGAGCAGTTGTGGGAAAACAGAGTGAGGCTTAAGAAAAATTGTATAGAGAGGACCAAGGAGGTTGAGTAAGGATTAGAGACAGAGTTATAGGAAGCTTGGCGGCGTTTAGAATTGTCGGAAAACTTAGAGACGACACAGGGATTTCAAAATTGAAATCACAGGCAAGTTCTTATCTTCCTCCTTCCCTCTGGCTTGTGTTCTGTGCACCTAGATAACCTCTAGGGGATTAATTGGACATTAACTGAACTATGCATGATTTGTATATGTTTACTTGAGGATCTTTTATCCGTGAAAATTTGTCTGTAAAACCATTATGTCTGGTATGTGTTCTATTCTTTGTTTTGGCGTAACGTCCCACTGTTCTAATTTTTATTTTGAACCTTACTGAAATCAACCAAGGTCTGAATGGATACTAGATGTAATTTAAGACCTTCAAATTTAAATTGGAGTAAGAACAGAGGGGTTGGGATAGAACTGATGTTGCAAACTAGTTTCAGTGCTGTTCTTCAACAATGCTAGTTTAAATGACTTGATTAAACTCCGTAATTGCTTTCAAAATTATTGTAAAAAATCTTAGGGAATACTTCTAGACTAAATTAAGACTCCTAAGACTAGTTTTTGAAACCAACAGAGTAGTAGAATTTGATCAGAGAAGGAGCAGACGGACTGAAACGAAGAACAGACGGACGGTAGGCTCTCAAAGAGGAGAGAGCATGCTCCACAATGGAAGGATCCGGCTCCCCCATCTAAAAGAGCTGGCTCTATGATGTTTAGAGCCGGCTCTAGGCTCTAAAAAAGAGGCTACTCCAAATTTTGGAGCAGGCTCCCTTTTTATTTTTGATTTATTTTAAGTTTTTTTTTTTTTTTTCTACGTACTATGTTCACTGTTGGAGCATGGAGACTATTTGAGAGAATTTGGAACTTTACAGAGGGATGGAGGAATGAATTTTGAGTGTTATTAAGACCCTAAATTGATTAAAGTTTAATTCTGTTGGGACAAACAGTGTAAAAATTAAGACACTCCCTATGTTGTTAACAAATGGAAGATGAATTAATTGTTGAATTAAATTTCAGCAATTTGATGGAATATAATGTGTTTATAAAACTTGTTTTAGAATGCATTCAAGTGCATGATAAGGTCATTTAATTATTAATTTTGATCTATGCATGCTTAGGAGGCTAGTTGCTGAATTATTAAATCGTTTCCTGCAACTATATGGTTAATGCTTGGATTTAAATTGCCGAAATATTAAACAATCTTCTGAAATTGTTTTAGCAATTTATTGGATAATAATAGGATTATTTAACCTATTCACATGCATGATGGAGTCCCTGACATATTAAATTTGGTTTATGCATGCTCTGGATGTTAGTTGTTGATTTGTTAAATCGTCTCCTGCAACTATATGGTTAAATGCTTGGATTTAAATTGCTGAAGCTTTAAATATTTTTCTGCAATTGTTTAGATGGTGGTTCTTGGGTCTGTAAATTATTAAACTGTTATATATGTTGTAATTTACCTGGATATGGAGGATTGTATGTACCGGTATGGGACGGTGACATACTAGGGATGGTTTAGCTCAAACGCATAAACCTAACCTAATGGATTAATGGAATGGATTGAAAGATATCGAATCCTAATTGTGACTAAGTCAGATCAGCTGTAACCAAGTTGAATGACTTCCTGGATTAACGGATGGTAGTTATGTCATATCAACTGAATAAGTTGAGTGACTAACTAGTTGGTTTATTGTATGTCAGTTTAATAAATAGTTGAATTGCATACCCTGGATTTGGACGGACTTTATATATATGTTTATGGTACCACGAGTTGAGCTTGAGTCTCAGACTCATTGGTTAGGGTGCGTATATGCAGTGGATGCGTAGCTGGTTATAATAGGTTGAGGTGTACCCTGTTAGGTCTAGGTACTCATGCCCACATTTGGGTGTGTATTCGCATGTTGCCTTCTATTCAGGTTGAGACCCCTATTATAGACTAGTGAATGTCCCTTAGTGTGGATATATTTATACGTATGGACTAGATAGATATTGTGAGGTGTCTACGGTGTATTTGCGTATCGGGTCACTGTATGGATTGCAGTTAGATTAGAACTTGCTCGTGGGTCTGACCCACTCCTTTATTATTCTTTTCAGGTACAAGATGGTTCCAGCCTTAGAGCTTGATCGTGCTTGTCGAGGACAGTCTCACTTTCATCGGATTACGTAGGACTTTCCCCGATGTTTCTAGTATTATCTATTTTTCAGTTTCAGTCTCAGTTGAATTTTTAGTTAGGGGTCCATCAGTGGATTTCCAAGTTGTAACTTTGAAGTTTTGGAGGATTGGAGTTTTAAATTTTCAGTTACACATGGAGGATTTTATTATTATTATTTCTTTCAGTTTTATTCTATCTTTATTGGTTTTTGTCATCTGTGTTCGTTTTAAAATACTTTAATTGTTTGATATTCCCTCGGATTTGGGCCTGGGCCTGATCAACCCGTGTCTCGGATCCGAGGGGTATCACAAACTTCCCATGGATCGCACCGCACCAGATCATCCTCCAACATCCATCATCTCCACCCATGGCCCAGATCAATGAGTGCACCATTCTCCTATGCATACGCACACACTGGAACATTCGATGATCATCAGGACCATTCTATGGTCCTGATTTGGGCGCATCGAAGCTTTGTGAGCTGCGCCGCACTGAATCGCACTCCCGTTGTATACGCCGTTGTATATACAGTAAATAGTGCATAATAATTTAACTAAAAAATATAAAAAACAATTTTAAAATAATTCCTAAAAATTATAAAATAAATCCAGAAAAATCTAAAAAAATTCCAGAAAAATCTATAAAAACCAAGAAATAAAGAAATCCTAATTAACCCTCTTGGGTCACAAATTCACCTATATTTTGATTTTAAAATATATATACAACACCTATATATATCAATTAAAATCCAATAATCAAAAATTAAATATAATAATTTATAATTTTAATTATTCCGATCTAACCATTATTTTAAACAAATAAATTTAATCTAAACATTGATACTCAAGGTAAAATCCTTATGAGTTCTAAGAGAAAAGTTAGAGAAGAACTCGCCTGAAGGTTTTGAAATGAAACCGATGCTTCAAGCCTTGATTGCCTCTTCAAATCCCAACGTCCTCCTTCTCAGATCCGGCCTCCTCCTTGTCAGTCCTTTTTCTTCCTCTCTCTCTCTACCTCTCTTATTTTTCTAACGTGTAAAACTTTTAACCCTAAAACCTTATGTGTATATTTATATACATTAGAATCCAAATCATATTCCTACTAGGACTACCAAACAAAATAATACAATAATGATCTTTAAATAATATAATATATATAAACATATCATATATACATATATATATATATATATATATATATATATTCCATAATTAACCATTGGTTAATTAAATCATATATCCTATATATATCCATAAATATATATCTATATATATATCCTTTCATAACTCTTATTAATTAATTATATTTATATATAATTAAATATATATTTATAATTATACAAAAAGAATCATTTAAATAATCAAATAACCATAGGCCTTTATTAATTAACCCAATAAGGCTTCATACAAGCCCAAGACCACATCCATTAGTCTCACTCCTCTTAAGCCCAATCCAATTAAAATAAAATAATTAAATTAATTAAATTAAAACTAATAATTACAAATAATTAACAAATAATTCACGCAAACATAAATACACACAAATCAAATAGACAATATAATCATAACATTCCATAAAGCAAAACACCATATCAATTCTACAAATATACTCACGAAATATAATCTAATTAAAATAAAACAATTAACCTAAGCACTCAATTAAATAAAACAAATTAGTTAAAAATAAAATAAAATCAATTAATCCCAATTAAATCAAACAAATCATTTAAAAATAAAATTAAAGTAATTAATCCCAATTATATCGGGGTATTACAGGATTGGCAGTGCTGTAATGAAGGTCTCGAGCAAGTAGAAAGCTTGCCCAAATGTTTTTCTATTCTCTAGAATGCGTTTTAGTGGAAACCCCTAGGGAAGGGACTAGTAATGATGGCATGCGACCAAGGAAAGTAAATGGATCGAAGAACTTGTCGTCTCCAGTCTCACATTGATTGTAAAAATACTCAAAGTTTTCAGCAAAGCTGAAAAAGGAAGGGGCTAAAGTTGCCAAGGAATAGCATAGAAGGGTTTTTCCAGTCTGCATGGCAAGAGGTGAAGTTCTGTCTTGGAAATATACCTTAAGCCACATCTGGAATAACCAGAAAGGGCCTTGAAATCTTGAGAATTTGGAAGCAATAAGGTTATTTAATCGTTCGTACAGATGGGAGAGAATAAGAGGGGCCAACGCCAAATCTCCATTCCTGGCTAAAGAGATGGCAACCTGAACAAAGTCCTTGGTAACCTGGCTGGATAGAATGCGCAGTAAATAACCAGAAGCCAACCGATCAGGAAAGCTATGTGCTCGTCTTTCTCGACTGGTCCAGTTTTCTTATAATGCTTGATGAAATGAAGGTGGGAGGACATGAATTTCTTACTGCTAGTAGTTTTGGTAGGAAAAGGGAACTGGTCAACGAAGATAGTTGTACTAACATCATCTCCATGGGGTTTAAGGCCGGTAATGTAACAAACATCTCTTAAAGTAGGAGATATCATTCCATATTTTAGGTGGAGGGCATTCATGGTTATGGACCAGAAAAAAGGGCTAGAAAAAGGAGATTTGGGTCAAGTGTGATGGAGGCCTTGCTAATTTGAATAATGTCAAAGATACCTTACCTTCTCTATTGTGAAGAAATCTTTTCATCTTTGGAAAGACGATTTACCCAAGAAGTCCAAGAGGAGCGGTATGGTGGCCAATTCTTTATACTGAAGAAGGGTTTTACTTTCTTTCCCTTCTTTAAAATAAAAGGGAACTCTGAATCAATGGGAAGGGGAAACGTACCAGAATGATAGAACTTTGCCAACTTGGAAGGGGACATACCTGCAAAGGCTGGTCCAATCCCAACTAAAGAATCTTCAAAGGAAGCCAGGGGTTCAAGGTGAAGCCTAGTAAGATTTAAGGATTTCAGAAGTAATTGGACTTGATGGCTAGGGCTTCAGGTTTTAGCCTTGGGTTGAGCTGAAGGGGCTGGAAGAGAGGAACTAGTGGCTTGTTTGGAAGGTTTCTTGACTTTGGCAGGAGCCATGGCTCGTGACTTCCAATAAAGTAGGGTTTGTTGCTTTAGGGTTTGGTTAGAGGAAAATAAATAAGAAAAGAAAAAGTGGCTTTGTGCGTAAGATGATAAGGATAGAAGTATATGCACATATATATATATAGGCAGTGAAGGAATAAAAAGAGAGGAACGGCTTTTAAGGTTGGTGGTTGGAAAGTTCAAAATTCAAAAAGGAAGTAATGAGGATTAGGAAGTTTTTGCCATAAATGGATAAGACTCCTATTAAGATACGGAATGCCTTTTAAAATTGGCGGCAAGTGAGATTGACATGGAAGAAATTGAGGAGACAGCCGCGTGTTATGCAAAAACTCTTCATGATTATTTCAAGTGTCCAATCCAAGGATGATATGTTAGGGAGTTATTTGGAAAGTTCAAAATTCAAAAGGGAAGTAATGAGGATTAGGAAGTTTTTGCCATAAATGGATAAGACTCCTATTAAGATACGGAATGCCTTTTGAAATTGGCGACAAGTGAGATTGACATGGTGAAAATCGAGAAAAGAGCCGCGTGTTATGCAAAAACTCTTTAAGATTATTTCAAGTGTCCAATCCAAGGATAATTTGTTAGGGAGTTGTTTGGAAAGTTCAAAATTCAAAAGAATGAAGTTGATCATGATGGCGAAATAATGCCTTAAAATTCAAGTAGATCATGATGGCGAAATTCAAATCCCATGCTTTGTCATCAATTTGTTCTTCACGACATGGAATTTAAGGGGTATATGTTTACTCCATTATTTTTGTCCCAATGGAAAGGCGACATGTGGCTAGTTTCAATGAGCTTGCCACACTTGATTGGTGTTTTAAATGTCCAAAAGAAGAACATATGAGGTGGAATTGTTGAAGGGAGATTGGATACAATCTACCAATAAAGAAGAGGTATGTGGTGAGTTCCAATGGAACTTGCCACGCCAGATCACAACTCTTGAAGAATTCTATTCAGAGTATTTAAATTACGTGATCTCACGTGAAAGTAAGGAATACGTGGACCTATCAAAGTCTACCACGTAAGTTCTTTTATTCTTTAAAAAGGAAGAGGCAAGTCCAATTAGGACTTGCCATCTTTAAAGCAATGGCCCTATTTGGAATAAAGGGAATGAAGCGTGAAAGTACTACACTACATGCACCCTCATGCAATTATCTAGTCAACGTTCATGTAACGAGCCACTCTACTACATGGTACAATCCACCCCCCTTGGAGGCCCGACGTCCCCGTCGGCACACTTCCGGCTGGGTCAGGCTCTGATACCATTTGTAATGACCCACTCCACCACATGGTATGATATTGTTCGCTTTAGGCCTGAACCCGTGATGAGCGCTGAAAAGTGCGTATTTAAACCCCTTAAGCTTAAGCATTATAGTACCTTTATCTATCTTACTTTACCGTTTTAGATTGATTTCGTATTATTTTCATTTTCAGGCACTTATCCCGAAAATAAGCTCACTCAGCCAAATAAGAGCAGAAATTAAGCAATTCTGGGATAAATCAAAGAAAGGTGCCAAGTGGAAGCAAAAAGAAGAAAAAGGTGAAAATTAACATTTTCGATCGATCTCAGATCAAGGTTCGATCGATCTCAGATCAAGGCTCGATCGATCCAACATGATCGATCTCAACACTTTAAGATGGATCAGAGCCATGATGACATTTTCAGAGATCTCAAAAGTTTGATCGATCCAACATTATTCTTCGATCGATCGAACTGTTTTGTCCTTATCCAAATGATTGATCTTATCTAGTTATACCACCCTACCAACCACTTTCATCCTTTTTCCCAAAAATATCTTCAAAATATTTTAGATTTGTCTTTATCCAAAAAGCGCCACCAATGAAGATCGATCCAGCCTAAGTTCAATAGATCTCAGCCATGTTCGATCGATTCAAGTCCAAGGTTTGATCGATCGAACTTCCTCCAGTGCAAAAAAGTTAAATTTCCAGCTCATTGAAAGTTGTCCTTTATCCAATCATTGGGGAATATTGTGTACACGACCCCGCTCATTTTGGGTATCATTTGACCTACCTATATAAGGATAAGGATTGCTTTTTACATGGGAGGACATCATACCATATCATATCATCTCTTGGAGAGCAAGCTTAGAGGAGAAAGAGGCTAGAGACACCATTGGAGACTCTTCATCAACCAAGGAGCAAATCTCTACCATCAAGTTAGCCCTTGAGGGTTAGAGAAGCACTACCATGAGTGGCTAGACATCTTCTTGGGGCTAGAGTTAGCCCCAAGCATGCTTTCTACATCTTGATTTTGTGTATTATTGAGGAATTAGTGTTACAATACATATTTTGGCACTTTTATATATATATATCTTGTTTATTCAATGATTTATGTGGTTTAATGCTTCCAATTGATCATTTCATTCTATTCATATGTCTATGTATGCTAGAATAGATATTCATGTGTTTGTCTCTATTTCTTGTGTTATTGACGCATGTCTATATGTATTAATGCTATAAATCTAGAGATTGTCAAAACATAGTGCTTAAAGGAATGCTCTTATAATTTTCTAGATGGTCCATGCTCATTTCTTGATGGATTGTGCCTCTCTCTTAGCTTAATTAGTTTAATTTCATGTCATTAGCATAATTGTAATGTAGTGGTAGCATAGTTGTTAGATGGGAGGACAATCTATGCTTGTTGTATGATATTCCATACTTTTGAATGCAAGTAGAATATGTCTCTAAACTTGTGGTGTATTTGGCTTGTGAGCTTAATGAAATGATTAATGACTTGCTAGATATATTGTGTTTTTCACATGCAATTTAGACAATATATACTTAATTGCTAGATATATTGTGTTTTTCACATGTTGATTAGACAATGTATGCTTAATTGGTCACCCTTACTAATTAAATCAACCAAACACACACACACACATCAATATTGCAACACACATTTCCCTCATTAGTCACTAGTTAAGGGTATAGAAAAGCATTGCTTGGTGGTGACCTCTAAACCCCAAGATCTCTCTCTCTCTTACTTACTCCTTATTACATTCAACTATTTAGTTTAATTTGCACTCTAGTTTAATCAACCAACCAATCATTTGTTTGATCACTCGACCTACTAACCCTAATTGTGATTCCACAAGCTAGTACGACTCCAATCCCTTAGGACGATCCCTACTCACCCTAACTATATTTTCAGTGAAGGTAGTAGTGGCTTTTATAAATGTAAAACTTGGTCGTCGCCTTAACACACACTCTTAAGATTGTGGTGTAGCGACACACCATAGTTTTTGGCGCCGTTGCCGGGGATTAGGCAATGTCGTATTTATGGAATCAATTAGGAATTAGTACTCTTTTGATCATGTCTTTACTTTGTTTTTATTTTTCTTTAGATTACTTATTGTGTTTGTTCATCTTTGACAAAGAGTATTGAGCTAGGATTCATGCAAAGGAGCATCCAAGCAAAAGAGCTAAGCAAGCAAGGAAAATGGCTAAAAATTTTAAAATTTTGCTAAGTTAAGCTATAAATTTGGAGTTGAAGTGCTAAAGGACCTTTGTGAGCTTTTTCTTACTCAATCCCTTAGTTAAATTGTCGGCCCGTGTGGAGGCTTGTTTTTAATTTCTTAGATAAATCGTGAGCCCACGCGGAGGCATTTTTAATTGTTCTTTGCATCATTGTTGTTAAAGCATAGGAGTATGGGTTAAGTGTTTGTGGAGAAAGTTCCATTGAAATTGTTGTGAAGTTGAAGTTTTTGTTCATTCATTGTGTTTATGTGTTTTCACATTGTGCATACATGGTCGTAGATCACTAAGACCAACTCTTGTCCCTCTTGATTTGCATCTTGAATCCATAATTAGAAATCCTAGAGGAAGAGGAAGTTCTAGTTCTACCCGATCCATTACATCAATGGAAGGCCATAATGAAGAGAATGTAGAGGACCTTGGTCACATAGACCAACAAGGTATCCTTCATCCAAATGTGCACCATGAGAATATGCAAGCACCATTAGGCATGCCTAGGCCATTCATTCACCAACCACAACAACAGCAAGGCCAAGTTCCATTTGGAATGCCAAGGCCAATGTATGCTCCGCAACCTCCCATCATTCAAGGAAATCAAAATCAAGGTGCCCATGTTGCACCTCAAATTGCTAACCCTCCACTTGCTTTAAGAGATCACTATGTGCCTAATGAATATAATGCACCCACATGCATTCAATTGCCACCATTTAGAGCACATCACTATGAAATTAAGCCACAAACGATTCAAATGCTTCCTAATTATCATGGACTTCCAAGTGAAGAACCTTACAAGCATTTGGATGAGTTTCTTGAAGTATGTTCCACCGTAAAATATACGGACATGCCGGAAGAGGTTTTAAGACTCAAACTTTTTCCATTCACCTTAAAAGATAAGGCAAAGTATTGGTTTAACAATCTTAGGCCTTTTTCAATCACTTCTTGGGCAGAAATGCAACAAGAGTTCTTGAAGAAGTACTATCCGGTTTCTAAAACCAATGCCATGAGGACATCAATTTGAGAATTTTCACATGGGGATGGAGAAACGTTTCATGAGGCATAGGAGCGCTTTAATGAATTGTTTAGGAAGTATCCACATCATGACATGCCCAAATGGAAATTAGTTTAATACTTATTTGAGAGCTTATCGGACAACTATAAGGGCATGGTTAACGCTTCCATGGGTGGCTCATACATTGATAGGCATGAGGATAACGTGTAGCGTCTTTATGAAAGCATGAGTGAAAATTCTTTGCATAGAACAATATCATCCAAGAATGGTAGAAATTCATAAGGTAGGAAGAGTGTTGGCTTACATCAAGTCGACCATTCAAATAAAATAGCCGCCGAAATGAAGTCTTTATCTCAAAGGTTTGATCAATTCTTGATTAACCAAAACTCGGCGAACCAAGTATCTTCCTTCCCTAACCATTCTCATCATGCATCAAATGAAACATGTATGACTTGTTCTAGTGTTCTTCATTCTACTTCTCATTGTCCTCACGGACAAGTGCAAAGTGAACCTAATGAACAAGTCAATGCGGCTTTTGTGAACCAAGGGAACAATCCTTATAGTACTCATTATAATCCAAGTTGGAGGAATCATCCGAATTTCTCTTGGAAAAACCAAGGAGCAGGCTCAAACCCTTCCCAAGGCGGTTTTCAAGGGAAGTACATTCCACCTCCACTTCAAAACCAAGGATACCAAGGTTATAGACCCTATCAATCACAAGGGAATCAATTTGCTAATTCTCATTTTCCCAACCAATCTTATTCCCAAGGTAATACTCGAAGTCCCACCTTTGAAGAGAAAGTTTTGAATGCTTTGGGCACTTTAGAGGCTAACACTCAATTGTTTCATTCTCACTCTCAATCTATTGCGAAGTTAGAAACCCAAGTAGGGTAAATAGCAAGCACTCTCAATGCAACAGAGAAGGGAAAGATGCCTATAAATGCCCCATCTAAGCAACAATGTGTTGTGGAAACCCATTCCTCATCGGAAGGCCACACCATTGAACATGTTAATGCGGTGACTACCTTGCGGAGTGGTAGGATTGTGGACAATCCAGTTGGAATGTCTAATGAAGAGAGTGAACCGGTGCAACCTCAAGTTGTCACCCGTCCCGTTTCACATCCCATTCCTCCTTCATTGCATATACATGATCTTGTAAATGAGAAAGTTTTAAAAGATGTGTTTGAAAAAGAAGTTTTGAAAAATGATATTGAAAAGGTTTTATTGAAAAATGATTTGAAAATTTCTTATGTTGAAGAGAGTTTAAAAGAAATTTTTGAAAAAGTGTTTGAACCAAAGGTTCCATTTCCGAATGCCTTAAAAGGATCCATTTCAAAAGACAAGCAAAAGGCAAAAACCAATGAAATCATGGAAATGTTTAGGCAAATGAAAGTTAATCTTCCACTATTGGATGCAATCAAGCAAATTCCGGCTTATGCCAAATTCTTGAAAGACTTGTGCACCCAAAAGCGGAAGAACAAGAGCCAAGCACCAAGAAAAGTGGTTTTGACCGAGCAAGTAAGCTCAATTTTGCAACATAACACTCTTCGAAAGTTTAAGGACCCCGGTTCACCCACTACATCATGCATTATTGGTGATCATATCATTAATCTGGCACTTCTTGACTTAGGAGCAAGTGTTAACCTTCTTCCATACTCGGTTTATGTCAAATTGGGCTTAGGTGAATTGAAACTGACGTCGATAGTTTTGGAACTTGCCGACCGATACATTAAGAAGCCTAGGGGTATAATTGAGGATGTTTTGATAAGGATTGACAAATTCTTCTTCCCGGTTGATTTCGTTGTCATAAACACGGAACCGGTTCCCAATCCCAAGAGCCAAATTCCCGTTATCCTTGGCCGTCCTTTCTTGGCAACCACTAATGCCAACATCAATTGTAGCACGGGGATAATGAAGATTTCATTTGGCCACATGAAGGTCAAGTTGAATATCTTTAATCCCACACCCAATTCATTTGACAAATATGAAGGAGAAGTTAATGTTGTAGATCAATGTCATGATCTTCAATGCCAAGGAAATGAGCTTTTGTGTAAAACCAAAACTTCCAAAGGATCATCTTCAACCTTACATTCTAAAAGTTTCAAACTCTTGCTTTGAAAGGGCATGGAAGCCCAAAGGTTGTAATTGCATAGACAAGGGACCAAAGACTTCTTTTGAGCTTAATCCAACAAGTTCTTCAAAGAACTATTTGTTGGGTGGAGTTCAAAGCATCTATCACCCCAACAAGGAGGGGATGCATTATAAGATCTTTGATCCGGGCTAAAAAAGCCCAATGTCTTGCTAGAGACGTTAAAGACTAGCAAAAGCATTCGTAGGGTGTCAAAACCCTATTCTTCCCCTATTTCTATCTTTCATTTCATTTCTTGCGAAGTCTAGATACTTGTTTTTGGTTCATATGCATTTCAAGGAACTTTGGTGAGGATTGCATAAGCTTTCATATCATTATTGAGCATTCTGCAAAGTTCGATCGATCTCAAACTTGAGTTCGATCGATCGAACTCCTCTCTGCATCCAACACTTAGAAGGTTTTTCGACCTGCAGCAACCTGCATCTAAATCACCTCTCTGTCCCATTGTTTGAACCAACTCCAAGATCGATCAAAACACCTTCGATCGATCCAACTTCCAAGTTCAATCGATCTCATGACTCAACACTTAGGAAAAATTTTGAGCCTGCATCAACCTGCATATTTCAACTCTCTGTCTAATCGTTTGAAACATTCCAAGATCGATCTGAAAGTTCTTCGATCGATCCAACTTCCCAGTTCGATCGATCTCATGTTCCAAACACTTAGCCAAATTTTTGAACCAAAAACCTGCATATTTTTGCTCTCTGTCTGATCGATCAAACTCTTGTTTCGATCGATCTCAATCTTCATTTCATTATTTTAACTTTATTTTGACTTTTCAAATTTTCAAAAATTCAAAAATATTTTCATTTTTATTTTATTTCATTTTGCTTTATTTTATTACATTTTCAAAAATCCCAAAATATCTTAATTAATTTTTAATTATTAAGTGTTTATTCGATAATAAAAAATAAAAAATAAAAAATAAAAAATAAAAACTTTGAAGAGAGTTCATCAAAGTTCGATCGATCACAGCTGAGTTCGATCGATCGAACTCTGTCGGGAATGTTTTTAAAAATAGAACCGAGGGTTTCTAGATCGATACCTTAGATCGATCCAACCCTCTCAAACCCTATCCTTCACTCCCTTTCTGCGCCGCTGTGAGCCTCAACCATCTTCGTCATCTCCGGTGTGTTTTCCGGCAAAACACAGTGAGCTTTGACTCTCTTTCTCTCTCTTACATTTCGGATCTCACCCCCTCTTCGCATCCACTTCTCTCATTCGGTTGAGGTAAGATCCGAAGCACCATAGTTGATTGCAAGCTTCAATCTCATGTATCTATACTTTATATGCCGAATCCATGTCATTTTCATGATCAAATCCTCCATGGTTGAAGCTTGAAGTATATTTGTATATATTTGTATATATGCGTATATATTTTTGTATTTTGATTCCATTTGGAAGGATGGGTCATGATTGGGTGTTAGAAATTGTTGATTTGTTGTGTTGATGGGCTCACAAACACGTTCGTGTGGGCCCCATGCTTCCAAGGTCACAGATCTGTGACCTTTGGGTTTTCATCGTCGCACAGTTCGATCGATCGATCTACTATCTCCGATCGATCTTGAGAGATCGATCGAACTCATGTCTTTGATCGATCAAAGTTGTGAGATCGATCTCACTTACTTTCGATCGATCCAACTTTTGTGATCGATCTTATTTCTTTTTATGATCGATCAAACTTCACAGATCTCACACATACACTTCATTCATCATCTCCTATGTTCATGTTATCATATCTATGCCCAATGCCTGTGATATTCCACATTGGATGCATTTCATACTTACATTGTTTAGCATGTTTCATATTCTACCACTTGCATAGATTCACGTCATATTTGTTTTGTCTACTTTACTTGACATCCATGATTCTATTTCGTGCTTTTAAATTTCTTATTCTGGCACTAACTCCCACTGTAAGTTTTTTTTCTTTTTGCAGGCCATGGTAAAGAGGAAGACCGTTGCCAACAGGCAACACGGGCCCACCCGCCATATTAGGCCACGAACAGAGGAGCTTGCAGAGCCCTCTTATGCACAGCGGGAGCCAGCACAGGCTACCCCGCCTCAGTCACCATCTCATGAGCCTGAGGATGACCACATACCATCCACTTCTACGGCTCATCCTACTTTCACTCCATCACCATCTCCACCGCAGACTGGAGCTGAGCATTCACATATACCACCTCAGCCTACTCAGCCAGCTCATCTACGGCGTGATAGGCCCACGCCTCGATATGCACACATGACACTCGACCATGAGTCAGAGTTTGACATAGCCTTCTTCTCTCGATCGGTGCTGACCTAATCCGCCTACCAAGATATTATTCAGAGGGGCCTAGCCGCTATTCTTGCCCCCGTTACAGAGCTACCCATGGCTGGTTCGGTTGTTCTACCAGAACCTCTGACCATCGCCGCGTACCACAGCCGAGATGGCCACTTCTATCGATGGTCATCCCGATCACCATTACAGTGGACACTTTAGCCCGCTCTTGCCGCTGTCCACACAGATGTCCTCTAGAGCTTTTAAACACATATCCGAGGCTATTCAGGCCTTCATATGCCGACATGGCAGTCTCCCTCACAGGTCACCATGCTAGTGGCGCGACTTTCGCCACCCGGATATACCTTCCAGACGACCTATGGTTTATTGATTTCGTCCTTTACCGGAATATATACATGGCGGGGCACAAGATTCAAAGGAGGGGCGATTATCTGACAGCCCTTTACACTTTCTACACTGGGCAGTGGGTGTCAATTCCCGCGCTCATCTGGAGCGTGATGAGGAAGCTGTATGACGAGTACATTAGCAAGGAGATGCCCGGACAGGCTAAGTCTCTTCCTTTCAGCCACCTCATCACCCAGATTCTCATTAACCAGCGCTATCCCATCCATCCTCGGGAGCACCTTGAGAGCGGTTCCTGTCACTTCCTCAGGAAGGACTGGAACAAGACCTACCGCTCCCTTATTACCAGGTTGTAGGACTACGCAATACTGGCTGCAGTAGAGTTAGAGCTGGAGGAGGCACAGTTACAGGCATAGGCCCAGGCAGAGGCACCGGCAAAGGCAGCAGCAGCACATCCCGTAGCGGACGAATCAGCAATCGATCCAACTGCCGAGCATTTAGACAACGACTTAGAGCGCCCTGCAGATGATGCAAAGTAGGACTCTCCAGCCAGGTTGCCCATTCATGAGCAAGAGCAAACTCAGGAGCTTTCTTCTGATTCATCTATGCCTGAGACTTCAGATATAACCCCCGGTTTTGGAGTACGTCTGCAGACGCTCGAGGATGCTGTTGTTACCATCCGAGCTGACCTCACAGCCCACAGAGCTGAGTTTGCTGCCTTCCACACGGATGTCGTGACCATGTTCAAAGATTTATCTAGAGACATCCACAGAGCCAGACCTGCCCGTCCTACCTCATCATCCTGAGCTCCCAGTCTTTTCTATCTTTTAATCCCTCTCTCCTTTTGATACTTTATTATTGTCACTGTATTATTTTTACAGCCAGTCTGTCGGCTTTGATATCTTTGTTGTACATGCACTTTATTCGTTTTATATATATCTATTTTTGCTATGGATGTCATATGATTGTATTCTCATATCTATATGTTTGACTCCATCAGGTGCATCACAGTGACTTCAGTGAGAGAGTGCTACCCAATTTCCAGGACCACCCTTATACCTCTCTCATTTCGTTATCTGTTTATCCTATTTACACTTGCATGTCCATTATGCACTGATTATCCCATTTTGTTATCTGATAAGTTTATCCAAGTGCCAATTTTCAGGACCACAGTTCATCCCAAGTTTGGGGGGGGGGGGGCAATACCACCCATTTCTGATACTTCAGTCCCGATCATTCTTGCTTAGTTGCACTGGTATACTCTTTCTTTTGTTCTCTTTGCACATTGAGGACATTGTGTAATTTAAGTTTGGGGGGAATGGTGTTCTACAGTGTTAGTTTTAAATTCAAATTTTGAGCATGACTTGTGAATTTGAGGGATATTTCTATGATTGGTCCATACCTAGCTATAATTTTGGTCTTTTGAGGACTATATTGCTTAAAATTTAAAAATTGCTTGACTTGAGAGTCCAATACTCCTTGTATGCCTTATGAATGCTATTTAAGAGTAAATTTTTCGAACGATTGATATCTTGTTTGTATTTGTGGTCTATATCATCTTGATTTTGTGATTATTTTGAGATTCATTCTAGTATTCTACACTAGCACCGGCGCACACTAACATTCATTTGTGGGTACATGCTTTGTTGACTATTGAATTGGTTATATCCCAATTGAGCTAGCAGTGCATTGAAAGCTTTCATTCTTGACAACAGTGGATAACAACCCCTTTTCACTAAGTAGCCGGGATTCTAGCCTCATCAAGCACTGAACTTCTCGCGCCGAAAGGTGGAGGGCCCAAACTCTAGGTTAATAATTGAATTTAAAAAAAAAAAAAAAAAAAAAAAAAAAGGGCAATAATAATGAGGACTTCTCCCAAAAAGGTGAGAAGTAGAAAATGATTAGATGGTTGTTGTCTTGATTTGTAGCCTAGTTGATTTGAGCTTGTAAGTCCGTAGGGGTATTTGAATGCCTAATGCCCTAAAGCCATCTGGTTTGGCAGTCATTGACCTAACGTTCGACCTCATGAATCGCTAGAAAACTTAATAAATCAACACATTGCACTATACTTCCATCTTTGATCCTCAATAAAAAAAAATTTAAAAAAAATAAAATAAAAATTTGAGTGAAAAGAATAAGCGCACCTAGAACAAAAAAGCTTTAATAAAAAGTCCACTTTTTGTCTTGATGATCGATACTAGATTTGTGTGCTAGTTTGAGGGTAAGGATGTGATTAATTCTTTAGTTGGCTTAGATAGCAACACATTTGATGCCGGTCAACTCAAAAGGATTCTAGAGTTGTTTTGATTTGCATGATCATTTTCTTGATGTGTGGAGGACCATACTTGCTTGCTTGATGTTGAAATTTTGGGAGATTGCTTAGAAAGGGTTGAAAAATTGCATACTTGAAGTAGTTTTCTCCCAATGCTTGTTTGCAATATTGGTGCCTCTTTTGAAAGAATGAGCTTAATGTTTATGGGTACCATTTCTGGAAACCCTCACGAGACTTCACTCGTCTACTAGGGGTAACCTTAGGGTTTAAAAGGTTTATTGCATATGCTAAGTGCAATCGTGTTCCCTACGACAGTGACGTTATCCATTTATTGTTTTCTAAATTCATACTCGTATAGTTGTTTATTTCATTCCTTTACTTTCTAACTCAATACTAGGGACTAGCAATATTTAAGTTTGGGGGTGTGATGAGCACTGAAAAGTGCGTATTTAAATCCCTTAAGCTTAAGCATTCTAGTACCTTTATCTATCTTACTTTACCGTTTTAGATTAATTTTGTATTATTTCTTTTTTCAGGCACTTATCTCGAAAATAAGCCAAATAAGAGCTTAATTGAAGCAATTCTAGGATTAAACAAATAAATGAGCAAAGTGGTAAAAGAGGGAAGCAAATGAAGCCAAAGGTGGCAAGCAGCAAAGTTCGATCGATCCAAGTTCAAGGTTCGATCGATCGAACAATGATCGATCTCAGCACTTCAAGATAGATCGAAGCCTTGACCCAAATGTATAAAATTCCAAAAGTTCAATCGATTCAACACCATCCTTCAATCGATCGAACACTTTTGTCCTTATTCAAATGATTGATCCTATCCACAGCTGTACCACCCACTAACCACTTTTGTCCTTTTCCCATAAATATCTCGGATTTGTCTTTTTCCAAAAAGCTCAGCCAGTTGGATTGATCCAGCCTAAGTTTTATCGATCTCACTTACTTTCGATCGATCCAAGTTCAAGATTCGATCGATCGAACTTCCTCTAGTGCGAAAAAGTTAAAATTCCATCTCATTGAAAGTTGTCCTTTATCTAATCATTAGAGAATATTGTGTGCACGACCCCAGCTCATTTTGGGTGTCATTTTGACCAACCTGCATAAGGATAAGGATTATTTTTTCAAGGAAGAGCCAACATTATTTCATATCATCTCTTAAAGAGGAAGTTTAGAGGAGGAGGAGGCTAGAGACACCATTGGAGTTCTTCATCAACAAGGAGCAGATTTCAACCATGGAATTAGCCCTTGAGGGTTGGAGCATCATCACCATAAGTGGCTAGACATCCTCTTGGGGCTAGAGTTAGCCCCAAACATGCTTTCTATATCTTAATCTTGTGTATTATTGAGGGATTAGTGTTGTAATTGATGTTTTGACACTTTGATATATATAGATCTTGTCTATTCAATGATTTATGTGGTTTAATGCTACCAATTGATCATTTCATTCTATCCATATGTCTATGTATGCTAGAATAGATGTTCATGTGCTTGTCTCTAGATTTTGTGTTATTGATGCATGTCTATGTGTATTGATGCTATAGATTTGGAGATTATCAAAACATAGTGCTTAAAGGAATGCTTTTGTAATTCTCTTGATGGTTCATGCTTATCTCTTGATGGATTGTGCCTCTCCCTTAGTTTATTTTCATATCAGTAGTGTAGATGTAGTGTAGTTATAGTGTAGTGTTAAATGGGAGGACAATCTATGCTTATTGTTTGATGATCCAAGCTTTTGAATACAATTAGCATATGTCTCTATCCTTGTGTTGTATTTGGATTGTGAGCTTAATGAAAGGATTAATGACTTGTTTTGATTTATTGTGCCTTTCACATGTCGTTTAGACAATATATGCTTCATTGCTTAAAGATATTATGTCTTTCACATGATGTTTAGACAATACATGCTTAACTAGTCATCCTTACTTATTGAATCAACCAAATACACATACACCAATATTACAATACACCATTTGCCCTCATTAATCACTTGTCAATGATATAGATATGCATTGCTTGGTGGTGATCTCTAAACCCCAAGATCTCTCTCTCTTACTTACTCTTAATTGCATTCTTTTGCTATCACTTAGTTTAATTTAGTTGCTCTTTAATCAACCAACCAACCAATTGTTTGATCACTCGACCTACTAGCCCTAATTGTGATTCCACGACATTGCTCAATCCCCATAATCCCTTGGGACGATCCCTTCTCACTCATACTACATAGTATAGGTGTTAAGCGGTTTATAAATTTAAGTATGATGCCCACTTGACACTAATTTTCAAACTCAAAGTGTTGTGCATTGTTTTGTGCACCGCCCGAGAGAGCGTCAGTAGGGGGTGTCTTAGGATTATATTTATGTTGTATTGATTGATATATAAGCATATACAACTTGTGAGCATGCCTTTGTTTAAGATTTATAATTTAATTTAATTAATTTCTATATTTGGGATTTAATTTAAATGTTAGTGTATGTAACTTGGAATTAAATTGTGGGTTACTAGTAAATTAGGCCTTGGTGTGTTGAATAACATATATTAAATTTGGAGCATTTGATTAAGAATTGCAAAACTTATTTAATATTTATCTTTGGTGAAAGTTTATTTCACATGGTCTTAGCAAGCATGAAATCAAGTTATGATGTGATATTTGGATATGTCTTGGCATGCTCTCTAACATATATTAAATTGGGAACATTTGGAATTGATTGGAAATCTAGAGAAAAATTAATTAATGAGCTTAATTAATTTTATTTTAAGTGTATTGGTCAGTTAAATTGTTGTTGGATGTAATAGGTTAATAATCCCATGAAATATAGTCCATTTAATCACCTTGTGAGCATGTTACTAATTTGATGTAGAATTAGTACTTGAGACATCTTGAAATGGTAATTGGACTTAGCATGATATAGAATATCATTGACTTGCATAGCTTGTTTAGATATATCTTGTGTAGGTGTATAGCTTGTTAGAATATTACAATTGTTTACCTTGGAAGCTAGTTACTAAATTAGGACTTATTTAGTACTTGTGGCTTAGTATGGTAATGTGGTTCAATTGTTGTAAAATATTCTTATTTTGGTTTATAAATTGCATATTGGAGACTTGACATGTCATATGCTATCTAATTCAAGTAGGACATGGTTTGTGTGGATTCAATCTTATTTGTGCATGGAAGATGGCTTTATGCATTAGTGAATTTGGAATAAATTTGGTCTAACTTATTGATTTTTGTATAAGTTTTGGACTTATTGACTTTGGAAAGCTTGTAAGGACATATTTCACGTGATGGCTAGGGTTTGGCTCTAGTACGGAGACAAGAGTCTTCTAAGTCATAAGTGCGCACTAGGTAGTACCTTGTGGGTCGTAATTGTCCGGAATAACTTATGCATGTGCGCACTAGGTAGTGCCTTGTGGGTCGTAATTACCCGGAAATACTTGCTTAGTCTAATGACCACATGTCCTAGTCTTTCTACTTTGATTTGGCATTCAATTTCAAGTTGTTAATCATGGATTACTTGTAACTTGAGAATTGGTGCTTGCCTATGTATTTTGATCTCATTTAGTATACTTAAAACTGTATACTTGAACTTGTATCCTTGTTGGTGTATCTAAACTCTATCTAGTGTATTTACGCTTAGTATGCTTGTCTTGTGTGTGTGGATTTCATTTTTGTATACTTGTGCCATGTATACTTATCTTATACGTATTTTGCTTTACTTAGTACACTTGTGCTTGTATACTTGATTTGTGAGTACTCTATTAGCATATCGAATACTTGTGTAGGTATGTTGGATATTGCTCTTCTTGTCTAACATGATTAGTGTACTTGAGCATGTATACTTCTATGTCATTGTTCATTTCAGTTGCATGAGTAGCTTAGGATGATCCCTGAGTCTCACTTTGACATAGACGCTAGGTGGCATGAGCCCCTTTAACATGTTTCACCATAAGGTGATAATTTACAAAATGCTAGGTCGATGCATGCTCACTTCCTACGAGTAGCTTTATGTTACTCACCCACGTAGTGGGAAAATTTTTCAGGTATGAAGACTTGGTTTGTGGTGCTCATTGCTCCTTGGGTGGCTTATAGTTTCTAAGTTTCCATTTTATGTAAGTGTTAGCATAAAATGCCTCTTTGTAGCCTTATTTGTCTAAATTTGTATTCTTTGAATCCATGTATGTAAAGTGTACATAAGTGCACTCTTTTCAATGTATTTAACATGTATAAGATGAGGCCAGAAGCCAATGACATGTATCTTGCTTTCTATGCACTTTCGTTTTCAAGGCTTAATATGAAAATGTTGAAAAATGCTTAGACATTGTGTCATAACTTTTGCATCGGGTGTGGGAATTTCATTTTTATTCTTTTGTAGGGTCTTTTTAATCATGTATAAAGTGTGGCCAAGGGCCAAACAGTAATTTGAAATCATTTGTTAATTTTGGTTTTCAAATTTCCCAATTCTTGTGCATTTTCGCCTTTTTGGCCGTTGGGGGGTCGGATTTTGCATTGGGTCTTCTTGGGAGCCGCGGACCATTCCCGCGCGCTTAAAAACACTAAATACACTTGCGTGCACATTCGTTTCAACCTAGAAATGCATTTAGGGCCAAATGCATACTTGGTGCAAAGTTGCATTTTTTTTTAGTTTTTGACCCCTTACTGAGCTAGGGGCATTTTGGGCATTTTACAGTGAGTTCTTTTTTAATTCTCTGATGAGTCATGTAGAAAACTCAATTTTGAGGGGGGTTTCTTCTTTGTGTTTTTCCAGAAAAATTCATCTACTAGCCCGTTTTTACTCTCTGTTCTAGCTGTTTCTGTAAAAAAAAAAAATGCTTGTAGTAGCTTTTTGGGTCCCGCTTGACCTACTCTGTTCTAGGGGCATTTTAGGAATTTTATAGTGTGTTTTTTTTCATTTCTTTCACATAACCGGGTAGGAAACGTGATTTTAAGGGGGGTTTCTTCTTCGTGTTTCTGCAGAAAAATTCGTTTAAGGGTCCATTTCTAGCCTCAGTTCTGGAAAAAAAAATTGAAAAATTGTTTTCTGTCAAAACACTATTCCTGCCCAGATTTTCGTACCCTGAAAAGTTGGTTTTTTAAAAAAAACTTTGAGACTTCATATCTTCTTCATCCGGACTCCAAATCAAGTGATTTTTGAGTCTAAGTTTATTAATTTTTGCTTGCCTATCCAACGGTATGAATGGTTGCATCCAATTCTATCTGAAAAGACCATTTTACCCCTTGCAAAGTACCCTTGCCACATTGATTTGAACCTAGAAGTCTTTTTTTAAAAAACTTTGAGGCTTCATATCTTCTTTGCCCGGACTCTGAATCAAGTGATTCTTGAGTCTAGATTTATTAAATTTTCCTTGTCTATCTAATGGTATACTCAGTTGTATCTAGTTTTATCTTAAAAGACCATTTTACCCCTTGTAAAGTACCCTTACCGCATTGATTTCAAACCCAAAAGTTTGATTTTATGAAACTTTGGAGTTTCATATCTTCTTCATCCAGACTCCAAATCAAGTGATTCTTGAGTCCATCTTGATTAGTTTTTCATTGTCCTTCCAGAGGTGTGCTCGGTGGCACCCGAGTCCATAATTTTCAAAAATGACTATTTTGCCCCTATGGGCTTATTTGTCATATTTTTGGTCTTTTGCTTCCGCATCAGTTCTCATTGAGTTCCACGACCTCATAGAAGGTCACTTTGACTTCTTAGAGTCTTGTTTTCTGTTTTCGCTTCCTTATTTCGGATCCGTTATCGGATCAAACTACGGTTCATCACAGGATGCACAGGCTTGAAAAATCAGGGCCATCACATCTAGCTATGATTTTGATCTTTTGAGGACTATATTGCTTAAAATTTAAAAATTGCTTGACTTGAGAGTCCAATACTCCTTGTATGCCTTGTGGAAGCCATTTAGGAGTAAATTTTTCGAAAGATTGATATCTTATTTGCACTTGTGGTCCACATCATCTTGATTTTGTGATTATTTTGAGATTCATTCTAGGATTCTACACTAGCACAGGCGCACACTAGCATTCTTTTGTGGGGTACATGCTTTGTTGATTATTGAATTGGTTATATCCCAATTGGGCTAGTAGTGCATTGAAAGCTTTCATTCTTGATAAAGGTGGATAACAACCCATTTTCACTAAGTAGCCGGGATTCTAGCCTCATCAAGCATTGAACTTCTCGTGCCAAAAAGTGGAGGGCCCAAACTCTAGGTTAATAATTGAACTTGTTTATTCCAAAAAAAAAAAAAAAAAATAGTGAGGACTTCTCCCAAAAGGTGAGAAGTGGGAAATGATTAGATGGAGGTTGTCTTGATTTGTAGCCTAGTTGATTTGAGCTTGTAAGTCTGTAGGGGTGTTTGAACGCCTAATGCCCGAAAGCCGTCTGGTTTGGGAGTCATTGACCTAACACTCGACCTCATGAATCGCTAGAAAGCTTAATAGATCAACACATTGCACCATGCTTTCATCTTTGATCCTAAAAAAAAAAAAAAATCGAGTGAAAAGAATAAGCGCACCTAGAACAATAAAGCTTTAATAAAAGGTCCATTTTTTGTATTGATAATCGGTACTAGATTTGTGTGCTAGTTTGAGGGTAAGGATGTGATTAATTCTTTAGTTGGCTAAGATAGCAACACATTTGATGCCGGTCCACTCAAAAAGGATTCTAAAGTTGTTTTGATTTGCATGATTATTTTCTTGATGTGTGGAGGACTATAATTGTTTGCTTGATGTTGAAACTTTGGGAGATTGCTTAAAAATGGTTGAAAAATTGCATACTTGAGGTAGTTTTCTCCCAATGCTTGTTTACAATATTGGTACCTCTTTTGAAAGAATGATCTTAATATTTGTGGTTACCATTTCTGAAAACCCTCACAAGACTGCACTCATCCACTAGGGGTAACCTAGGGGTTTAAAAGGCTTGTTGCATGTGCTAAGTGCAATCGTATTCCCTACGAAAGTGGCGTTTTCCATTTATTGTTTTATAGATTCATACTTGTATAGTTGTTCATTTCATTCCTTTACTTTCTAGTTCATTGCTAGGGACTAGTAATATTTAAGTTTGGGGGCGTGATAAGTGCTGAAAAGTGCGTATTTAAACCCCTTAAGCTTAAGCATTCTAGTACCTTTATCTATCTTACTTTACCGTTTTAGATTGATTTCGTATTATTTCCATTTTCAGGCACTTATCCCGAAAATAAGCTAACGTAGCCAAATAAGAGCAGAAATGAAGCAATTTTGGGATAAATCAAATAAAAGAGCCAAGTGGAAGCAAAAGGAAGAAAAATATGGAAATCAACATTTTCGATCGATCTCAGATCAAGGTTCGATCGATCCAACATGATCGATCTCAGCACTTCAAGATGGATCAGAGCCATGATGACATTTTCAGAGATTTCAAAAGTTTGATCGATCCAACATTATTCTTCGATCGAACGAACTGCTTTGTCCTTATCCAAATGATTGATCTTATCTAGTTGTACCACCCTACCAACCACTTTCATCCTTTTCCCAAAAATATCTTCAAAATATCTCAGATTTGTCTTTATCCAAAAAGCGCCACCAATGAAGATTGATCCAGCCTAAGTTCGATAGATTTCAGCGATGTTCGATTGATCCAAGTCCAAGGTTCGATTGATCGAACTTCCTCCAGTGCGAAAAAGTTAAATTTCTAGCTCATTGAAAGTTGTCCTTTATCCAATCATTGGGGAATATTTTATGCACGACCCCAGCTCATTTTGGGTGTCATTTGACCTACCTATATAAGGATAAGGATTGTTTTTTACATGGGAGGACATCATACCATATCATATCATCTCTTGGAGAGCAAGCTTAGAGGAAGAAGAGGCTAGAGACACCATTGGAGACTCTTCATCAACCAAGGAGCAAATCTCTACCACGGAGTTAGCCTTTGAGGGTTGGAGAAGCACTACCATGAGTGGCTAGACATCCTCTTGTGGCTAAAGTTAGCCCCAAGCATGCTTTCTACATCTTGATTTTGTGTATTATTAAGGGATTAATGTTGTAATACATGTTTTGGCACTTTTATATATAGATCTTGTTTATTCAATGATTTATGTGGTTTAATGCTTCCAATTGATCATTACATTCTATCCATATGTCTATGTATGCTAGAATAGATGTTCATGTGTTTGTCTCTATTTCTTGTGTTATTGATGCATGTCTATGTGTATTAATGCTATAGATCTAGAGATTGTCAAAATATAGTGCTTAAAAGAATGCTCTTGTAATTTTCTAGATGGTCCATGCTCATTTCTTGATGAATTGTGCCTCTCTCTTAGCTTAATTAGTTTAATTTCATGTCATTAGCTTAATTGTAGTGTAGTGGTAGCATAGTTGTTAGATGGGAGGACAATCTATGCTTGTTGTTTGATGTTCCATACTTTTGAATGCAAGTAGCATATGTCTCTAACCTTATGGTGTATTTGGCTTGTAAGCTTAATGAAAGGATTAACGACTTGTTAGATATATTGTGCTTTTCACATGCTATTTAGACAATATATACTTAATTGCTAGATATATTGTGCTTTTCACATGTTGATTAGACAATGTATGCTTAATTGGTCACCCTTACTAATTGAATCAACCAAACACACACACACATCAATATTGCAACACACATTTCTCTCATTAGTCACTAGTTAAGGGTGTAAAAAAGCATTGCTTGGTGGTGACCTCTAAACTCCAAAGTCTCTCTCTCTCTTAATTACTCCTTATTGCATTCAATTATTTAGTTTAATTTGCTCTCTAGTTTAATCAATCAACCAATCATTTGTTTGATCACTCGACCTACTAACCCTAACTGTGATTCCACAAGTTAGTACAACTCCAATCCCTTGAGACGATCCCTACTCACCCTAACTATATTTTTAGTGAAGGTAGTAGTGGCTTTTATAAATGTAAAACTTGGCCCTCGCCTTAACACACACTCTTAAGCTTGTGGTGTAGCGACACACCAACCCGCACAGTTTTACTCTTGGGCTTTACCCCAAAAGGTCTCATACCAATTAGAGTGGCACCCTTACATATAAGCACTTCAACTTTCCTTTACCCAGGCGATGTGGGATTGTGCACCCGTAACTCGCCAGTATGGTAGCCTGACAATGTCTCGCACCAGCTCATGGCACACCAATCCACCCCCCTTGAAGGCCCAACGTCTCAATCGGCACACTTCCGACTGGGTCAGGCTCTGATACCATTTGTAATGACTCACTTCACCACATGGTATGATATTGTCCGCTTTGGGTCTGAGCCTGCACGGTTTTGCTCTTGGGCTTTTACCCCAAAAGGCCTTATACCAATTGGAGTGACACATCTACATATAAGCACTTCACCTTTCCTTTACCCAGGCGATGTGGAACTGTGCACCCGTAACTCGCCAGTGTGGTAGCCTGACAGTGTCTCGCACCCGCCCACGGCACACTCGCCTACAAGGTCATCACAGTTCATCCAACCGATTGTTCTTCAACACATGGCAAGTACTATGGGATTTACTATAGCTTATCAATTCTTTTAGGAAGGACTTCTTGGTTTCCAAAAGAAGTAATGGAAGGAAGTTACACAAAGCCAAAGAAAGGAGAACGTAGGGGTTGAATTCTCTCCTTATTTTTAAGGAACTTCAGCAAATTGTCCAAGCCCAAGTCAACTTTTGTTGCTAACATTTAGCAAGGCGTGGGGGGTGTTTATATATTTTTCTAAATATATATATATATATATATATATACATACATATATATGTATATATTTGTCTGTCAGAGTAACCGCTGAAATGGAGGAGTTCATAGCGCCATGGGTTCTAAATCCAGATAAGAAAGGTTTGAAAGTAAGTTGCTAAAATCAAGGAAGCTGGTTGGCAGACGTGGAGGTTGATTTATATTTACAAATATATATATTTATGCATGTGTAAAGATATGTGTGTGTGTGTGTGTGTGTGTGTGTATTTGAAACAGCCCACGATGCCATGAAAGGAAGTCGCTAAAATCAAAGGGTTGTGCCACAAATACAACCCACGATGTGAAGCCGCTCAAACCATGGAAAGGGACCAGCATGTATATATGGAATTATTGATAAGGAAGGAGTTTCAAAAAACATGGGACACTTGGCTAAACAAAACACTTCAGTTGAAAGTGGTGGTGCTTCAAGAGGTAACTACCACTAACTGAAGTAAGTTATCAAAGATTGTGGATAACAAGGCTAATGAAATTGTGTCTGAGAGAGTAAAGAAATTTACAGCAAGGGTAGAAGAACAAGGAAACATGGGACATATGTTAATCTGTGAAGAAGACAACTAGAAAACTTAATTCAGAAATATGCACAACTTGAAATCATGGAAGACATGGCTGAAGATATGCTCAGAAGGAATAAAAGGAAGAAAAAGATGGAAGAAGAAAGTTACAACTGTCAAGAGAACATGGGACACTTGTAGTCAAGACAAATGGAAGCTACCGAAGCTGCCATATCAAGCTTCTACATGCATGGAAAACTCTATAAATAGAGCACTTAGAGCTATTTACAAATCTTGTTCAACACACACAACAAACAACACCTTATCTTTCAATTACATTTCATGTCTCTTTACATTCATTAATGCACTTTCAATATATTTAATTCAAGTCCTACACTTATCTTTCTTACTTTCCAGTACTCGACTTTAAAGTCCTGCACTTTCAATACCGTTTTTCTTTCCACTAGCCATAGAGTAGTCCAAAAGTCCTTTTTCAAGGCAAAAAGAACCTTCGAATGTGGTAATTCCAGTCCTTCGTACAGTCACATGATCCCTGTAATCTCCTAGTGGATAATTGTTCGGATATCTACTTTAAAACGACAGTAGTTTCTAGCACGCCCGACAACCCTTTCCACCCCGAGTAGAAAGCGGAACTCTCTAGCTTTTTCGTGAGCCGAACAATGTGCATACCATGTTATTGGCATCCCCAACTGATAAAAATCATCATAACAATAAGTTAAAAGCAGTTTTTAAAAATAAGTGAAACCAATTTTATAAAATGATGTAATTTCATTGGTCGGGTATACTTATAACTTGGTACATCGCACTGCATATCTTCTCCATGTTGAGACAGTTTTCATCAGAAAAAACACCTACTTTTTATTTTCTTTTTCTTTTCTATTTCTATTTCCATTTCCATTCTTTTCTTTGTTATTGAGAGATGAAACGTCAACCTTTGGATAAAACTAATCTCCTTCGAGTACGGGTTAAACTAGTCTCCCATGCATATTGGATCCGACTGCCTTAGGATAAAATTAGTCTCCTTCGAGTACATGTAAAACTAGTCTCCCGTGAAAATTGGATCGGACCAAGAGAATCTTATATTGTGTTTAGTGTGTAGAAATAGAATGGATTGTAAGTGGGAATGCAATGAAAATGGGGATGTAATGTAATAATCATTCTCATTCAATTATTTGATTGTAAATATGAAATGTGTAGGAATGGAATAATAATAACCATTCTAGTGTTTGGTTAAACCAATTTTGAATTTAAAATGGAATAAATTTCAAATTGAGTTCTCCAAAATATCCCTGTTAGTAACAAATAAATTAAATTAACAAAAATGACATTCTTCTATAATTTTCTAAAAATAAATGGTGGTAGTAGCGGTGGCGGATGGTGGTGACGATGGTGGTGGAGGCGGCAGCGGTGGAATAGTGGAAGGCAGTGGCGGTGGAGAAGGAAAGCGGTAGTGGTGTAGGTGGTGATGTTGGAAGGCTGCAACGGTGGCAATGGTGGAAGGCGGTGGTAGTGAAAGGCGGGAGTGGTGGAAGGCGATGGCAGTATTGTAGTAGTGGTGGTGGAAGAAGATAGTAGTGTAGGTGGCGGTGGTGAAAACCAATGGAGGTAACTGTAAAGGTGGTGGAAGGCAGTGGAGGTGGCGGTGGTGGAAGGTGGTGGTGGTGGAAAGTGGTGGAAAGTGGTGGAAGGTGGTGGCAACATCGGTGGTGGTGGCAGCGGCGGTGATGGAGGGTGAGGGTGGTGGTGGTGGTGGTGTAAGGCAATGGCGGTGGTGAAAAATGGTGGCGGCGGTGGTGGTGGAAGGCGGTGGCTGTGGTGAAAGGCAATGGCAGTGATGGTGGTGGAAGGTGATGGCGATGGTGGTGGTGGAAGGCGGTGGCGGTAGTGGCGGTGGCGAAAGGTGGTGGCAACAGTGGTTGCAGCAAAAGAAGGCGGTGTCGGTGGGTGAAAGGTGGTGCGGCGGTGGTTGCGGCAAAAGAATGCAGTGTCGGTGGCGAAAGGCGTTTGCGGTAGTGGAAAGTGGTGGGCGATGGTGAAAGTCAATGGCGATCGATGGTGGTGGTGAAAGGCGGAGGTGGTTGTGGTGGAAGGGGGTGGTGATTTTTAGACTTGAAACATTATGGTTTTTTGGGAAGTTGATCTTAAAAAAAAAATACTTGAGAATGGAATGGTCTTTCCATAGGTTTAGTTGTGAAATAAATTTTCATTCTAATGAAATGGCCATTCCCACTTTAAATTGCATATCAAACAAAGAAATGGTTAAAATGAGCATTCCATTCCAGCGCACCAAACGCAACATTAATTCACTTAAAATGATCCACTTTGTAGACTAATACAAAGTTCATCCCAATCCTACCCACTGAAACGGAATCCTATGCTCAAATCCATAGACAACACTCAAAATCTTTGCCAGCTTTGGCAACTTGCATTTGAAGTAGATTGGCCAGACTTAGCCCTGAAGCCGATAGCTTATACTGCCACTTCTGCTGAAAGAAGCTCAGTGAGAACTAAGAAGCCAAACAACTTCAATGAGGCCCTTTCAGATAGCTTCCGTATCTCCCATGGCATTAGAATATGCATGTAGAGTTCGGTATGAACTCAGAAGCCAACCAAGGAGATACAGAAACCTCCCAGCTTTCTTTCAAGTACCACCCACCATAATAAAACCGGAATCACATACATCATACACGGTTGTGAGAAAGAGTAGACCTAATCTTCAAATCAGTCCAGAGGAGCAACGTTGGCAGCATCCGTCAATAGAAAATCTTTGCAGCCCTTGTATGTAGTATACGTTTGATTAATTTAAAGTTCGCTAAGAAACAAACAAGAAACATGGAGGATCTACAAAGCGTAAGCAAAAAATTAAGAAGCATTAAGACCACTGAATATAACTTCGAACCAACCAAGAAAGATCCAAAGTTCACATGTGACCAAGAATTCTTCCATCCCATCACAACAAATTATGTGACGTAAACCAACATAATTAAGAAAGAAACAACATAAACTTGATATGAAGAATTTAACCATGGTAACAAGGGCTCTACCGTTAAAAGTCTTACTTCACAAAATTGCTCGAGCAGATTAAATTAGTGCTGCTGCTATTGCTCTATAAAGGATGAGAACCAAAATATCCTAAGTAAAAACCATTTACAAAGTACTTCAGACAAATGTATGTACAACTGCCTTCAGACCACCTAATCCTCCACAGTCTGAATCTCTCCCATCATGATGCGGTTGCTAACAACATTAAATCCCAAAACCGAAGGACTTACCTTCTTCCCTTTCTTCCCCTTCTTCTTTCCTCCCCCTTTCATGGATCCATCAGGAGCCATTGGATTACCTTGGTCAGAGTCCCCAAAACCTGCATTGTCAGAACTCACATCTCCAGCGCCATATTCAGTGGCCTTGCGATCATTCCGATTTTGGAAGGCAATTTCGAGGACATCTGCGGGTAACAACTCCTTGTAGTTGAGGAAATTGTCAATAAACTCATGGTCTGGATCAAAAGACCCAAGGTTCTCTTTCAGAAGAATCTCAGCCTCCGATCTGGATTGCTTTATACAAAATTCCAGGAAACTTGTATCTAGTGGGGGGGAAAAATAACATCAGATTAGACAAAAAACAAAGACCCATGTATCTTTAGTAGTAAAATAGCGATGACAAATCTATTAGTTATTCAAAACTGCTTGCGATATTTTAAAGAGAACCAATTATATTCATCAACAATCCCCAAGGACATTTTTCAATAATATTGTTTCTTTTCTGTTTTTTATTTTTTATTTTCAGTTGGTGGGGTGAGGAGTGGGGCAAAAGTGAATTTCTTTGATCTTCCACAAAAGAGGAACCAAATTTATGTGTATACAACTGGTAATTTTTTTACCAAAAAAAAAATACTAATAATCAGATAGGCAATGCACACTCAATAGTAATAACATAATACCTTTTGTCCCAATAAGCCTGACAGATTCACTCTCACACCAATCTCTGAAGTCCATGGCCTCTGCAAGAGGAGAGAATGTCAATTATATTCTTAGATAAATACATAAAGAACTTCCTAACAGCTATACCTGAATGTTTTGTCATTGCACTTTTTTTCCCTTTAAGGGAAGACTGAGCAGCAGGAGATGAGGAAAGAGAACGCTCAGCAGCTCTACCACCCACAGACTTCTGTCTGTTCAACGAACCTCCTGGAGTCCCCTTTACAGGGGTAGTTTTTGTTCCCCAACTACCCTGGCTTGCAAGATGAGGAAAATCCGGCCTGCTTGAAGAATGATCATTTAGTTTTGCCTCACAATTTTCATTAACAAAACCCAACTTATTGGAATAACAGGTCCTATAAAACGAACAGCCTCTAACATCTGATTATCTTGAGCATCAACAAAGTCTAAAAAAAAATTCAAAATTCTGAAATAATCATTTCATATCTTAAGATGAATCAATATATCATAAGATAGAAGAATGTAAAAGTAGACCAAGTATCACAGCACCAATAAACATGTGTATCATAAGATATGAGAATTTAAACACACAAAAACACGAACACACCAAGTGATGTAGTACCAGTAAAAATGAGAGTGACATGGTCAGCACTGAAGGGGTCACTAAGCTGAGGGAAGAAAGACAGCTTATGTGAGCAAAGCAACAGATGATTTAACCAAAATTATGTACCTTAAAGAAGTGCAGCAACAGAAAAAGAATAAGTTTGTTCTTAGACTTGTATAAGTTCATGCATTAATATCAAACTCATAAGAGAACCTAAAGGCTCGCTCTTATAAGTTGCATAACCTATTCACAATCACCTTTTAGCTTATATCAATCTACTAATTATCGTGGCTTCTTTAGTTATGGAAGTCACCATTGGTTTATTAGTCAATTTCCTAGGAGGCTTGCTCCTATAAGCTCCGTATCATATTCACCATCACCTTATATCAAGCTGTTAATATCATGGCTTCTTTAAATACGGAGGTCGCCTTCAGCTTATCAATCAATGTCCCAAGAGGTCTTCTCCCACATCCCTACTCTCCCTCTCACATACTAATTAATGTCACTCCGAGTTAGTTATTGTCATTTCTAGAATATATCTCGTGTTTGGAATATTACAGTCTCAACTAAAAACCTTAAAATCAAACTAGTTGGGGTAGCGTACATGATTTTTTTTCTCCATTCCGCCAAGGGTCTTCTCCTCCATATATCGTAACTTCACTCAGATCTCTTTTTTCCCTTTTTCACTTTGTGGGGGTTTGGGGGAGGGGTAGGGGGGAGATCAGGCCAGGCAACCATCACCCAAAAAGTACCTTTGATTTTAGAAAGATATACATAGCATTTGTTTGGATGAACAACCTTCAGGTTTTCCCCAGTTTGCACCCAATTTGAGACTATCTGAGACCAAAGCAACCGGGGCATCTTGAGATAACGTCTAAACAAGACTTTAAGCACACCTGAGTACCTAATTTCCAAAACCAAGCCATTTTGCCCTGTTTATTTGTTTGTATGGACTGGGCCAACATTTTAAGGGATACATTGTGTGGTTATTCCATAAAGCTCTAACAGAAACAGGTTGCAGTCCTCCAGGGATTACTTGAGGATCACCAGAAGGACAAACAAGTAATAGCAGCAACAATAACGAGCATGTAAACAAAGCTGTGAAAAGATTTAAACCTAAAACAAAAACGAAAAAAAAAACATAACCAAACAATTATCAAAAGACACAATAGTGAAAGAAGAATAAGAGGTCATACTGCTTCAATTCTTGCTTTGGTTGATCTAAAGGACCCCAAAATAGATCATCATCTCCTTTATGTTTCGTTTGAGCAGAAGCATTGGAAACATTCTGGGTGCGAGTTGCAGCTTTCGCTGGAGATGATGTAGAAAGTGACCATGAAGGACCACTTCGGACGGACTGAGTTTGCTGGGACTTCTGAAGAGCTGGCGCCGGGGTTTGTTGCTGAATAGAAGAAGAAGAAACCTTTTTTTCTTGTTCTTTAAGAATGTCTCTCAACGATGTTGGTTTGGAAACCTTCCCAGACTCTGTTGACCACGCCGGAGCAGGGGGAGGGTTTGCAGAATCCCCTTTCCAGAGAACAAAATCTCCAAAAGAAGGACCAGATGGGACTGCCGGTAAAACTTCCTTGTCCAGCTGTGCCTGACGAGAACTCTTGCCTTTCTCAATTGAACTTGATCCAACAGCCACATCAACTGAAGCATTGGGTACTGAGACCTTAGCTCCAACTCCCTTAGCTTTTGCCGACTTTTTGCGACTTCTTTTAGTGTCTTTAGCCTCAATAAAGTTGTCATCATCTACTGAACTAGGTTGAATGCTCATAACTGTTACCGAGGGCAGACTTGATACACCATCTACAACATCCCCATCTCTTTCATTAGACATGTCTCTATCATTAGACTTTACCAAAACTTCTTCTGCCAACAGATCATGTAATTGGCTTTTCTTGCTCCTTTGGTTTAGAGAATTTTCAGACTGTCCTAAATTTAGATCAGTACTACCTGCATCTTGCTTAATGTCTCTAAATGTTTTATTATCTGAATTAGCAACAACCCCAGCCCAAGGAGTTGAAAAACTCAAGGAGTTAACAGATGTAGAGATCTCGGAGATTGCAATTTCTGTTTGTGCTTTCCTCTGCTCTTCCTGTTGAATTTCAAGCAGTGACTTTGGCTTGAAACCAGGCGCGGGCTTCCAAGCTCCTTGTCCTGTATGTAATTGTGTGTTAAGCTGTGAGACAGACAAACCCAGTTTTGATTCACCTTTTATTTCCACAGTTTCAACATCATTTATCGATGCACTGGTAGGCAATAGGCTCTTGACATGCTGAGAATCACCACTTTCTAAAGTAGTAACGTAGGATTTGCTCTCTCTTGTTTCTTGCGGAGATGTCCCATGAAGTAATTCCCCAGATGTAATCTGTAACTCAAATTTTGTGTCAGCAACAATAGGAACTTCACTTTCAGAAGACTTTGATAGCTTCGAAGAGAGTGTTTTAGAAACTCCCTTCGCCTGGTCTGAGGAGGATTGTGCCTTAGTAGATTTTTGCTTTCTGGACTTCTTCTCAGAAGCTTTTCTTACCTCACGTGCTTCAACACTTTTTAGTTCTTTCACCAAGGAGGTCTCATCACTGCATTGTTCTCTTTCAACCTGCGCGTCTTCTAGAGAACCATCTGGTGTTGTCTTCAAGTCATTTACTTGCTCAGACACTAAAAGATCATTCTCACTGGTTTCTGCGGGTGGTACAGCAACAGGCACAAAATCTATAGCAGCCTCGGAGGATGTGACTGCTACATGTTCAATACTTCTCAAATTGTCTTGTAATGTCTGCCCCTGTGAAGATTTGTCTGCCAACTCCATTCGGGGTAAGTTATCCATCACAGTTGACGCCACTAAAGAATCCTTCTGCTGAATGTCATCAATTTGTTCTGGCAGAGCAGCACCCCAGCTTTGTTGATGGATGGTGGCACTCCCAAACATTTGATGTGGCAAATCTATAGAAGATGCTTCAGAACATGCATTAAGACCAACATCCTGGGAAACACTAGTAGGCAAATTTACATAGTTAGTAAGTTCATCTTGAATATTGGGAACTGGTATTTGTAAACCAGTCTGAAACAGCTCCTGTGATGGCTGAAACCGAGGATGATTCACAGAAGCATTCCCAGCAGTCAGTGAAGCACCCTGTAACTGTCCATAAGATGGCTCGCCAAAGGGCTGGGGAGGATGATGATCCGACAGAACCTGAGAAAGCAATTGCTGTTGCTGTCGCAATAACTGTTGCTGCTGCTCCTGTTTCTGCTGCTGCTTAAGCAACAAGAGTTTATCCAATAGTGACATTTGCTGTGACGGAACTGGTGCCTGGGAATGTAACTGCAAAAGGTATTGCTGTTGTAGCAAAGCTAATAACTGAGGATCCTGAGATAGACCAGGAGGGAGCAGCTCAGGGGTTAAAATGTTGGAAGTATTTTCTATAGTTTGACCTAGTAAATTCGTTAAAGAGGGTTGGTTCTGTTGTTGCAGCCTCTGTTTTTGGATCGCAAAAGCAGCTTGGGGAGGAAAACTCTGGCCACGATGAGAGTCCAACTTATCCTGAAGGGTGTCCATACCGCCTTGAACTGATATATTGGGCCACCCACTAACTCCATTATTGACACCAGATGTAGACCTGTCAGGTAATCCTTGAAGGACAGACATCAAGTCCACATTCTGAGAATGAGACTGCAGACGAGGATGAGGATGAGGATGAGGATTGTCAACAACAGAAGATAGCAGTGTTGAATGTGGCTTTATGGACTCCTGGACAATATCTGAAGTTGGAACCATAGATGCTGCATCCCTCCCAGGCCAATATTGATAGGAATTTGGCACAGACCTCTGCGATTCAAGTGACATTCTCTTGGCCAAGAGATATAGATTGTCTCCACTTTCTGGTCCCAAGGGGGTCATACCACTAGAATTGTTTCCAACATATCCCTGCATACCTGCAAAGCAACAACACTAAGTCAGATCTAGGCACCCACAGAACCTCACAATGACCAAAGAATTAAGCATAGAAAGATGGAAGGCAAGTGGGCAGAATCCCCTCATGATTTAAAACCAACCTTCAGAGAAAGCAAAATTCTCGAGAGGAGAACTGCTCGTATTGCCAGACATCAGTGACTCCAAAAACCTATTTTCAGCTTCTGTCATTGGATTATGTTTATATCTCGGATCGTGCTTCAGCATATCAAACTCACTTGTACCTGCAGAAAGCTTTCCAAAACCACTGAGGTTTGACCTACTTGATACATCCGTAACTTCATTTTGTTTTGGTGAACAAAATCCGGGTGGTGGTCGGGCTTTCGCTCGTAAGTGGGGCATAACATCACCAAGCAATGAAAATGGTGAGTCACGGGGTGCATCTTTAAGGCGAACTAGCAAATCTATTCCAAAATATCCAGCCTCAAACCATCCAATGATATCACTCCCAGTAAAAGGGCCTTGAATTTCACCCTGTGGATCTTTATAGCAAAGAATTAGGTCTTCTGGGGAAGGCTGTGAAATTTTCCGGCTTTCCTGTTCCCTTTCCAGTAACGTAGATGGCTGCCTTTGAAGAAATGAGTCCTGGCCAGTTTTCCATTTAAATTCATCTTTGGAAAAAGATGGTCTTGACAAACCAGCTTCCCATTCACTATTTAGATCCTTCTGTGATTGTGACCAGCCAATGTCAGAGGTTCTCGACCTGACATCAGTTGGAATCTCTTTCCAATCATGTGAGGTTGAATGCATCCGTTCTACCATTGATGGAGACTGCCACGTAGTGCCAGGATGACCAGAGGAATTCACCTGCATGGTGGACTCCCTATTGATGGGCACCTCATCAGTCCTATACCCAGCACCATCTTCTCTCGAAGCTGCAGGCAACAGAGTGGATTATAGAAACATATTTCAAAAATAAACATTCTAAACAGGAATAAAAGGCGACATCTTCCAATGAACAAATCAAGACAACAGTTCTCATCATCACACTCCAATATCGCACATAGAGAACCAAGATAATTAAATACAACTTAGCCAACAAAATCCAGAACCAAGAACCAGAAGATCATAACTATTTACTACTCTCTTTTAGATCATTCATTTTATAAGACAATTCATATGTTGAGATATATTGACAATCTCGTGAATTGAACTTCAATCAAGATATCACTTTCTTCCAGCCTATCATTTGGTTTTCTGACCATCCCGCATAGCATAATAAGAATTGCAGAAGGAATTGAGTTTCTACGCAATTTCTATTTCTATGTACCTTCAAGATTTAGTTTATAACCAGTGTACAACTGATGGTCCTGCGTCAATTCTATTTTTGCATCAGACCTGTGAGAAGTCATCTGCTTCTCATGGGACAAGCGCTCTGGGTAATTTAAATGACCGCCTTTTGAACTGTCAACTGTTTCATCTTTATAATCATCAACAGCAAGTGGTAAATCTTCTCTACTACCTGAGGCAAGTCAGGTATAAAAGTAAAAATCACACAGTTAAGTGCATGCATATACAGGATAAAGTGCAACTCAGAAACAAGCATTACCAATCTTGCCCCTTCTTGATTGCACAGCATCATTTGAATTCCGTCCAACAGATCCATCCTTAGAATTCTGGGTTGCACCACTACTTATTACGTCTCCTTTGTCAATTCCCTTCAAAATAAACTATCATACAGAAAAAGAAATTAATTATACCTCCACTAATACCAACAAACCTCCCCAAAAATAAATAGTAAGTGCGAATACCAGTTCCTCGTGAGTAGGTGCACAAAATGCCAGAGGCTCTAATGGTTCTTCCTGTGTAAGGGAAGGCACTTGCATGACCCCATTCAATATTTTTTCAGACGACTTCATATCAGTCATCCTGTAAACATCAAGTAACTTTGTCCTGCTATATCTTAACGGGGAAGGATCTATATGGCCACTTTCACCTTTTTCTGAATTCAATCCAGAAGAGTGAGTATTAATAGAAATATTGTTCATAGAGACTCCACCAGAGCCAACCCTTCCCCGTCCATGTGAAAATGTAGAACCAGTATTATCCCCACGTCCCCGACCATAGGAAAATGTAGGAACCTGTTTGGTTGGCGTTAAAGATTGATGATGAGGAGGTTCCACCCTTCCTCGGCTGTGTGAGGAGTTATATCTCCATGGCCGATAATGATCCCCCTCCTTCTCATCCTTCCCATGATGAGTAAGATGAGATAACCCTTTCTCAAGTGGCATGTCAGCATCTCTGCTAGGGTCAATCCACTTCTCACGCAAACTATCTGTCTCTTTATCATCCGGTCCCCAGCGCGTGTTCCATTTGCTCTCACGACGTTGATCGTAGTTAGTTTCCTTATTACTTGAATCAGTCCACCGCTCGGATGGGGGACGGCGTGTTTCTCCAAAATGCCGTGCAGATGAGTTCTCTGTCCACCGATCCACCTTGCGGGTATCACTAAACTCTTTATCTCCATCCCTCCAACGATCCCTGCGAACGGAGGAATTGGTGTCTCTTTCTTCATCACGCCATCGGTCACGGCGACCAGAATCCATGTCAAGCACAGTTGGCCGGAAAACATCCTTCTTTTGAGTATCATTCACCTCCTCACTGTTTCCTGATGACTTCATCACATCTGAACGACTGGAATAACCCATATGCGAGTTGAAATGGTTCTCCTGTATATAGAACAAAAAAAGGGTAGAATTTCCAATGCAGTATAAAAATTGTTGCAGGTTAAAAAAATTAAAAATAAAAAGGAAAATCTGACAACGAAGGGGTAGGTTATCCTAAATGAGTAAAAAATATAATTATCAAGAAATTGATCCCCAAAATAGATTATTGAAAAGGAACACTATAAATGTGAATCAGATAAGAGAAAAACGGGAGTAAATGATAACACACCCCAGTTAAATGTCCGGGCTTATTCTCCCCTGGTTTTGGCAGAAGCCACTGTGGTGACAGCGGAATAGGATTGTCAGATCCTTGCACATCTACATAAATAGAGAGAATTAATCCTTTGCAAAATATCCAGAGCAAAAATTAGAAGGAAAGAGACATTGCTATTGCACTGACTAAGAATGCCACAAGAACAGATGATAGATTTTTCAAACATCAGTTGAACTGGATCAGGTAAATTGAGAAAGTAAATTGACAACTGTTTTTGCATTCCCATAAATAACCATGTTCAAAATAAGAGAAAATTGGAAGTCTCTGTTATTTCCACGTGAGACAAAATTAACGAAAGAAAGAAAAATAATATCGAAGCATATATGAAGCATAAATCATAATGACTATACTGCTAATTGGTTGTGTTGTTTAACTTTCACAAGAGATCAAGAAGCGAGGATATGTACCTACTTGATTCGGCAACAGAATAAGAGAACCCACTTTCTTTATTTTGGATCAGTGAACTATATAATTAATCATTAAAGAAGTTCTAATCTTCTTCTAAAGCAGAAACAACAGAAGTTGCAGTGTTCTACTATTACATATCGAATTTTCAACAGCTTGACATGTCAAAAAGGAGGAAAAAGAATGCATTGCAACTATATTCATCTCAAACAACTCGCTAGGAATCTCAGCAAAAGGTAAGATACATCATAAGTCTCTTGAAGTGGTAATATATGCCAACCAACAAACACAAATCTACTTTCAATAGCATGGGTTGTCAAATAAAATAAAATAAAATAAGGATTTGCAACTATAGCCAGCTCGATCAACTCAAATAATAAAGAATGTGGGAAAAACAATTTTCTTAAGACAGAGAAGGCATAAACATTAAATCAAAGAAAGAAAAAGGATGGGAGTAATAAAAGAAGAAATGAGAAATGAATAAGCGAAAAAAGAGAAAGGAAATAGTAGCTTACACATTACAAATATAGAACCCACGGACCATTCGTCAAGTAACTTTTTTAATTTAAAAGTAACTAAGAACTCGCACCATTATCAACAAAATACATGGAAAATCAACCAAATATGAGTCTTTATTAAAACTAGAAAGCAGACCAAATTAGATGACATTTACTCTTCCAAATAAGTAAATCCTATAGGCATAATTACCAAAGAATCCAATAAACACCTGATACATAACCTCACATAGTATACTTGCGCACAAGATAGAGAACAGGTGATGCAGGTTCTAAAGGAGACAGAGGATTTGAAGGAGTGTTTTGAGATAGAAACGGGTTATTAAATAAGGTAAAGTATATGACAAATTTGAGGGATGGAGACAAAAATAAATAAAAGAGAGAAGGTAAAAAAGGGTATCACGAATAAGAAACACAGCCACTTCTATATATAATGGATATAAATCATCAAATCTGGCAATTGTTTATGACAAAAATGGACAAAAAAATTAAGATTCAGTGCGTGGGAATATATATATTTTTAGAATGAAACCGAACTTTGAATTTATTTGAAAAACTTCAATAAGCCGCCACAATGAAAGCAAATGCATTATATTCCCAATAAATTTATGTATAAGCTTATATAAGCGCAAAGAATCTGTTCATTTCTTTTAGGCTGTGATATGTCAAGTATAGGTGTAAATTTACTTATCATTACCAACCAGAATAAACCAAGAACAGCTAAAAAGGATTTTTCTATCAAGCATGCAAATAAATAGTGATTCCAAGAAATCGCGTATAAACTTATGGGCGGTTAAAGAATCCATTCATCACTTTTAGGCTATGACATGCATGGCATGGCCCTACAGCCATATGTCAACATGGACAAATAACAGACAGATATGGAAAATGAATACAACACAACACAACACAGACACGGAGAAATTACAAATCCGAAAAAGGTAAAATATGGACACAGCAAGACACAGAATAATAATTATGTACTTCTTATATATGGACTCTATTATAAGACTAATATTATTCTTTCTCAACCTAAGTTACCTAAGAATCAAAAATCTACAAATCACAATAGCTAATGAACTACAACAATACGTTTACGTCATAGAGAAAAGAATACAACATCAAGAACTATCTTCCGTGAGTCACTCAGTCCTTCCTATTGCTTCTGATACTACTGCTTCTAGAAAGAAAGGTCAGACCTTTATCCATTCCATGAAAAATGGAGGGCCAGATAAGAGTTTTTTTTTTTTTATAAGTAGGGCCAGATAAGAAATATGCCTTCGGTGCAAATAGCAAATAACAGATTTGCTCTTGCAAGACTACATTAATAATACTGTAGCTCATAAAAACAGCAATAGAAAATCAAATGACCCACAACGAAATAGATTATACCCTCCTATAAGGAAAAGAGTCCTTAAAGCGCTTCAAATAAATCAAGGATGTATTCATACGACTTTAATGACATAATGTCCATGCCCCAAAATGCGAGGCACCGGCAGATTTCTTAGAAGCGCATCGTTTGTGAAGAGACCTCCAAACTGCAAGAAGATTTGCTTGACGAAACAATCTTTTGCACTGAAGTCACATCAAGACCCACATCGAAAGCCTAAGAGATGTATTTTTCCAGCGCCTCAAAAACATATGAGAAAGATTTGTCCAAAATCAGCTTTTGAGGCTTTATTACTCTTGAAGGCAACATAACCCCAACTAAGAAGCACAAATACGGATACAACACGGATAAGGCGATACGAAAATTTCAAAAACAAGATACAAGTACAGCTAGGATATGCCAATAAAAAAATAATGCATTATATTTTTATATACAATAAAAAAATAATAATAATTGATCGGTTTTCTACAATATTCAAACCCACCACTAGAACTCACCATATCACTAATTTTCCAAAGAAAAGACAGTTGAGCATAAATAAAAAATCAAAAAACACAAATAAACATATAAAAAAAAAATAAAAACTTATCAAGTATTTGACCCATCTTGAGGAGAAGAACCTGGGTGCACCGGCTCATCAGAGCCACACGTGCACAACACGCACCTGCGCGTACACATTTACGGCTCGGATGAGATCGGTGCAAGGTGCGCCGGGTGCACCAGCTCATCAGAGCCACACGTGCACAACACGCACCTGCGCGTACACATTTACGGCTCGGATGAGCTCGGTGCAAGGTGCGCCGGGTGCACCCAAGTCTGTCTCCATCTTGAGGAAAAGAGGCTCCAAAACCCTCTATAGCTATGTATAGCTATGCATATATATATAGCTATGTATGCATAGATATATAGCCACGTATGCATAAATGTATAGCTGTGTACATATATATACATAAGATTCAGAATAGTAGCCAGATTATAAAGAAAAAAGAGTAGGACTGAGATCTCCTCTCTTTCTGTAGTCTGCAATCTGCGTTAATAATCTTCCAAGCAAGAAATTGAATTGGGCTTTTAAACGATTCTGTTTTATCAACTATTAACCTGTGAGCCTTTTAGTATTTACAATCCGAACTCAGTTTTTTAATAAAAAAAATTAAAAAAAATGCCTTGACGTATCCAAAAAGCATCCATCCATATCCCAAAAGTACCCCCAATGTATCCCAAGGGTACCCAATTTTATAGGTATATATATATATATATATAGTTAAATAGCAAAAAAAAAAAAAAAAATAGAATACTTCTCAGCCATATTAGAGATGCGTTCGGCCATATCTAGCGCGTATCTGTATGTTACAATTGTCCGATACTACCACAGCCACCTTGGGAAAGTATTTGTACTTCCTGCAGTTCCTGGGACCCCGCATTCCTTCACACTGTCAGGGTCATGTTCCAACATGTCAGAATAGTTAGTTCAAGACATTACCAATAAGAATAGGAAAAAGACACTACCTTTTTTAATTGAAGCTGAAGGGGTGAACAAGCATTGTGGTAACAAGCTGTAAAACGATGAGCATAGCATTTCTTCTGCTGGCCTTTATAGGAGTAGGGTGGATTGCCTATAGAGAAGACTAAGAAGCCATTTAAATTCTTTAATTTCATGGCTGATGATGAGAAATTTATCACTACTGTAACTGAAATTTGGAATACTAGGGCATGGTAAGATAGACGTCCCATCCTGCAGTAGCTAGTTACTCGGCCTTAATCATGAGTTGATCTTACACTTCAATCAACCCCTTCGTATTTCGATCCAATCGATCAAGAGGCTACTCTTTTTTTTGGGCCGATAAATAAAAGAAAGTCCTCCCTTTCAAACAAACATGGATATAGCAGCATAGCATTTGCTTCAATTGAACAAAATTTTCTCATTTGAGGAGAGAGAGAGAGAGATAGACTAGAATTTCTAAACTCTCTTTACAAAATTTGATGTAATCAAAACCCGGGATTGAACAAAAAATTGTAATTGTACTAATACCAAGTACGTTAAAAGGAAAATTATATAGAAAAATCATTAGACCGTCTATTCTATATGGAGCGGAATATTGGGAGTTATAAAAGAAACATGAACAATGCATCCATGTGGCGGAATGCGGATGTTAAGATGGATTCTAGGAAACTTAATATTAATAATCAAAGGATTAGGGAGAAATTAAGTGTGGCGCCTATTAATGAGAAAATGAGAGAAGGTAGACTTAGGCGGTAGAGGCAACATCCAACACCAACCATAGATGCACTATGGTTTCGTCAAAGAATTATAATAACAACAATAAAAACCCTCCACGTTTGTTATACCCCATCACAAAAATAACTTGATACACATATTTTATTAATACCTCCAAGTCCTAACATAACTTTGACACACTATAGAATCTTCATCCCTCTATTCCACACACAACTCTAGATTTTTCACGTTTTATTGATACCTCCTACATAACTTGACAGACATGCTTATCAGGATTTTTTTTAGATTCAATGGTAACTGTTAACATATCAACCTATTCTGTTTACCAATATATTTGTAGATCACATTTCCAGCCTCTGTCTTCAATATTATATCCTAATTTCATAAACATGTATGTACCATTAGCGGTTTGTAGCAAGTGTCAGCTTCTTCATTGCCATTGCTGCACTATTAATCAACAATATTATTTTGATAGAATTATCACAAGAAAGGAACATGTATCAAATTCAATTGCATCAAGTTGGATCTGTACAGTTTCAAACCTAAAATCCAACAATTTGACAGATCACACCTAAATTGAACTGTGAATATGTTTTTCTTGTGTAATAGATTCCAATAAAAAAATGTGGAATGCATGAAAATATCCCTTCAGCAACATCCATAAATGCATATCCACACTTACAAACTGCTAAAAGATTGTTATCACAAATTTACTTGTGGATGCAACCTTGATTGACAAACATAATCAATATAAAAAGGACTAGCCTAGTGGATGAAGCTCCTGCCACTGCGGGGTTTGGGGAGGGTTAGACGTAGGTAGCCTAACCTCCATGTGTGGAGAGGTTTCCCATTTTGGACCCATGACCTCTACGTCACAATGGAGCAACGTTACCATTGCGCGAGTAGAATCGAAGGGAGGGTCAGATGTACGCAGCCTTACCTCTCTACATGCAGAGAAGTCGTCTCCATTTCGAACACATGACCTCAACATCACAATGGAGCAGCTTTACCGTTGCGCCAAGACCCTACATCCGAATAGAATCACAGGGAGGGTCAGATGTACGCAACCTTACCTCTACATGCAGAGAAGTTGTCTCCATTTCGAAACCACGACCTCCTGATCACAATTAAGCAACTTTACCGTTGCGCCAAATCCCACCTTCCGAACAGCATCAATACGTGGAGCATATTACTCAGTAGTAAAAAAAAAAAATGTAACTTACACATACCCACACCACAGCTTGGTCCCCTATATTTTAGGCTATAATCATTAGATGATACTGAATTTTATACTAAATACAAACAATTTGAAAATCCAACAAGACTCAATGATAAAACACTGCATTTATTACTTGGACCATATTAGCGATTTATTTAGATACTCAAACAAATAAAAATTTGCCAAGTAAATAGAAATGTCGATTTATTTACATACTGCATTTATTACTTGGACCATACTCGCAATTTATTTACATAATCAAACATAAATAAATTTGCCAAGTAATTAGAAATGTCAATTTATCATGGAAAAGCTCTGATGCTTTAACTTGGACCATATTCACGATTTATTTACATACTCAAACAAATATAAATTTGCCAAGTAATTAGAAATGTCAATTTATCACGGAAAAGCCTTGATGCTTTAGGATGAATCACCACAACAATTTACCACAGATAAGTCTTGATCCATTAGGGGGAAAAGCTAATTTACTAGAGTTTGTACTTATGCACCAACAATCTTTACAAACTCAAGAACTAGAACCGACACCAAATAACATGCAAATTTAATGGTTGCCGACTGAGATCCTTTTGGTTTTACAATTGAATGCTACCCACGGCAATTGAATAACAAGAATCCTATTCTAAACCTTGTTGGCATACATGTGGACTCTACAAAAATGTCCCTCCATCCCAAAATAAGTGTCCTTATTTCCTCTTTGGGATGTCCCAAAATAACCGCCCCATTTGAAAAGTCAATGGGCAAAAAATTAAATTTTCCCAAATTAACCTCGACTTCTGAAAACTTACCTCAATTAACATTTAATGATATATATCCTTACACAATTAGATAGCTAGTTTTGGAATTTCAAAGGGAGAAATGCATGTCCCTCAACAAGTTGGAGTTCCCAAAAGGGACATTCATTTTGGGATGGAAGGAGTAAGTTTATTTCCCTAACAGCTTATCTTTTGAGCCGGATACTAACACATAGATACAATTGCTTGATTCAAAACATGAAAAGAAGAAAGATTATATTTGTTTTTCCTGATTTATGCAGCTCTTCATTTTTTCTATACTTATGCTAAAAAAGTAAAATCGCAATTTATTCATTTTACTATGTATCTCAACTACCCATTTTCTACAACTAGATGTTTTACTATTAGGAAGCACTGAATTTCTCAACTTATTTAGGTGTTATTTGATAAATCTAAAAATTAAGCACTAGAAATTTTGAGAGCTGAATTTTAAGTGCTGAAGTTTTCGAGCGTTAATTAAAAAATAAATACTTTTTATATCTTTTTGAATTTTTAAAGTTCAACATTAAGTGATGTCCTTGTCACTTATAATTTTACCCTATTCTAAGTGACGCTTAAGATTTTCAGTGATATTCAAATTGCATTATCAAAACGCACGTAATTGGATAAGCCCTCAATCCATTCAGAATTAAGCGCTGAATTGAGTTATCAAACAGAACCTTAGCATAAACTTGCTCTTGTTTCTCCAAAACTAATTAGACTGGACGCTCTAAGTATGCCCTCACTTCCCTATCCTCTTTATTCCGCAACATCACATTGCGGTACATTTACTTCACTTGCTACAATAATCTCTCATCATTACAAATGGCAAAACAGAACAAACATATCAAAGCAAGTCCAAGGATACATAACGGTATTGATTTGCACATAAAGCTGAAATTACATGCCATAAAGGCAGCTCAAGGTACACACAATTTTCACTCATTCCCAAAGTATATATATATATATAATATCCAGGAACCTGATTATCATAGTCAAAGTATATGAACTATTGGACCATAACCACCACTGAAGCACATGAAGGAGAATCAGTAAGACATAAGTAGATCACCAAAAAAACCAGTAAGTACATCCACAGATCCTGGGGGTTAATATACAAATACTGAAAATAAATCATTGCAATATATGAACACTGCAACCACAAAACTCTGGGTCATTTTTCATAGGAACTTGTTTTCATCAAGCAGCAAACTCATTCATATAGCAAAATTTAACGAATTCAGCATGCACTCCTGATGAAGTTGAAACATCCCCTCTCAAACTAACCATCACAAAAAAGCATATGGGGCGAAGGGGGCCTAAACAGATGAAAGAGCCGGAGGAGGTCTAGTCATTCAATGGAAATTAAATGATTCTCATGGCCGGTTACCCTAGATGGCTAGTACCGAACGAACTTGTGGAGAAGAGCATGATATCATAAAAAGCACGTCTGACACAAGGAGGCAGGCACCCAACATAAACACAATGCTGCTTGCTTTCTCACAACTTTGCAATACAAGGGTACTCCAAAACCAATATACAAATTAAAAGGGCTTCTTAGATGCCATTATTGTTCCAGCACTGACATTATTGAGCCTTGTATCACTACTAAAAAGTGAACTTAGAAAAATAAAAATGAAAAGAAAAGGCCAAAGACTTTGAACTTTGATCACAAGAATGCTTCAAATATTGCAGAGTTTGGCTCAAAAAAGTGCACAAAGAGACATCAGCAAGATTCCAAATATGCTTACATTATAGCATATTATAAATATATATATGCGCAACAATGCACGATAAGTAACACTATCTTTCCCATTTCAATTATAGGAAGAAAATATAAGCAAATAAAATCAATAAAGTTCATAATGCTTTATGGAATATTTTAGTACTATTTCTCATGCAACAATATTAAACAACATTAAAAACAAAGTATCAAACTTTTGAACACCATAATTAATCTTCACCAAGTCATCATTTACCTTCAACAACTAAGCTTCAAAACATTGAATTTAGATCCAACTTCTGAGTAATATTCATGCACACTCCCATAAGTAATCAGAGGGTCCAAATAATCAGAGGGCAAATTTTCAAACTAAAAAAAAAGTACTCTGTTCTAACAAAATTCGCAATGACAATATGCAAAAAAACCTAACGAAAAATGTCTGGGCTCATATTCAAGGAGAAGGATAATATTCAAAAGAAAAAAATCAAAAAGAGTGAATGATGCAGCACCTCTCTTATCCAATTATGCGTCAAAAATGTCTCAGCATAACACCAAGTACCGATAGCCAGCCCAAATCAGTAACAGCCCATATATCTGAACTACCAAAATGAAGGCTTAGCTCCGTATTCTGTATTTTAACTTCTCTCTCATTCCAATTAAAACAAGTACTAGCCACGAGTTGCGTTAATCCTTTTTCGATATTAACCCTTTTACAATATCAAGCCAAACCCCCAAATCTTTTCTCATGGCATTACACTAAATTCATCCAAGTATGCAAAGCATGTGCATATAACACTATACTCGCCCGCCCGTTATTGAAATAACTCAAAAATCAGCAAAACAGATTAAGGCAATGGTGGTTACCTCCACATATACAAAGCCAATAGGGAATGGTATAGCTTTCATATAAAAGTTTGCCCATAGTTGATTAATCCAGCTATATATAGCCACAAATTTATCACTATAACAATTCGTCAAAAGACAAATCACCGAGATGATAGGTCGAGTAAAACACTAATATCATTCAAAATATGGTGCAAAAACAGTAACCCCAAATGTATTAAAATAAACAAAAGTCTCTGTTATAACCTTCATAAAAGCATACTCTAGGTGCAGAGACTCGAAAAGTAACTCCAATAAATAAAAAAAATTAATGCACCAGACCAAAAATACACATGTATGACAATACAAAGATATCCAACTAACTGCACAATACTGCTGTAGCACCAAATCAAAAATACACATGTATGAGACAATACAAAGATATCCAACTAACTGCCACTTCCTTAATGGACACCAAAAAAAATTCACACATATATATACAAAAAAAAAGGATTTTAAGACGGAAGAAAACCCCAGTATAGATAATAACTGTTCAAATCAAGAAGAAGTACAAAACTTCTAAACTCCATTAAGCAAAAAAAAAGTAAGACATGAACAATAAAATGCAAGAAAACATGGAAGCATTTCCTTTTCTTTATCTCTCACACCTCCAGGAACCAAACGGAGGATTAATCAGCCAAAAGAAATAACTAAACCCACTATAATGGTCAAGCGGACAAACAAACGAAGACACTATAGCTCCAATATATCTACAATAAATTAGGGTTTTAAAAACAAAACCCAATCACTTCGTCTGAAAATCGAAGTACTTGCCCCAGAATTAGAAAATCGACAAGGAGATTGAAGTCAGGTGATGGAGAGAGAGTGTGTGTTACCTTTGGAGATCTGGTTGGAGCGAGAATCGAAGTCGGACTTGTCAGCCATGGATGATCCGGTAGAGAGAGAAAGAGAGAAAATTAGGGATTGATATAGAGAGAGAAAGAGAAACGCCAAAGAAAGCCCTTTTTCGGTGGTTCGATTGACTGCTAGAAGGAGAGGAAAGAGAACGCGAAGCCAAATGGAGGGTGAATATAAGTGAGGGGCAATAGAGCGGATGAAAAAAAAAAAGTGGTGGGTGTAGATTAAGAAGGTGTCACCAACGGCTTACGTTAGTGAACTGCGTGGGATGTACGGTTTCATGTCCAACCCTAATTCACTCTTGGACGAGTTCGGTACCATTATTCCCCACGCGCGACCCAGTCACAATAGACTTGAAATGACAATTTAACCCTGTAATTTGGCTTCGTGTCATACACGCGTTGATATAATGACGAGCTTCTTGTTGTGAATTTTGTGATGATAATAATTCCTTCTGTCCAATTTCCTTTTCTCTAAGGGTGCGTATTGCGCCACGTACTGTGCAGGTTAGGTTATCGGTACAAAAACGCGGCGTTTCGATACAAGGATTGGTTCGACTCAAACGGTTTGAGCACTGTGAAGGGGCTAACGTGTCGTGCGTGGGTTGGTCGTGGCTAGGTATGGCGTTCCCTCTTCCGTAACCCTAACTGCTAAATGTTAAATCAAATGGTGGTGAAAATAAAAAAAAAAAAGGAGGGATAATGGTAATTTAAGTGGATTGGGTTGTATAATTTTACAGAAATACCCTTATATCTTCATGGAATTACAAGATTTAACGTTCAATGACACTATTGACCTCATCCCCACTAAACCACACCGCAAAGCCCTTTTTTATCATATCCCGTATGAAAAACCCTAAAACAAAAGAAAAAGTAGGGATGGTGTTAGTAATTTTGGATGCGTTTAGTAACATTTTCGTCTTATATTTTTATAGTCGCAAAGAAATAAAAACATAATTTTATTTTTCAAAGTACAAACAAAAAGCAAAAATAACGTTTAGTAACTTTTGCTGTTGTCATAATTTTAATAACAAAAAACAAAAAGTAATGTTTAGTAAAACAATTGTTACAAAATTTTTTTTTTTTTTTTTGAAATTTTTTTAATTTATTTTTTCATCCATCTATCAAAATCTAACTTTCAATCACAATAAAAGACATATTCTAAAAAGGAATATATATATATATATATAGGGCAAGATAAGCGTACAATTGTATAATATATATATATATAGAATATAAAAATAGATTTTATATATACATATATATTAACAAAAAAATTTGAAAACAAACCACAACCAATATTAAATACAGTACAGTTGTATAATGTATATATATATAATATAAAAATAGATTTTGTATAATGTATATATATATAATATAAAAGTATTAATGGAGTAATGTCAGTGGTTGTGTATTAATGGAAGAGTAATGTCAGTTGTTGCGTAAAAAATGAGGAAAACAGTAGTGAAAACGTTTCCTCGTGAAAAAATACAGGAAACATCATTTTGATGTTTTCTCTTTCTTTCATAAAAATGAGAAATGTTTTTCATTAAGAGGAAACAAAAACAAATTACTAAACATGATTTTTGTGTTTGTTTCTCCTTTTTAAGGATTGACAACAGAAAACAAAAAATGTTTTGGGTTACTAAACACACCCTTAAGTGGATTGGATTGCGTAAATTTACAAAAGGACCCTTGAGTTTTCATGAAATTGCAGTTTAATTTTGAAAATTTTCATGACATTATTGACCTTGCTCATATGCTCTGCCAACTTATCTTCCTCTTCTTTTGAGGTAGCACACACTACAGAACCCTCTTCCTCTCTCTCCCTTTGCTTACACTAGAAGCAACGTGAACATGTAGGATTGATGGTAGAGTGCATGTATGTTGTGATGGGGAGAAACTTTGGGGCATTGTGCACATGTCACATGAGCATAGTGAAAACTTGAAAAGCAAAAGGAAATAAACCCCAAGGAAGGGTATAAATGTCATTTTTCCAACTTAATATAGAATGTCATCTTGCAAACTCTTACTTTCTCCTGGATATTTAGGATATAAATATAGTATTTTTAGATGGGATAAATTGCAAAACATCCTAGATAATACATGATTTGTTATATCCTTTCCAAACTATAAATGTTGCAAAACCCTTCCACTACCATAATATAATTGTAAAATTATTTTTTTACGCTTTGTAAAAAAGGAAAAAAAAAACTCAAGAAAGGTGAAATTACATAATGCCATTGAACAAAATGACAGTCATTTTGTATTGACGATCAACACACAACCTGAAAAACACTTGCCTCTTACACTGATCTCTCATTCACTGATCTCTCATTCTCATCTCATGTTCTCTCACACGAAATCAAATAACACTATCATCGACTTAGTGAAACTTGCAATCCTTTAACCCATCGAAATCGAAAAGTTTATGCCAGTAGGATAATTTTCTCATACATAAAATTGAAGATACATACTCTTGTGATTAACCTAATCCAGTAAAATTGAAGAGTTTTTGTCAGTGGAATCATGCTATAAGAGTTTTCATTGGAGTCGACGACTTGGAAGTGAAGTAAGATACTTATTTTGTTTTATAATTTAGATGAATGTATTGTTATGTGAAACACTAGATCCCTGTACATGTGATTTAAGTATATATAATATTTATAATGGATAAATTACACTCACACCCCCTGAATTTTGTCTTTATTATAAACGATGGTCAAGATTAGACTTAATTATACTATCCACCCTTGAAGTTTTGCACATGATTACAACAACCTCCAACATTAACTTTTCGTTAAAATTTGTTGTATAATGACATATTTTCCCTTCCCACGTATGAAAAGACAAAGATAACCTTCTGAGATTTATAAAACTACAAATATACAACTATATCACATGTTCATTTTAAATTTATGTTACATTTTATTATACTACTATATAAGTTTAATTTCATTATAAATATTTACATTAATTTCTCAATCTTCAAACCATTCCCATGGCTAGTCATTAGTTTGAAATTTTTTAAAAAAATTCTTTTCAACGGTACATATTAGCTCTCATACTTATTTTTCATATTCCATACAACTATCTTAAATTCCAACAAATTAAACCACAAGACTATAAATGAAAAATCAAGCATCCCAAATACAGCAAGCAGAACCTCAAAATTAAATTATTTACCCAAAAAAAAAAAAAAATTAGATCACTTCCTTGAAACTTTGTCATTGTAACCAACACTGATAAGTATTACCTGCAAATTTACTCAGTTGTTTACTTTCCATTGAAATAAAAATAATATTATAATTCAATATCATACATGAAATGATCAAACTAGAGATGATGATCAAAGCAAACCACAAAAATCACTCATTATTAACTGTAATTTGCATAATACAAAACATATATTTAAACCTCTATAAAAATGGACTAGACAAAAAATAAAGGAAGAAATAGAGTTGGAGAGAGAGAGTTCCCCATTCCCCATGCTTCTTGATTCAATGACACAAAGAAGATGACTTCGAAGCAACAATTCTTTAACATTCAAGACATGTTTACTTAAATCACAACCGAACCCTAGTAGTATAAATGTCCGCCTTTTCTTTGATCTTTGTCGAGGAACTCGAATCCAATAGTCACGTTACCACTGGAATAACCCTAAAAACGGTGACGTCATGAAGGACTTTACTCTTGATGAGAACATCGGCATCTCTAATATATATATTGGATAAGTAAAAAGAACATTGGCATCTCTAATATGGCGGTCAATCTTCACCAAAATCAAATCAACGTCGTTCTTGGGTCTTGAGCTTGTCATCGAGAAGGTGAGGTTATGGTAGGCTTCAGAGAGTGAAAGTGTATCGAAGAAAGTGTGGGATAGAGAGAAAAGACATCTCAGAAGTTCCAGGTCCCAGAGCTCAAGCACTGGCCAAAATGCTCGAACACAAGCTTCCAATGCTCGAGCACAAGAATTTATGCTCGAGCACAAATCCAAGAAAATTGGAAAAAATGCTAAGTCTTGGAGGAAAAGACGCTTCGGAAATAATTGATGAAAAGTTGGCTAAGTATGGAATTTATTCTCGAGCACAAGCTGTAGAGCTCGAGCACAAGAATTTGTGCTCTAGCATTATTACTTCAGGAAATTTCCTTAACTGCGGGATTAATCTTAAAACCATCCTTTTAAGTTCTAGACAGGCCTATATGACCTCAAAAGTCCTAAAGCCCATCCAAAAAGGGATAAAAGTCAGTTGCTTATATAAAAGAATGTGTAAAGTCATAAAGAAATTCTCTTACAATTGTTCAGATCTAGCGGCAGCTTTTAGGGTTATTGGGTTCTCTTTGAAGATTGAAGAAGAAGATCCCAAGAAGAGGAGTTGCAGTCTATGAAGATGTTTTCCACACCAACAAAGATGATATTCTCCATCTTCATGAGTAGTTAAATCATCTCTTAGGGCATTGATGTAACCCGAATCCGATTAATATGGTTTGATTATTCTTTATTTTGGGGATTTTCAGTATTTATGTATTTTGATTGCATAATTATAAGTAATTGAGTTAGATCTTCTAAGCAAATGGGATTTTAATGAAATAAACTTAGTTTTTGATAAAATTAATATCTTGTCGTAGAATTGATTTTTCGTTAATCAAATCCAAACTATTCTTATTGTTTGAGATTAACGACTAAGGGCTTCTCATGGTAATAAGAATAGTGATCATGCAATTGTGCTTAAACCGTTTTTATAAATGAACATTTTGATATTTTATGCTTAGGGAAGACGAATTATTCTGCAAATTAATTTTGAATATAGGTAGATAATTTGTACTAACCGAAGATAGGTTATTGCTTAACAAACATTCATGATTTATCTTCTTAAAATTGAATTAAATAGAATGTTAATTCATTTAATTCCTGATTATGCATAAATAATGAAATCCCTAAGGTTAACTCAAGTGACAATATTACAAGATTCGTGGTGAAGTCAAGCCCTGGGTATTTCTTCCCCTGATCTCAATCCTTATTTTTATTACTTATTTATTTATTTTTATTTTTTTTTTATGTTATTTAGATATAAACAAACAAACAAATCTTCTCTCTAAATTAAATTAGTAATTAATTTTACACTTGACAATCCACTACAGTCCTTGAGTTTTGACACCCTCAACATAGCCCTATCCTACAAGGATTCGTTCTATTGCGAGTGGTTTTTATCATTGATATAACACACATCATCTATTTACTTCTATTCCCCTCTTTGGCACTACATGACCTAGCATAATTCCTTCTTGAACCATAAAATGGCTCTTTTCCCAACTAAGAATAAGGTTTTTCTTTCTACATCTTTGAAGATCTAGAGAGAGGTGATGAAGATATGAGTCAAATGTAGACCCAAAGACTGAGAATTCATTCATGAAGACTTCGAGAAATTTTTCTACCATGTCCGAAAATATTGATATCATACACCATTGGAAAGTGGCTAGAGCATTACACAATCCAAATGTCATCAGTCGATATGCAAAGGTACTGAATGGACAAGTGAAAGTAGTTTTCTCTTGATCGAAAGGGTCAACAACTACTTGATTATATCCAGAGTATCCATCTAGAAAGCAATAGTAGCTTTGCCCAGCCAATTGCTTTAAAATTTGGTATTTGAATGGCAATGGGAAATGGTCTTTTCTAGTGGTGGAATTGAGCTTCCTATAATCAATGCACACACGCCATGAGGTGGTGGTACGTTTTGAGATTAACTCCCCATTGGAATTCTCTACGATAGTGATTCCCGACTTTTTAGGCACAACTTAGTAGGACTCACCCATTTACTATTGGAAATATGATAGATGATCCCGGCATCCAACAATTTGACCACTTCTTTCATAACAACTTACTTTCATATTAGGATTCAACCTTGTTTGAGCATCTCGAAAAGGTTAAGTGTCATCTTCTATATGCATGCAGTGCATGCAAATAGAATGATAGATGCCCTTCAAGTCGGCTACACTCCATCCTATTGCTTCTTTGTTTTCCTTAAGCACATCCAAAAGACTTTCTTCTTGGTCATTTGGTAGATTTGAAGCTATGATGACCGGAAAAATATTATTTGGGCTAAAAAAGGCATACTTTTGATTGGATGGGAGTGGTTTGAACTCTAAAGTAAGTGGTGAGACAAGAGATGGTACCGAAAGAGTACTTAAAAGTGGAGGGAGTGATTCTTTTAGAGTTTTCTATGGAAGATAATATGTTAAGGTGACAGTATCACAAAATTGAGCCATTAATATCAAAAGCATCCATATTAAAATGAGCAAGACCTGTGTCTAATGGATCATTTGAAATGATAGAAAGAAGAGATTATTGGACAAGATCGTCAATCACATCAACTAGGAAACACTCACCTTCTTCTATAGGATGTTGGCTTGCATTGAAGACATTCAAGTTGACCATCATATTACCAAAAGAGATATCCATGATACCTGACCAATAATTTATTGTGGCATTGGTGGTGGCAAGGAAAGGGCGACCTAGGATGATTGGGATATGATTGGTAGGATTAGGCACCAGTTTGGTGTCAAGAACTACAAAATCAATCGGGAAATAAAATTTGTCCACCTTGATGAGGATATCCTCAACTATTCCCCGTTATTGTTTTGTTGACCTATCAGCGAGTTGAAGCACTACCAATGTTGGCTTTAGATCTCCTAACCCCAATTGACAATATATCGAGTATGGAATGAGATTAACACTCGCTCCTAAATCTAAAAGAGCCTTATGAATTTCATGGTCCTGAATGATACAAGAAATGGTGGGGATACCGGGATCTTTGAATTTCGGAGGAGTATTATGTTTGATGATTGAGCTCACTTACTCGATAAGAATCACTTTCTTCGAAACTCGACTTTTTGACTTCCTCTTTTGAGTACACAAGTCCTTCAAGAACTTGGCATAGGGTGGAATTTGACGAATGAAATTAAGAAGAGGTAGATTAATTTTCATTTGTTTAAAAACTTCCATTACGTCATTGATTTTCTCCGTTTCACGTACTAGAAGGGAGAGTCCTTTTAAAGCTTGAGGAAATAGAGCTCTTAGCTCATAAGGTTTTCCCAAAGGTAAAGGCAATGATGACAACAATGGAATTTCTTCTTTACTATTTTCATAAGATGAAATGGCTTATGGAATGAATGGAGTACTTGGTAATGGCTTCTCACTATTTCGCACTAGCTCACTGTCTTCACTTGGCATCTCTTTCACTTTATTATCAATCATCCTAACCACTTCTCAAGGTTGTGATGGCTTGAACTTGCTCATATGTGGAAGGTCCCGAGGTGGGATTATATTCCACCATGCAATGAGTCTTTGGGTTTGGCTCGGGTAAACTAGGCAACTTCCCTTTTTCTTTTGCACTCATAGAATTTGTAATTTGCCTAATTTGGGATTCAAGTTTTGCAATTGATTGAGAATGAAAATGAAGCAATTGTGTATTTGCCTCAAGGTTACCTAAAGTAGCCAACATCTTGTCCTCAAAAGCGGAGTTCCTTTAAGGTGCTTGAGAATCATTGGAGTATGATTAGAAATTAGGAGCCTGATAATGTGAATTGGAAGAGTGATCAACATTTTGATGATGAAAATATTGCGGTGGATGATATGCTTGAGATTAAGAATTTTGGAGATGAGGCGTAACATATTTTCCTTGAGTTTGCACTCACTCCTTGATTTTTCCATGAGAAATTTAGATGATCTCCCCACCTGGGATTGTAAGTGTTAGAAAAAGGATTGTTACCCGGGTGAGAGAATGTGACATTCACTTGCTTTTGAGGCTCACTTGAGATTGATTATCCATGGGGATAATTTTTAGTATTGTGACATGAACTCGAGCAAATCATGCAAGTTTCACTTTGAATTTGGGGAAATGAGGATGATGGAGTTACTGAGGTTTGACTCATCAAGAATTAATCAAACCTTTGAGTAAGATTTTTGACTTCCACGGCTACTTCTATAGACTTATCAATGTGATAAAGATTTTTAGTTTTCTTACCCCCTAACATTGACACACGACCCGAACGGGTAGGAGAAACACGATGTATGGAGTTTTCACTCAAATTATTGAAAAGAGTCCAAAAGTCATCTTCATGTTTTAGCAAGAAAGTACCTCCACATAAGGCGTCTACCATTTGCCTATGAGTGTCAGACAAGCTTTTATAGAAACATTAAAAAAGTTGCCATTTTGGAAGGTCGTGACGTGGACACTTCCTTAGCAAATCATTCAATCTTTCCCAAGCCTCATGGAATGGCTCCCCATCATTTTAAGAAAATCCCATAATGGCCGTCCGCATATGATTTGTTCTACTTACGGGGTAATACTTACATTTGAGCCCAAGAAGTAATTGTATTAGCCCCGAGGTTGTTAAACCAATACTACGCCTTTTCTCGAAGGAAAAGGAAAAGCTTCTTCCGAAAAATCGGTGATTTTCACGGTGGAACATACCTCTAAAAACTCATATAAGTGTTTATACAATAACATGGAAAAAACGCACTAAATGATGGACACATTTGTATGATTTCGGGCTTGATTTCGTAATGATTAGCCTGAAATTTTGGTAAACAGTAACATGTGGGAGCATTATAAACATTTGTAGTGTAGTGATCTCGAAGAACCAGGGGACGATTAGGTAGAGGATGTGCTCCATGAGATGCATGGTTCGGGAAGAACCAGAAGAATGTCATTTTGTGCCATTGAGTTAATTGGATGATTGCAAATGGATAGAGGTCTCCTTCTACGATTTCTCAATTCCCTAAGAGAAGATTTAATTTTTAGGTCAAGTGGAATGAGATGATTATAAAGAGATCTTCTTCCAAGCATACACAACAAAGCACATAAATAATACAATCATAATAACTTCACCACCAAAACATCCACATACGATGATCCCATTCTCCTCAATTCAACAATATCACAATGCAAAATTTAAATTGGCCACGATAAGGACCAATGCTTGAACATGAAATTAAACAATTGATAGCCTCGACAAGGACTATCCACTTATCAACTAAAAAGTGCACAAATAAAGTTCAAGAGTTCAAGATACACTCACAAAGGTCTAATGCACGATGCTAAGATCCCAAGCTTGCTTCTCTTTCAATCAAGTACCTAATTGCACACAAAAATAATAATAAGAAACTGATATGATTCCTAAACTAGCAATCAAATGAACACTAATATTAAATTCTAGTCCAATTGAACCGTAATCCCCAGCAACGGCGCCAAAAACTTGATGTCGATCTCAGTGATGCAATAAATATAGATATATAAAAATGGCAAATGAGAAACTCCAATTTTTTAATTTATAAAAACCACTACACAACTATGTGTGAGTATAGCGAGCAGGGATCGTCCACAGGGATTATAGACTTGGATTGAACTTAGTATCAATGAGCGTGAGATTGAAAAGATGATGATTGGTTGAATAACCTAATGTTGAAAATCAATTATATATAAATTGAAAATGAGATTATATGAAAAGAAATTGGAGTAATGTAACGGTGAGAGGGACTTAGGGCATGGATTTTACCACTAAACTCATGGAATTGCATCAAATGCCTTCAATCAATGGGAATAATAAGTTGTACTGAAAATGTGGCTATAAGCACACATCAATGATAAAGTAGATACTACAATGAATAAGTATGAATTATCAAATTTAAGTATGAATTGTCTACCTAACTACCATTAATCTAAGATATAGAATAACCCATCAAAACTAAGTATAATCCATCAAATTAAGAACAATTGTATCCAATAAAAACAATGCATGGCCATCATTAAGCATAATTACAAAAAGTACTCAATGTAGAGATCAATCCACAATCAACCACATATAAGATAACATATAGCCAATTAGAAGATCAATTAAAAGAATTATCAATATAAACGTTGGTACAACCAAATTGGAATTCACAAGACCAAGCAAAAACATGTACAACTTATAATTCCACAAATTAGAAGACAAAAGATACAATTACACAAGCTTAAGGCTCATCCAAGCCCTAAGTGAAGATCTAGTCAGATATAGAGGTGATGGATGTGATCTTCATGGCCTTAATTCCCATCTCCATGCTTGGTTTCATCTTTTTCTTCCTCTTTAAGAGCAAGCCCTAGAGAAAGAGAAACCCCAATTGTAGATCTAAAATTCCACTAATTCAATCCCAAGAATAATCAAGAACTCCCTTCAAATTGGGCTATATCCTCTATTTATAGGTGATTATAAGGCTCCCAAAATGGTCAGACCTTGTATACAAGGACACCTGATGGATTGCACCATGAGTCCCCTCGAATCAAGGCTTAAAATCTAAATTTCGTAACTGCCAGGCTCGTTCAATTGATCAAGCTGTTTGCTCGATCCATCTGGCTCAATCGATCGAGGAATTCTCTTTTGCAGCCTCTTTTTCCTTTTTGCCCCCTTGTCTTTTGCTGAGAGATCAAACAAGCTGTAATAACCTGGAATAAGTTTTGATTAGTCTAAATTGCCTCAAATTGGTCATGAAACAAGTTATTACTAAGGCGGAAAAATAAAGATAGATCAAGGTTTTATTATACCTAAGATTAAGGGCTGAAATGTGCATATTTCAACGTTTATCAATGGATCGGGTTTTGGAATCCGGGGTGTAGTTCAATTTCAATAATGTTTATGTTAAGTTTTAATTTAATTTATTTTCTTTTATCACTGGTTTTAGAATCCACGGTGTGACACTAACATAAACAAATTTATATATTTATGTGAAATATTAGCAATTATACATAAGTATGAATATATGGGGTGCCTTATAGTTTCCTCGTGTATGATCAAATTGCCATATCTACTAATCTAGCTTATTAAACTATGTAGATTCATCACATAGGATGCATTTAACCCGTAATACATAGTTTAGGTGACCCAACACACAAAAATTCAATGTCAAGTGGCAACTCTATATTTATTTGGCCATGTTACATTATGTGGTATTAATTTTTTTCCTTTCTCAGTGGCATTTTTATTTATACAATCTTCATAAACGTACTCTTACAAGGCTAGATAGTGTTGTATGAACTATTGGGCCGTACTAAATAACTTTTTCTAATTTTTTTACAAGGCTACAAATTAGTTTATTTTTTAACAATAACACCTCTTTAAGTTTGCTTCTTTGATAAAGACATCCCTTGAATGCTCTAACATGTAGTAAAATGACTTAAACGCCCTTTGACTTTTGAAGTGACACTTTTTAATAGTAAAATTACCAATTTTCCCATTCTAACTCATTTGAAAGGTCCTAAATAACCTCTTCATCTCAAGTACCAATCCACAAAGCCACTGCCACCACTTCCTACCACCACCACCGCTTTTTTTGTCTCTTCATTATCTTTTATATATATATAACTCCAATCCAATCCAATCCACACATACAATTCCAATCCAATCCACTCCTACACTGCCCTAATCTTCCTAAAATTAATCTCAAAATTTTTTTGTCCAAACCTGTAGACCCAAACACCCAAGACGCCATTTTTCTCTCCGACCCAAACACTGTTGAACTTGGTTGGTGTATATACATAATGTTGATGCGAAAATCCTTGTGACCCTGAATGACGGCGTTTACCTACAAAATAAAGGGACGTCACCTCGAATGGCACCGATGGGGTGCCAGCCAAGGACCCTCTGACGATCAAGTTTGTACTTGTAATCGTATCATAAAATAATCATGTATTCAATGTTTAGGGATTTTTTCTCATACCTGATTTAATGGCTCGATACCCTATTTATGGCTGCCGATTGGAATCAAGATCGTTATGTACATGTCGATGGTTGAGATTTCCCTTATCATTAATAACGGGATCTGTTGAGGTGATGAAGTTAGTTGCGATATTGGGGTTTACCTTATCCTCTTCATTAGTTGAATAATAATATCTTCATATCCTCAAGTTAGAGAGGAATGGTGGCGGATCAACCCTATAGTTACTTTTTTCCCCATCAGTTACCCCCTATTTCCTAGTTTGGAACGGACTAGGAAATATAGTAATTTTTTTTTCCAGCCCGGGTTCCTATTCTCGAGGTGAACAAAGATTTGTTTTTTCACCCCGAGTTACTATTCTCGATGTGACACTATTCCCGAGGTATCCACAAAAATTTCAGGTGAAAGGGTATGAGTTCAAATCCCACCACCATGTGATTGATTCTCAACATTTTTTCATCTACGTTTTCGAGGTGAATAGTTTTATCTCGGTTATATATCCCAAGGTGAATACTAGGTCGATTTTTTTTTTTTTTACCTCGGGTTACTATTCTCGAGGTATCCAAAAATTTTCACGTGAAAAGGCATAAGTTCAAATCCCACTACCACATGACTCTTTGGAATCCAACATTTTTCACCTACGTTTCTCGGGGTGAATAGTTTCACCTCGGTTATATTTCCTGAGGTGAATACTAGGTCGATTTTCCACTACCACATGATTGATTCCCTTTAGAATCTAACAAAAAATTTCACGTGAAAGGGCGTGAGTTCAAATCCCAGATTCTCTTTAGAATCCAACATAAATTTTCACATGAAAGGGCGTGAGTTCAAATCCCACCACCACGTGATTGATTCTCTTTGTAATCTAACATTTTTTCACCTACGTTTTACGAGGTGAACAGTTTCCCTTGTCAGTTATATTTCCCGAGGTGAATACTAGGTGGAATTTTTTTTTTTTTTTACCTAGGGTTACTATTTCCGAGGTCTCCAAAAATTTTCACGTAAAAGGGCATGAGTTCAAATCCCACTACCACGTGATTCTTTAGAATCCAACATTTTTTTCACCTATGTTTTCTGAGGTGAAACTGTTCACCTTGGTTACATTTCCCGATATGAACAATACCTCCTGAGGTGGAAGATATATATATTTTTTGGTGACCATGCCTTGATCCTGGATGAGCAGACCTTTGTAGATTAGGCCCTGGTTTTGATCTTTGATGACCAGACTTGGGGTGACTAGGCACTGGTCTTAGATGACCGAACCTTTGTAAACTTTGGGTAATCAATCCTTAGTTTTGGTTGACTAGGCCTTGGTTCCAGATAACCAAGCCTTGATTTCTGATAACCAGGGGTTATACACTTAGGCAATGTGTTTGCCCAAGGGTTCTACCCCTGGGCGCACCTTTATGATCTAACTTTTGGTGTTGGAATTGTTTTTTCTTTTTAGAGTTGTATTTAGATTTATTTAACCATTAATGTCTTGACCCTTTAATAAGGGAAATAGTTGTTCTTACTCCTTTGATAAGGGGTTCGTAATATATTCAAGCTTCACTCAGTTTGCCCCATTGATAAGGGAAATAATGATTTCGCACTTCACTCAGCCCGCCCTTTTAATAAAGGGTTAATTTTTACGAACTTCACCTAGCTCGCCCCTTTAATAAGGAGATATTTTACCCAAGCTTTATAAGATTGCCCTTTAATAAGGGAATAGACAATTTTTTTTTTTTAGTTCAATGAACTTGTCTTTTAATAAGGGAGTAAAAGTTTTTCACTTTCATGGACTTATCCTTTATGCTTACCCTACTATGTGGCTATGGTGGTAGTGACCCATCAGATTTGAAATGCAAATGACCAAGCTTAGTGTAATACCCCTAATTCTCAAACGGATATAACTGAAATTTATTTATTTATTTTATATGGATTTTAATTGATTATTTGATTTGTGTGCATTTGAAATTGTTTTTTTATTTTATTATTTGCGTAATTGATTAATTGTGAATTATTTGTTTGTTTTACTTTAATTATTTAATTGTAATGGGTTATGTGTTTTAATTTAAATTAGTGTATTTGTGATTTAATTATTTGATTATTAGTGACTTAATTGACGTGTATTTTTGGTAACTTAGAGTATTTATGTGTGTTGTATTTATAATTATGTTTAGGGTTTAATTTATGTATGGGGTAGCCGACGTATTAATGGACTGGGATTAGGATTAGGGTTTAGAAGGAACCTATATATATATAAGACAGTAGGGTCTGCTAGGTTACAAACCCTATTCATGACATAGTATCTTGAGAGGAAAAACAGAGGAAAACTAGAGAAGAGAGAAACAGAGAGGTTTGAGGGGAAAATACAGAGAGCTTTTAGCTATAGACTGAAGGTGTGCCACAGAGAACGGAAGAGGTTGATGGTGGAATAGAACTGGAGCAGTAGGAAGGTTGCCGGTAGTTGTCCGTTCGTCGGAAACTCCATAGACGGCGATGAAGATTTCAAACCGGAATCTAAAGGCAAGTTTCATTCTATCTCCTTCCTATAAACTTGTGTTCTGTGCATTCTCTATAGTCTCCAGGAATCTAATTTAATTATTAAAACGGATGTTTATGCGTGATAGAGTCTCTGTACAATTTTAAACCCTGTTAGCTTTTGAAATTATGAAATGTTGTGTTTTTGGTTTAAATTTTTGTCAATATTTTCACAAGAGAATTTGAGGAGTTTCTAGGATTGAAGGAACTTGAATTAAACCCTAGGAATGTAAGAAAAATTCTAGAACGGAGAGTTGAACTTTGCCGGACGCGAAGAAGACAAACAGAGAAAACATAAACTGTTGCGTTCATAGTTTAAGCCTGTGTCAAGTAATTCATAATGGAATTGGAGAAGTTTCTAGGAGTATTTGGGCTTAAATTGAACCTTTAAAATCCTTAAGAAACTTAGAACAGACAGTTGGAATTTCCGCCGGAAACGAAGACGAAGAACAAAAGAAGCAGAGAGTGAAAAACGTAGGCTGGGGAAGTGCAGGCGGCTCCACACTTCAATGGAGGCGGCTCCATTGAAGTGGAGCCGGCTCAACCTCAAATTGGAGGCGGCTCCAATTTTATAAAGTGCCCAGTACGTGATTTTTTGTGATTTCAGGGCTCCAGTGTGTGTTTAAACTTGGTTGGATGGATTTGAATGATGTAATTAAATAGGATTATACCCAGGAATGATTAATTATACCCAAGAATGATTAATTCATGTTAGGAACTTGATCAACATGGGATTTAAAATTAAATTCACATGCGGTTTACGGCTTGGAAGAAATTAAATTGCTTGTCGTGATGTTTAAGCAAATTTAATGGAGAGGTTTTAAAATGATGTATTTAATTTATTAAAAGACCTAGAATTATTGGTTGAGGCTATGGGAGTGGATGTCATGACTTTTAATTATTAATTAAGCATGCAGTCAAGGAAGGTGGAAGGGTTTAATTTCTAGCGTGGTACTAGTAAATTAAACGGACTAAAATAAAAGTTATTTTTGTGAGGTTATATAAATGAAATATATAATGTATGGGTCCCAGGAATGTTGGTTTCTACTATAGTTATAGACATTATGAAATTTAGATACTAAATTATATGCTGTCAAGAGCAGTGGAAGTTGTAATTGCTAGTCTCGCTTTAGAAAACTAAATGGACTAGCGTGGAGGTGGTTTTGGCATTCAAATAAAATGTGTTCAGTTTTTATATCTGAGTATCATTAGATCATGCTTCGGACTTTTAGTTGGGGATCAAGTAGTCGCCATGAGAATTAAATATTAATTTACATGCCGACAAGGATTGAAGAGGATTTATATGCTAGTCTTCGTTTTAATAATGTAAATGAACTAGTATGGATGTATTGGTTGGAAATTCTAGTATAATGTGCAGTTTATAATTCTGTTATTCATTATATTATGTTATGGATGATAATTGCTGAACTGTCATAATTTCTGTTCTGTCAATTATATGGAAATGGATGGCTTAAATTGTTTATCAGTACTTTAACAATTTAAAAGGAGGATCTATGATTATAATTATATACTAGATACATAATAGGATCTTGTCTATATTTGATTGCTATTATGTTTGTTTCTGGATATATTTGATGTTCATTTGAATGTGCATCATCTGTGAATCATATGCATGTATGTACTGGTATGGGACGGTGACATACGAAGGGACGGATTAGATCAAAACGCTAATTCCAACCCAATCATACATACAGAATGGATTAACTAAAACAGTTAACTCCTACATGGATGCATGTCCTGTCAACTAAAACAGTTGAATGACATAATGGATGGTTGCTTTATTTTTCAATCTTAGGAAGGAATTTATATATATATTTATGGTACCGTGGTACGAGCTTGAGTCTCCTGATCATGGTTAAGGTGCGTATATCGCCTAGGATGGATAACTGGACATATGTGTTGTTCCCTGGTAGGCCTAGGTACGCATGACCACATTATATGTGATTTGCATGGTATCTCTACTCAGGCTGAGACAGACCTACTGGATTAGCGAACGTCCTATAGTGTGTACTTATATCTATATAGACTACTTTAGTTATTGTTGAGCTATTTAGGATGTATCTGCATATCGAATTTATGTACGGATTGTAGTAAATTGGAACTTGCATGTGGGCCTGACCCACTCTTATTTTTCAGGTGTTCGTCAATACCAGGCGTAGAGCTTGATCGTGTTGATGCAGATACAGACTCTCACTCTTCCGACTACATAGGATTTTCTTTCTTACTTTAGATTTGGGTTTTAATTCTGTAAAGTTTTATCATTTAGGATTATTAGGGGTTCACTAGTTGGATTCCCGAGTTGTACGGAATTAAAGGTTTAAATTTTATTAAACTTTAATTTGGAGGTTTTTTTTTTCGTATTTAGATTTCTACTCAGCTTATTATTTATTTTCTTTATTTCGTTTTGTATTCTTGCTTGTTTACATATTAATTGTTTGGTATCCCTCGGATCTATGCTCGGACTTGATCACCCGTGGCTCTAGAATTGAGGGGTATCACACTTAGTTCCTAGTAGAAAAGACTATCATTGGTGCTCAATGGTTAAAAACCTCATCGGGTATGGGACCACCTTAGACACGGTGGACTCATTGATTGTAGAAACTTCACTGGACTTAGAGTTTTTCCTGGTGTGTAGAGACTTACCAGGCTATGGTTTTGGAGGATCGTGCGTTGGTCTTGGATGACTAATGCCCCAGAAGGGTCGCTGGGGGAGAGAGGCCAAAAACCCGGTTAGCTCGATATACCGAGGTTGGTACGTCAGTCTTCAAAACCTTATTATCATATGTAGATCGACAATTGATATCGAGTGATCTATTATTCTGCCCTCAATATGATGGTGGGATCTTGGGTGATGACCCATTCTATGGACGTTTATACAGCGGACGGGGTGCCTGGTGCCTAATTGCACGAACGAGCGGAGTAATGAGACTCTATTGCTAGAGATATCCTTAGTGGTAGAGGCTTTACTAGTAGGTAGAGACCCTTTTGTTGGTAGTGATCTCCTTGGTGGGTGGAGACCCACTCATTTATGTAGGCGCAAAAGGACTAGGTCTTAGTCTTCGACGATCAGGCCTTGGTATTTGGCTTCTGCCAGACAGGAGATAGAGTTTGGTCTTGGGCGACCAGACCTTAGTAGTGAGGGCACCGAGCACCGCTAGATGGAAGACACCACATTGGACTGGTGCCTGGGTCGACATGCCAACTTTTGACTATTGTCATTGTACATTGGGTGGCATCACGCAACCCTCTGTTTTGCCCCCAATATGATGGATGGGGAATCATGATATAAAGACCTGTCCTTATATAAGAATGAGGAAACTCATTGTTAACGGATGACTTTGTAATGGTTTCCATGATCAGAAATTTTCGTCTTACCATCCGAGCCAAGTCACGTCAGAATTATTATTTCTTTAGGAAACTAATCGTTCCCATAGACAGCACCAACTGTTGATGCGAAAATCCTTGCGACCCGGAACGGCGGCGTTTACCTATAAAACAAAGGGACGTCACCATGAATGGCACCGGTGGGATGCCCGCCGAGGACCCTTCGACGATTAAGTTAGTATTTATAATCATACCACGGAATAATTATATATTCAATGTTTAAGGGTTTCTTCTCATACCTGATTTAATGGCTCGATACCCTATTTATGGTTGCCGATTAGAATCAAGATCGTTCCGCACATGTCGATGGTTGAGATCTCCCTTATCATCAGTAATGGGATCTATTGAGGTGATGAAGTTGGTTGCGATATTGGGGTTTACCTTATCCTCTTCATTAGTTGAATAATAATATCTTCATATCCTCAAATTGGAGAGGAATGGCGGCGGATCAGCCCTAGAGTAACTTTTTTCCCCATCACATAATATACTCATAAATCATATACTATCGCAATATCATCCTTGCACACTGCACATCTTATAAGGACGACCACTCTATAATTTGAGTCCTCTGGTTTTTTTACTAGCATAATCTGAATTATGAATTTTTAAAAGTGTCGAGGTAGATAACTGATGATGGTGTAGAAAGAAGCAAAAATACAATATAATTGGACCCATCACTAGTTTTGATCTACCACCTTTGACGAGTCCAAGGCCTCCATGATTCAAGAACAAAATCTTGAAACTTGGTTGCGCGAGTGCAACCCTAATAGGTCACAAATTACACTAATTTCCCTTGAAATTTTGTCAAATTACACACAAATAGAACATTTAACCTTTATTATTTTGATGTCCCTTGAGATTTGGTGCTTGTGTTCAATGACACCCTTGTCATTAAAGAAAATTTAAAAAATGACTAAATTTTCCTTTCATTATATTTATGGTTAATTTCACTGACACCTCCTTCAGTTTTGGCCAAATATCACATTGAAATACCTTTTGAAAATTATTATCACTTAAGTCCAATTTTACTTTTCCATCACTGACGCCGTTAAAATTGTATGAAAAAACTATTTTGCCCATAATTTTCTAATACCATTTATTCCAAAATATCAGCTAACTAAAATGACTAATTTACCCCTTATTTATTACTCCTAATTTAGTCAAACCATGTATGACTAACTACTTTATATAAGGGGTAAAATCACATAACTTCTCCTACTTTTATTTTTGTAAACCCCACTACAATTAAACATGAATTACAAAACCGTTATCACATTGCCCAATTTTCGTCCAAGTCCGCTAAGTTAGTGTGACTTGACAAATTTAACCTTATTGTATAATGTAAAATTTAAAAATGTATTAATTGTTATAGAACAAATTACAATTGTAACCTTAGGGTCATTCAACTTATTGACAAGGCAACAAAACGAAGCATCCACCTATTTTAAGAAGATGAGTCGGGTCAAAGCATGGTCCTGTTCGGACATGCGGAAGGGTCTCAGGTGGTTCGACCCTGTTGGCTTCGGAGGAATGGTCGGTGCCGCCATCTTTGTCACCATCGGGCGCTATAGCCGCCACCACGCCGGCCCTGTCGTCGTGTTATCTTACGTCATTGCCAGGCTCTACATTCTCTTTTCCCTCTTCTGCCATCGAATTTGTCGTCGAAATTCCGTCGCCGGCGACGCCTTCAGCTAAATCATAATAATCACTTTTGGTTTGCATCAAATTTACACTTCAAAACCCATCTACAAATATACACATACATGTATATAAAATGTTTCTCTAATGTTATTTACTTTGATTTGATGTAAATTTGCAAGGGTGAATTTGCGACAATTCTAATCGGAGTGACCACTAACGCAAGCAAAGATATCATTACTAGATTGAACTGAGTTTTGAGCAGGTGTAAAGCAAGTAATCAAAGCCTAAAATTAAGGGAAAATGCTCATAAACTGAACTTCCACGTTTCATGGTTCTAGTAAATTCCCAACAAGCATAGAACCCTTTATACCAAATATGTTGAGAGTGAGGATTAAAACGACGATTCGTTAAAATTTATATACATTGGCAGGCGACAAGATGGTTGTGGGTGTCACTCATTAGACGCTGATGTGGTACGTTGACAAGTCAATACAACCCTAGTTAAATCCTACTTGGCAAGTTGAAAAGTCAAAGGCCTCGAAGGATTAAATCTCGAGCACTCTAAGCCCTGGCATCACTCCAAGCCCTCAAGCCTCGAAAGATCAAATCTCAAGCACTCTAAGCCCTGGCATCGCTCCAGGCCCCCAAGTCTCGAAAGATCAAATTTCGAGCACTTTAAGCCCTGGCATCGCTCCAGGCCTTCAAGCCTCGAAAGATCAAATCTTGAGCACTCTAAGCCTTGGCATCGCTTCAGGCCCTCAAGCCTCGAAAGATCAAATCTCGAGCACTTTAAGCCCTGGCATCGCTCCAAGCCCTCAAGCCTCGAAAGATCAAATCTCGAGCACTTTAAGCCTTAGCATTGCTCCAGGCCCATCAAGCCTTGAAACATCAAATCTCGAGCACTCTAAGCCCTGGCATCGCTCCAGGCCATCAAGCCTCGAAAGATCAAATCTCGAGCACTTTAAGCCCTGGCATTGCTCCAAGCCCATCAAGCCTCGAAAGATCAAATCTCGAGCACTTTGAGCCCTAGCATCGCTCCAGGCCCATCAAGCCTCGAAAGATCAAATTTCGAGCACTCTAAGCCCTGGCATTGCTCCAGGCCCAATAAGCCTCGAGAAGCTGATCCTCGAGCATTCTAAGCCCTGGCACCACACCAGGCCCATCGAGTCTCGAGAGACCGACTCTCGAATATCCCGAATCCTGGTGTTATGCCAAACGATGCTGTTTTGAAAGATTAGGGCTCCTTAGCACGAGATGAAGGTAGGATCTTCGTGTTATAGGAATCCATGTTTGGGAAACTTAGGAGGATCTTGGATTGGTGGACGAGAAGTTAAGAAGTGCCTTCGTTCTCGGCAAGGCCCAATTAACAAGATGATGGGATTATACATGTTGTGACAGCAAACCTTAAAATCACAATTAATGCTATGTCAGGCTTGACCAACCGACGGCCAAACAACATTTAATGCCCCTGATTAGGGGAGAAGTGACATGACAACATGGGACAAGGCTCGAGGAAAGGATTAGACCCTTCAGACCCCTAAATCTTCAGAATTACTCACGTAATTTGGATTGGGGGTGATGCATGCGGAAAAAAACCATGCATAGAAAGGACCATTGGATAATAACCAATGAAATCTAGATCTATAAATGGCACTGTCCTATGAAGAAAGAACCAACCTCCCGAAAGGAAGAAAAGCTGTCATGAAATACTGTATACTCGCCCTACCACCATCTTGATCTTGATAGTTGGTCTTCTTCTCCTCCTCCTACACTGAGCATCTCCTCTGTTTTCCTTCATATTTGTATTCCTGATATTTATATTTTATTGCTATTTTATTACCTTGTAAAAAAGAACCCCTACATTTTGGCGACTCCACTGGGGATATCAGTATAAGCAGATAGAATCACAGTATATGCCAACTCACCATTCGGAACCCTCTGTTGGAGGAGGTGGTGACGTTCCTCTTCACTCCCAGGCATCGTCACGTGCTTCCAATGTTCGTGCACCACATATCACAATGCTAGAAAGCTCAGCAGCCCCTTCCGTTCATGAGGAGTTATTGCAGTCCAACCGTGATCTCATCGGCCGCCTTGATAGGTTGGAAGCCTTGATCATGCAGAGTGCATGAGCCATAACTATTTCTCCCACTAGAGTTGCCCTTTCCGAGCATGATCAGCCAGGTAGTTCATCTACTCACGTGCCACCACTATGGTATCCACCGATGTAAGCCCAAGCAGCCTCAAAGCCCACCCCAGTTCAAGCGGTTCCACCGGCTAACCCTTCCCCGGAATATGTCACTGAGTCCATGCTACGTGATTTTTTCATGAAGCATGCCCCATCGGCTGCACGTGCGTTAGTTTTGCTTACGGAGCCTCCGTACCCAAAAAGCCTGGCTCAGACGCCGTACCCACAGGGGTACATCATCCCAAAATTTCCTAAATACAACGGCGTCAAAGAGGATGCCGATGAGCACTTGCAAAGATTCGTGGAATATCTAGGCCAACATAGCCATGACGAAATCTTACGCCTTCGAGAATTCTCCAAGTCTCTCATCGGGCTCGCGTACAGATGGTTTCGAAGTCTCGAGCCAGACTCAATCACCACTTGGCAACAACTCTCCCAAAAGTTCCACAACAAGTTTGGACAAGCCATTGAAAGGGTCACCACTCTCTCCATCACTAAAGAAACGCAAGAATCCAACGAGGAACCCCTCAAGTTCATTTCTCGCTTCCCAACCTGTGCAAGGGAATGCTTCGAGGGTAGCAGTGAAAGGGATCTGGTTAATATTTGCATACAAGGCATGACCAAGACCTACAGGATACACTTGGTCAATCTGGGTCTCAACAGCTTCAGCGATCTCACCACAGCTGTACGGAACATTTGTAAAGATCTCGCACCTCCCAGGGCAGAGGTCACTCACAAAGACACGCCGGTTGCTCCTCGCAATAATAGAACGAAAAAGCGTCGCAAGACAGATGTTAGAGCCAAGGGATCTCGAGCTAAGCGAACAAATAATCCTCCCCCATTCCTGGTATGCATGGAAGAAGTCGCCAGTACTCTCGAACAGTGGGTCAAGCATGGTGTAGTCGTGTTACCTGTTCCTCACAAAGAGCCAACCGCGCAGGATAGTGCGAGTCCAAATTTCGGTATCTTCCACCAAGCCACTACACATCCAACAAGTACCTGCAGGACTCTAAGGCGAATTTTTCAACAACGGCTCGAGGGTGGTGATCTTGAGTTGACCGTGCCAAAGGATGTGCGGCACAATCCATACCCTCGTCATCGCGGTGTGGCTGTGGTCACGTATTATGATGAGTTAGAAGAAACCAATTCCACGCAATCCAAGGTTCAAGTGCAATACGGTGAGGAAGAATGCTGCGCAGCCGCTTCGTCAAGTCATCCCCCCTCTCACCAGGCGCTATTGACCATTTCCTTCTCCGAATCTGACAAAAGTGTCTCTACCCCTCATAATCGTCCATTCTATATCACTGTGCAGCTCAATGGTAGGGAGTTCCGACATGCTTTTCTAGAGAACGGGTCTTCCATTAACATCATGCCATGGGCCACATTTCAGAAAGCTGGTTTGCCCCAAGACTGCCTTGTTAAAGAGGCCATCGAAGTTTATGGTTTCGGCAATGAATCTTACCAGACTCTCGGCTATGTAAATGTTGATCTCGTGGTTAGTAGATTTCGAGCTCCCACCAAATTCCATGTTATCAAGGCTGATACATCCTACCATGTGCTCTTCAGGCGGGCGTGGATACACCGTTTCGGCATAGTGGCTTCTACTTACCATCAATGTTTCAAGGGCATCTTAGGTAACAAAGTCGTCATGGTTCCGTGCTCTGATAAGCCTTTTGCCAAGCACAAGGCACACTTTATTGAGGCTCTCTTCTTTGATGAGTTGGATGATGAGGATGAAGAAGCAGAGGCGCATATAATTCGTACTCCGCTACCCAAATGGGAGGAGGTACAGCAGGGCATCTTTTACCCTACACAGTCATATGTTCCTCATCGCGACGCAGAAGTCGCTACCCCGCGGGTGTGCAAACGAGTGAGGCTACCGGATGAGCGATATGTCTATAGCTTATGACGGTGTGCGGGCTCTGCCTTGGTGAACCCAGTTGTTGAGCCTACGAGTGTAGAGGATGAGCCACTGCAACTGTCGGATCTCAAGGAAGTTAATCTCACCCCTGCAGGATGAGAATCACGGACAACCTTCATCTCCTCACAACTGGACCCATCGTTGCTAGATGGCCTTATTTGCCTCTTGAAGGAATTCTCGAACATCTTCGTATGGACTTATAGCGAGATGCCAGGACTAGACCCCCAACTTGTGACACATCATCTCAGTACCATCCCAGGCTCGCGCCCTGTCAAACAAGCACCTCGCGTCTATAGACCTGAGCTCGAGCTTCAGATTAAGACAGAGGTCGAAAACTTGCTCTTTGTAGGATTCATTAGGCCAATCTTACATCCAACTTGGCTCACAAATATTGTTCCTGTGAAGAAAAAGAACGGACAAATTTGGATCTGCGTCGATTTTCTCGATCTCAATAAGGCATGCCCGAAGGATGATTTCCCTCTTCCTATCATTGACACGCTGGTTGATGCAACAGTCAGGCATTCACTTTTCTCCTTCATGGATGGGTACAGCGGCTACAATCAGATACGGATGGCCGAGGGAGATGCCCACAAGATTGCGTTCCGGACACCACTTGGCAATTTCTACTACACTATCATGCCCTTCGGGTTAAAAAATGCTGGAGCCACATATCAAAGAGCCATGACTGCCATCTTTCCCGATATATTGCGTCACATGGTGGAAGACTATGTTGATGACTTGGTGGTGAAATCCAAACAGCGAGAGGATCATCTCCACGATTTGCGTCGCGTTTTTTAGCGATGCCATATGTACAATCCACGCATGAATCCCCTTAAGTGCGCGTTTGGGGTACGTCACGGTAATTTTTTGGGCTTTTCGGTGCATCGCCAAGAGATCGACCTCGACCCCACCAAAGCTCGTGCAATTATAGATATGCCCCGCCCTTGCTCCTTCAAACAACTCAAAAGTTTTCTGGCCAAAGTTTCGTATTTACGAAGGTTCATACCAGCTCTCGTTGAAGTTTTTTTTATCCTTTTAGCACTTTGATCAAAGGCAATGCCAAATTCCTTTGGACAGCGGCTCGTCAAGCAGCCTTTGAGAAGATCAAGGCCATTCTTGCCTCCTCGACCACCATGCACCCACCTGTTAGGGAGCAGCTTTTGCTTCTCTATCTCACTTCAACTGACAAGTCTATTGGGGCCCTTCTCGCGCAAACAGTCGAAGGGGAAGAACAACCAGTTTATTATCTCAGTCGCCTTGTACGCGAGGCTGAGGCTCGCTATTCAGCCATCGAGCGTCACTGCCTCGCCCTTGTTTTTGCTGCACAGAAGTTTAGACATTATTTCATGGCTCATCGCGTCCATTTATTACAAAGTGTGACCTATATCGACACCTCCTTTCTAAGCCAATCATCTCAGGGAAAGCGTCGCGATGGCTTTTAGCTCTCTCGGAGTTTGACATTACCTGTTATGCACCGTAGGGTAATAAGAGCCAAGCTTTAGCAAATTTGCTCGCGTAGTTCCCCGAGCAGAGGTATGAGCCCTTTGACAAAGCATTGCCCCTTGATGAGCTCCAGTGGCTGCCATTGAAGACAGTCACGGCGAATGGAAACTAGCTTTTGATGGGTCTTCCACTAGCACGGGTGGAGGGGCAGACATTGTTCTCACCTCGCCAACTCAGCAGGTCACTACGGCTTTCAAACTGGCCTTTCGTTGTTCTAACAATGAAGCTGAGTATGAAGCACTCATTCTTGGCCTCATCGCAGCCCTCGACAAAGGCATCTCGCGATTATACGTGTACGGGGATTCCAAGTTAGTTGTTAAACAGGTAACGGGTGAGTATGCTATACTCGAGCCTTCGCTCGCATGTTATCGTACCATTATTCAAAAGCTCCTCGCCAGATTCTCCTCCGTTCGTTTCTTGCATGCGCCTCGTTCCAATAACAGGTACCCAGATGCACTCGCAACGTTAGCTTCGAAGCTGACCATTACAGATGACATGACTGAGATCCGCATCACAAAACACATTGGTCCAGTTACCATCGCTGAGCTTTTCTCGGCCCAAACTGTTCCAGACATTGATTGGCGAGCCCCAATCATTAGTCAGCTCAAACAACGGACAGGGTCACTACCTCTCACACAATTGAAATCATTCCAGCTCTTACAGGGACTGCTCTACTTCCGCCTGCCATACGGAACGTTAGCTAGATGTTTGGTCCCTCGCGATGCTGAAGCAGCTCTCATAGCAACTCATGAGTAGCACTGTGCTACACCTTTGGCGTTGTACCAGCGACTCCAGCATCAGGGTTATTTTTGGCCAGATATGACAGCTCAGGCCAATACCTTACAGCACACTTGCCCGCGATGTCAGGCTGTAATGGATGAGACCGAATCTTCTATTCTCGAGATGGTTGATTGGCGTCGCCCGTTCATTGATTTTCTTACGCATGGTACCCTTCCAGACGATAAACAAGCTGCTGCAAAGCTAAAGAGGAAGTCCGCACGATTCGAGATTCGGGAAGGTGAACTCTTTCGTCGAACCCTTAATGGTACGTATCCGTGATGTTTGTCTCGCAATGACGCCATGGAAGCTCTCAAGGAGGCTCACCAGTTAGAGTATCAAGGCTCACGCAAGCTTTTCGCATATTTGTTACAAAAGGGAATTTATTGGCCTACTATGGAGCGCGATGCCAAGTCTCATGTATAAAAATGTCAACCTTGTCAACATCATCATCATCAGATCCATACGTTGGCTGCACCCCTTCACCCTATTGAAGTCCTTGGCCATTTCACACATGGGGGCTGGACCTTATCGGGCCAATCCATCCACCGGTGCGAGGTCACATGTGGATTCTTGTTGCAACAGAGTACTTCACTAAATGGATTGAGGCGATCCCCCTCAAGCATGCCACCAGTGGGGCCGTCGCGACTTTCATACAAGAGAATATCATTTGCCGCTTCGGAATCCCTCAATGCCTTCTCAATGACAATAGTACTCCTTTCATTAATCATAGAGTCAAGCGATTGCTTAGGCAGTACAATGTCCAGCATAAGCGTTCCTCGCCATATTACCCGTAAGGTAATGGCCAAGCAGAGGCTTCAAACAAGAATCTCATTCGAATCTTAAGTCGAACGCTCGAAGAAAAGCCTAGCACATGGGTAGAGCAATTGCCTCTAGCACTATGGGCTTATCGCACTTCCGCCAAACGCTCCACCGGTCAAACTCTGTTCTCTCTCGTCTATGCAATGGAGGCTGTTTTGCCCATTGATATTGCAGTCCCTGCGGCGTAGCTCGCCTCGCGAAGCAGGGTTCCTATGTCTCGAGATAATGAGTTGGAAGCCCTCGATGAATGGCGCGAGGCAGCCCTGCAGCACCTTCAGCAGTACCAGCACAACATCGCGCGAGCATATAACAAGCATGTCCAACCTCGACAGTTCAAGCCAGGCCAGCTCGTTCTTAAAGCTGCTCCACATATTATGCGCGGTCTCTCAACTCCCAAGTTCTCACCTAATTGGGAGAGCCCCTATATTGTCAAAACCTCTAGCGATAGTGGATATTGCATGCTCGAGGGCTCTGATCATAACCCCATTAATAATGTCTGGCTCAAGCCTTACTTTTGTTAAACTTGGCTATCCTGAATGAAAGTTACTCGTTTTATACAGTTTGGTGCATGACCCGAGTTCTTAAAAAAAAAAAAAACCAAGAGTGGAATAATCACAAATTTTGCATTCAAGGTTGTTCGATTACAATTGTGGAGTCCTTGACTCATGTTTATATCAATAATCAAAAGAGCAACCTATAAGTCTAATCCACATATGACGACAGCAGCAAGTAATCATCATCGAGCTCTCGCGAGTACGCTGTCAATACTACCAAGCTTTCTCGCTCTTGTGCGAGCTCCCCCTCCAATCTGTCCATACGGGCTCGTACTTCTTGAAGGCATGGAGCGAGCAGTCGCTGCTGCAAACACTTCTCAGCCACATATAATCGTTTTCGCAGCCATGAAACCGGAACTTCGAGCCTCTGAACATCATCCAATAGGAGTGTAGCCTCCTTGATGAGGTTTTCATTGGTCGCGCCCTGCTCAATTTCTGCAAAAACCTCCAAAATTTTGCCAAGGCATAGGTACATTGATTGCCGCACATATGCATGGCGCGATGATAGATTTTACGACACCTCGGGATGATGTGCAAGGGCTGCCTCGAGGAGTTGTATATAGGCACGAGGGAATGGCATACCCATCCACCCCACCTCTGCGCTAGCAGCTTGTGGCCCTGCGCCACTCACAGTAAGTTGCTCAGCCCCCAAGGTTAGCTCGCCAAGAGAGCGAGGAGTCTGTTCTGCTGTAGTTTGCTTAACTGTGGGAACTGTGGACTGCCTTGCTAGGGTAGCCATGGCATTCACCACAGTGGTATCTGCTTGTGGCACCAGGAGGACGAGTGAAGGGTGCAACTCCATCAAAGGAGAAGATTGAACTATCTCCTCTTGCAACGTTTCCTCGCTTACCAGAGAGGCATGTTCTATCTCCTGTGTTTCTAAAAACGAGACTTGGGGGTCTTGATCAGAGGCCTCGCCCATTTCGGAGAAGGCGTGCTCTCCCATATGTTCCTCTCTCGGTTATGAGGGCTCTCGCATTTCCATGGGCGAGCTCGAAATTGTATCTGTATTATCTCGCCGGGCCACCTCTACATTTTCGCCCCTGGGTGACCCAGCTGCAGCATCACCTAAACGATTTGTCACCTCAAGGTTTAGGGATTCTGACCCATTCTCAGCTCTCATTTGGGCATCATCTTGAGACATATCTTCCCCCTCTCAAAGAAGTACTATGTCCTCGGCAATGTCAGCGCTCGCTTGAGGTGGCGCTGTAGCACTTACATACCCTCGCATCATCTCTGCCACCTCAGCGGCATGCGTACGCACAGGTACATCTCGAACAGTGATGAGAGGCGAGACATCTAGCGCTAGCTCCTCCATTTTTTCCTCTCTCACCCTCGCTGAAGTGTCCTCTTGACCATAACAATACAAGGCACTCTCACCTAAAGCTTTCATAAAGTTAAAAGTAGGTAAATTTGGAAATTCATTGTCAGAAGCTAGTACCTCGCCTAAGCTTATATCCTGGACAGTGGTGTCAATTCCACATTCTCGCACCTAGTGAAGCCTGCACGACCCCCATTGCCTTGGCCCAAAAGCTGCAGCCATTGAGCTATGCTCTCCAACGAGAGGCTGTTCGCCATCATCTTCAGAAGTGGTTGTATCCTCACTCTCAATTGGTTTATCCACGAGTGGGATTCTGCTTGCAGAGGCTATGGGTCGAGATGTACTTGGCGCTGGAGGCCTTATCCTTTCTTCCCTCACGTTGGCAATGGCCGGCTCTGCAACACTTACAGCTGCTCATTTGCTGGGGGGGCAAGGTTTGGGCGTGAAGTGGCCTTTGTCTTGCGCCTAAGGACAGGCGTTGGGGCTGCCTCGATGACAGGATTAGCGGTCGCCGCGACAGGTTGCGAGGTTTCCCCTTATTGTGTTGCGGTAGGTACAAGATCAGGCGTGAAGCTACAGAGGTCCCCCCTGTCAAATTTAATTGGAGGCATCAATGAATGGTCCCCCGAATAGATCACCAATGCCTTCGCATGATGGGTAGGACTTTGATAAAAATATTTCCAGCTCGCTAGTTTTATTGCCCATAGCGAGCGAGCCATCTCTATACATCTCGGGACCCTGCCCCTTCCTGGCAGGAAGACAGCGCCAATTCCTTTGCAGAGTAGCCCAATGTGAGCCGCTACAAACCTCGCTAAGCTACTCTCGTAAGAGTCCTCGCCCTCCACAAAGATGTATTGCGAGGGTACCCCCTATCGTAGCCAAATTGTAAAGGGACTCTGTGAGGGTTGTATGTCTTTGCTATTTGGCCCCTTTCCCATATCCCGGGCAAGTAGCCAGGGGTGCTCATCAACGAGAACACTAACACTTCGCTCGCGTTCAAGTGATGAGCACCCGCTGGAATGTGCTCATTATCATCAAAATACATGGGTAGAGTTTTAGCCCCAGGCAGGTCCACTGCATAAGGGCGACTAATGAATTGGAAGCTTTGGTCTAAGGCATATCCTAGTCGTCCTCGCGGTAACCGACCATGCCATCTCATGCCTCGCACCACCTCTTCGTCCACAGCCAAGTCTGCTGGGATGGGAGCATACGATTGGAACCTTTCGTACAGGAACATTTGTAGAAACATGGTAGACGCGTACGAGCAATGGACATAGCGCCCTACAGACCGTCCCATGTCTTCCCACACCATATCGAGAAGGTGGTACAATGTTCCCAAGAAGAGAGGTGCGAGGGCCACTTTCACACCACTCGCCAGCTTCACTGCCAGATCCACAAGTCGTGGCTGTGGAGCATCCTCTGGAGTCCCCTCGAAAAATATCTTGATAGCCAACATAGTAAGTAGGCCACGAGATTGGAAGAATGATCAGCCCAGGGACCTGGAATCCCTTTTCTTCCCTCCTCTGAGAGATTCTTCTTTGTCATTGGGAAGTCCTTAAAATAGTATCGCACCAACGCCGCAAGAGTGGCCTTGCGTGTACCCTTGCCTCGCTCAGCATGGTGAACACCCTGTGCGCCCCACAACGACCTAAAATCTTTGGTTTTCTCCAGAGCCGTCTCGAGATCATGAGCCAAAGTCTCTTCAGCTTGCACAAACTCCCAAGAGCCAGGATTCTCTACCCCTTGAAAAGGTAGACCCAGCAACTGGCTCACATCCTCAATAGTGGGAGTGAACTCTCCCGATGAAGTAATGAAAGTGTGCGAACTTGAGCTCCATCGCGAAGTTAGTTCCCATAAACCTGTAGTGTCGCGAAGAATGTGTATTTGGCAAAACAGCTTAATACACGGTGTCAAGCTTGCTGCATCCAAGATTTCCTCGTACTCCGGGTTTACAAGGATCGCGTCCGTCTATTTTTCCCAACTATGGGACGGACTAATGTGATTATTGAAGTTCACATAGGACCATGGATATTGCCCTTGCTCGACCCCAAATCGTAAGATCGTATCCCCAGGGATGCGAGGAGCCATGTTCATTTCAACTTCCTCCTCCATCAATTCAACCACTTCAAGCGGTTCGCCGGCGACCACTGCCTTGCTCGCCCGGTGCCAAAACAGGTCATTTTTTCCAAAAAATGGTGCCCGTCGCCATTCCGAATCTGCTGGCACCTTTGGTAGAGGGCAATCCTTTTTGCATAACTCGTATTTCTTGCTAACCATGGTTGCAGTCCCTTCCACTAAGAACAACAGTAAACCAAAGAACTTTAAACTTTTGTGAGACCTCTTCTCCAGCAATGATGGAAGTTCAGGTAATCTCAGTACTTTCTAAGTTCTTTTCACTTTACTCCATCACTGTTCCCTTTTAATAGCCCTCTTACCTCAGGAACCCCCAAAAATCAAATCGGCAACTGTGATACCCCCAGATTTCTGGATGCGGGTTGGCCAGGCCCACGCCCGATTACCCGAGGATATCAAAATAATTAGCAATAATCGAACACAGAATAATTATATCAAAAGAGATAAATAAAATTTGCTAAAATGAAAACTAAAAGAGTAACCCAATATTTGAAAACCTCAGAAAAATAACTCCATTGATAAATAAGATATTTCAGATACAACTGATTCACCACGAACGCATATCGTTCTCCAATACAACTCGGGAATCCATCTAGTGGACCCCTAAAATAACCCACTGAACTTAAAAGACGGGAAACAAAACCCAAGTCTACACACAAAATATACTTCTATGTCATCGGTGGAGTGAACAACTATATCTGCTCAGCACGATCAAGCTCTGCAGCCTGGAACTAACGAACACCTGTAAAGAATAATAGAAGAGTGGGTCAGGCCCACGAGCAAGTTCTAATCTAACTGCAATCCATACAGTGACCCGATACGCAGATACACTGTAGATACCTAACAATATCTTTCTAGTCCATACATATATATATCCACACTATGGGACATTCACTGAACTACAATAGGGGTCTCAACCTGAATAGAAGGTAACATGTGAAAACGCACCCAAAGGTGGGCATGAATACCTAGACCTAACAGGGTACACCTCAAACTACTATAGCTAGCTACGCATCCACTGCATATACGCGTCCTAACCAACGAGTTTGAGACTCAAGCTCATCTCGTGGTACCATAACCATATATTTAAAGTCCATTCAAATCCATCCATAGGAACTTCAATAAATCGTTCAGCTTATTCAGCTGCACAGACTTATAAAAGGAATCCAATAAGTCATTCAGTTTATTCAACTGCACAGACTTAAATATAAGGAGAATTATGTTTTTATAATTCGTGCCCTTCTTCCCAAAATAGGTAGGACTGAATATTCTGAATCAGTCTGTCCCCAGTATGCCACCGTCCCATACCGGTGCATACAATCCACAAAATCCATATAACTGATAAAACATGTAAAACTGTTCACCAATTTAAAATCCATAAGGCAGGAATTAGCATTTTAAGCTAAACCATACCTAGTATGCCACCGTCCCATACCGGTGCATACAATCCTCCATATCCAGGTAAATTACAAGGCATAAATAATAAGCGCGTAATTTATAGTCCAAAACCAACCATCCACATCGTTGCAGAATAGTATTTAGTATTCCAATAACTTAAATCCAAAGCCATGTAAATTACAGGCTATAAATAATAGTACAATAATTTAAAATCCAAAACCAATATCCAAATAATTACAGAAGATTTTTAAATGTTTCAGCAATTTAAATCCAAACAAATAACCATATAGTTGCAGGAGATGATTTAATAAATCAACAACTAACATCCAGAGCCTGCATAGATCACATCTAACACATCAATGACCCTATAATATATTTAAAACCATTTTATAAATATATTAAATCCCACTGGAATGCCTAAAAATAAGCTTAAGTATTTAAAACTTCATCTATCCACTAACCGTATACAATGTACATAAGTGTTATACAGTTTGATCCGTTAATTTAGAATTAACCTTAAATCAATTTAGGGTCTTAATAACACCCAAAAATTAACTATTTAATCCCTCCGTGAAGTCTCATTAAATTTCTAAAATTTAATCAAGCCATTTAGTTCCTTTCTTCTGTTAGTAGCATATACCGTTGTATATTTTTACACTGCTACATCTTTTGTCTTAGAGACTTAAACTATGCAACAATAAGTTTAATAACACTTAGAATTAACTACTTAGATCCTCTGTTAAGTCCCTACAGTTCATTAGAATCACTCAAAAGCTCAAACAGTGCTCAAAACACCAAACAGAGCCCTAGAAAACACTTTCTGGACGTAAAACAAATTGGAGCTGGCTCTTGGAATGGAAGAGCCGGCTCTTCCCCTATTGGAGCCGGCTCCAATTCCCTAGGAGCCAGCTCTTGCTGAAGGGGAGCCAGCTCTTGACTTTCTAGAGCTGGCTCTCTCCCTCTTGAGAGCCTCCAGTTCATCTCTGCTCCGTTTCCGTCAATCTGCTCCTTCTCCGATCAATTCCTACCCCTCTGCTTGTTTCTTAAACTGATCTAAAGGATCTAACACCCTCCTGATAGCATCCCCAAGGTTTGATTATAGCAATTTAAATCAATTACAAAGCTTAAGTTTGCTACCCAACTTAACATGCTGTTAGTATGAACACTAGAACCATATGCAAATTGAAGCGGAACGGATTGCAACACATATTTAAAATAGAATAATAGCATCCCTATAAGCTTTGTATAACCCCAGTAGTGTTCCTATATTGTGTTTACAAAAGTTGCAATAAAATACAGAGACTAAATTTACAACAGAATCAATATATTTAACGTACAGGATACTGAAACAAATATACACGAACTGTAAATATATTGGATTTTAAAACAAACAGACTATCACCCAAGCATATAATAAACATGTAGGTTTCAATCATTGATTAGTTATTCCCTATAGATCATCTAGGTGCACAGAACACGGCCCAAAGGGAAAGAGGAAGATAGAATTTGCCTTTACAGTTTTGGATTCAAAACCATGTCGCCGTCTCCTAAGCTTTCCGACGATGTCCGAGTACTGTCAACTCCACCCTCTACTGCTCAGCCTTCCCTTCCCCTAAGTTCAAACCCTAAACCGCAACCAAAACCCTCACTAGGTTACTCTGTTTTCCTCAAACCCTCTCTCTGTTTGCACTCTACAACTCTCTGTATTTTCACTGTACGTGAATAGGGTTTGAAAATAGGGTTTGTGTTTATTTTTCCAAAAACCCTAAGAAAATATAATGATGTATTTATAGAGGTTTAAGGAAAACCTAAATAGAATTCTAAAATTCTGAAAGGAGCCGGAAAAACTCATGAGAATAAAACAAAACCCTAAAACTATAATACATATTAAATTTAAAACAATTTAAACATTAAACAAACAAAACACACATAACTACAATTAAATCAATTAACAAAGTAAAACAATTACACACTTAAATAACTAGTCACATAAAAAAAATGTAATAAAAATAATTGAAATTCTAATTTTATCCAATTTTATCCTTTTTAAAATTAGGGGTATTACAGCAACAAACGTCACATTAATAACTGGAGGCGACCTTTAATGCTCGCGTCTCTTCAGCCTTTTCGAAATAATAAATGACCTAGAAACCTAGTCTTGTACGCGCAATAATTCATTCTGAATCGTCGCACGTGCAGGGGGGCAAAATGTGGGTGTCATTCATTAGACGCTAATGTGGCACGTTGACAAGTCAATACAACCATAGCTAAATCCTACTTAGCAAGTTGAAAAGTCAAAGGCCTCGAAAGATTAAATCTCGAGCACTCTAAGCCCTGGCATCGCTCTAGGCCCTCAAGCCTCAAAAGATCAAATCTCGAGCACTCTAAGCCCTGGCATCGCTCTAGGCCCTCAAGCCTCAAAAGATCAAATCTCGAGCACTCTAAGCCCTGGCATCGCTTCAGGCCCTCAAGCCTTGAAAGATAAAATCTCGAGCACTTTAAGCCTTGGCATCGCTTTAGGCCCTCAAGCCTCGAAAGATCAAATCTCGAACACTTTAAGCCCTGGCATTGCTTCAGGCCCATCAAGTCTCAAAAGATCAAATCTCGAGCACTCTAAGCCTTGGTATCACTTCAGGCCCATCAAGCCTCAAAAGATCAAATCTCGAGCACTCTAAACCCTGGCACTGCTCCAGGCCCATCAAGCCTCGAAAGATCAAATCTCGAGCACTCTAAGCCCTGGCACTGCTCCAGGCCCATCAAGCCTCGAAAGATCAAACCTCGATCACTCTAAGCCCTGGCATTGCTTCAGGCCCATCAAGCCTCAAAAGATCAACTCTCGAGCACTCTAAGCCCTGGCATTCCTCCAGGCCATCAAGCCTCGAAAGATCAACTCTCGAGCACTCTAAGCCCTGGCATTGCTCCAGCCCCATCAAGCCTCGAAAGATCAACTTCGAGCACTCTAAACCCTGGCATCGCTCCAGGCCCAATAAGCCTCGAGAAGTTGATCCTCGAGCATTCCAAGCCCTGGCACCACACCAGGCCCATCAAGTCTCGAGAGACCGACTCTCGAATATCCCGAATCCTGGTGTTACGCCAGACAATGCTGTTTTGAAAGATTGGGGCTCCTTAGCACGAGATGAAGGTAGGATCTTCGTGTTATAGGAATCCATATTTGGGAAACTTAAGAGGATCTTGGATTGGTGGATGAGAAGTTAAGAGGTGCCTTCGCTCTCGACAAGGCCCAATTAACAAGATGATGGGATTATACACGTTGTGACAGCAAACCTTAAAATCACAATTAATGCTATGTCAGGCTTGACCAACCGACGGCCAAGCAACATTTAATGCCCCTGATTAGGGGAGAAGTGACATGGCAACATGGGACAAGGCTCGAGGAAAGGATTAGACCCTTCAAACCCCTAAATCTTTAAAATTACTCACGTAATTTGGATTGGGGGTGATGCATGCAGAAAAAAACCATGCATAGAAGGGACCATTGGATAATAACCAATGGAATCTAGATTTATAAATGGTACTGTCCTATGAAGAAAGAACCAACCTCCCGAAAGGAAGAAAAGCTGTCATGAAATACTGTATACTTGCGCCTACCACCATCTTGATCTTGATAGTTGGTCTTTTTCTCCTCCTCCTACACTGAGCATCTCCTCTGTTTTCCTTCGTATTTATATTCCTGATATTTCTATTTTATTGTTGTTTTATTACCTAGTAAAAAAGAACCCCTACAATGGTTTATAAATGGAACAATTCACAGAAAGCTAAATGATTTCACAAAAGGAACCAATTTATCAAATGTAGAACAGATCTTTTTATTTTCAAGAGCGGAACTAAAAATCAACCTGCAGGCGAAACTAAAACCAGTTTTTAGTTTCTTGATTTTTGTTTGTTTGGGAAGAAATATAGAGAAGACCTAAAGGAGAAGGAATCACCATTCATTTTTTTGCAGACGCAAGTGGGTTTTTTTTTAATTTAAGAAATGTCAAGTAGCTGAGGACATTTTCGGCATAAGGGAGTGTAACCAGCTGGTCCAAGTTACTTGTTGGCCTGAGGGACATTTTTGGCATAAAATGATTAAACAGGAGCAGGTGACAAACATGTCCGCACTATGGACGGCAATTAAACAGAAATGGGATAATGGGTTAACGGTTTTGTAGTTTTATTTATTTATTTATGTAATGAAAGTAAAAAGAGGTTATGTGATTTTACCCCATATAAAGACATTCTGTATAAACCCATTTGTATATAAAGTTCTAAATCCATTATGGGTTCATACATATATATACATATGTAGTTTTTGTATTCTAATTAGGATTTGTTCTTCATTTAATCCCACCTGATTTCATCAAAGTTGGTGACTTAATTGGTGGCGATCTCACATACACACAGTGCATATATGCACATATATAGATATATATACATGTATGGACTCAGACCTCTTGAAATTTATGATTCTCTCTTCCCAAAATATGTGATTTTTGTATTTTTCTTCAGATTTTCTTGGGTTTTATTCAAGACCCTGTTGAATTATATCCAATATTTGGCTTCTCATCATTTTCTTAAATTATTATTATTATTTTTTGTCTAAATATTAACAGATATTTGTGGATACATTCTGTTGAGGCTGAAATTCGCGCAGTCCGATATGATACTGTTTTCCTGCAAGGAAGAGAGGAGAAGATCGATGAACCTTGACGGCATCGGTGTGGTGCCTGCCAAGAGCTCTCCGACGATCAAATTAGTCACGGAGGTCTAAAAAGAAGGCAGAATTAATAATAATTTTTACGTCGTACCTTCTTTAATGGCTTGATACCCTATTTATAGCTGTCGATTGGAATCAAAATCGTTCCGCTGATATCGATGGTTGACCTTATCTTCCGCTTGTGCGAAATCATAGGAGATTTATTACCAGATTTGTCGGGATATGATTTAATCCTTTTGACCTCCTCTAGTTATAGTAGGATTATTCTCACTTGTTGAAACACGTCAAATTTGATTTCATTATCCTTGATAATGAAATCTAATTAATCTTATCGAGGGTAGGGTAGGTTTATATTTTTCCCTATCACATTCCATTCAACCTTATAGGCTTATATATTTTATCTATGATGGAGTTAGAAACATATAATATATATATATATAAAGAAGAAAAAAACAAATGAATGGTTAATGCTATTCTATTGAATTGTTTTATCAAAACAAAAAACTGATGCTATTGTAAAGTTATATATATATATATATATACACACACACATATATATATTTTAATGGATACTTTGGTCATTTAACATAGGTTTTATAGGGTAATTAAGTCATTTTATACTTCAATCAAAATTTTAACAACACAAAGTGAAAAAAGGGTAACAACAATGAATTTTTATATGCAAAAAGTGATTTGACTGAAAAGTAATTTTGTGGTGTGAGTGAAAAACGGAACAAACATTTACAATGTGAGTGATAATGATTTTCGAAAGCGTTTCAATGTGATATTTGTCCAAGTTTGAAGAGGTGTCAGTAAAATTAACCTTTGTATTTAATGACCTTAATAATCTTATAGTTTGACATGAAATAACAAAATTACCTTAAAATGCCAAAATATCAATTTTCATACCAATTTTTTATTATTAAATTTTTAAAAAATAAAATTTTATTTTTTTGTTAATGACATTTGATTAATTTTCTTTTTAGGGTTTGATTATTATTTTATTTTATATTTTTAAAAAGAAGGTAGGATAATATAGTGTTTACAAGGAGAGAAAAAAAAGGATAATAAAGTCTTTTAATTTGACATATTTTTTTATTAAATTAAATAAAGATATAAAAGACATTTAACACTTTTATAAAATTAAAATAATAAAAACCAAATTCTCCCCAATCTTCAGCTCAACTTAATTTACCCAAATTTAAATCTCCTTAAAATTTCACTTATAACCTCTGCCCCAAAAAGTGGCGGGAATACTTGGCGCCATATTGTGTACCCCGATTTTCGTGGGTAATTTCACTCCCTATAAAAACCCAATTCTCCAGATCAAGAGCCATTTCAAATCCCATTTGTGTAAATTTTCATAGCCACAATCTGTTCTCGCTCTCAAACTCCGTAGCAATGCCTCAACAAGATCCACAAATCATCAGTACCGAAATCAAAGAACGGTCACCAAAGGTTCAGAAACTCGACCAAAACGACGTCACACACACTTCTACCCCGCTATTGCGAGTGAAGATGCTCTCCGAGAAAGCTGTTCTGCCCTCAAGAGCGTCTCCCCTCTCTGCTGGTTACGATCTCTCTAGGTAAAATACCGGATTATACACAGAACAGTGTATACACACACACACATATTTATATATGTGATTTAATAGCCAATTCGTTTGAATATTGTGAATCTCCATATCTAAAAATTGATGGGTCTCATCTGGATTTGTAGCGCAATAGAGACAAAAGTACCAGCCAGAGGCAAAGCTTTGATTTCCACAGACCTTAGCATTGCAATACCAGAAGGAACCTATGCTCGAATTGGTAAATCCTCTCTCTCTATACGCGCACACATATAACATTTAATTGCAAAAAACTACTTTAACTTTCATGGTTTTGCAAGTGTACCCGGTGATGTAATTATACCTCAATTATTTGAAAGCTGCATCTTTCAACATGTCACTAATTTATCATTTCATCCTTCAAGAAGTTAAAAAAAAAATATAGTTGTAAAATGAAAAAAGAATCTGTAATAACATAAACATTATGGCTATATATTTATATATTGATAACATATATATATTATGAGTTGATTTATGAATTTAAAAAGGATACAAGGTCTTTTTTATCACTAAAGAAGGTATTAGAGCATCTGCACTATTCTCCTCGGATTTTGGCTTTCTAAAAATGTCATTTCAGTTTTTTCAAGAGTCACAATAGTAATTTCAAAAGTTCGCTCTCCAGAAATATGTATTCCATTAGGCTCTCCAAATTTTCGCTTTAAAAATATATATATATATATATATATATATATATATATTATTATTTTTAAACTCTTTCTAACAATTATATTTTTCATCTTGTATAATGAATACTCATTTGTTAATCTGAAAATTATCACTACATTTATTTCTCTTTATTGTAGCAAAATATTATTATCTATGTTTTTTAATTTTGAAATTCCAATGATTTCGTCATCACAAGCTTTTTCTTTGGCAGATTCTAATTCTTCATCTTCTTCGTCAAGTTCTTCGGAAGATGACTCTATTGCTGTGTTGATTCAACAGGATCAAAATGAATTCTATGAGATTATGAATTTAGTGAGGCCAGAGATAGTTGAACAAATATTTCAAGTTCGTAATAAGAAGTGGTACATTCATTGTGATCGAGAGGGAAGTCACTATCAGTTAATGAAAGACTTTTTCGACGAGAATTGCACATATCCATCGGAGTACTTTCATAGGCGATTCAGGATGCGATGAGAACTTTTTCTTCGTATCTTTAAAAATGTCAAAGCTTATGATGATTACTTTGTCCAAAAAAAGGATGCGACAGGTCGTCTGGGGTTGTCTTCTATACAGAAGATGACAACTGCTGTTCGTATACCCGTGTATGGTTGTGCAGTTGATCACTATGATGAGTATATTAAAATCGGCGAGAGCACTGCCATTAAATGCTTGAAGGCATTTTGTAATGCTATTGTTGCTGTGTATGCCGAGAAGTATATGCGCCCACCTAATGAAGCTGACATAGCACGGCTGCTTGAAGAAGGGGAGCAGAGAGGATTCCCGGGTATGCTTGGTTTTATTGACTGTATGTACAGGGAGTGGAAGAATTGTCCAATGAAGTGGCATGACACACACAAGGGATTCTCTAGTAAGAATACTCTTATATTGGAAGCAATTGCCTCACAAGATTTGTGGATCTGGCATGCATTCTTTGGAATATCGGGTTTACACAATGATATAAATGTGTTGGATCATTCTCCGGTATTTAATGGTAACATCAACGGCAAATTACCTCTGGTTAATTATGTAGTGAATGAACATCACTATAGAACGGGGTATTACCTGTCTAATGATAGATATCCTAAGTGAGCAACTTTGATGCAGACCATTCCACACCCAACCACTAGAAAAGAGAAATTGTTTGCTTAGAGACAAGAGGCATGCAGGAAAGATGTGGAACGGGCTTTTGGGGTATTGCAGACCAAGTGGGCAATAACGTAAGGACCAGTGCGTTACTGGGAGAAAGGTGACTTGCATCTCATAATGAAAACATGCATCATCCTTCACAATATGATCATTGAAGATGAGCGTCACGCAAATGTTGGAAGATGGACTCCGTCATCGGAGGATGCAATCCCGATTCCCACTTTAAGTCAATGCCCATCAGTTTTAGCGGCACACATATTCTCTCGCCAACTTCAGATTTGCAACAGAGAGACAAATACGCAGTTGATGAATGATTTGATGAAAAATTTGTGGAGCCGCAATGGTGATGAAGATGTTTAATTTATGTTGTATTTTGTTTACTTTTAAGATGTTATAATATTTCATGTACTAGAACTTTTATTATGTAATGGTTTTTTAAGATTAAAAATAATGAATTGGAATAAGAAAATAAGGGTTACAAAATTCAGAATAAGAAAATGAATTTTAATTTTAATTAATTTTTGTAAAAAGTGTATTAACGGTCAAATGTATTGTTTGTGGCAGAAATTTAAATTTAAAGCAAAAAAAAAGATTAAGGGAAAAAAAAAAAGTGTTTTTAATTTATTTGAGGTCTAAATCAAATTATTTTTGGACAAACAGTGCTTAAATAATATATTTTTTATTTAATAAATTTTGTTTTATTTTTTTTAAAATAAATGAGATCAAAATAACCTATTTTTGGGTTTCTCATGCGGCCAAACAACCGTGCCTTAAGGCACTGTTCTACAGTTTTGAAAACACGGAAACAAAATGATGGCGTTTGGAAAAGGCAAAAGTCAAAAAAAAAAAAAAAAAAAAAAAAAAAAAAACCTCCTAATTGGGCTTGGGTTCGCGATATTCCGCGAGCTAGATTGTGAGCCCATGTGGGCTTGCCCAATTTCCACTGGCCCGCTGCGGGCTCATTTGGGCTACTAGCCCGCTACAGATGGCCTTATAGGAACTTCAGAGCTCAACATGTCAATATTTTGTTATAAGGATTCTTAAAGAAATTGAGGATTATTATTATTTTTGCAGTTTATACTGTATATAATGCATATTTGATAATCTATTTATATTATGAGTTCATTCATGAATTTAAGAAGGTATATCATAGAGATTTCAGCTCTCAAATTTCTTTCAAGTAAATTCAGGAATTATCCCTGCACCAATAGAAGTGTCCTTTTTGGAAAATGTTTTTTTTATTAATTTTTAATTATACTAGTGGTGAATGAATTATCAAAACTTATTTTTGAAATGGACGGAGTATATATATATATATAACAGTGTTTTTATTTCATTTTTTTGGAATGGGTTTTGTAGCCCCTAGACAGGGGTTGGCATGGAAGCACTCGATGGACGTGGGTGCCCGTGTGATTGATGCTGACTACAGGGGAGCAGTCGGGGTGACCTTGTTTAACCATTCTGATACCGATTTCCAGGTGAACCTCGTCGATAGGATTGCTCAATCATTATCTATATTACCTTAATACATTAAGGATATTATTTTAATTTTTTTAATTTTATTTATTTTTATAATAATTCTACTTGTCTTATTAAGGCTCGTTTATCCTATTTTTCTTTCTTTTTTACTTAATAAACGAATGCAGTTTTTTCTTCTTTCCTGTCTTTCTCTCCCCTCTTCCTCTCTTCCTAACCAAATATTACATAAAGTAACACGACGGATCAGAAAGGATGCAATTCATTCATTTATTATCCTCTCTCCTATCTATTAGATGAAATTTATTCCTTACTTTCTATACCGAACCAAGCATTGTGGTGGATCAGAAAGGATATGACTCAACACTTCTATCCTTTTCATCTTTCAAATTCTCTCCTACCAGTTGAGACTAATATAGACCTTGTTATATCCCTCCTCTCTTCTTTCTTTCCCTCATCATCCCTCCTACCAAACCAAACATAAAGATCCACAAGCTATGTCAAGATCCAACTGTAAGCTTGGAGTGCTGGATTGGGTCACTCAATGCAGTGAGATTTGGACAATTTGTAAAGCCCAGCCTTCAAGATTTGTTAGAACCCTATTAAAAGAAAGAGAACCAATTGCGTTTTTAATCTCCTTTAGCTTCTCAACTTTAGCTTGAAGCTCAACAACTGGCTCCATAATCAAGTTCACAAAACCGTTTCTTATAAGAAAGTTGGCGGTGCCATATATATATATACATGTGATTTCTTCTTATAATGATACTACTTATGCCCCTCGAGCAAATACTACAACAATATCTTAGAACAATCAAAACTTATTAGAACAGTCAAAATTTGTACAGTAACGGAAAAGCATAGAAACTCAATCTGCAAAGAAAACAAGGATCGTAGACACGATATGCAGGGCAAAGCGTTCAAGTTGAGAATAGATGGTTCCCTTCACTGAAGGAGGTTCTGACCATGAAGATGCCCGACTTGATTACTAAATATTTTCTCCGGAAAAGACGGTCACATGTGTGGCAAAAGAGTGGGAGGATCCGAAGGGATATCAGCCGTTGCCTGCCAAGTGAGAAATATATGTTCAGTAAAAGTGCCACAAAAATTAAGTAAAATGTAAGTCACCTTTTTCGATTGGAAGTGTTTCATAGAAAATCCATGTAGCAAGATATGCACAAAACACTTTAGGTAATTGTACAGGCATGCTATATCACATAGGATTCAGACTTGCTGAATACATCGCATTTTAGATAACAATTACACCAAAGTCAGCGTGTTGTATTAGTTTAACCATGAATTTATATAAACCCCCATAAAATGAATGGAATTAATGCTTCACGTGTTCTAATGTAAAGCATTTTTCAATAAAAGCTTTAATCATTTTCGGGAGTTTGACACTGTACTACAATGTTCCACAATTTTTTACAGAAGATGGATTCACAAAACATGAAAATGACTTCTGAGATATATATATTAGTTATTTATTATTATTATTTATCCATTACTCATTTTCCTAGAAGACACCAGAAAACCATATGCCTAAGAATAAGATGCACAAATAAAAAATATATACCGTATACATCCATATGAATGCACTTGATGCATATATTTGCAGCCATACATGTACAATACAAATTACTATACATTCATGTGGGTGTGTGTGTGTATATATATATATATATATATATAGAAAATATACTTACATACAGTTTTACGTATACATCCACTTATGTACACACCTATGTACTAATCAATATGTAAGCTAATACGAAACATTGTCTTCTTGTCTATATACGTGCTAATACAAGTTTTCATAATGCTTTTTTTAGTATTAATAAATTATTTTTAAAGTGTCAACCAAATAATGGAAAATGACAAGGGAAACGATTTCTTTCATGTAAAATGAAAAAGATTACGGTATAAACAGTACATGTGTGACACAAACAGAGCATAAGTGGTCATAATAATCAAAGAAAGCTGATTTTTTAGTTTGCATGGTTCACTGAAAAACATAAGACCTATTACATCATTGATTTAATGGATCTCTATCTACTGCATATACAGGCCATATTCCTCAAATTCTATACTTACACAAGTTTAAGAATTTAGAGGCCATTGCATGGGGAAATGCAACAATTGTAAAAGCTCATCAGATGTAGCCATTGAGAACGCCGCCGTTCAGATTCTTGTTAGCGTGAGAGTAGCAATTTTCTTTTACAAATGGTTGCATGGCTTTGCTAATGATCTATAAATATGGGATCTTTCATTAATCTCATTTGATGAAATGGTGCTTTCACATACCTCCAAATATTTTGTTAACATTGTTGTGGTACTGAAGTTGAAGCCCTCAACTGGTTCTCTTTTCTTACGAGAGACATTAAGTTGCTTTCTGACTTGGGAAGCCAGCGACTGCATTTCACAAAAACAATTTCAGGAACTCAAACAGAAAACAACATATAAAAATACCGGAAACTACAGGGATTAAAGGGAAGACCACAAAGAGTACTAAATAGGCAAAAAGAATAATTTATACTGTAACAGTACGATTTTGAAGTAGAGGAACTACAAAGCAGGTTACTTAAATAAAACCCTTTATATCCCCCCCCCCCCCCCCCCCCCCCCCCCCCCAAAAAAGTTGTCTATATGGAGATTTAAATGATACAATACCTTTCCTAACTCAACTCCCCACTGGTCGAAAGAATTGATACCCCATATGAAGCCTTCCACAGTAATTCTGTGTTCGTAGATTGCCAACAACTGAAAAAGAGAGTAAGAATCAGTGGATAACGTGACAGATGTAGATATGTAGATCACTTGGCAAGAAGGAAGACAATAATATGTGACAAGTGCACTAAAAAGATGGAATTTGTACAGATATCATTGCGAGCAGAAAAAAGTAGGTTCACTTGTATCTAGAAGAAATACAGACGCCGTAGTCACCGAAATCATGCAAGACACCACAAAACCAAAAAGAAACACTCTTTTTGGTTAAGCCAGTCCATGGACCTGGAATCGTTCAAATCAATAACCAAATCCAATCTTGAACTTGCCTTCTCATACTCCACAAAGTGGCTTTCGGGCAACTCTAGGATTTAAAATTGATTTTCCAGTTTCAAGCTTTGACTGTGTTTTATTGATATTAGAATAGCAAAAACTAAAAACCAGGGCCACTTCTGAACTTGCCTTTCCATCATCTGCAATGTGGTGTCTGAGTCATCTTCAGTATTCACAGTTGAGTTTTCAGTTCAAATGTGACTGCATCTCTCATGTCCATAATCCACAACTTTTTTTTTTTTTTTTGTTTTGTTTTTTTACCATTACCCTTTTTTTAGAGGGGAGGGGGATGGTATTTTGATCAAACCTAAGGAATTTATCAGACCTAGTGCAGCCTGTCAGTTGGATTGATAAAACAGGTGAACTGTCATGGGCTGATTTTTTAATTGATCATTTAACTGGTTATTCGCTGGTGTGCGCAGTATACATGTCAGGGTCATTTAGTTTGCTGCATATGCTTGGACTTGATGTTATTACCTAGAATTGAATTGAGCCTATACTGGTTAACTAGTTGTTTTTCTACTGGGCGGTTGAACTCACCCTAACATATTTCATGAAGATGTTTCTTTACATAAGAAGTCATAAGGAATTTTACCTCATTTCAAATTTGTAATGGACAGGACTATGTTTTTATGTTATGAAGATGTTTCTTTCATAAATTTTGAAATTTTAATGGAGGGGTTTGTGGGTTCGGATTGTTGATGTATTTTTTTTTCCTTGATAAGATAATAAGGTTTTATTTTATTTTTATCATGCACTAAATAAACAAATAATAATAAAATAATCGGGGAACGACAAAGTGGTATCAAAGCACGGTTAGTAGGTCATTGGAAATAAACATTTAGTATTTGAAAACTGACTAACAATTTGGTGTTTGGGATCCTATGTTTGTTTAATGGAGGCCTTTAGAAACGAATAGAGAATCATAAGATTCTACAAAATGAGAAAGTACACTATGATTGAATATAAATTCAAGAAAAAACGTAGAAAAGTTTAAGACAAATACTAAGTATATAAACAAACTATGTCAGCACACTGATTTATTAGATAAGAACACGAGATAAAAAAACAGTTCATGAATGATCGTATATTACAGAAAAATATTCAATTCATATACACACACCAACTATGTCAGCACACTCCATTATTAGATAAAAACACAAAATAGAAAAAGGTTCATGAATCATCATCATTTATAAATGATCCAACATTACACAAAAATATTCAATTCATATATGAAAAGGTTCTATTTTGATATACTTGGGTCAATGGTCATGCAAAGATCTCCCAGAGCCTATAACATAGGGAAGGAAAACAAAAATGTGAATTGAGGTATGTGTAGACGAGGCCATGAGAGATTGATTTTCATAAGCAAAGTTACCAAGTTATAGAGAGAGAGAGTTTTCCAAGAACCCACCAAAAGAAAAAAACATAGAAAAAGGGAAGCAAACATGTCGAACTCATGCTAATTGAATGAGGAAACAAATGGCCTAAATTAGTTGTTAAAGCAGTTGATTAATCTGAAGAAGACTAAAAGAGTTGTGTCTTGGTCAAAAAGTTTTTTTTTTTTTTTGCATGTCTTATTTAGACAATTAAGTGGGTCTTTGTATCTGTGTTATAATAGTATAATACCATCTGGGTTTCAGAGTTTTTTTTTTTTTTTTTTGATAAGTAAATTGTATAAAAGCGTTCAAAAGGGGAACGCGTCCCAAACTATACAAAGACAAAACGGAGCCTATGAACTCAAAGAGCTCATAAAATCAACAATATCCTCAAGAGAGGAGTAGTCTCTCCCCTGACCCCAACAAAACAAATTACAAATGATAGAAAATTTTAACACCCCAATGGAGGATTCCTTTCCCTCAAAAGATCTTCCATTACGCTCTCTCCAAAGGCTCCACCAAATACAAAAAGGGGTCACCCTCCAAAAAACTCTGGCCTGAGCCCCCACCCATTGACCCCTCCACATATCTAACAACTCCCGAGATGACCGAGGCATGACCCAATGAATACCAAACAGGCCAAACATCAAACTCCAACAATCATGAGCCACAGGACAGTGCAACAAAAGATGATCCACCGACTCCCCATTAATCTTGCAAAGACAACAACTATTAACAATGATATGCCTTCGCTTCCTCAAATTGTCCAAAGTCAAATCTTACTCCAAGCTGCAGTCCACACAAAAAAGGCCACCCTAAGAGGCGCCTTAGACCTCCACACCGTCTTCCATGGGAATAAGGTACCATGAAAACCAGAAAGGCACACAAAAAAGGACCGGACCTGGAACATCCCCTGAGAAGAAGGCACCCAAATCAAGGAATCTGCCCTAGACCCCTCCACCTCCTATCCGTAAAGGAGAGCCAAAAACCTAGTGACATCATCCAGCTCCCAATCCTAAAAAGCTCGCCGGAAACGCACATCCCAAGGCAACCTTCCACTATCAAGGCAATAGTAGTCAGCAACCATAGCATTTTTGTCAACAGCAATCCTGAAAAGCTTGGGAAACAAAAGGGCCAAAGGCCTATCATCACACCATGGAAATAGAGGCTGGAATACGAAAAAGCGAAAGAAAATACGTTGGAAGGCTTGACAAAGTGCTCTTCACTAACGTAACTTTACCGGCCTTTGACAGATATTGTTTTTTCCAACCCGCTAATCTTCTCTCGACTCGCTCAATCACCGGGTTCCAACTTCCCACCCTCCTAGCCGAGTCCCCCAGCGGCAAACCCAAGTACGAGATGGGAAAGCGTTGCGTCCCACACCCTAAAACTGCAGCCAGAGTGTCCACCTCCTGAACCTCCCCCACAGGAACAATCACACTCTTTCCCACGTTAACTTTCAAACCAGAAACAGCCTGGAAACAAACCAAAACACATCTCAGATACCTCAACTGGGATACATCAGCCTCATAAAAAACAATAGTGTCATCCGCAAAAAGTAAATGAGGGATCTCCAACTGCTGAACTGATTCCGGGCCAATCTTGAAACCCCTAAGAAAACCCAAATCCACCGCCCTTCTCATCAGCCTGCTAAGGGCCTCCATAACAATAATAAAAAGAAAAGGGGAGAGAGGATCCCCCTGTCTCAACCCACGAGAACTGTCAAAGAACCCCGAAGGAGAGCCATTCACCAACACCGAAAACCTGACAGTGGAAACACAAGAAACAATCCACTTCCTTCATCTCTCACCAAAACCCATCCTCTCCAACAGATAGAACAGGAAATTCCAGCAAACATAATCATAGGCTTTCTCAATATCCAGCTTGCACAGAACACCAGGAGTCCCACTACGAAGTCTAGAATCCACACATTCGCTAGCAATAAGGGTGGAATCCAGAATCTGTCTACCCCCAACGAAAGCATTCTGAGACTCAGAGATAACTCCATCCAGGACCTCCCTCAATCTAAAGGCAAGGACTTTTGCAATGATCTTGTAAATGCACCCGATCAGACTAATGGGTCTAAAATCCTTGATATTAGAAGCACCACCCTTTTTTGGAATAAGGGCAATAAAAGATGCGTTAAGCGATTTCTCAAATCGCCCCGTGGAATGGAACTCATGAAAAGTGCCCATACTGGGTTTCAGAGTTTCAGGTCCTTTATCAGAAATAAACACAAGATTAACAATACAAGCCTGTGCAACAAGAATGGGAAGAATAGTAGTTGACTTGAGATCTCATAATTCGTGCAATCTTGTAGATTTGGGATCAATTCAGTATCAAAGATTTTAACAACCATGATACATATTTATGTAAATACATTTTATTCATGTCTTCATGCATGAATATAATATAGACTCACTTCTTGCACTTAAATTATTTTCTCTTATGTGTAGTAACTACCATATTATTTCTATGATGTCTGATTTGACCGCATGACTTAACGATTGAACTACTGACCCATTTACCCACTACCTTCAAAGGCTAATTTTATCTGAACATGCTGAAATACAAATCGCTTTTAATGGAAATCTACTACATCTGATAATTTCTATAAACCGAATGTGTCCTCTTTTTCTTTCTTTTCTTTTTAATTAATGTTGTTATCAATACATAATTCGTCTCTAATAACCTATATCTCTAGTAATTGAAAAACAATCTGTTGCAGGAAAAAGGATGAAACTATATTTAGAATGAGGAGAGTCGGCAATGTGTTCTCATATACAAATATTTCAGATTCACATGCTAAAAAGTAGAAACACTTCTTGGACCTACACCAATGGTGCTCCACTTAAACGATTATCCTTAGTTAGGTTCTATAGGACTTCTGGATGACTTACAATGCATCCATTCATGAAAAGTATATAAAGCTGGAATATTGTTCTATTAGTTAGAAAGAGAACATTAAATTCAGCAGTCTGGATATAATTAAGCAGGAAGGGTGGTCGGTATAGCTGTAGCAATATTTAGTGTTGTCACCATAAAGTATTCACACCACACAGTAGAACAACAAGGCACACTACCACTTGGAACACTAGATTAAGTTTCAAATGCTCTACTGAGGATAACAGATTATAGGCCGAGTGGCATGGAGTTGGCCTCGACAGACCTGGGATTCAGGGCTTCTTCAAACCATCTCAAAAAAAAAAAAGTGGAAAAATGAATAAAGAAATAGATAAGGAAACTAAGACAACATGCTCAATCACATCTTGTGAGTTGTTACTCAAAAGATTTGAGTAACCCTAAATGGAACATAGGAAACTTAAGGTCAGGTAGTGAAGACACATGGACTCTAAAGCATCACTTATATACCTAGTATACTTCCAACAATTACGAAAATGTATGTGAACTTCATGAGTTAGACAAAAAAATTAAAAGAAGCCTCAAACCTGTCCAATATTATAAGCATTTAATGATGGAAGTAGAAGGCTAAGAGAAGGTCGATTGCCAGAGAAGGTCTGTGAAAGACAATAAACTGTTAAGATTATAGATCCAATTTAAGTAAAGAGGACAATAAAAAGGAAACTGAAAGGTAATCACCTTGTGAGGAATAAGATGCTGGGCAACATTCTCATTTTGCAACTCTTCGGGTTTCTGTAAGAAAGTGACTTTTGTTTAGATACACTGATATTCAGCCAGTTGCTTACATCACAAGGCAGATGCAATACTAACAAATCCAAGCAGTTCAAAAGAAACAAACTCCATTACAGAATCTGTAGAATATGACAAATAGTTAAAACAAGGATTTCAAGAAGTCTATAAATAGTTACTAGGAAGGTGTTTTGTTGTTTTATATTGGAACGTACAAGTTGGATGAATCCTGTGTGTGCTTCATATCTACTGCTGCAATTTTTTTCTGGAATCGTCTATATAAATGTATCAATATGTGAGGGTACATCTGTGTGTACATATAGACTACACTCGTTTGTCTATGTGTATGCATATATACTTATATAGATGAATATAAATAATTTATAAAATGCTTTAGTCATCTCATTTCAAATATTCAATTTCGACATAAAACAATTCTTATGTTTTACTAAAATAAACAATCTTATGATTATATCTAATTTTTTTTTTTTTCTTTTGGGTACTTCAAAAATTTTCAGATTTTATACATGAGATTCCTTTTTCAAAATTAATTGATATGTTATGTGTATCCTGTCCTAGTTTCCTAGATAATCGTCTCTTGTAATCAAACCAAGACACTAATTGGGAAAGGAAAGGGAAAGAGAGGGGTGATGAATTAAAAAAAGAAATGAAATACATGCCATATAGATGTATGCTTATAATTGCAATCAAGATTACAGGAAACATAATGGAACACCCAAAAAGGGCAAAAAAAAAGGTCAGGAATTAAGATTCCTCGCCTCTGCAAACTGCATGAGGAGGCAAATGTACCTTTCATTCCAACCGAAGTGAAGCAAGATTAATAACAAGATTGAAAGGAGTTAGTTGTATAAGCTACCCTTAAAAAACCTAATATATGTTTGCATAATGCAAAACCAACACTTCACAACAAAATACCCAGCATCAAAGTTTCCCAAAATCATCATTATGATTCTGCAGTTCACTTCAGCTCCTTTTTGTGGACCAAATAAAAAGACCATTTCTTTTTGTTTTGTTCTCTTCACATTTTCTTTTATCCTTTTCTTAATTTTCCCCCTTTTCATTAAGCCAAAATTAAGTTCAGAGAACTTCTATTATTTGATAAAACACGAAATTTAACTATGTAAAAAGAGAAAACACTGATAATCAGAAAGAGCATATATCTCTACCTTCCCGTAAGCAAGGGCATCTGGCTGTGCAAAAAAGTTAGACATTAGCTCGTCATGGTTACTCACCACTTCACCTGCAATACAAATTCAATCCAAAATAAAGAAATGGAAATCTGGAAAATGCATTAGAAAGCCACCTTCTGCTATGCCATTAATCACCAAGTGGTTCTGATAATATTCAATTAGGGGTGCAACTTGGGGGGGCTCTGTAGATTGACGAGTAAGTCAGGCTTAACCAAAGATAAAATAATCTTTAAATTCAATCCAACCTGACCTCCCCAACCTAAGTTCAAACCAAGCTAAAAATTTCGGGACTTTGGTTGAGCAAATCAGGTTGATCTCATGTTAGCCTGGGGTTGGGTTACTCATAGCAAAAAATCTAAAAACTAAGTATAAATATATAGCAGATAATAGCCAAACACTCAATAATTTAGTTATTCATATAATTAAAAACATTTAAAGAAAAAGAAACAAAAATAGCTTAATCATAATTATAGATATAATATCTAACATTATAAGTAAATATAAAGTCAGTTAGAATTTGGATTAAGCTCGGGTCGCCCAATACGGGCAGGGTTCAGGTTGCATGACACATCAACCCTAATTGTGAACTAGTTGCCCAATCATGTGAAAATTGGTTTGAGTTCAGGTCGGCCCGCACTAGTTTCAGCCCTACATATGATCTGAGGCCAAATGCTTCTAATAGACAGAAAGCGACTGTCCCCTCCAAGAACCACCAAAAAAAGAAAACAAAACAAAGAAGAAAAGAAACAGCGTACCTTTCAGATACACAGGTTGCTGACTCTTCACAATACCAATAAAGTCACAAGGAATAACACGCCCCTGAAAGCTCCAAGAAGATGGCTCAAAGTCAGTGATGGAGGCAGGAATTTGTTTAGGGGCATATTGAACATGGTAAAATAAAAAAATTTCTTCCAACTAACAGTGCAGTAAGACAAGAAGCCGAAATATTGTTGTGAGGTAATCAAAATTCAGTAGTACGTAATAATTCAAGAAAACGTTGCTGTAAATTTTTTTAGAAACATAAAATATGGAAATTAAGGGTCCTTTTGGCAACAATTTTTATTTTATTTTAAAAAAGGTTTGTGGTGTGATTTATTCTGGAATAAAAACATGTTTATTAACTAATTTGTTGCACAATGTTTCATAAAACAAATGTTTGAATTATTTTAAAGAAATGGTATTTACATCATATTGGGTTTTTGAAACAATTCTCATTACATTTGTTCAGCTACAATAGCAAAAATAAGTGAAAATGACTTTTTCTACTTTCAGATTTGGGCTGAAACAAATGCAATATCATGCAAAACTTAACAAACATTACCAGATGTGTTTTCATGACTGGTTATCTTTTTCACCAATTTGAAAAAAAAAAAAAAAAAAAAAAAAGAGAGAGAGAAGAGAGAAAAGAAGGTTACTATACATACATCATACTTGAGTGCAAGAAGAATATGATTTTTCAGAAGAAAAAATTAAAAAAAAAATAAAAAAATAACAAGAAAAAAAAAGAAGAGAGCTGATACATGTTAACTGTGTCTATAGGGTGAGCTCTATAGAACACATCCTATACACATTCTTATACATAAGGTAACGAATCAGTGTTAGAAAACTTAGTTACGTGTGGTCATATTCCTCTTCAAAACATAGTTTTTCATAGTGTCAGTGAGTCGGTTGAGTTGATCCAGAACATCAGTTGAAGACATGGCAGACACAGAAAGTAAGACAGATGGATATTCAATAACTTTGATAGGTTACTGGTAAATGAACTTAAATTGACCTTAGGTTAGCTTATTTTATTCATAGGTTTGGGCTTAACATGTTTTGAAAATGCTTTAAAGTTAATTGTTTTTTTATTTTATTTTTTAAACTAAGCTAAAAATTGTTTTTAAGAAAATTGGAATTAGAACCTCAATACAGCAAGGTTCGCTTGTTCAAGACTTTGTCGATCGATCGACAGAACTCCAGAGTTTCGATCGATATGTTGATCGATCGGGACTCATTCAGAGAGGTTCAATTGATACTTTGATCGATCGAGAATCCTGCTGCGAACAGGACTCTCGGAATTCAGTGTTTTACATAGATTTAGTGTTCTAAAACATGGTAAGTTTATCTTGATGACTATAAATATGGGTTAGGTCGTGACTATTGGAGGATAGTTCCACACTGTGTTTGGTGGTGCATTTGGAGAGAAAGGAATAGCAGAAATTTTGAAGGAAAGGACACGTCTGTGGCGACTTTGAAAATGCATATTCTTCGTTCTATTTTCTGTTATGTGAAAGGAAGCGATTGCTCCTCGACCGATGACTTAGTTGATCTTTTGGACTCTATTGGGCCTTAGGTTCCACTTTCGTTTTTTGTATTAGGGACGCATTCCCCTTTTGAACGCTCTTCTAATCGAATTTTACTTATCAAAAAAAAAAAAAAAAAAAAAAATTTATGGGTTAGGTCACACTGAGAGGGAGAATCTTTCATGCTTTAACATTGAAAAACACTTTGAGAAATTTGTGGGAAGATCAAGAGTGAGTTTTTGGGTTTTTGCATATTTTTACACTCTTAGACATGTTCTCCACATATTCAATCTAGGAACCATATAATTTATACTTGAGTGATTGAATGCACATCAAACTGGGAAATCAGTTCTGCAACAATTGACCAGAGCAACACAGTACATCAGTGCAGAGAGGTGAGTAATCAATAGAGAAACATGATCATGGGAATCAAATGCTGTAGATGGATTAGATTAATGACCTGGAGATCTTCAAATGACTGAAGATTTGGTTTTCTACCATGCATGCCTAGAGACCAGTTAGGAATTCGACTGTACTGAATTGTGACCAGTTAGAGATCTTGGAATGACTGTAGATTGTTCCTGACCAGACGAGGTCCCATGGCCTTTTACTGTCTTTTGATGGTTTTCCATGAAAATTTGAATGTCTCACTTACTCTCTTTTTACTTCATTTTTTTGATTTACTGCTCATTTTATATTTGTGAATTGGAATTGAATACTAATATTTTTACAAGTATTAAGGTAATAATTAATTGGTAAATTAAGTTTAATTTAAAGAGCATAAAAGTATCCATAAGTATTTGTAAGACCTGTTCACCCTCCTCTATGTCTGTTAGTTCAGAACAATCTTAGGTATTCGATTGTTACTATTCTGTTTCAGTCAACCCCATCAATCAGATTACTTTTAGACCTTATAGAGTCAAATAGTAATTATGTACTTAGTCTGTCCCTCCCAGCACTATCCCTTAACAAGGTTTAAGACTGAGTAACAGTCTTATTTCTAGACAAGTAGCAATCTTCAATCCAAAGAAATATCAAACAGTAAAACTAGTTAATGTACTAAAATTATTTTTTCTGGGCATTTTCTGAAAATACTTGGAATTGATGCATCAACAGCGGGATTACAGGGTGCACTGTAAAATTTGAAGTTAAAAGTTGATATATTTTATGTACTTGGAGTTTGAAAAGAAAATTTTATAACAAGAGATTTTCTTTTTCTTTGCATACTACATTATACAAAACAAGGAAGTTACCTGGTGAATTAATTGGTAAAAGCTGTGCTGACCATTTGTTCCTGGTTCACCGAAATCAATTTCACCGGCCTCATAGGGAAGAGGCACACCATCAATTGATACCCCTTTTCCATTGCTTTCCATGCTAACCTAAGTTGGAGTGAGTTTATAAGGGTATACGAACATTACAAAGAAGTTTTCAAATCATGCAAGCAGAAAAGCTATTGTCAACATGCCTGCTGAATATGTGGGGCAAACTTCTCGAGGGCTTGAGAGTAAGGAAGAATGGCCTGGAGGAATATTAGAAGTTTTCAATGTGTATGGCATCAATAATAAGAAGACATTGTTAGAGAATGCTTAAAAGGTGGAAATGAAAGAGTCTGTAGAAGAAAATTTACTCACTCTTGCTGGATAATCAAGAAATGAGACATTCCATATGCTCAACAAACCCAAAAGCACCTGAAGAATGATGCAAAGTTAACAAACAGTGGACAAGTCTTATAAACATATAACTATATAAGTGAAAGTCTTATAAACATATAACTATATAAGTGAAACTGTGGAAGTGCATCCAGCGAAGGCAACCAGAACATCCACTATTGTAGTGGCACATGCTAGGATACTAATTCATTGGAGAGGGTCAGATTCCTTTTCCCATCCACAGATTTGCGGATAGAGGGAAGAATCCTGTCCAATCCACTGATTTTGACCGCGTCTTGACATTTCAGCCACTTTTTTTTCCGCTAAAACGCGAAAATTTTACTGATGGGGTGACTTGAACACACAGCCATCAACTTACAGCCATTTGAACCACCAAATTGTGATAAGAGGTATGTCATCTATGGTCATTATAGAATATCATTGAACTCCTTACGGACACATAACTTATTATATATAAATTGGTAGATGCTCTAGGATGTAGTTACAAGGAAATAAACATTCATGTTCTTGCTCCCTGTCTGGCATAGTAGGGTACATATGACCCGCATGCAAAGGCAAGAAACCTAGAATTTAATGGGCCCAACCTCAAAGATCAGAAGATCACTCCAAAAGAATGTAAACAATACAGTATACAAACACAACCTTTTTGCTGAAATTCCTTGAAAAAATTCAGGGAAAAAAAAGAAGAAGAAGAAGAAAGAAATTCCTTGAAAAAGCATTCTAAGTACCATGACACTAGCAAAAGATTGCCTTGTGCCATATCTCATACAACACAAAATGGAAGATCAAGAAAAGGTTACATATGTGAGGCACATACAGGTAAGTTTTCCTCAAAAGGTGCTGAATAGAAATGTTGATCAATGCTTGAAGCTCCCTTCAAAAACCTTCAAGTAAGAAAATAAAATAATTCAGGCAATCATCTACCAAAACCAAGTCAAACTGAAATAACGCACGATGAAAATTGTGCCAATGTAAAATACTAATGGGTTAAAAATTTGGAAATCTTGAATTCTATCTTTAAGAAATTATAACCACTAAGAAGAGCACTTTAGATCAAAAAACCCAGAAAGCAAATATAACCAATTTGTGTAGCTTGTATGTGACGTGGCTAATAGAAATTGACACAGGTAACAATTGCATTAATTTTTTGGCTTCTGTAGCAAGTATTCAACTGCTTAACTCATCTTTATTTGTGGAGATAATGAAATATTAAATCATCAATCATACCATCTGAAATTTTAATTAGCCACTACAGAAATAAAATAATTTAAAAACATACTTCTTTTTTCGTTCCCCATTTTATATTTTGGGGTTGGGGGGAAAGGAAGTGGCAGGGGATGGGAAGAGGAGAACTGGAGTCAAAAGAAAACATCTAAATTCTGTCTAACATGGACACAGAGGATTGGGGAGGATGGGGAGCACGCACGGAGATAACAAGCACTATATAAGTAAATAATTTTCTATCTACATTTAGTTTTTATGAGACAAAATACTCAACTTCGACTGATTTATTAGGGTGTCAATATGAACAATGTCGAATTTGAGAAATGAACATTAAGAAATACCACATCGTAATTCTATATGCATACAGCAACCACTAGTACGCCCTCTCTCTCTCTCTCTCCCTCCCTCCCTCTCCCTTGTAGATAAGATCTTCTATTAGATGCCTCTTTCTACAACTCTAATCAAGGAATTTTCTTTATTACAGGCTAATGAATTATTGACTTTTTTGTTCATGGGCACATGGGAGTGTTGTGTTTGACACGGTGTTGAACTTGGATAGAGCTCCTTTTGAGAACTGCGTGTTGATAAATAAGATTTTTGGGGAAAAAAAAAAGTACAGTTTTAACTTTTCACAATCAATGTGTTCTTTTAAAAAAGTTATTGAAGCAGCAGGAGAATGTAAATATACACCTAATACACACTGCCAGCTATATATCAGTTCCAGATTGGTGTCATGAATCAAATCTACAAATGATATGCGTGCTGCAATTAAGTAGAAGAAATTTGTATGTTACCGTACTTCTCAACAACTGAGAAACCGTATTGGAGAGATAAAGGTAACACTCCAACAGCGCTACAAACTGTAATAGGTAATTTGAAGACAAATCAGATGGCATGCGAATCATAAAAACTAAAGAAAGAGAGCAAATATACATACCACTATATCGGCCCCCGACCCAGTCCCAGAATGCAAATGCATTATTAGGATCAATCCCAAACTTCTCCACAAGCTGTACTAAAGATTAAAAAATAATTAAAAGTGAGGTATCCAAATAATCAAACTGAAAATTCCAGAAGATCAATGTATTATTTAATCCAATTTTCACATGAATTCAATAATGGATGATCCCCGGATAACATGGAAACAACGTAATTACTTCAATGAAGAGATGCAAGTACATAATGAGGTGGATATAAGGAATAAAAGTTTAACATCCATGTCCATACTTACTAGCATTAAAGAAACAAGAAAATGTGCAAATTTCAAGGAATTAATTAAATGTACACTGAAAAGATGGAAATTGGTAAGGAAAGCATATTGAATATCCTTCTTTTCTGTTCTTCTAAGTTGTTGATTACCTCATCTGACCTCATAAAGGTGTAAGTTTTTCATGCAAGGTTGGTTAGAATTATTGTTTCATCAAAATGTTTGAAAATGGACCCCAAGTATACACATTAAAATTGAAATGGTCCTATTTTAAACTTTACTAAAGCATCCAATCCAGTCCACCTGTCCCGTCAACATCAATTAATGGGGACAACACTGAGTATTGCATAATTAGCATTTTCTATTTTATCTAAAGTACCAACTCTCACAGGCAGGTTCAGTTGCCCGATGTGATATTTGAGGAACTGAACTCTCAGGTTTGACTCTCCTTGGGCTTACTTGATGCAAGTGATTTATAGGTGGTTGCTTCTATATACAGAAATTAATGTTGATTTAT